>NC_091407.1:642500-1285000 GCF_032191515.1 Phaenicophaeus curvirostris
GTACCTTTAGTCTTAATGATGGGCTTGACCTAAACTAACATCTGCAAAAGAAGCCTGATATCAGTGCATAAATCGGTGATAATCACCACATCATTACACAGTATCACCTTTTGAAGAAGGAATTGTAAAGCTACTCTGTCTCATTCAAATCCAGCCTAAAGCCATCAACACTTGTCTTTTACAAACAGATGAAAATATGCCACTTAGAAGACACAAAACTGGCAAACTAAAGCAAAGCTAAACTATTTGAGATGGTACTTTGATGTATATTTTGTTAGAGGTCTGCTATCCTGAGCTTCAGATAAAGGAATGCCAGTTTGTAATGAAGAATTTTTCCAGTGTGATGAATGCTAGGCTCTTAAGTCATAATGTTCTCAGCTGTTCTGCTGTTTTTCTGAGCCAAATAGCTCTGCCTGGAAGGCAGCAATGTGACACTGCTCTAAATTCATGGGGAAATGGTGTTAACATCCATTTGTGTAAGCTGAGCAGAGGTTAGTGAAAAGCTGTTTAGTAATAGACATTTCCCCCCCTCCCCGAGTTCTTAAGTTATTATTGTCTAGAAGGGGCCTAAAGTGTAAGGTGATAAAGGTTTTCCGTCGTCATGTGGTGTGCAGCAGGTATTTATAGCCCCTGAAAAGTTTTACCAACTTATGCTTTCAGTGTGAAAATTATGTTGAAATCTTTACCCACTATGGTCCTTTTCCCTCCCCACAAGTGTTTCTTTGAGGATGTTCACCCATTTGGTTAAGATAACAGTGTCTGACATTAATCAGTCACAGAAAATAGGCACCACTGGGCCCTTTATTAGGAGCTTTGCAATGCGCTAGTTGTCTTGAAATCATAAGACCTCAGAATATTCCTCCAGTGACCTACTAATGCATATCCTGCAGAAAATATGAAAACTGTTACTTTAGAAGTGAACAAACGTCTTCTCTTTTTGGACGTGTTAAGCAGGTGTCTAAATTCCATGCTGCAAATTTACAACTTATCTGATGGTTTTCTCTCTCTCGTTTGGGCAGACAGGTGTGAAAACCCCATACCAAAATGCAAAGGTGTATTCAGGGCATAAAGAACTGAACACTATGCATACAGCGTAGGTGAAACTCACTGAAGTATGGTGTACGTAGGTATCGTATGGTTTTGTGTGCATATATAGACACACATGTATACAATCACCCATCCTTAAATGTAATTTTCTTATTACTAATTATAGCCCCCCTGTGAATTTTTAATACATTTCCAACTAACGTGAATATGTAATATATATAATAAAATATATATGTAATATATATATAATAAAACAGTCCAGACGAGCAAGACTTTGTTTTTAACTTTGAAGCAGAATGTCAGCTGACAACAGCAAGTGCAACATACTGATCTAGAGAAATCATGCGTCACGTTGCTTACTTACCAACTGCCTTTAGAGAGGCGTACTTGTTAAGCTCTTTGCCTGGGGGCTGTTGCTCATATGGGTTTGTGATCTGTCCCAGGCTGGGATATGAATGTTGATGTGCCATCTGAGGAAGGAGGGGAGATGTTGGCATGACATTATTCATCTGTGGTGGATCTGTATTAATGAAATCGACAAGCATTAAGAGAAAAAAAAAAAAATCAGTTTTAAGGTTTTAACATCATTACCGCATACAGATTAGACAGGGTGTGTCCTGAGGTATAATGTAACAAAACACTATTTACCATGAAGTAGGAGTAGTACAGCAAACCTGTACTTCAAACAGTTAATGGCATGATTAAAGGCTTACAAATAATTGTGGTAATACATGCTAACTTTTGTATAAAAAATATCTTTGAACTAAGAAGTAGGTTTTCAAAACAATTGAACGCCAACAAAAAGACTGAATTTGGTGCAACATTAGGATACGAACCAAAACTTGAAGGTTATTCCAAGGTAGCTTGGATACAGGGTGGTAGTATCACTCTGTCTGTGCAGTTAAATAGCAGTTTTATACCAGCACTCACATCATATCCAATCCGTAGTTGATTTGTTCCTTTATAGTAGAGAATATAGCCTGGATACTTTTCTTTCTAAGTTTTGCCATAATTTAGTAGTTGTTTTTAATGTTTGACCCCAACCTTTAAGAGGTTTGGTCATAATTGTATGCTGCAGTCAATTTGCAGACCTGAATTTCAACAGATGGTTTTCAACATGGTCACCAGATCGTTTTTGCCAAGTCTTTCTCCAGACTATGTATTTTTTGAAATATTTGGAGCTGATTGTCAGTCCTAGAACCTTATCATGGTTTGTGGAATCATGGATGAGTGTATTTTTCTCCTGCAATGAAGTGATGACCCTCAATTGGTGACAATACAGAACTCCCACAGCATCAAGCACAGGCTTATGATCGAGTAGAAAGCTGGTCAGTTAGGGGAAAAAGGCTTATTGTGATGGAGCGAGTGGACCACCTCCTAAGTGCCAAGAGGATCTGTCAGGAACCAAATATTCCTCTAGTTTGCCAGAATTTTAAGAGATTTGAGCCACTTGGCTTTCCACATCTCATTAATGAAGCTGAGTGCATGAGCAGGAGCTCTGAAGCCAATTAACAGATTTAATACCGAGAGAGGAAAGGAAAGCTAAGGTGTTCTTTAACTTTTTTCTTTCTTCACCCTTGCTGCTGCCTGGTGCAGCCCCTGCTGTTCAGACTGAGGCTTCCCCTGCCTCTGCAGGGCGGTGTAGTCGCATCGTTCTGCCACATACACGTAAAAAATAGTTGTGAGGGCACCACGAGGCAACTCAAGAAAAGTGGTAGATGTGCTACCATCTAACAGCAATACTAGTATCTCTACAGTCACTGGCAAAACGACTCGCAGCTGTGGAGACATGCGAAAACAATGTCAATAAGTTGTAGTTTACCAGAACTGTTTTTCTAGCCGTCTTTTAATTACACCTATCATTTTTATTCAGTCACCTCTTTAAACGTAGTATAGACAGTTACTCCAGAAATGTACTGGGGAAATTGAATTAGTTGTGCTTGGTTTTTGTTCAGGTGCTCAGGGCCAGACTATGTTGTTCTTAGGTTGCTGGCTTCCTGATGTTGCTGGGGTTTGATTCTTTGAGTGTTTATGAAGATGTAAGGGGATACTTTTTCTATTTCCAGATAATCTTTGACTTCTCTTTTGTCTTGTTAAAAAGCCCAGAACTCTCCTGAGTTACGAATTTCAAGCAAAGTAATAACAGTCAATTCTTTCAGTGCTGTACTGATGACACAGTGCCCCGCACTCATACCCAATGCTTACACAGGCTAAGTCATCACATAGAAGACAATTCAAATTACTCATTGAATTGGCCATTTGCACAAAGTAAATTAAGCAAAAGGCCAAGTTCTGGCAAAGTGCATTGAACTACATTGAAGAAAGATTCCTGTTTATAAAGAGACTCCCACTGGAATACACTCCTAGGCCCTAAAAGGAAAATCTTAGCTTGGTGTGTATATACATCTGTCGAAATCTAAATCATATTAACTTCTAGACTAAATGGCCGTAACTAATGAGTGTTTCTTTTGTTTGCAAGCTCACTAAACTCAGTGTGATCCGATTCCTTATCTTTGGGTTTCTAGAAATAAGTGAATAAATGAGACACTTAAGTTGTTTTCTTTACACATAGTTAATGTAATAATAATGGCTAAATGCACCTGTGTTTGGATGCTGTTTAGAAAATGTTTGTAATTGAAGTTATAGTGATGTAATGCAAATTCTGCAGCAGACACAGGCATGGGGAGTGTAAGTCTAACCACTGTGGGGAACCCAGGCTTAGCCAGGAGCCACTAAGATGTTTTAAACAGGACTGGGCAACCCACATTTGTAACTAAAAAAGATACTGGCCTCAGCAGTGCTTTCACAAAATCATAAAATGGTTTCAGTCAGAAGGGACCTTAAAGATCATCGGGTTCCAACCCCCTGGCCATAGGCAGAGACACCTCCCACTGGACAAGGTTGTTCAGAGCTTCATCCAACCTGATCTTGTGTTGTCTTATACTTGGAAATATTGCATCAGTCTCAGCAACACTGAATAGGAATTCTGTCAGGAAATATGGAAATTTCTCTACAGCTCCTTCACAAGATCTCGATGTAAAATTTCAGATTTTGACTTTTTTTTTCCTGAAATTGGAAAAAAATATAAGCATTAAATTTTGGGGAGGGAATAATAAGTCAATTGGATTATTCAAAGTATCTTGGGATACAAGGGGTTGGCTCAATTGAAAAAAAGTTTAACCAGAAAAATCTCTACCAGCTTTATCATTGACCTCTAGCTCCAAGTTAAATCCTTCATACTAATAAACCAGATATTCTGTGAATAGTATTTGCAAATAGCTGACTTCACTGAACGGGGATCTTTAACCTGAAGGCTGTGGCTGTGCTGATAGGCTGCTTTTGGCAACCTGACATTGGCACCTTGTCCAGTGTGTTATTCTGTATAACCAGCTGCAGTGTGCCACTGCCAATTTATGTTTATTTTTAAAAGACAGAGAATATGAACATCACCAAGAGTTAAAAAACTGTTTGTGCCATGACTTCTAGCGTGAATAGTCAGACCTGATTAGCAATGGCGTTATTGTAAAAGACCTGCAATATTCACAACCTATCTTACTTTCTGCTGAAGCAAGGAAATGCAATGCCAGGCTGCTTTGTAACTTCCCAAGACTCGGGGGAGTCATTGTGGACAGTGTTAGTGGTTTGGGGTCTGCCTGCCTACTCTCAGCCCAAAAGGAGGAGTTTGAAGTGTGCTGGAGCTTGCCACACAGCAGCTAGATGTCTGCTGGGCAGAAAATGAGACATAGAGTAAAAAACAAAAAAAGATCTTCTATGCCAAAAAGTGCTTTTGGTTGTAAACCCCTTAAGAAGTCTGGGTATAGAAAAGCTTGTGGGAGGCAAAGGGAGCAGAAAATAAGAACTGGGATGAAAGTGCACTAAAACCACTTTATAGTAAGAGAAAGTGTGTTTTACATCACAGCCACCAGCTGTGAGCCTTTGGTAATGGCTAAGGCATCGGCTTCTGGTCACAGCCCCTGTAGTTGATTAATCAGTATGTTATCTGTTTATTATCTTGACCTATGTCTTTGCCTGTGCAGTTGAAGCTTATATCTAGATGTCACAGCTAACAGCTTACTGTATTTTTCAAGTGAAAATGCTTTTCTTTGGAGTGTTTCCACCCCTCCTTGATTATAAATTTTAGTTGCTTTAGCATCTTGGTGACAATAATTTAATTGGTTGCTGTGGTTATGACACTCTCTATCCAATTATAATAAGATGGCATCATATCTAATTTGTACACTTTGTTCAGAAATCAAGGAATGGGCCTCTCAGCAATTATTAAATACGAATAAGAACCCAATGTGCAAACACCTGATGTACTACGATCACAGAATGTAGGAAGGGAAATGCCCCAAAACTTTTTGTTTGTTTTGTTTTCTGCTTGGTTCGTAGACTATATTGTGCTGTTCACCTAGTGTAATTATTCTTGTTAAGAAGCTGCCAGGCTTATGGGAAATACTTAGGGGTAGAGGAAGGCATGCTAGTAGGGTGCTAGCAATAATAAGCTTGTTCAGTGTTCGAGAGCCAACAACCTGCCATGATCATCCCTCAACCTCAGCTGCTCTCCTCCCCCTTTTCAGCCACGGGAGAGTGAATCCTGTTTTATGGCGTGGCCTCGGAACTCATGCTTTTCTGTAGCAACCAAGTCAGTGGTTCGATGTGTGAAGACAGGGAAAATGAAAAAAACTCTACAGGCACAGAATGGAATCTATTAGTAAATAGGCAGTTACAGGCATAAGGAAAAGAACAAATGAGATGGGCAAAACAAAGCAGGAGAAGACGGGGGAAGGGCAGAATAGCAGAACGAGCTTTTGCTATAAAAGCCACCTGCAGACACACATACAGAGGAAATGAGAACAAAACAGACAAAAGAAGGCTGGGAAGTCAAGGGTAAAAATGGGAGAATTCAGAGCAAAAGTATGATAGCTGAGCATCAAGAGAAAAAGATATAACAGGAGTTAACTAAAATTGAAAATAACAGCCAGAAAACAGGATAAATCTGAGTTACTAGAGAATACCAGTATAAGATTGCTCCCCTCCCATCCATAGCTGCACTGCCACCAACATGCGTATTTGCCTCTTTGTTCTTGAGTGCATTATACTTAGTTATAAGATTGGCTCATCCAGTGTTGCAGATCCATACTCACATTCCTACAAGCCTCACCAACAGGAACTGCAGGTGCTATTTCTGAAAAATCCCAGATATGATGAAAGCTGTGGGATTTTAACAACTTGACTATGGCTGTAAACCAATTCCTTTCAGACCAGTTCCTTTCTGAGTAATAATACTGTTCTCTATTCTTGGGACTGAGTCTCCTCTTGGGTTGAAAGTCTAATCCTTGGCCTATATACTTGCTCTTGCTTCTCTGTAGGGTATCCCAATGCAGTTGAACTGACCCTTTCTGAGGTTTCCTCTGTGTGTGCATTTTCCTACAGCTATATAACTTGGGCTTTTTCTTTCTTTGTAGATGCTGTGCTGTCATTGTCTTTTTATTTAGATTCTTTGCCCCTTCATTCAGATTTGTATTAAATACTGTGTTGTTAAAGGATATTCTTATTCACATCCAGAGCATCGTTGCCAGTCCTAAATTAAAAAGTACTCCTGTTAGTAAATTTTAATTTCTCTGACTTGCAAGTTAACTGTTTTTGTATTTTAGCAAGAACAGATGCTTGTAATCCAGCTTCTGTGCCATTCATTATTTTATATGCTTTCCCAATATTCGTCTCTTTTCTGAAGTAAATAATCTCACGCCTTTCAGTCTTTCTTCATCTAACAGTCCTTCTGAGCTTTAATCACTACTGCTAGCATTTCTTAACACCTGTAGCCTTGCAGTGCAGCTTTTGAGATGAGATTCTACGCTCATAACACATGGAGTTGTGTTAATCTGCATATAGCGTATTGTAAGTCATCCCTATAAGTCTGTCCCTTATGATAGGCAGACTTTTTTGTTTTCTCATCGGTGATGCACAAGTTATGTGAGTAGTTGTATTTTCCCTCAATGTGATAGCTTTGAGACAATACATATTCTTCATGGCAGTTTATGCTAGCCAGTTATCTGTTCTGTCTCTGCACTGTATCACAAAAACATTCTTCTAACACAGACAACCTACCCATCTAATCACCATCACAAAAAGGATCTGAGATGAGTGGGATGGCATTTCATCCAGGAAAGAAATGTTTCTGTTTAATGGAAGTGACAGTCTACAGTGTAAATGCCTGTCATCAAACAAACTGTCTGATGCCTTCCCCTGTCCTATCAAGCAGTTGTAGGAGTTAGTCCCATGCTACGTGCTGTCCTCTGATTCTCAGTGATGCCTCCGAATGCAAGCGTCTCCAAGCATACTGACTGTGCTCTGTTTTCTATTCATTCCCTACATGATTAGCCTCTCGGCCTCTTGCTGTCTTCCATGGTAGAGGTCGTGTGGTCTTTTGCACACGGATATCCTCAGTGGATCTCTGAGGAGAAGCCTTTTTCCTCAAAATAGAATAGTGCTGGACCCAGGAGCTTCGTCAGTTACACTGCCAGATTCAAAGGGGTATTAAACTCTTTATGACGCAGCGGTGTTGTGGGCCGATAGCGTGGAGCATAGGCAAGCGTTTGTAAATCAGCAGGGCTGGTAGTGCTGGCTGGTACCAAAGAGTCCTGTTGGTTCAATTTGAAAGTCGGGAAGAGAGGATGGCATAATAACTCCTAGCACCTTGTTGATCTGATTTTAGACACTGATGAACAAAGTTATTATGGATGCACTCTTTATGAGAAAGCATTATGGTAGAGAGATTCACAAGCTGACGTTCAGAGACAAGGTCATTCATCTGGGCACGGGAAAAAAGGTCAAGGAGCCTGGTCAGAAAATCCATGGTGCTCTGCCCTTGGTGTATATCTCGGGAGGAACTGACCTTTTCCTAGCAGGAGAGGCAAATCAGTGTAGTCAAAATGCTGTTCTTGTTTGAACAATGCCTCTGTCTGTTTTTAAATGGCAGAATTCTCAAGCTTCCTTGCAGTGCAGTAGAATTCTGTGCTGCCATTAGATGAAAAGCAATGCTATCTACACACACTCAAAAACAGATGGACTCTTCATTCTTAATACTTTAATCTGCAGTGCAGATGAGGATAGCGCTAATTTTACAATACAGATCCTCCCCCTTTCACCCATGTCCATCTATATCCTTCTGGCACCTACCTATGTGAAAGTCAGAGATTATTTTATTTTTGAATTATGGTTTTAATGGGTATGGAAACATAAAAGAAGGAAAATTAGTAGCAATGTGGCCAAAGAGGTGTGGGGCTCCACTGCCATCTGAATCCAGCTAGGGAAGCACACACTATTCTCCTGTAAAAGGGCCTTTTTCCTACTGAATAGGCTGCTGCAACTTTATGTTTAAATTTATGTGTAAATCTATGGGAGTTATTTATATATATGAAAGAATGTTATACCTTTGAGCTCTTCTGAATTCTGTGACAGTTTACAAATGGAGAAAGAGACAACTGCATCTTTGTGTATCAGTTGAATTCAGGAGCTGGTAACTGGAGCTTCCCACTGTCTTCTGGGTGAAGTCTGATGCTGGGAGATGCTGAATTCTCTGTGGTCGCAGTGATTTAGGAGATGGCGCCCTCATTTTGCTCCAGATTTGGGCTCCTTGTTTCTGGTTAGACTCCAAGTGTGTAGGAGCAGAGTTTTGTGAAGTCAGTTGGCTGTTTTGCTGCCATCTTAGGAGGCTGGGAGTGGGGCAGCACTGGCCTTGTGACTGAACAGTCTGGACTCTCTCTCTCCTGCTTTTCGTTTCCCTTGGGCTCCGTGCTGTACCATTGCTTTCACGTTCTTGTAGTATTTTTGGGGGCTCTTGCTTTGCAGCAAAGGTTGGTTTTCAATGTAGACTTTTATTATATGGCACCGTATCTCCTTTTATGAAGGTTATTTTTGTGTCCTCTGAAGGTTTGCTTTTCCTTCATAATGGCTCACAACCTGACAGACTTATAATCCTCTGATAGGATTTGTGGCATTATAATCTTCTCTAGAGCAACCCATAGTGGCTTCACAAACAGAGGATTATAACCTTTAAGAAGGCAATAAGCAGATGAACTCTTGAGATATCAAGACCCTGCTTTCATATCAATTTCCAGTGCTTGAGTTGTGGGAGGGCAGGGAACGGTGCTGTGTTCTCACTCCCACCCACATTTCTGGTTTTCTTCATCTTCTTTTGCCTCAAGTAGCAGAGTTGAGAAATTAATTAAACCCACCAGTTATACACACTTTGAGCGCTGGAAATATCCTTAGCTATGCAAATTAAGAAAAGATAAATTCAGCAAATTTGACGTACACGACAGAATTTTTTTTGCCCAGAGAATGTTCTTTGCACTCACCCGTAAGGTATCAGTTGTTTTACAAATCAAATACTTCTGTGCCTTTTCACAGAAATGAAAAGTCTGCTTAGAATATACCAGCCAGCTCAGATTCTTTGTTTTGCCTCATTCATCTTTCAGTGAAATTACTTTTCCAGCAAAAATGAATATACTTTTACTTAATGGGAATGTGCCTGTCATTATAATATTTAGTATTCATTCTAAATTTTTATATGCCTTATTTTATTATTGTGTCTTACTGTAATGGTTATTGATGACCAATAAGTGTAAATTTGTATGCAGCATTGAAGGTATTAAAATTTCATTTGCTTCCAGCATTCCGCTAGCTTGCCTACTCACTGTCCCAATATACCAAAAGTTAAGAAGGAAAAGACTAGCCATCATAAAAATTATAAAAGCAAACATGTTACTGACTTAATGTCTGTTATTTGCTGTTACGTCTAAGCAGTAATTTAGTGGTCTCCTGCCTATAGCTTGTGTTATAAATTGCCTGCAGGATTTTCACGTTGTTCCTGGGCAAAGACAATTGAATAGTTAAGATTTAGGGCCAAAAAAGAGTTAAAATTGGAAGGAAGTTGCTCAGCATTGTTCCCCCTCAGACAGAAAAGGTCAGAGATAATTTCCCTAGCTCATCACCCAGCTAATGTGGGGAAATATTTTTCTTAAATATGTATCTCACCTGAGCAAATCCATGTGGCACATTCTGTCCTGATATGCCTGACCCAGCAATGGCAAAAAGTGTGCTTTTTACTTTCTGGCATGGTTCACTTTATGTTTTTAGAGCCTCTCTAGAGATGAAAGTATATTAGCGTGCTACAGTGAAGCTGTAATATCCCATTATGGATCTCTTCTTTCCCAATCTGCATATGCAACTCCTGTTTAATGTCGGGGCTATTTTTGTTTTGTTAGTCTGTGTTAAGCAAGCAAAAACTCAAGAGAAAGAACTCAGAAGGTCAGTGAAGAATTAGAATTCTGTTCTCAATGAAATAACCATAATTTGTTTTCTTTTAGGATAGTGGAGGACGAAATTTACTGATTACAGAGTGGGATGCGTGTTATCTTGTTGCGTAGAATCACAGACGATACAAACGACTGGCAGTTCAAAAGATTATCTCATTTATCTCCTGCTCCTCTCAGGAAGGATTACCTTTAATCTTGACAGACATTAGTCATATTTTTGAAAAGCCTTTTTAAAAAGTGAGAGGCTCCGCAGCCTACCTGCACACTCTACTCCAGTTCTAATGCTCTCCTAGAGGTATCCGCACCATTAGAGATCTTGTCTTATTATCTGTTTTAAATTTCCTTTAAGGCAGTTTAAGTCCATTATTTTTCTCCTCCTCCAAGGGTATGGAAAGCAGATGTTCCCTTGTGCTGCAGCATTTTGTGTATTTTGATGCCTCTGCACTACAGTATAGGAATGCTTTTAGTCTTCTTATATAAAATAATTGGAGGTACCAGACATCCAGCCTTTCAGAATACCTGTTTCTTGAGGTCTGGTATCTCATATCTTCTCATGTAAGTTCTATCTTGCCGGATCTCTACTTCCTTATGCATCCTACCATAACATCTCTGGCATGGTTTTGCTGATCCATTTCTGCCTTCTGTCCCCTAAGGCCCCCAAATCCTTTTATGTTATACTGCTTTTTACTGTCTCATTCCTATCCTGGTTTTCCTTTAGATGATTATTCTTATGCATAGAACCTTGCATCTCATTTAATAGGGGTGCATCTTATTTTTTCACACTGTTTTCCGCACTTTCTAAGATACTTTGAATTCCAATTCTGTCCTTCAAAGCATATGAAACTCCTTCCAGCATTGTGTTGGCCACAAATCTGACAAGTGTATGTATTGCTCTGTTCCATCATCCTCCTCATTAATGGAAATCTTGCACAATATAAGAGACAGAATGAATGCTTTCTTCAGTATTTCCTTTCATTTAAAAAAATACGAATCATTGGGGACTTCTCCGAGTGCGGTTTTTAGACCATTTTGCACCTACCTTGTAGAAACAGCTCCTGAAATCTTATTAAAAGTCAAGACACGTTATATTTGCAGCATTCCCCCGCCAAAGGACCTGTTACATTGTCAGAGAAGGAAATTGCTTAGGTTTAGCTCCCTTAGTTCTTGACAAATCTTTATTAGTTGTTATTCATGACCATATTTTGCTTAGATGTTGTAAGAAATTTGATTAATTAACTGTTTATTTCTATTCCTTCCTCCCTTCCTTTGCCTTATGCCTTGATTCATTAATTAAGTGATTACACCTTTGGTTTTGACAGTTTCATGGAACTTCATCTGTTGGGTGAGACAATGGCACTTAGAGGACTCAAGTCCTTTCTTGAAGGGCGCAGGACGAATCCTTCTGTGCTATGAAGTAGAAACATGTTACAGTTTTTCTAAGTGCTCTTGAAACCTGCCCTTCCTTTCCTCAGGTGTGACTGCTCCCTTTTCTGATGCCATTTTTGGTTAGTTTCTTGGGACTGTTGCCTTTTCTAGTGAATACTGAGGCACTGTCTTCTAAATGGGACATTTGATTCTTCTACTCTTCAGATGTTAGCTTTAAATAACCAAAAATTAAAGAAAAATGAAATATGGTTCTCTTTTAATCAACACCAAACCTTATAGAAGGAAGCATTTGTATGAGCCACAGTAATTTGGATTGGCACTTCATATACAATAACAGCTTAACATTTAGCTGCTTAGTTATGGTGTGTTCCACATTGTTATTTCAAAAATTGCTGGGTTCAAATTATTTTCTGTTTAGATAATGTTATTTTATCCAAATACTTGCACGAGAGTTTCAGGGGTAAAAAAATTATGTGAGACAGAAGATCAGATAAATAGCTTCTTTTGAGAAGAAAATGCTATCTTGGAGTGGGGGGGAATGGAATATTCTTCTCTCTTTTTTTTATCCTGTCTCATTTTCTTTAGGCCTCTGAAGTGAAACTTGGAATACAGTAATGCAAAAAAAGTAAACTAAGTATATCTTATAAGCGTAAATATAAAGCTGATATCCGAATTATTTTCTTTAAAGTAAATAACTTCTAACTGTGCAGCCTAGGAAAGATGTTATCGTCATATGCTGCAGATAGGTGGTGTGACTAAAAGTTATACATCCTATTAACAGAGCTTGACATTCTCGCTGGAAAGAAACATACTGACCTCTATGATTTGAGGGGAGGCAGGCACGTCAGCCTACAAGGGTCACTGGTCTTTTTAGTCACGGCATGTGTGGAAGATGTTTAGGTTGTAATTCTTGCTGTGTACATGACGCTGACCACAAACGACTTTGTAACTTTCTCATTGCTCACAGACGTTTCATGATGTGGCTTCCAACAACATTTCAGCAAGAGGTGTAATAACCGTGTTTCATGCTTTGGCAACAGAGCCCAGGAGCAAAAGAAAATGGAAGCACAGCTTTTTAATAATACTTTCTTTTTCACTCTTAGAATTGTGAATTTCAGAACCTATCTTGAGAAACAGGGGAAGAATACCTTTCCATTTTTTTTCCTGGAGTAATCACCCACGTATTTAGGTGTATTAGGGGAAGAGACTTATTCCTAGGGGTTTTATCTGATTTTAAATTGCACTTTTGTAAGGAAATGAACATCATATTACCAGATGTCATTTAATTTTAGTATTCTAAATAATCTTAAGGATCATTCAGAAGTGTACTAAGTGACTTCATCCTTCCTCCTATTACTTGATCCTTTCTACTGATGATGTATATGCTGTCCTGTTGAAGGAAGTGTTAAGTAGATACAAGAGTGGAGGAAAGTGAAAATCTTTCCATAATGAGAACACAGGCAATCCTGTACCAACAGGAACATTATTTTCCTTTTTAACATTTCAGTAATGTTCCCATTTTATTTTGAACCTTCAGACTTAAAAGGCAACTGTGATAGCTGCTGTCTCAGCCCCCGTGTTATTTTAAGAACCTCTTATGTGTAATTTCTGTGATCAATAACATCCATGCACATAGACTGACGTGCAGCATAAAGATGACCTAGTTTTATTTTTGCATTTTAATGGCCTTTGGTAGAGTGATAACTCTACCATTAAAGGGACAATGATCAACATGTATTTCAATAAATGAGAAATCCTATTGCTTTGAAGAAAGAAATTTCAATGGCTTCTTTTAGAGTCTTCAGCCATCTGAACAGAGCTTGAGATTATTGATCCTATTAAAACCTTTTCTCGAAAAGGCAAATGTTTTCTTCTAAATAGGTTTTGCTGAAAGCAGTTACCAAAATAATGGGAGTAGGCTAGGCACAGGTCACACTGTTCCTCTGAGAAGAAGGCATAATGGGCTACATTATCATAGAAAAGCTGCTTAGGCAAGAATACTGTTCAAGATATGCAGCTGACATGGGGAAAGCTGGAAAAAACCTCCACCTGTCTGGTGATGGAAATCGGAATGGAATAGTCTTGTAAGGCTGAGCACGTGAGCTTTTGTGAACTGTTGTGCTGTGAGCTGCAGATGCATTAGACATCAGCTTTTATTGTGTTATGTACATTAACACTGTTGGTTTTGGTGCTGCAAGTACTACACCTGGGACCGTTTTGTAGCATCAGTGCCCCGAGGGCGTATGCTTGTGCACTGTCCTCTCATCCTGTAAATCTGAGACATGCGGCTCTTTCTGCCAAAGAATTGTACTGTGTTGCCAGGTTTCTCTCAGACTTTTTAAATTGTTTATTTATGTTATAAATTATTCTAAGTTAGACCTTCTGTGTCTTCCTCCTTCCTGTAGTCTGTGCAGGGAATGACTTCTTGGCTGGATGGTGTTTTCAGCCGTATTTTGTTTTCAAATTTATAGATGTCTGTGCTATATTTCCCTGAAAAACCCACACTGCAGGTGTCTGTACTATTTCAGAGAGGTGGGATTAGGATACGGATCCATGGAAACACCTCCAGCCTAAATCACTGGTCTCCACCTTGTGTCTGGAGAGCCAAGATAACTGGCTCTGGAGCCGTCCGCAGCCCCTGCTCTGTCTCACCGTCCAGACGCATCGTTGATGCATCCTGGCCCGAGCAGAGGCACACTGACTCCAGAGCAGCCTTTGGCACCACCGCTGGGACTGACTCCCAGGCTTGTGAGGGGCCAGCATGGCTGGAGGTAACTCTGCAGACTTGTCAGAAACAGCTGTAGCCAAAACGGCAAGACAGGGAGGGAACAGTGCCAGCAGTCCTGTCCTCTTCCTACTGCTTATTAGGGGGGCTGTTGCTCACCCTATCTCAGTACGACTGCAAGTACCATCTCACCCCAACCCATCACTCTCCATCACTGAAGGCAGATGTAGAAGGGCTTTTATGTCCTAGCTGCCAGTACCACCTGCCTATGCTGGAAAGGTGGACAGAGAAGTCCTTCTCTGGTTTCATCCCAAACATCTCGTTTCTTTTCATGGCTGCATTTAAGGAGACTATTATAGCAGGAGGAAGGTTGCTCCCCCTCCTCTGAGAAGGTAAAAAATGTATATACCAGCACTTTTTGGTTCTGAAAAAGAATGACAATGTCAGGCTAGCCTGAAGCTGCAGGAATGGGAGTATGTCCACTGACATAATTGTGTCCAGAATGGTCACACTAGACGTATTTCCCATCCACTTTCATTTCTCCTCTATTCTTACTTTCACGTTTCTCGTTTGAGAAGACAAAGTTACAGGCACATGCCACCCTTCTGTGGCATAACAACAAGAAAAAGAGAGGAAGCTGATTATTCCCTTCTAATTGCTGCTAAATCAATTTAAAATAAAAGATGTCCAGCTCCTATGATTATATACAAATTCCCACAATGTGAGTCTACAACGAAGTAACTGGCCTCCATAAACTACTTGTTGGACAATGTCTTTTATCTTCTTTGAAAGTAAAAAAAACCTCTAAAAATTAATGAAGTCTCTTGGCTCCTAGGTTACTGCAGTTATGGCCTCTTTGTGCTTACTATTATGTTCATTCTTCTGTTTTACTCATTGCAAATTGGTGCATTGTATAAATTGTAAGTTAAGGCAAACATATGAAAACAGAGACCTGATGTGGTGAAAACTATCTTAATTAGGGTGAGGGTTTGATTGGTACTCAGACTCGCTTTTACTTTGTTTCCAGTGAAACTGAGACTTTTCAAAGACAGCAGAATCAGGCAAATTTAGAACATTTCTGAAGCTCTATCTGAGCGTATTTTATGAACACCTACTTTAATGGAGTTAGGCCAATATTTAGAAACTGAATTGCAGTAATTCAGTGTATCTTCTGTAGTGATACCACATCACTGTTTAGTTTACAAATGTGGTTCTGATGAATTAGGCTCACAGTACCTTTTATAACCTCAACACAGTGCACGTGTCAGTGTGTTTATTTGTGCTCCTTATTGCCCGTGTGCCCTAACCTCACGCAGAAGCCCCATACCTCACTGAGAATGTCTCCCCCCATTCATGTCTTCTGACCTTCCTGATGAGACCAACTTCTTAATTTATCTCTCAGAGCTGTTTTTTATAATGTTGTCACTGAAAAGTTCCTGAGATCAACGTCCCTTTTGACAAAAGCCAGTGAACAAAAATGAGTTGTTAAATTAATTCTCAGTCCCTTGTGAAAAAACATGGGTTATGTTTGTACTGATGACTTGGGGGTAGGGTGGTTGTTATCCCATGACAGTTCCCTGAGCTCTGGTTCTGTCTTTCATGAACAATGGGAAGATTATTTTTGAGCGTGGTATATAACTCCTCTCACCAGTATCTGTATTCATGCAGCATTATCTTTCCTAAATGAGGCAAAGTACTAACCACTGACATTTCTGACTTAATTTCTGACTTCATTTATTTAGTTACAATCCAAATTGTAACTGCTGTTGTCTCGCAGTCCTTTACCTTTCAGCAGAGTAAGTTGTATGGGTTTAATGTACGTGAGAAACCTTTCAAAACTGAACTTTTCCCTCTTGATAAATTGAGTCTCAGACAGGAAATACAGGGTGTTGGGTTTCAATAATTTATTACAGTGCCACTACATTAAATATAAGTTCCTATAAGAACCATGATTAGCTGATACGAAATAATGTATGGGGAACTGGGGCAGTTTATTTAGCAAGATACTAATTAACCGTGCAGTTGAATTCAAATGCCTCTTGGCACGAGAACAACAGTAGGACGGATTTTGAGTGCCTGCCTAATGCTACCTGCCTAGTGTAAAGTGTGTCAGAAGGCAGGCTCTGCAGGGGAGACAATTTATGTCCCTTTATACTATGACCTTTTTGGTCATTTCTGTCCTTTATTAGCTGGACTGTTGTCAACCCCTGGTCTTTCACCATGCAATTCTTCATCTCAAAATTAAAGTACAGGCCCAAAAGGAAAAGTAAAATTGATGCTTGTATTCTCAGACATTTCTGGTTATAACCTATTACTCTGCATACATTATTTTTAATGAATTGTGGAATGTCTCTTTCGCTTTCTCAGAATGTCTTCCAAGAACAAGGTTTTGTGGACTCCTGCCAGGCACACACACATATGATTTCTATGCTGTCCTTTTCTTTTCTTGTTGGTAGCAAAACTGTTTTGGCAACAGCCTTCAAACACTTCCTTTAATTGCATCTTCTTGTAGAAGCCAAAGCCTCAACCTTCTCTGCCTTAGTGCCAAATCCAGTCAGGTGCTGAGGGTCACGGTTTTCTGTGTGTTTCATTTATAACATCTTAAATGAACAGCCCCTGAAAGAACTGGGTGAAACTGTAGGCACAGCAACGTGAGGAGGAGCCAGGTGCAGGGTCAGGATCTCATCCCTGGCTCTGTGGCTTTCCTGGGAGGCTTTGCTTGGAAGCAGGAAGCTTCCTGCACAGCTGACTGAGGCAGTGAACTCTTTCAATGTTACATAGATTATTACGAAGACTTTCCTGTGCAATCTTATTATTATTTATTTATTCCTGATGTGCTAAGAATTTGTGAGGCAGAAAAAGGCACAGTCCCTGCCCCAAGGGGAGCCTGCTGGAAGCTCTGATGTCTGGATGCCTGTGAACTTCCTCCGTGACCAAAGGCTATGTCCTTGAATTAACTGTCAGAACCATTGCTTCTCACAGTGTGTAACTGTAAATATTCTGTTTACAATAATGGATCATTACTCAAACTTCCCACAGAAACTCAATATGCTGTAAATGTGTTTCCCTTTGTCTTTATTATATTTTACCTCCAACTTTAATCCGCACTACTTCAGCAAAATTCTCTCTGTATTATGTATTCACAGCCAACAATACTGTGCTTAATGCTTCCTTTCCAGTGTAATTAAAGATAAATCACATAGCAATCATTTAATCTTCCCCTCTGTGTCTTTGGATACAGCATTTTTAGAACATGTTCTAATCTTTTATGTAATATGTCTATGACCTATTAAACAACTGTCATGTTTCACCCAAGGGTGGTTCTTTCTGATAGATTTAGTGATCCCTTTGCTTGATTGGTAAGTAATCTCCTCCTCTTTCTCTCTTTCCAGGGAGAAAACAAGTAGACATTTAGTTTGAAAGTAGTGGTGGATTGGATTACACCACAATGTTGTGTACTCATGGTGAAATCTCAAAAAGACTCACAATGTAAACAGTGCATCTAGTATATTTTTTAGAAATACTTCATATACTTCTGCCAATGTTTGTGGCATTTGCAGATAGAGAATTGTTTTAATACAACGATGCTTTTTTGCTTGGATTAACTGGTCTATACAGACTTTATGGCAGCTGGTGTTTGGTCGTTGCACTGATCTGGCAGAATGGATTAATGTGTGGTTAGAAAACCAGGTATCATTATGAGGAAGCTTAGTATAGGAATGTTTTGGTTTTCAATGGGATGGTTGAAATATATGATGATATCCTACAGTTCTGTTTTATCAAATATTTAGAAACAAAAAACAAGTTTGACAAAACTTTAGTAGCAAGGAAACAGCAAAGATGACTGCGAGGCAGAGGAGTCTGCCATCCTAATACAGCACATTTTGTACTGAGCCATTTCACATCCAGTACAATCCACACACAATGTAATTTTGTAGCCAGCAACTCAGATGCCTCTGTTAGAACTTGTGTTCTTAATGCATAGGAAGCATATGGACAAGAAACCCCACTGTTTGATTTCAGCCCCAAGATCTTTTGATTAGGTTCTATATGTGGGAGAAGCACTAATATCCACAGAGAACCACTAATAATTTGATATATCCTCTAGTGCTTAGCTGAATTCCTGTCAGAAAAGCCCAAATAAATAAAGAAACTCTTTGAAACAGAGTTTGTCTTCTAAAAAATACCAGTTGTCTTTGCAATTTAGAGTGAGTAAATATAAAAAGTAATGAACACTATATACACAGGAAAGGATAGGGTATCAGAACAGCTTTTCTTCTTAATACTCTATCTGACTTAAGTTGGGATTGCTAAATGCTCATTAATCCTAAGTCTTGCAGACAATTGCAGGAAAAAAAGATTATATACTTATATGCTGTACATATTTCATTGAATGTTATGGATGTTAATGTTGCATGCAGAACCTGGAAACAAGTGTGTGCAGCTTCTCTCTGTATTTTTGATAGGATTTTATTTAAATTTTTCCAATGGTAGAACCCTGGGTGTGTTTCCAAGCCATGGTAAAATTCTGTGGTTTGTCTATGATCAGGCTAAGGAGGATAAAGCTGTACAATTCCAAGAGTTTTGCCTTCCCGCCCTGTTTGTCAACAGTTATTGCATTTATTGAAATAAATTGCAAGGTATATCACTGTTGAGATTGAAGGCAGACCCAGAAGGCAGATATAAATATGTACTTAACTGCCAGTTATTACTCTGTTTGGCCTTGGCAGGACTAAAATATGTAACAGGACTTTTCTGTCTCTTCTCTTTGAAATTCAATAAGGAGAGAATAAAAATTTTTCTGTTATGTTTTATATTGTTTTCCTCTTGGGTGGATGAGAGCCCTTTGCTTAGCTGTTCCTTTTCACAAAATAATAGAGACACAAAGGACATTTCTGTAATTTATTATACACGCATCAGTCCACTTGACTAGAGATTGGTGAAAGAACCTGACCTTTATCATGATAAAGAGGATATAAGTGGGGGACGACTTTGATGTTGTAGGCACTCTGTCTTGTAGATGTATAAGAGTATGTATTTGTTTTAGTGTTAACTATTTTCACTTCCTAGCAAGGTTTCCTTGCAGAATATTGCTTGCTTATATTGATGGCTTGGACTTCCTACTGTACATTTAAAACAGAGGCTTGCAAGATTTTCCTTAGATAAAGATAGTACCAGGTAATCCTGAAGCTGAGAAAGAAACAATGCAATAAACACCTATTTTCCAGAAGTATGTTTTTTTGCAAGTAAACTGTACGTTCAGTGCTTCAGGATATTAAAATATGAGGCTTTTCTGTGGAGCAAAGGTGAAAACAGGTGCTGCGGTTTGTAACAAATGGTTTATTCTGCTAGCAGCAGGGTTGCTGACTTTTTGTTCATTTGATCTCAGTCTGCTCAGGGAGCGGCATTGCTCTGCCACTGATGTCATCCAGTATATAACGGAGTAACACAAATTGTATAAAGAACGGGGGGGAAAGCAGTATTTTTGCATTTTAAATCTGAACCCTTAAAACCTCAGCTCTGGGAAGGAGTACATTTGAGTTATAAGAGCCTCTGCATACAGGTGTCTCAGCAGGGACAGCTGTGTGGAAGCAACCTGTGCCAGTGCTTCACCACCCTCACAGGAAAAAAATTCTTCCTAATATCTCATCTAAATCTCCCCTCCTTCAGCTTAAAGCCATTACCCTTCATCTTACCTCTGCACTCCCTTATAAAAATTCCTTCTTCAGCTTTCCTGTAGGCCTTCTTTAAGTACTTGGAAGGTCTCTCTGGAGCCTTCTCTTTCTTAGGCTGAACAAGCCCAACTCTCCTAGTCTGTCCTCGTATGGGAGGACAGCCCTCTGTTCATCTTCATGGCCTCCTCTGGCCTTGCTCTAACATATATACATGTCCTTGTGTGGAGGGCTCCAGAACTGAGCGCAGCACTCCAGATGGAGTCTTATGGGAGTGGAGTAGAGGGGCAGAATAACTTCCCTCAACCTGCTGCTCACACTTATTTTGGTGCAGCCCAGGACGTAGTTGGCTTTCTGGGCTGCAAGTGCACATTGCTGGCTCACATTGAGCTTCTCATCCACCAGCACCTCCATGACCTTCTCTTCAGGGCAGCTCTCAATCTATTCTCTGCCCAGCCTGTATTTGTGCTTGGGATTGTCCCAACACAGGTGTGAGACCTTGCGCTTGGCCTTGTTGAACTTCATGATGTTCACACAGAATTTGTTGAATTCTGGAAAATACCAGAAGCTAAAGGAGTCTTTGCAAAGACCTGAAGCCGTGTAGTAGTTGAGCCCATGACTCGACATTGATGAGTCTCAAATGAATTGTTCTGATTCAAAACAAAGTGCAATTAGAACAGCCTATTGAGTGTCAACTAAATTCAAGTATCATGACCCTCATGTAAATAAAATAGTAAGTCTTAATTCTAGCTATGTAAAATGATACCAAATTCAGTTGTGAGTTTATGTTTTCCTGTAGTAGAATCAGTGAAGGGAAAAATAAGCAGAAATAAATGTCTGTGGGCAATTCATTTATAATTGCTGCTAGCATTAATGACATTTATTATTCATGGGTTTTTCCCCACTCCTAAATAGCATAAATCATTAGTAATTTTTTTCTTCTTCAAGAAGGATTAAATAAGGCCTAAAAATGTAAATATTGTGAATTCATGTAAATATGATGTTTTTCTCTTGTCCCAAGTCTTCAGAAACAGACTGTTTCACAAGAGTCTTAAAGAACGCTGTTGTTTATCTCTTGGTTGTTCTTAGTGTGAAATCCATTGGGCTCTAATCCTGAACACATTAAAGCCCATGGCATCAGGCCTGCTTCCCAAGAATGTTATGCTCTCAGAAGAGTGGATTTGCAAAGGAATCTGATGGAGACAGGCATCCAGCTCTCGTGGAATTTGTGTTTTGGAGCTTCAGCTAAAGCTGGTCAGAAATGCTATGACTGCAGAATGCTGATTTGTGAAGATCAAAGCATTACCCAAAGGCAATTTGGTTTTAACCAAAGGCTAATGAAAAATGGACAGGTTTTGAAATTTATATCACTCTCTGTCAGCTTATCTGCCAAGCACCTCTGCTGCCTGCCCAGCGAGCTGACGGGGAGGCAGAAGCTCAGAGCTGCTGCCCAACTCCCTCATCTTCTGTGGCACATCTGATGAGCTGCTGGGGAGACAGCTCCAGCTCTTGGCTGTTGTGCAGCTTTCCTAGTGCATCGATGTGGTGCTGAGATTTTGGCTTTCTAGCTTTTGTGCTCCTCGGGAGTCAGCTGCCCAGCTCTGCAGCTGCGTCCTGCCCAGGACAGCCAGAGCTTCGATGCTGGACTGGCCAAATTCTGGAATTTCAAATCCCTTCCAAATGCAAAGCATAATCTACTCTTATTAGTCTGTTACTCTTACTTGTAACTGTTGCGGGGTTTTTTTCTGGTAGCAAACAACAACAAAAGGATACGTATTCAGTCATTACTGAGCAATAATATGTATCCAGAATTTCTCTGTCTTGCAGCTACTATCTCCAAAACAGCCCCAAATTGCAGAACATATTCTCCTGGCAAATCCATAAGCAGAAAAATATTGATATAGCCAAAATTGCATAATGTTTTGAAAATCTAGTTGCACTGGAAAAGCATCCTTCAGCAGCTGAAGTTTTAATAGGAAACAATTCAGCATTCTGCTGACCTTTCCAAGTTTAGCCTTTATGTAGAAATAAACTGTTTGAAAAATGTTTGTAATTCAGTTGTCACAAACAGACACCAGATCTGTGGCTCATCTATTTCATAAGCAGAGGCTTCATTTCGATTTCTTGCAAGCACCGAGCTTGATTTTATACCATCTCTCATAGTTCTCAGCTGCCTGATCCCTTCTATTTCTTCACAAACAAAAGGCAGCTTGAAAAAAACTATGCATGCGACTAAGATAATGAGGATAATAAAAAGGTAATCTTAGCAATTATTGTTGATTACACATTCAAAACCAGACACTCTCTGTTCCAGGAATCCCTCTTTGCCAAGCTAGTTGATGGAAGGAGCGTGCAGACCTGTTGCTTACGTGCACACCTATATACATGACTGAGAAGACTGTCTTTATTTCTACACGCTTATAAGCAGCAACCACGTACAGAAAAGGGTATGAGACATAATAAGAAAACATTTATGACCTATAGAACTCAATAACAATAGCAACCCAGACTCCAGCTGTAGCTGGTCATTAGGTGATGCCACTTGCTCAGTGATTTGGACTTTCCAATCAAATTGAGCTCCTGATTCATAGGAGCTAGCAGGATGTAATATATTAAATTGTGACAGAGGAAAGAAACACAAGGAGTGACAGGCACTGTCTGATACCATAAGCCCTCAGACCAGCCAGACTTCCTTCAAACAGTGAATGGAAAAGACAAATATGAAAGAAACGATATATTTCAAATCCAATTTTACTACTTTAAAATGTGTGAGAGGGCATGTCAGGACTCCATTGCTATTAGAAACAAATAATGACAAAAATAGGTAAGAAAAATATCATGGAGAATATTCTAAACTAGAAATTGACTTTCTGAACCTATTTTTACCTGTTATCTGTTCTTTTCCAAACAATGCTTTGTTAGGTGAGAAGGCATACTGCCAACATTATAAACTGATTCTGTGTTTCATTCAAGGCAAAGGGATAATTGGATCACGAAACTTCATTAGTTTTCTGGAGCTGAGGTAGCTCTCCTGTTGTTGTGGACGCATTGTAGTGGTAGCACAGGTTGTTTACAGCTAGACCTGTGTGTCACACAGGTAGTTGTTATGAAACATGCTCTTATGCCTGTAGATTAGTTACTGTAAGACAGGGAGGAATTCCAGTGAATCACTGAGTGCTGCACTTCATAGTCAAAGGTCATCTCTTTCTCCTGTTCCTTAGTGTGAAATGCACCAAAGATTATCCACCAAGGCTGAGATTCTGTCTTGTGAATGGAGGGAACACACAGCCCATATCGCAAGTGGGTTTTGTTTATACACTGTGTAAATGTTTTCAGTGTGTTTTCATTGGCAGCCCCTAACCTGGCACGGCTTCTCTTTCAGAGACCTACAGGAGTAATTTTCAGACACATGCAGTTAGTAGTGTAGTTGTGTTTAGATGGATGGTTGGATGTGAACTTAGTTCTTGCCACACAGAGCCACCCATGGGATTGCCCAGGAGGGCTGGGAGGGACCAGCACATCCATCTGTCGCATTTTGGCAGAATTCTGCTCCCCAGAGCCAGAGGAAATGTAGAGGATTACGAGGTTCCACCTGGCCCTGGGCTGCATGAGTCCAGAGCTGCTCTCATCCTTGGGTCTCGCTGCAGCTGCACAGTGGCAGAAGGGCCCGTTCGAGGCTACGACTGGGCGGAAGCGCTTGTGGCTCAGCCAGCACGTTGGGAGGGTGAGTCAGTCTGCTAGAGCAAAGACTGGGTGGCTGAGTGGGAAGGGACCCAGCTGGGCTTTTTCTTCAGCTGGTGTACGCAAGAACATGAGTGTGAGAAGTTTTTTTATGGGGTCAGAGTCGCAGTTACAAGTATTATGTCTGTTGCAGAGGTGTGAACCTACATGTTGTCCGATTTCCTTCCTCCGTTTCATTTTAAAAGGAATAACGAGAAGACTAGCAGAAAAGCAAGCCATGCAGTGTGACACTCTGTAATAAGTCATTGCTGCAAAGGAACCACAGGAGGTCTTTTGCGAGGCCCCAGAGGCTGCCCAGTCCTTTCTGGGTTCATGGCGCGTATGCAGAGTCCCCTGTCCCTTCCTGGCTGCCCAGTTCCAGTGGCTGCTGAGGGGAAGGAAGGAAACGCAGCTTCTCTCCGCGCCTGCTGGGGACATTGGGAATGCCTGTAACGAGCAAAAGGCTCCTGTGTTTGTCAGAGATCGTATTTTTTGTCCTTACAAATAGCTGATAGGAGGCAAGGGAGAATCGCATTTATTTCTCCCACATGCTTTATGTTTGAAGAGCTGATGAAAAATACCATTTTATTTCATTTTGTTAAATTTAGTTTCTTTCACTCATTATCTGCACCTCGAATTGCAAACATTCAGCTTTTTATGAAATAACCTTTCAAAAAAAGAATGTAAAAATGTTTATGAGCATAAACCAAAGCCTCTAATTAATACCTCAGAGAAATATTTTTATTTAATGGTTTCTTAATGCAAGTGTTGTAATATTATAGTGAAGTACATTAAATTCCCTGCTACTTAGACTTGACTGATGAAAAGAAAGAAAATATACTCTGTCACCTACAGTAACCATATCACCTCAAATGGAATTATTTTTACATATTTACAGAATGTGCTGGTAGTTTGCATACTCCCCAGTTGTGCTGATGCTTATAACCAATTAATCTTTAATTATCAGCATCTTGCTTTCATCCCAGGGATTCATCTTTATGTCCAGACCCTTCAAAAAATCTAATGGCAAATTTAAGTATTATGATGCCAGAGAGACTCTGCTACTTCTATTAAGCGTGCCTCTGATTTACAGGCAGTTGTAGACTTAAATAAGTAGCTCTTTCCATTCTTACAAAATGAGGGAATGTTTCTGTCTCTTTTTTACATGTCCCCTTTTAATACAAGTTGAAATAGTGTAGCCTGCTGTCCGAGGTCTCTACTAAATCCAAATGTAGGAGTTTGATTGATTTGTTAGTAACTGTGCATAGAAAGCAAGAAGATGAATTACCCTAGAAAAACAACTGAAGCTGCCAGCTCCAAGCTGCAGAAGAGACACCGGGGAAGCAGAGAATAGTCTTCCAAATGTTTTAATAAAGGAAGCAGGAGAAAAAGATCGGGAGCTGATTAATCTTTTTGCTAGTGTTTTCAAGGACACAGGCTAATAGAGAAACAAATGTTAGGAAAATACGTTTCAAGGAAAGGCTAACAGAAGAATCAGAGGAATGCACCCACTGACAGTGTTGGCTAGTGATTTAGAAGGAAATAGAAAGAAAAGAAAGCAGAGGAGAGGGCTGCTCGTGATGGATCAAATGGAAACCACACAAATAATTATTTTTAAAGGTTGCATCAATAAAAGAAAAAGAAAATGAACCAATACATAAAAAATATAGCATCCTGAGATAGTGTTTTCTTGTCAACAGCTATGGTAGGTGTTGGGGGGTTGCTTGTGAATGATGAAACAGCAGTCATCTGTGTTCTCAAGTCATCACGTGTAAATTGAATAAATACTGAAAATCTACTCTGACAGTGAACTTGGGAAATATTTTTTCATGTTTGACATTGGAATTTCCTAAGTCATTACTTGTCAGCTAACTTCTAGAGGCTCTTCCTTCTGCAATCCTTCAGGCTGGTCTTCCCTGTTATAGAAACATAGGCTGGAAATGTTGAAGGCAGCAGGATATCTCCAAACGCAGGCAGAAGTGTCAGCCAGCCAGAGGGAAGAGATTCTTCAGCACATTATATATACTGAAAATCACCACAATGACACTATCCAGCACCCCTGTGCAGTTGATACAGTTCTGTTAACAGTGCAGTAGCTGAAAAATACTAATTTGGTGTCTTACAGAACAGTCATAGTTTCATTTGAAAGATTTAATGAGCTTCATGGTCTTACTGAAGAACAGGAAGGATTTTTTTGTTGTCAGGATGATTTATTAATAATTGTATCTATTAACATTTTTTAAACATTTAATAACTCCTTCAATACACCTTGTAAATTAATGTTAATAAATATGCAGTAGGAGTCAGCTTACCCCAGTAATTGACATTTAATAGCATACAGTAGCTATAATTTACAAAGTTAACATCTCAGAGTAGTTTAACTCTTAATTAGCCCTAGGGAAAGTGCTAATCTTACAGACAGTTATTTGTTTTTAAAAAGTGTAATGTGAGAAAACGTGCATGGATTTGCTTTTGCAGATTTCTGTGCGGTAAGTCAGGTGTATGAGAACATCTACCAAATGGAAAACAGAAGCAGATAAATATATTTTCACTTTAATGCATTTATGACTTCAAAATTCAGAAGTGTGACTTCGATTTTTTTTTCTTTCATGCATTTTAAAAACATATCATTACTTCATTTTACTGTGTGGGCAGACTTGGACTAATGTGAATTAGAGGAGACAGGATTCCCAGCAATGCTGCTTCTCTTACAGAGTTACAGTTCTCTAGACCAATTTTTAGTGGGGAATCACATGAGACTGACATAAAATAATGGTTGTACCAGAGTCTGAAAGGAAGATATGATTTTAGAGAGAGAGAGATTCCCTCAGATATCTTGGCCTCATCCCCAAAATACCTTTAAAACTGCTGATACTTGATCTTTAGTTCCCAAAATCTCTCTTGATGGTTCTGCAAAACTGAACCAGGGCAACCTCCAAAGAAAACTGGAAATCTCCAGGAGAGAGGCTTATCTTCAAAAGCCTCTAAGCACTCATTTCAACTTATTTAACTCACTTAAACAGTCTGTTGCAAAGCCTTTGTTCCTGGTGACATTTTAATTCATACTAAAGAAACAGACTTATCATGTAATTACATCACTGCTATTAATTACTAGACCTCTCACTTTCCTGTGGTTGCTACCTTTTTGAGGCATGCTGTTTTAACAACAGTGACACATTAGAAGAGAAGTCACTTTGAATTAAGTGTATAGCAGCCAAATTCAGTTTTCAGTTGTTGCTGTCTTTTTCTAATATTACCAAGCCAAAACGTTTCGATTTATTATATATATAAAACTATATTTACTGTGCAAACCCACTTAACCAATAAGCAAAGTAATAACAAGTGGGACAGCCATCTCGAAGTATAAATAAATGCAAAACAATTCTGTGTGAAAGATGCATTTCAGAAACACTGAAATTTGCCTTTTATCTGCTCTTTTATGTCAGTGGTTGATACTTTTGGCAAGAGTAAGTATTAAAAGTTGTATTACCTCTTTATTAGCAATTTCTTAGAATTTCTTGAAGTGAGCATCCTAACAGAGGCAGGTGGCTACCCTATCTGGATAACTGAGCATCTCTCTTCATTAGTATCCCCTTAAATATAGGAAGGCCTATGAGAGGACAGAGAATTGTAAGAGGGTCTTGAAAAGGAAAACATATTTTCAGCTCCAAACAGTTAATTTTTTTCTAATAAAGTATTTATTAAAATTCAGCATTAGACAATATGCAATATGCTGCCTTTTTAAAAATAAAACCCAAAACCTCTTAACTGTCCGAAAGAGAGGAGAGAAAGGGTAGGTTTTCCTGTGAGTGCTTGTTCACAGGCTGCGTAGGATGGGATGGTGGCAACGTCCTTGGACCGAACTGGATTGAGAGTGCGGCAGTTCGGCTCCATTTTGAAACCCGCCGTTTATCAGTTCATCAGGGTGCGCTCACATTGGTTTCGTAGTGACCCATTGATCTAATTCTCCTCGCTACATGTCAAAATGAAGGTGCTGTATTAAAAATCCATGGATCGTAACAGTTCCTCTGTGTACGACCGCCTGTGTGCACGTTCCTGCGGAGTCGGGCGGGGCCGGGCCCTGAGGCGGCTCCGGGGAGGCGGGGCGGCCACCTGCTGCTTCCCGAGCCCGCCAAAAAGTCACGTGGACACGGGGGGCGGGGTCGGTCTGGCCTCACAAAGGGCTCTCGGGGAGCCGGGGGAGGCTCGCGCTCTCTCAGAGGCTTCGACCGACCGGCCTGGGACACGTGTTCCCGAGACCATCTGCTGCCTTCGATGTGGTAATTTCTTTCCTTCTCTTTCTCTCTCTATTTCTCCCATGACTGTATGGTGTGCGTGTTGGATCGGATCCGAGGGATCTGAGTTGTTTTCGGGGGTTCATTTATGTAACTTTGGGTGGTTGCACCCCCGTGTCTTCGTTGTGCGCCCTGGTGTAGTGCTGTGTTCATGTTTGCCGGACCCAGAAATAAATCCTGATTTGATATTCACCCTGGGGGCGACCTTACTGACCTCCGGATCGCGGACGAGCGAATCCAATCCCCCCGTCAGGGCCGGGCACGAGCGTGTGGCTCGTGGGTCTGGGCTGTGGCAGTTCCTGAGGCAGATGCACACGCGCTTCTTTCCTTCTGAACCACCCAACCATTTCTGAAATGAAGCTTAATTGCTTAAGTCTGGCTACTGGTTTCTGTACTTCGGAGGAAGTGTGTGAAAATACTTACTGCTTAAAAGCGAGAAGTGCCCAGCCTGACTGACGTTTGCTCCTGGTGAATCTTTTCTACTCCTACTAGAAGAGTAGAAAAACATAATAATTTTGCAAACCTAGTAGCCTTCCCAGTCATTTATTGATGACTTCTATATAGGGGTAGGTGAAGCTGAGAAGATGAAAACACACGAGACACGAAGTGCTGCCTAAGAAGCATTAATGGGCTAACAAGTGGGTTATGGCCTTAGTCCTCCCCGCAGTGAATTTGCCCAGCTTGGCAGCCACTGCATTAAAAGTTGTGATCTCCTCCAGAATGCATCTATTTCATCTCTGTTTCAGCTCCTGCCAGTAAATGGCACAATAAAATCAGGTACCTGCTATTCTAAAAAACCAGAGATGTTTTAATTGTTAAACTACTGCTAAATAATTTTTAAATGCTTGCTGAAGAAGTACTTGACCAGAACAGGAAACAATAAGCCATCCCCATCTATTATTGTGACTACATAAAAGTTACGATAGTAGTGCAGGTTGAAAAGAAAGGTAACTGCTGCTCTTTTGAAATCTGTTATTGAGAAATATATTGGAGAGATGTGTCCTACTATCCAAGTACCTATAGTCATAACTTGAGTATTAACTCCAAGCGGTGCATGAGTGGAGTAAGGAAAAGAGTGTGGTAGATTTAACATTGTTTTTAGAAAAATGACCTTGTTTCACAGGTAGGGGAAATGTTATCAGTTTTCCTGAGATGAGTATGAGGGCACTGGAATAAATAGATAGTTGAGCTGTGCCACTAGTCAGGAGTTGATTCACAGTTTTGATAAGGCAGTGACTCTTTAGGAGAAGGATTTATCTGCAGTGTGTTTGCACTCCTGATCTCTCTT
Source organism: Phaenicophaeus curvirostris (assembly GCF_032191515.1). Taxonomy (NCBI): domain Eukaryota; kingdom Metazoa; phylum Chordata; class Aves; order Cuculiformes; family Cuculidae; genus Phaenicophaeus; species Phaenicophaeus curvirostris. Next base: position 671,957 of record NC_091407.1, read on the forward strand.
TCAACTTCAGTGCTGCCCTGTCACCTCTCCTTCTGAGTGCCCTGGAAGCCCTCAAGCTCCGTCTTCCTGTGAGTAAATAACCCTCCCTTAATTGAGTAGTAGTGTTTTGTTGTCTAAGTGGATATTGTTTTTTCCAGTTTCTAGCAGAACTTATTTCTCAAGTTTTGTTTAGGTTACCTTTTGGTATATAACAGGTCTACAAGTGCTCTCAAGTAGTTGGATTTCTACAAAGTAATAGCAATTAATATAGCAGCCTACAATATGACAGTTGTTTTTCTAGTTATAAAGCAGTTTCCCTTCTTTACTGGACAAATGGACAGGCAGGAGGAACACTATTGTGAGAACTAAAGATTTTTTTTCAGTGTGTTTTATGCTTGAATTAACATCTGTATGATTTTTTTATGACTCCCTTTTTATCAGTTGAATTAGGAAAATATAAAAATATCACACATTAAGGGTATTTCTCATAGTTTGTTGACAAACAAAGCATCAGATGTGAAGTTCAATGCAATTGGTGAATTGTGCTGGTCCTTCTCCCAGTGATCTACTTTAACCTCCTTGTGTAAAAGAAAAGTGGACAGCAATGATAATCTATGTAAGAAATATAAGGAGCCCATCCACTGTTAGAGATGCTGGTATGTGGAAATTTGTCTCATGTATGTGTTGCATTCACTCTCTGTGTTATCTTTATTTTTTTTCCAGCTAACACATAATCAACAGTACTGCTCCAACAAATCCCAAGTCTGAAAAATCTAGTTACCTTGTTAACCTTGTGCACTCCCTAAGGGTTTGTTAATAGAGAAGTCCTTTAGAATTGTGGTATTGTTAATGCATAAAATATGCTTCATGTAAGACATTATTATTTTCTTTTTCGTCTCGTTTTTAAAGAAAAGTACAAAACAGCAGGGTGCCACAACATGTTACAGAATATATTGATGTTTTAGTGTGTTTTGATACCACCACAGGTGAGCAGTAAAAGAAGCTCAGATATAATGCTTGTTTCATTACCATAATCATAAAATCATAGAATGGTTTGTGTTGGAAGGGACCTTAAAGCCCATCCAGTTCCAGCCCACCTGCCATGGGCAGGAACAGATTCCACTGGATTAGGTTGTTCAAAGCCCCATCCAATCTGGCCTTAAACACCTCCAGGGATGGGGCAGCCATGACTTCTCTGGCCAACCTGTGACAGCACCTCACTGCCCTCACAGGAAAAAAACAATAATTTCCTTATGTATAATCTAAATTTCGCCTCTTCTAGGCAAATGTACCAAAGAGTGTAATCATAGCGCTGCTCTTTTCTGTACTGTTATAATGCAAGCAAGATGAAGAAACAAACTCTTTTCTCAAGATTAGCAAGGAGCAGAATTTACCTCCCTGGCCAGTCTGTCTTGTTGCATCCTAGAAGTGATATGTAAACCAGAGCAGCTTGCTTGGTGTTCCTCCACAAAAGGACAAATACAAAACATCTACTTGGGATCTCTAGGGGATAGAGTTAGGGAGACAGAACAGGTTTTTTTTTTGCAAAGAAGGAAAAAACAACTATTGCTCTAAACCTGTATTTACAATAGTGAGAAATATTAATCAGAATTTTTAAAAATCCACCAAAAGCTACTATCCAATTAAAAATAACCCTCCCCTGCCACTAGTCTAGGAGACAATTATATAACTAGATATGTTGGAAATGTTGTTACTAGAATTAGATTAGGGAAATTTCACTCAATAGAACAAGAGCCTCCCTGGTGATGGTGGCTGCGGGTGTCTGGACAGGGAGTGACATTGCCTTATCCCTGCGTGTGCATCCCTCGATACGTTGCTGGCTGCCAGGGAAAAACCCCAAGGGCAGTTCTGGGGTTACGTCCCCAGACACATTATGAGACATTATTCCAGGGCATAAATTGTATTTGCTAGTATGGATGTCTTGTGAGAAATAGTGTACTGGCACTCTACCATCTGAGTCAAGTATTCTCTATATTTAGTCGGTTAAATATAGCAGTAAAGTCAACTGGGAAATCTTAAGCTCTGCTGTGGAAAGCAGAGCTATTAAGAAGCCACAGAGCTGTGGCATGTAAAATGGCAATACACTCACCCGTTGGACCATTGTCTCGTTTACTCAGCTACCCAAATTTACAATAAAACCACAGTGTTTCATCTGTTTGTTCATATGGTCTTACGATTGAAAATGTTCCTTGATAAATCTATCAAGCAAGCGTGTTCATCTGTAGGATGTGGATAGCCTGGCCAGTGACTCTGTGAGCATCTTCTATTCATATGCCTCAGTCACAGAATCGTGATACGCTATGAAAGACTGAGAAGGGCTCTTGCTGAGGACTCCGGGTGTTATTGATTTCCTTGATGACAGAGGCAATCAGGATGTTTGTGCAATGTGTGTATTTGACAAATAAGAGCCACAGGGTTGTTTAAGTTGCAGTAGCAGAGAGTCTCCATCTGCTTTATAAATTTCGTAACATTGATACAGAACATGCACAAACTGCTCCCCAAATGCTATTAGTTGCCAAGCGTAGTTATCATAAGTGGTAGTAGAAGACTTCCAATCAATGTGAATTATAAAGCTCTTCTATTTTTATAGGAGACAGAAATAAATAGCAAATTTCCTCAGATATGGGTTTGATCCCCATCTGAGAATGACATTTACCTAGTGGGCTTTTGGCCACTTAAATCTGAAGCTCCTCCACTGATAGAACTCTATCTTAATTTCTAAATGGCTGTGTTTAGTATTCTGGCTTTTCTGAAAGATACCTGAGATAATCAATGTGCTCTCTGAGAAAGATCGGTGCATCTTAGCAGCCAGAAACTTCAGCACTTGTAATAATTCTAAAACTAGTCCTCAGGGTTGCTTAGAAGAGTTTGTTTAGCCTACACAGAAGTTCTGAAACAAAATGTTCCATTTTCACCTCAATTTCTGAGAGAGCAAGTTCTCTCCTGTTACCGATTCTGAGACCCAAACTGGGTTTTTGGAGAGCTTGGTGGGAAATAAATCAGTTCTGAGCAAATAGTTACTTGATGTGTGTCAATTTTCTTAGCATTTCTTTCTTTAGCAGTATTCACGTCTATGTTCTTTGCACATGTTTATTCACCCTGAGCTGTGTGTTAAGATTAAAATGTTGTCGCAGATGATGCACAAGGAGTGTAATTGCCTGTTTCTCCTGGTTCTTTTTTTAAATGCTTGTACTTTGGCACGGTTGGTGGTTTTCACTTGTTCATCTTTTCACTTATAATTTACTTCAGGAGGAAGAAGAAAGACAAAGTAAAATTCTGTTCACATCTTCGTTGTTTTTCTTGCAGCTTTTATTGTTAACAAAGCCTATTTCAAATGCTCACACTCTTCCCCAGTCTCTTACTTGTCCTGCTATGATGCAGTTTACCATTGTTCAGTTGCACAGATGCAACTGTTTGTGGGTCTACACAGTAAAATGGATCGTGAAATTGTCAGGTTTAAAAATGTTTGGTTTGGTTTTAAAGAACAACATGGCAGAAGGGGAAAGTGATGAGGATGAGGGCAGTTCAGCCCTGCTTCTGAAGTGAAAATGATTTATGGAATTGCATCCATATCAGTTATAACTCATCTATTATTCTCCATATTACAGAAAGTAGCATAATAGCTAATGCATTGTGGTACAATAATGGCAAGACAAAATAATGTATGTTGATGGTAAAGTCATTCCTTTCTTGATGGGTCCCAACCAAGCACTCACTATTTCTTGTGTATTTACATTCTAAAGATTTATGGGTTAGGGGGGCAGCAGCCTTCTGTTGGGTTTCATCTCCATGCTAATCAGTTATCTGTTAGTGGCAGAAACTGAACCCCACCTTTTATCAGTGATGTACCTCTACAGCGTACAGCACGGGGGAAATGAGACTGTAGATGACAGACTAACTTTGTACCTGGTTTTGGTGTCAGGAAAAGGCCAGCTAGAAACTGTCCACAATAACTGCACCTCCAAGCAGTGCTTTCTGTCTTTCACTTACGTTATTTTGTAGTTTTCCAATACATGCAAATTCTGCATGTGTTCCCGTGGGTGCTTTAGGTACTGCATAGCATCGGAAGCTGTTATACAAAATACTTGCAGGACTAAGCTTGTCATGCTATCACTGCTTTGTTTTGCCTTTTTCCTTTTTAAAAAATGAATAGAATTTTGCTTCTTTTTTTTTTTCTTTTACAGAGCTCTGTCTAATAAGGTTATTTTTTGTGATGAGAGTCCTTTTATGATAAGGAAGATAGCAGGAAATCAGTCTAACCCCTGTGAGCTCTGTTCATCCTTGTGTGATTGTGAACAAAATCTGATTCTGTTTTAGCTTCTCAGCTTTGTAGTGCTCTGGCAATCCTATCAAGCCTTGATTCAACAGCAAATAACTTTTAATTAGTTTCTTGGGAGAATTTTGGGGGCTCCTGGTTGCAGGTTATTGATGAGACTGAGTTTTATTGCTTAGGAAACACTGACCTTGACCGTTGGTAACTATTCTTTTGTCTTCTGTCTAGTGAATCATATGACACAGGTACTCTTGGCAGACAAAATGCTGTCACAGGTGGACTTGCACTTAAGCTCAGAAAATGCTGATAAAATGTCTGGGTGAGTGACTAAACTGTTTGAAGCTGTTATACACACACAAATAAGAGGTGTTCTAAAAGATTTCCAAACCCAGAGGGACACATCAATACCCCTATTACATCACGCTTTCTAGTGTCCAGTGCCAAATTTACTGCTGTTCCTTCTCTCCATCAGCAGGGATGGAGAATCAGTCCCTACCATTAGGCAGACAAATGAAAAGGCTATTGAACTCCAAGGAAGTGATATTTATATTTCCTTATGTTTTGTGCATCTAGAGTGCACTGCGTCAAAGTGAGTAATGAGTGTAAGCAGAATTGTGTTATCACAATAATAAAGACAGTTGCTAAGTTGAATGGTTGGTAAATGTGTTGAAATCATGACACTAACAAAGAGAAATCTTCCTATCTACACTTATTTTTTATCTTTCTCTTTAAATCAATAAACCGACCCCAGTTGCTTTATTCTGCTTCAGACCGTACAATTGAATTGTGCCCTGTGCTTCCCTCTGTCTCCCAATTCGTAGTGCAAGAGGTTCTCCATGTTGTTACAGGAGATTCAGCCTCATTTAATTCACGGATGACTTGCATTGCCAGCACCCATTTCCGGTGCCTTGCAACTCCATTCTTTTCATTCCTCTTTTTTTTTCAGAAGTGATGGGGTTATTTTCTTCCTGAGCCTTGTGTGGTTAACCATACACCATCTACCCTTACAGAGAAAAAGAGATTGAAGCTCTCTACAGTGTATTTGTCATACTGCTTCGATTTTTTTACTGTCTTATGCTCCTTTTTCAGGCCCTATAATCACTCATTTGTGATGTTAGTTTCTCTGCTAAAGGTAGCTGTCCACCTTCAGCATATTGCCCAAATAGTTTCTGATGTCTGCTTCATGCTGATTAATTTCTCTGCAAGAGATCTGGCAACTTTGCTTTAAAGCAGAGATCAGAAGCTTATGGTTATCTTTAATGATGCTGCCAATACAGTTGACTTCTAAGTACAAACAAAGGGGAAAAAAGGGTGAGGAGGAAGGGAGAACCTACTCAGTTGGGCACTGAGTAGGTGAAGCAGGTAGTTTTAAGAAAGGTCTTTAAAGTAACAGTAGCAATATCACTAAGAGATACAGACCTGTTATAAACATCCATGTCTGTTGTTCTGAATTCCTTACTGAATTGCTAAAAATATTTTGTAGTTGGTTGTATTTGAAAAGGTGATGCGTGAGGGGAGGCACAGGAGATAGCTGCGACTGTGCAGCACACTTCAGGTGTTTCACCCACTAGAACTGAGAGCAATAGTTACAGCCGAGTTCTCACTAGCGTTTGTCAGTGGGATTCTTTCTCCTTTCATGCTGGCAGTGCCATTACTGTGCTGCTGCTTGTGCCTTGCCTTTCCCAAGCCACCCTCTGGGAACAACTAAGCAAAGACTGCTTCATTCTGAGCTTGGGCTCGGCTTCCCTCCTGAGGAAGCCATGGGAAGGCTTTCCCAAGGGTATTTGTGGGGGCTTATCAGCCCTTTTTTTACTACTGCCACCAGAAAAGACATCCTTAGACTTCACCATTCAGTGCTGCATTTGCTGTGGTAAATACTGTGGTATATTCTGTTGAGCAGTGTGTGTTAAGTGCACGTGCTGGCTATCATTTTTTATTGTCCTATATCTTGTAAAGTCTTCATGCCAGTTAGATATAGATGTCAGATACTGATCTAGCAGCATTTTGCACCCAGGGCTTATTGTTTTATTGTGTGGTGGGATAATTTATCAACCTATATCTAAAGTACCTTCTTCCCTGCAGACAGATATTTAAAATCAGCTGCTTAGAACATTAACTTCTTTCACTAACGTGAATGATCAGAATGTGTAACTACTTCAGATATTTTATTTTGTGAAATGGGTAGCGTGTGTGCACTGTGACTAATTGCCTAGCAAATTTCATATGCATGTTTAATGGTCACAAACAGGATTTGTTTACCTTAGGAATTTGGAATCTGCACTAAAATACTATCTTTTCCCCCTTTGTTTAACTTTTCCAGTACTGCGCTTAGAATAATATTTCCTGCTTTCTTTCAGCCAGAGCTGGACTGCTCACGTTTACACAGTGGAAAAGAGGGAACTTATCTGAGGGCAGATTCTGGTGCAGAAAATTACATAAATGCTGATGACATGAGTATTATCTCATGTGAAATTATACTTCTGTGTAACTTATTGGGAATTAGTAGATGAGCAAACAATTAATTTTTCTTTATTTGGTTGTGAAGCATTTTTTTGGCTCACACAACAGTGGCCTCAGGAAAAATGTCAAGGTAGAAAAGATATTACAAAATATCAAAGCTGTTAGTGCAATGCAGAATATTTCTAGAAAAGGTTAAAATGTCCCATGTGGAATCATCTCTTTCTAATAAAATTTTGGGGCACACAGCTTGGTTTTCCTGCATCTATCATGCCATACTGTGGGAGTTTCGTGTGCCTGACCAGAAAACACTGACATACATTCATATTTAAATGTATTTTTCTGTCTTCATCTTCCTATTGTTCTAAGGAATATATGCAATACAAGATGAATTAAGCAACATACTTCTCAACTCTGACATTTTTCTTCTCACAGTTCAAAAATAAGTATAGACTGGTATTCCATAAAGGTACACACTGAATCATTCCCATTAATTCAGGGTCGCTTTTACATCCACTTCAAATTATTTTAATAATAGACTTGAGATTATCTGTTTTGTTAAGCTGAAATATATGAGCAGCTGTGTTACTCCTACAGCTCTTGGCAAGTTGCAGGAATACAGCACCTATGCACAGCCTCGGGGTCCTGTGAAGAGCAGACATAATTGCCCATCCATGCATTTCTTTTGTATACCTGGGGCCTGTTTGTGCAATTAATAGTCATATTAGTATTTGCTTTATTGTTGTGATTCCCAGCAAGCAAATACTGCTGGCAGATTGGTAAGAGTAGTATAGCTAGGTCTCTTGTGGCTTGCTTTCGTTGAAGAGCCTGAAGTTGGTGGTATTAGTCATCCACTTAGTCAAGCATGTGCCTAAACACCTTCTTAAACTGAGGCTGTAACGTGGAGACCACCATAAAAGTCTCTTGCCTCCTGGCTGTAGATAAGAGTCTGAATAACAGCACAGCCGACCTGACTTCTGAATAGCTTCAGTGTTGGCAACAATGAGATCCTGGTAACTAAGGTAAGGTAACTAAGAGGAGACAGTACTCTACTGTAGTGGCTCAGATCCCTTTTCATACTGAGAGCAATGGTGACAGCACTAACAATGGCAATAATGCTTGGGCGGCTGCTTTTCCTGGTGTCCGCAAAGAAAATATCTTTTTATAGGGTTGTCGGCATGCTGATGGCAGTCACAGCCCTACTCATTTTGACAAGGGCAGCTCCCATCATGTGGATGCTACAGTACCTTCAAGAGCAGGTAAGGGCCTGATGTCTTCTTAGGGTAGATTTCCATTTGCATCCCACTTTGTGTTCTGATCCAGCCTCTGCCTCCTAGCTGCTTCTCTTGTCTCTGATCTGAGTGACCAGCAGGTTAAGCTGCTGCAGCAGATTTCGCTTTATCATGCGAACCAGGCTTAAGTAAATCCTGGTAGCTGGCAAATCTGAGGTGACGGTACACAGAGGACTAGGCACTGCAGAACAGACTTTCAGATGCTGATCATCTTTGAGGCCCACCTACAAATCTTTCGTAAAGCTTTCTTACTATATCTGAAGTTTTATATAATGCACCAAATGTAATCACTGAAACGTGCTCAGTTTCTATGGTGACGGATGCTGGTAGTGAACTCTGAGACAGATGAATTGGAGAACAAAAGAGCGCAGGAAGCCAAGAGCCTAAAGTTCACTGTGCAGATCTAATTTGTCTCTGTAACAGTTAAAGAATTGAATGAGGAATGCTACAGGAATAAGTAAATAAGATGGTACTAACCAAGGGGGTCATTTGGTACTAGCATACCTAAAGTTGCAATGTTCCTTCTCAGGTTCATTTATTTCTATAACAAAAATAGTAGCACAGCCTTAAGGAAGCTGTAGAGAAGTTTGCAGCTGAACTGGAGTTGAACAGTTACTAGAAAGGGGATTGTGTTTACGGTCAATACTGGCAAGTGCTAGTGGAAATATCCACAGGATCGCTGGAAATTCTTGGAAGACACAAGGTGATACAAGAGAGGCATGGGATAGCATCAAGCAAAAAGACAGAGCCAGAAGGGGGAGGAGTCTAGCTGCCTCATACTAAGTCTATTTAACATCTGATCTTCTGCTCTTGCCTTATTGCTCTTTTTACCAGTATTTGACTGAATAAAGATCATAAATATAAAATGGGGGTTGTTTAGTAGCAGGGAAGTCACATTCACTAGGAAAATTAAAAGTTCTTTAAGCAGGAAACAAAAAATTCTGTGTCCGTTTTCCATCTGAATGCAGTTACTGTCAGCAGTCGTTCTAACTTTCTGTGGTTTGAGCACCGCTTGAAAATATTTGTTTCACTTTTGTTGACTGAAAGCACTTTGTGTTTCCTATAGCACTAGTGCTGTGATAGTCACCATGCTGTTTGGGAAGCATTATGTGCTTGACTAATTTACCACTATTTAGGTTCAACAAGGTGCATTTCTTCAAGCTCCATGCAGGAAGATTTACAGCTACTGTAACAAAGCAGGGATAGGACAGGCTTGAGCTCATTGACCATGGCCCTGCAGCTTGGCATTCTGCTGCAGTTACTGACAAAACTCTACAAGGCAAATTGCAGTTTTATTGTGTCGATAATCACAAGCAGCATATCAAATGGTGGCTTAGCAAAATCAATTTCCCTGTCAAAGGTCAGAGTTTGTAAGTGCATCTGCTTAGAGAATAGCAGCCTCATCTGTCCGTTTGATGATGTTTGTAACTCATTCACAGGTAAAAGTTGACTATGTCCATTTCATGTGGAGGAAAGAGAGGAAAAATGTTAAGTTCTGGAATAAGGTATTGGGCTAGAAATAAAAAAGCTCATGTATTTTCTTGCTAACTCTGCTGAACTTTTACACAGTGCATTTGCAAACAGAAGGCTGTATCTTGTCTGAATCTCAGATTTGAATTGGAAGGGAAAGAAAAAAGAAAATGCATTCTTGCCCAGAAGTTCAGAAAATGTACAGTAGACAACGATTTACTGGATTTATTGCTGGTGTTAGTTCCCTGTAGTGGGCAGGGAGAGGGGAGAAGGAATTCTTGACACATTTTGTATCCCTGTGGTTCTCTATAAAACACTACTTAAATGTGTTGGAGGTATTTCATTGATAACAGGAACAAATAGTTGAGTCAGGAAGAAAAAAATGCAAGATAATTCCCTCTCTTTCTTCACTGCTCTGATAGCAGCTTGGTCCCAGATCCAAGTTTGAGCTCAAGAATTTATTTTTTCACCTCATAGGTGTTCATGTGTCCTAGAAGGCAGCTCTGTCACTTTACCACACTGAACTTCCTTAAGGATGAGAATGGACTGCATGCTTATTAGAGTAAATGCAATTTATGTAACTGCTTTTTCATTATTGTGTTCCAGCGTGTTATAAAATGTAAAGGACAAGATTTAGCAAGTGTAACTTGCTGCAGTTTCAGAGTTCAGTATTTTATTGGAGAATGCCAGCCCCCAAACATTTCTATAATGTGGAAAAGATGGGACCTGGAGATTAAAGTAGTTTTAAAATCCCTTCCTAAGCATTTTGTAAATGCTAACATGATGTGACTCAGTAATTACTGGAAACCTCAGAGAGACAACTGTTCAGATGGAAGAGTTTTTAATAAACCCATTAACTTTGTAAGTGAAGTGAGTGAGACTCTCAGGAGTTTCATGGATCCTTGTGTTTTTTTAATGGTCTCATGGCCCTCAAGAATGTTTTGTTTTAAAAAAGTGCAAAGTCTGAATATGATCCTGACAGGGAAACCAAAACATCTGCAGCCTCACCTTAAGTATAGTCATATTTAGCAAGTGTTTCTAGGTTACTGAGAGCCACTATTTACTAACTAGTCCCTTCTGGGCAGAGGTATTACTGATGAGAGACTATTGCTGCAGGAATGCCTGCTGGATTAAGAAGTAAACATCAAATCTACAAGACTTCCAACATTTATATTGAACTATCTAAAATTCAGGGCCTTTAGAATTCAACTTGTCTGCCTCTCCAAGAGTGACAGAGCAGCATAGTCTCACAGTACCCATTATAGGCTGCGTTGTTAATTGTGGAAAGTTATTACCATCACATTCCTGTTTTCTGCATTGTGAGACATCTTCCTGTTAGTTTCCAGTATCCTAAAAATATATCCAGGAAGTGATTTGTGCTGATTGAAAATATGTTTCAAAGTGACTGAAGCTCTGACATTAAAATGCTCACAAACTATTAATTTTTTGTAAGACTAAAAAAAAAAAATCAATGTAGGTATTGTACAAGAGGGACAAAGACTTTAAAAATACAAATGCTTCCCCTAAGATATACTTGTGAAAATGTTATTCATGCGGTAATTGGATAAGTATGCAATAGGCTTTTTCTTCACTCATCTCTGTATACCATCTTTGTGACTTTTGCATTCGATTCACGGGTAATTGATTAGTTGCTCAGATCCAGCTACTTAGTTGGAGGTGGAGGAAAGGGGGTGGCTTTTTATTTTTTGTCTGTGAGTTTATACTTGTTGCTTAGCTTTTAACAGGTGGAGTTTTGTTCAGGAATGTGTGCTTTGTGAGACATCGTATTTTCTGAACTATTTGGTATCAGTCATTCTCTGTAAACTGTTCATTGAACTGAGCATAAACAATAAGTTACACTGAATAAGTATATAAAATAACTATTTTTAGATTGCCATAAGCTCTTCAGAAATCTTCATTTTACTGAAGTAACATTCTCTTTGTAAATTGATGTTTTCAGAGCACAGTTCTGATGCTACTGTTCTTTAAAGCAGCATAAAAAATAGCAACTCAAATAGTCCAAGTACTTATATTATTGTGAAACGCAAACATCAAAGACACTTACGAGCTGCTGTCTTCATGATGCAATTCTGAAGCAATGGCTAAATGTGCAGTATGCACAGGTCTGGCCTGGTGTGGTGAAGTCAGCTGAGATAATGGAATTCCCGAGTCTCCCTATTACACCATCCCTTTCAGTGCAAGAGGAAAAAGCCAACAGCTACAACTAGACTGAGCCATTCCCCTCCTCCTTCTTTCTTCCATAGGACTGAGTAGCTGTGACATTTGCTGTGAGCAGGGAATTGTGGGATTGTGCTTTCTAAACCGTTTATAGAACTGACAACTATCTCACACGTCTGTGTTTGGAGTTAACATAATATGCTCTCCATGTTCAACACCAAGTCCATGCCGTGTGCTGAGGGTAAACCTGCCCAGAGCAGCTGTCGTTGCTGAATATGGTACAAGTCAGGGTGGTCCTCAGTGGGTGGGTCTGTGCGGCCACCCTGACTCCATAGCTGATTGGCAGTAACCACAGGTGGCCATTGCAGACACCACTTGTGACACTGAACATTTCCTGCCTCACCTCCAGCTGCCTCTCTAGTTAGGCAAAGGTCTTGCAAGCCTTGTGTCAGTCTACCAGGCCCAGGAAGGTGTGTCAGCCACTGTAAGGTGTCAAAGACAATAGGAGATGCCTATGTTTAGGAAAATCATTTCCACCCTGGATGTCAGAGCTGAGGAGTAGTTGTAGCTCTGATTTTCCAGTTTTCCTGTAAGGGAATATGTTTCGGAAGGCAGACCTTGCACCTTTTGTTTTTCTCTGTTACAGTGTCTCCTCATTCTGTTGCTCTCTGACAAAAGGCAAAAACTACTGCAGCCATTTCACCAACTCATTTATTCTGTAGGCACCATAGAACTGAATGAACTGAATGCAAAAGCTTTCCTTGCAGATCTGTGACAGGAGCAGTGACTAAAACAGCTTTTAAAAGCGGTTATTCCTCTCTGTTTCACACTTGGCAAAGTACACTGGACTACCATGAAGAGTTTGAGCCTCCCCACAACACAAAAGGAGATGACATACAAGAGCGAGTCTGGTGGAGGGCCATCGAAGTGGTCAAGGTCGTAGAGTACAGGTACCGTGAGGAGAGCATGAGAGAATGGGTTTGTTTAGCCTTAAGAGAAAAGACTAAGAGGAGGTCTTCAGCTCCCTGATGGGAGGATGGAGAGGAAGTGGAGCCAGGCTCTTCAGGGGAGAAAAATGATAGAGGAAGAGATAATGAGTACAACTTAGGGCATGAGATATTCTGGCTAGGAAAAAAACCATTCACTGTTAGGGTTGTACTGTAAGAGGAAGCCCAGAGAATTTGTGGAACTCCCATCCTTGGAGGCAACTTAAAATTTGACTGAACAATGTCCTGAGCAATGGGGTTTAAGTCCACCCTGCTTTGAGCACGGGGTTGCACCTCCAAAGGTCATCCCACTCTGAACTATCCTGTAATTCTAAATAGTCACCTCAATGAGAATAGGCCCGCGTGCGTGCTTCCTTTTTTTTACCAAATCTGAGCCCAAAGCAGAAGGCAGTACACTTTCGGGATTTATCCAGACTGGGTGCTATGCTGTTTAGGCTATAAATTCCAGTCACTCTTTTTAACTAAGTTTCCTGGGTAAATCACTGCATGGCTATTAAGCTTTTAGAGCTCCAAGTTGTCAGTGTTATTCAAATAAGAAAGCTCTGCTAGAGCTCACTTGGGAAATTAAGTAACTGTAACTATGACGTGTGTATTGGTCCAGTAAATCTATTGTAATACTTTCAGAGACTCTCAGAGGGCAATTATATCATATAGTATCCTCATGTGTGCTGCTTGTACTCAATGTTTTTGGGTGAATTAGTAATACAAGCCTCAGGACTTGCATTTAGTGGACTTCACCTTTTTACTACTGCTCTTACACTTCCATGGATGCTTGCTATGCTTTTTGCAGTGTTTCCTTGAATGTTTTCACTTCACACAATTTAGTGCTGTCTTGTTCATGATGCCAATCAACAAAATCCATTTCTGTTACAGTTAAAAATTCCTAAAGAACTAATAGCAAAAATGTGCTTTGTAATTGTTGAACTGCAACATCTGCCCATTACAGTCTTGTACTGTTCCTATCCAAGTGTTATACGTTAACTATAGCATCAAATAATTTTATGAAGGTGGGATCCATTTCCTCAGTGAATGTTGTCAGGGGACACTCCTAAGCTGTTGCCTCATACCTTTGCTTTAACCCTGTTTGAGCACCATCTTAACTTTGCCCTTTAATTCTTACTTAGAAAATTTTTGATCAAGTACCTTTGCTAGAATTTAATTTTATAGAGAACTGACACAACTTCTTAGGACCTGTAATGTTGAGCTCAGAATTCTGAAGGTAATTATCCAAGTCACGTGAGCTAGTATGAGTGCATGGTACTTCAGTGTATGGGATGAGTTAGCAATGTTATGAAGTAGTGTCCATTCAGTGACTTTCTCCATGCTACCTAATTTGATATAAACTCAAGAAATTTCATAATGAAAATCTTTTTCTATAAAATGAGATTTAAAAATAAAACGCAGCTTGAGAAATGCAAAGGGAAATCGATACAAATACGACTATTATTCAAGTAAATGAGTCCTGACAACACCTCTTTGTCTTTTTTCTTCAAAAGAAACAGCAGTAAGTAAGTGAGATCCATCAAATTCTTTTGCATGGTTCATTAGCTGTATTGCCTCCACATTTTCACATTTTTAAAACATTTTAAGTGCAGTCAGACATTCAGGTTTTGACAAATAGAGCCTTGCTTCTCATTTTAAAATGTGTCATTTACCAAGGAAAAAAAGAATCCTGAGATTTCTGATAAGATTGAGGGCTTTGCAAAGATTTTGTGAATAATTTATTTGTCCTTTGGTGGGACAAATCCTCGAATAATCTCACTTTCTGGGAAAAATTCCATCATTTCAACTGTTCGTCATTGCATGGCAACACGTTGATCTTCTCCCAGAAAAGCTTCCTTTTTGACTAGAAGACGTTCAAGACAGCAACACGAAAGGTATGTATGTCCTTTTGGTTGGCCACCTTAAAAGTACCCAGTTCTGGCTAAATGGTAGCTGTCACCATACAAGCTTTGATTATACTTTTCGCTTATGGGTTTCAGTTGCATGGCCAAATTGGGTCACATTGCAGAAGTTGCTGCACTACTGAAATTATTTTAATGGTACGAGAGTGTTTTGAAATAAAATCCCATAGAAGTCCTATACAGTAAATATGGTAAGAAATGAAAATGAAATGTTATCATCAGATAGCAATTATAAAATCTATTACAACACAGATTCCTTGAGTACACTATGCTTGCACTAGTGTTTCAGGCATTTTCTATTTAAAATTACCTGAGCATTTTAAGCAACACTTTTATAGACCTTATTTCCAACCTTGTTTTTCAGTCTTGTAAGACTGGAATTTTGGGTCTGGTTTTGGAGTTATGGCTGAACCAGTCTTGGAGGGAAGTGCAGCTCAGCAGCTGGGGAAAGTCTCTGACTGAGTTTTAAAGCAAGGAGGAGGTTGCCTGTTTGAATGGGGGACAGAGGACAGGGAAGCAGGTTAGACCACATGGTTATCGTTAAGCTAAGAATGGTGATGTGGTCACCATGCTTGAAAGACAGGCATTGAAGTTCGCTGAAGTATTTTTCTCCTATGCCCACTCCTAAAATAAATGACTTTCACTTTCCCACTCTCTAGATTTCAGTTAGGATGCTCCAGTGTAGTGAATGGAAGTGATACACTTGTTCCTTTTCGCAACTCCTTCAGCTCTAGGGAGGGAGAATTATCTGTTCAGCTCCTGTGTTTTGGAATACGCTGTCTTAAACATTTCAGTTATTTGTTGCATGGGAACCACTGTGCTACTGTTATTGTAAATGTTTTGAGTTCTTGCTTCCAAACCCTTTCAGTATGTCTGAGTCTTCTCAAGCCTCTGCTACGTCCTGAAATGTCTGTCAAACAGACCAGTACAGAGTGCTAAGAAATCTTCTAGAAAACAATTCTGAAATCTTGATGAAATCCACATTCACAGGAACTGAACGTTCCTAGCTGTTTTCCTCTTACTACCAATACAGAACAGCAGAATATATAACTAGAGGCAAAGACCGTTTATTTTATCTGCTTCTTTGATAGGAAATCCAGAGATATCCTATATATGTAAGGAAAAGATGAGGAAGAACGCATTGCTGTATGCAGTTGTGGGTCATAGATATTACATGTAACTTGTGAGTTTTGTGATGAGATTATACATGCTGTGTGCACATGACCTAAACCCCCTTATGCTCAATATAATGTTCAGTTGGAAAATCTGTGGGTGTGATTGGAATATTAACCTACCTTTCCCAAACATAGGTGTGCTTGCTGTTCTTGGCAGAACTGCTGCCTCGATTTTAACCCTTGTCTGTGCTTTCTTTCATCTGTTATGCTGTTCTGCATTCAAAGCTAGCTAAAATAAGAAATTATGGAAAAATCTTGTTCGTGACAAATTATAAGTTCTTGCTAACCTTCACTTTTTTTTTCTTGGTGGTTGTGGGAAAAGTAGAAGTCATAGCCTAGTCTTCATCCCAGAGTATGTAGTAGCTGCACCGTCCAGTTCACCTGGCATATCAAAAACTGTGTTTGAATCCAGTCTGCATCTGAGAAACAATGAGTTTCAAAATGTCAATACCAGGGGAGGTTTCAATGTAAATACAAATATTTTTTCATAAAAGTCTGACCATCTCTACTTCTGTACATGTTTCCTAAGTTTTTGCTAATGCAAACCAAGAGGTCTTTTGGGGCTAGGCATCTTGCCTTATTTTACTCTCAGCCTACATTTTCCTCAATGAGTGCTTAGTATCTGGTGAGTTTATTTGAAAATCTTGATAATAGCTGAGCTGTTTAGAAAATCTGGATCTCACTTTACAGAAAAACATCTCAGGAGTTCCTGTTTTTCAGCCAAAATAAATTAATTTCAAGCTTTATCCAGATAAGCCCTCTCCCAGTGTTAATATTTCACTGCTTGGAATGTCTTTGGACAGCTGTAATATTTGCAGCAGTTCTTTTAAATCATCACTTCTGTCAATTTGAAAATGCTGCAGTATAAAGTTTACAACCTTCTTCTTTTACGGTACCATCCATTGTAAATGCTGCTGTACTAAGGAGTCAGTCAGTACATCATTATGTTACGTGGAATCTTTTGTGACAATGGAAGCAGAGTAATATCATAGCTGGTATATATCATGTTGGCTTGAAATTTCTACACAGGTTGTCGTTGCAATGCAGTTTGCATTCAGCATTTACCAGAAGGGTTTAAGGGTCTCCAGTAATTTTTGATATATTGCTTGATTTCAAAACAAAATTCTCAGAAATACAGTACTTCATATCTTCTAGATAAACGAAAATAACACAATGAAGTCGTCAAATGACTACCAGCTAAGGTGAATTTGTACCTGTCTGGATTTTAAAACAAATACCAATACCAGTAACATGTACTGCAGAACTTTGCAAAATCAGCTGTGATGCTTCAGGTGAGCATGTGCTTTCACAATCGCATTTTTTGATGCTGCAGACTAACTCACAGGCTATCTTTTAATCTTTCTAACACGAAAAAGACTCTGTATATTTGATGAAATTGGTTTAATGTGTAACATCATATAATGGCCGGCCTCTGTGACTGTACAAGACTCTGCTTTCTGTGCAGTCGACCATGGTGTACTGACTTTCAAAATGGTTGGTAGTAAATGGAAAGCTGTAATTGAAATTAATGGGAAGTTTGCTGCATTTCAGTAGAATTTTGCATAATAGTAATAATAATAATATGGCACATTGTTTGCATTTGAAACTTGCTGCCTAAAAACGTTCTCTGCATGGGTGATACAAGATCTGGAAATAGTAAAAATGCTTTTGAACTGCATGGAAACACAAGCTACAAAGTGCTTGTTCCATTTCTTTTTATCTCTCAACCTACCTAAATGCACAGGCCTTGTTCCACAGACCCCATCATTCATGTGAAACTAAAAAGCTCTGTCAACATGGAAAGTCGCTGGACTGTCAATTCCCTTAACTAATCCAGTTTCTACAGACAAAGAAGCTGCTGTGCTTTTAGTAAGTGCTGCATTTGCTGATAGGCAGGGAGAAGGATATTGGTGGGGGCATCAGGTCTGGGAGTTTCTGTAAGAATCAGAGCTCCCTTTGCAAATAACTATTAAAAGTAAATATAAAATACCAGCTAGCTGTGTTGAAGAAGAGCCTTTGGATCTACTCAGTGTTACAGTTATAACAGGAAACTGTATAAGAAGAACTTGGCCTGAAAACATGAGAGTTACTGATTCATCTCATGGGATAATCTTCCTTCAGTGGTTTAAGCAGATACTGCTCTACAGACTTTTCTCAATCTTTTACTCATTCTCATTGAAATGAATAGAACTTCTGCACCATTGACTTCAAAACCATTTTGTGTAGCAGGAGGAATATATAACAACAGTAAAAAGACACTCGATAGTAAGAAAAACATGTTGTTGAGTGTTACAAGTGACTCAGCAGAGCCCAGATTTTTTAACTGTTCAGGCAAGTGCTCATCTGGCAGTTACTCCTGGTCCCAGTAAAATCTTGGCCTTAGGTGTCTTGCCATATGTTTAAGGTGGGAATGGCACAATGGGGAACCCTCAGCTTTCTTCAAGGGTGAATACAGCAGGAGTTGCAGCACTGTGATACAGATTAATTACTACCTTAAAATCACTAATTAACTTTATTATTGTTTAAAATTAATTTTATATTATGTAATTCAAAATAATCCCAGGATCCTAGCTGTGATGCATTAACCAATGTCAAGAAAGAATAATAAGAGGTTCACTCAAGAGTAAAATGTAGGTATTAAAATCTTTTCAGCCCTCTACTTTGTGGGGTGGACAGAGGCAGCAAGTTGAGCAGGAGACACATCTGCCCATCTGTCTCGTCTTAACTAAAATATCTGAATTTCTTCCTCCCATTGAAGTGCTGCCTCTCCCAGTCCTTCCCAGTCTTCACATGGCGACTTGGTCCTTCCCCCCAGCGTGCCATAGGTACTGTTCTCCCTCTGCAATCCTTTAGCAGGTTAGACCCTTTGATGCTGTCAACAGAGGCTGACAGCCTCTTCACAGCAGGCTTTCTAAAAGGATGAGTGGGCTGGAATGAAGAAGAAAACAGATTAACTGTGCTAGTATTTTCACCTTCTGCTGAGTACAGGTATCATCTGGTTCTGTTCACACTTTTGTATCTGGAATTATTGTTTGGTCTCATGTTCTCTTGTCTTTTATACCGTAGCCGTAGCATCCCTGATACGAGTAAACAGACATTGGGGACAGATTTTTTAAATTATCTAAGTGCCTAAAGAGCAGAAGGTCACACTAGAATTTTGGCTTCATATTTAGGTGCCTAAATGTCTTTAAAAGTCTGAAGTGTAAAGCGTAAATTTCTGAAATTTTTCTTGCCTGGAAGAAACTCATCTAAAGAAGAGCAAGGGAGAGGAGGGATCAGCAGCACGGATGCTCTGGTCTTATCGATACAGAAAAGACTGAAAGATCTTAAAGTTTGGAAATCTAAAAAAAAGGGGAGAAAAACCTCTGAAAATTATGCTTTTGAAAAATTTCATATTTTAAATTTATCTAGTAAGGTTCTGTGGGGGTTTTGAGTCCTAACTACTTTTTGAAACCTTGGCTTTGGCCACGTTATGCTCTTAAGTACCCAGCCTGAGTCACCTAACCTCCTGCTGGAGTATATACAGACAATGGGGAGATTTTAGAACAAAGTAGCAGCTTCCTGTCTAAATATCTCCATTTTTGGCAGCTTGTATCTCATTCTGTTATTCAAGCTTGGGGAAAGGATTTGAATGTAGAGTGTTGGGGTTTTTTTTAGTTTGTTTAATTATTAGCTTAGAACCAAAAATAGCACAAGTCCTGATTTACTTTAACACTAAGGGTCCTATTCATAGAATACAAGCCACAACCATGAGAGACTTGCATAACTTAGGAACATAATAACTGTAATTACTGGAACAACAAAGGTCACTGGGTCCATCATCATTGTTTCTTAATTTCTCTTCTACGTTTTCCCTTTATGCATCTAGTCCTATTTTATCCAGTCCTTCTATAAATGTCTTCTCTCGCTATAAGCATCAGTTAATTCACTGTCCCTGAATTAAGCAGCACAACAACTCTTCCTGAATATCTCCATTTTCTTTCCAAGTGCTATAACTTTACAGTGCTTCCTCCTTCTGCTTCACCTTATTGTTTGAGTTTTTATTCAAGAGAGATCCACTGAGAGTGGTGGTGTTCTTATCAGCTGTCTTTAAGCCATGCTTCACTCTACGGAATTCTTCCACTGTGGAAAAACATTTACTTACCTCGCTCTTCACAATATTAATTTGGCTAATATTGTATTTTCACTCAACCCTTGCCTGTTTAAGGCTACATAGCTGTTACCTCTCTCTTTTAAATCTAGTTTATTGTGGGGTATAGGTCTTTCACTGCTTCCTGGAGGTTGCAGCTTTCTCTTAAGAAAATGCCCTCATCTCTAATACAGTTCCCTACAAGAATATGGAGCACTCTCTGCAGTGACTAGAGTGCACCAAGTCCAGTTATCCATGAGACAGCTTAGACATGATCTCGCAGAAGACCATTACCAAGGCAGCTTAGAGCTTTCTCTCCTGTAGAAGATCAGATTTTGAAATATTTGTCTTCTCTGGTCAAAAGGAATGGTGCCACATCAATGCAAAGCGGTCTAGGGAGCTATTTGATTTGCATCTTTGCTTATCTTAGGGCTGCACTATATTCAGTGGAGTTTCTAAACTTGCTTGTGTGATTGTTCCCTTTCATCAGATAGGGCACCGAGACCGAGGATGTTAAATAACTTCTACTGAACTGTATCAGGGATCTGCATCTATGCCATGAAACAAACATAAGTCTTCTAAATCCCACATCAGCATCCTCAGCATAAATCATACCTCTTGGAAAAAGTCAAGTTGCTTGGCATTCAGAATTTGAAGGGGATTAGTTTTGAGAGATGTTTGTCTGCTTCTGTTTTAAAAATTCAAGTCTTCACAACACATTTTGTCGTAGCATGTCATAGAGACAATACAACCAACTAGCAAGGTAGCATTAGTCTAGGATAAAGTGTTAAAACGGGGATGTCTTTCAAACCAGGAACCTCTTAGTGGTAGGTGGGCTTACAAGAGGAAGACTAAAAGAAAGCAGGTCAGATTATTTTTACTTATGCTCTGACTTGAATTATAACTTCGATAATAATGTCATCTTTCTTTATGGTTCTGTTTATCTGGTAAACTCACCACGTGATTTCCTTTTCTTTTACTAGTACCTTGAATGTAAATTTTGCATTTGACTTGCAGGATTTTTTGAAACATCATCATACTTCTCTTTCCAAAGAGTTTAGTGACTAGTGTAAGTTTTCTTTGCTCCCATGGGATTTTGTAGGAAGGATTCGCTTATTTTCAACATGCTCTACTATGTCAACCCTGCCCAGTACATTATCATGTCAGGATCCAAGTCTTAATGAAATAGTTCAGATGCTGATCATGATAGACCTGCCTTACATTTGCATTTTGCCTCCTGCTGAGAAAGCTGGGTTAGCCCAGCTGGAAAAATTGTGCCTATGGGGCTACCCTTGCCCTCTGTAGTGACAATTTAGCTCCTCCTTGTCCAGCACTAAGGAGAAAACTCGCTGTCTCTGACAGTATTCAGTTAAAATTAGGGTGAACTCCTGTGTCCCACTCAGGAAAGCTCAGGGTACTGTTAGTGGATTTGAAGAAGCAGCAACATGGAAATGTCAGTATTTTACTGGGCTAATAGCTTAGCAGCGATCGCGGATCTTGAAACCTTGGTCTCCACCGAGTTTAAAAGGGCTTGCTATAAACCCCCTGAGGCTTAATAAATTAGAACTAACATTTTTTTCTTGACTGTCATTCGTTACCCAAGAACAGATGCTCATAGGAAAGCCACCTTCTGAAAAAAGCACATTAATATTTTATATCTACATGAATAATAAAAAATAAATCTAGTATTTGTGGACATGAGAAGTTAGTCCAAAATAATTTAAAATACATATGCATATTTTAATGTAAATTACTACTAGCTACTGTGACCGGTTTGTCACAGTCTAGATGGACTGCTTTCTTGATGGTCTCCAAAGTGAAATCAGCAGTATAGAATGAATTAGAAAGAACATGGAAGGCAAAACCTCTTACACACTGGTCAATGAAACTCTGTAAAACGTGTACCTAAGATACTGTTTGCAGTGGAAGTAAAACTTGGTGTTTTGAGAGAAAGGGAATAAAGTTTTTGAATGATGCATGTTACAGATTAAACTTGTTAGTAATTAAATTATCAGCAGCTGGTGCCTGCATGTTCTGTGACTCCCTTTACCTGATATGCTTCACTTTCCAAGTGATGATATACTGGGTGGTGAATACTCAATACTCAATAATAAAAAAACTGGTTTGTAACTCATAAGAAAGTCATCTTTGTTGCAAATTATGGGGGCAAGGGAATTCCCAAATTTCATTGAGCCAGTATTTCCTTCAAACTATAACCTAAGATCTGTGTGTATGTGTAGCCATATTTTTGCATAATGACCATGATCTAAGGGCTTAGTTTAGTCTGTTCCTTGAATATACAATTTAGGCTTCCTGGTTTTAACTAATATGGGGTGCTTTGGTAGAGATATGTAGCATCTGTGTAAACAGGAGCTTGGGTCAGTGCAGTGTAATAAATTACCAAGCTTCTCTGCAGATGACTTTCCTGCCCCAGTGGTGTGTGTTAAGTAGGAAAAGTCATATTTGAGTAGCTGCAAGAGTTGTCTGATTTCTGTAACAAAGGAATTAATTCCCTTGGCAAGGTACTCAATTGCTAATTAATTCACATGCACCTAATGCATGATTTCAATTTAAAAGGTTAATCCCCGTGCATGGTTCAAATAGGGTTTTTAAAAACAAAACATTTCAAATGCCTATGAAATTGCAAAGAAAACTGAAAGGAGTTAAAATTTAATCAAGTGTATTATTTCCCCAAGAGTATATCTAGGAAGGATTTATGTGAATGGATGTCTGCAAACACATATGTGTGAATACACTTTTACATATGTGACAGTGGCTAAATGATGTGACCTACAATAAGCAAGCTGTTAATGAAGATTTCTTAGTATTTAGCCTCACAAAGGCTTCAAGCATATATTAAAAAGAAATCTTAAATTAAGAAAAAGGCATACCAAAATGTGGACTTTAAAGCACTTATGCATAGAATTCCTGTGATGCTCCAGTGTGGCCAGAGAATTCCCTATAGGGATATTTGAATGGACCTTCCCCAGAGCACTGCTTCTGAGAAAGAGGTTTGAAGAAACATGGAACAACAACAGAGACATAGCGCCTAGCTAGGAGAACTAAATACAGTGAAATGGTTTTATCTGTATAAAAAGTAATTTCATTTCAAACGTTGATCTTTTGACAATAAATATCTTTGTTTTCACTTCTTTTTTACTTTGAAGGTTCCAACAAACAGAATGAACTAGAAAAGTCAATTTCAATAAACATATAGGCATTTTTAAATTGAGCTTCTAATTTTTTATATCAGGTGACACGAAACTTGTATTTGTTAATTTGGAAATGCATAGAAAAATCAGATGACAGTGGCCACCCAGCTATTTTCAGAAAACTGCTTTTTTTTTTTTTTGAGAAAATGCAATAAACTCTCCCAGACCTATTGCATATTGCAGTGCTTAAATATATTTATTTTCTGCTCTATTATTTATTACTGTTCTCCTTCTTTACACTCTCATGCCAACTTCGTTTATCTTTATTCAAGATAACCGGAGATGGTGGCAAAGAATATTTGTTTGAGGACAAACTCTTCTGCAAGATAATGAAACTGGCTCCTGACCTTCAGTTAGGAAGAAACACTGTGGAAATAGTGGTGTGAGCAGAAACCCCAAAAGTATTAACCACAAGTTTCGCCTCTGAGAGCTAGCAAAAGCCTTGGCATGAGCATGGAGATAGCTGGAGATTCACTAGTTGTAGCTATATTCCCTGATCCTCAGCAGTTTCAGATCTTAGAAGTGGTACAGCTAGTACTGTTTAGGGAAAGGCTGCATTAAAGAAAAACAAATTATTTACATCCAAACATAGACTACATTGTTGAAGTGTACGAATGCTGAAACATGTATCTCGACAGCAGGACCCACACCTAGTTCTCAGCTCTGCTATTGCCTGTTTATTGCCCCTTAAACAAGTTCGTGACTCACTCCAGGATATCTGTGTGTGCTGAACTGGGGGGCCAGAGCTGGACACAGCGCTGCAAATGTGGCCTCACCAGTGCCAAGCAGAGGAGAATAACCTCGATCTGCTGGCCACACTCTTCCTATTGCACCGAAATACAATTTACAATTAAACTTTAAATTGAAATTGGAAGATAAATTGAAACAGTTGTGCTGATTTGCCAAGTTCCAATTTAAAGAGCTGAGAGTTTCTGACCAGCTCTGTTCTACCCCTCCCCATCATATATCTGTCTATGAAGCTTGAAGCCTTGAAGGTTCACGTTAAGGTTTGTTAGGTGTTATTTATCTTTGTATGAACTCCTTATATAACAAAAAGAAACCAACTCAAAAAAACCCCATGTCTCAATGTGAGCAGCATCCTGAATTTTGCTGGTTAGCAGCTGCCTCCGTGTTCCCTGTATGCAGGGAACCTTTGAATATTACCTATTACATTGCTGTTCTTACAAGGTGTTGAAAGAGGGTACAGTAATAGGTCAGGACAGAAAGAGTATCAGAAAGTCCCAAATAGATTTTTCATGTAGCTTATTGGAATCAAATATATCCTGGGGCAATGAGAAAGAAAGGAGTTTTCAGTCTGAAATAGAACTTTTAAGATTTTCTTCATCCTTTTCATATAGCACCTGAAAGTCTCAGGAAAAGTAGGGGAAAGGAGGATGAAGTAGAAAAATACTTTGAGGGATTAATAGTTATGTCTCAAATAAAACTTTCATATTTTGCAGCTTTCAAGCTTTACTGTTTGCTTTAATTTTTGTTCTGGAAATAACAGATTTGTTTCCCATAATGCAGAGTGCTTGGCACATTAGGTGGATGCTGTTCTAGCTGTGGTCTTATGAATGCTGACTGAAGGAGAAAAATCATTGCTCCCAATCCATTGATGACACTCCTGTTTATGGTGGCTGAGGGTGCTGTATGAAGGACATGCGCTGGCTCTCACTCAGCCTCCCGAATCCTTTACAGCTCAGCTTTGTAGGAGGCTTCTCTGAAGATGCAAGACTTTACATGTGTCCTTGCTGCATTTTGTGAGGTTCTTTTTTTGACAGCTTGGACCTGTCTGAGTGGCAGCCCTGCCCTTGAGCATCCAGGATTTACCCTATGTCAGTCAGTACTCCTCAAAGAGCTTCCCTTAACTACAGGAGTATCTTAGAAGAAATGCCTGATAGGGGCCTCATTACTATTATTTGATTTTCTGTTCAGCTGCAGCTGTACCATTTTAAATGGTCTTTAACTTTGTTTTACTTGAAGAAGGGTTCTACTTTCTTTGTGATTCTGTACTTAAATGCCACATGGATTGCTTGTTTCTTTATCCTGTCTCTTTTCCAGTCTAGTAGAGTATTGTTTCATGGATACTTTGGTGTTTAGTTCTGTGCTGTTTATCATGTCTTATGTTCCACTTCAGTCATATATGAATCTTAATAGTATCTAAAAATCACTGCCTATACCCAGAAGTGTTCACATGCCATTTTCTGTTTTCTGCGTATAAACCTTAACTGACAGGAGCATATCAAGGCTCTAGACACAAATGCCTATTTTCACTAAGAAAATTGATGCATGTTTGGTTCTATGAGTGATTAAAAACAAGGCAAGGACCAAAGATGCGTAACTTTGGATAAATAATTTCAAAAAATATCACGTGGTTTATTTTTTAACAGCTTCTGATTATTTTTTTACCTAATTGCTCTTGCTCTGATTCATATCTCTGCAGAGCTGCATGTATGTTTGTAGTTCAGCTCAGCCTGCACAAACTGAGCAGTCAGCAGTCAGCAATTAGTCAAAGTCTGAGAAGCTTGCTCATATTAGTATTTCTGTTACAACCGTCACTTTGGGCTGCACACAAGGCTATGACTAAATGTCTTTCTTGGAAATGCTTCTTAGAAATGTAAGGCTGAAAACATTCTGGTCCTTAATAATCTTGGTTGTGTATTGGTGAAAAGGCAAGAAAAAATTAGTAACAGCATAAATATCGAGCTGGTTTAGGGATACTTATGTATGCACTTACTGTGACCAACAAGTATGAGATGGCTTACCTTATAAATGTTTATAATATCATCTTCGCTTTGGTAATTATCACTCAATAAGACATTTTTTGCTTCACAAAAGGCTACAGGCAAAGATGTTAAAAGATTATTAAGGTTGCGAAACTAAGCATGCAGAAATTAAGAAGTGCCTTTTATCCAGTTAGTATGAATACATTATAAGATAATCTTTAATCACACAACCGCGTGTTGTATTTTCTGTGTTTTCCTAGTGCTGCCAGTTTATTCAGCTTTTCAGGTGAAGGCAGGGAATCTGGGAACGGAAGAAGGAAACTTTTAACCCATTCAGTGCTGTGTTGTCCCAATAAGCCTGAATTTGGCCTCTCTGACTGCTGGGAGGAAAGCGAATTCCATTTCTTTCTTGTTGCTGAAGGATTTCATTAAGTAGTGTCCTTAACATCACTCTTGTGTTATACATAATACTTGAGAAATATAGCAGACTGTTAAATACTAGAAAGTGAAATCATGGCAGTAAAGTCCGAATGTGCCTTTAGGGAGGGTAAGTCCCATGGAATGACTCATGCTTTATTTGCCAGGAAGGGAGAGCTTGGCCACCACCCCTGCGTGGGTGGCACGGTAGGGTGGTGGCGAAGGAGTTTTGCAGAGAGGGTACAGATTAATAGTGCTGATGTCTGGAAAAGTTTTGCTGAGTAATGCAAGTGGGGCTGGTATATTTGACATAAGTCAGTGTTCCTCCTAAAATGTAAAAAAGAAATCTGTTTAAAAAGTGGACCTACTTAAGCAGACAAGCAAGCTGTTTTTCCTTTGCCTCTTTCTTACAAATGGATGAATACATTTCTTCAGTGGAATTTTTATATTGAATAAGAACCATTATATCTCTAACATGAATTAGAGAACTGGCTCGCTTTATATCAGATTTGTATATGTTTGAATAGTAAAAATTGCAAAAAGGAGCAAGCAATTGAAACTGAAGTCAAACAGGAAAGAGTTAGAGGGATGGGACCATCCAGTGCATAATAAGTTTTTTCAGTTTGCCTTTTCTCCCTTAAGGGCTGTTTTCTCTGTCCTGTCTCAAGGAGGTGGCATAATTTAGGTATGACAATTCTGTGGAATACTCTCATGAATTTTCTGGGCTTGTACACAACTAGCACTTGCTTCCCTTACCCCATTCAGGAAGTTGCCTTTGGGATGAAATTTGACCTTGAACGCATATAGCACTATAAGAGGTGGAAAAGATGTGCCCTAGGATAGCAAGTCACAAACTCACTTCCTCATGAAGTATATAGGATCTCAAATGCTCCCATCTAAGATGTGATAAGGATAACTGGTGGATTAATGCTTACAAATGTATCAATGATTTCGTTAGAGTTTAAACATTTTTATTATAATCAGTAAAATCTTTTTGTGACAGTTTCTGATATAAAGTGCTATCGCTAAGAATACATAATCATTGCTTGTGTATGATAAATTTTAAAATATTTGTTTATTATAAATGTGTTATTTTTCTTTTCTCGCATCTGATAATATAATACAATAATGCCAAGCATGACTCATCCATTGCAATGATTCAGCAAGCTTAGAAAGTCAAAAAGTAGATATAGCTGACTTGAAAATTTGAGAGACTGAGCAGTCAGAGCTATATAATTTGTCTGTATAAAAAGGAAAGCAATTGCAGTGAAACTGTTACGTATTGTGTACATTTACATAAAAGTACATATAGGTTGACCAAAAATAATATACCAGGGCCTGATATTGCCTTTAATAAAGTCAATGACATAACTGCTAGTAACTTAAATGCCAGCAGGACTTGACTTTAACTTGGTATAGTGTTCCAAATGTTGAATAATATTAACAGCTGTATCTAATGTTTCCTAAGAATCAAGACATCTGCAAACAAAAACTTAGAAAAATCAACAGGATTAAAAGAGTGAATAGGCTAATTTTTCCATAGAAAATCATCTGACATCAGAAACGGCTACTTTCCAGGCAGTCAGCTGGTCACCAGTCCAGCTGTGCACCTTCACCATCTTCATAACAAATCTTATCAAAATATTTCCATATTTCAGCTTCAGAACATGCAGCTAGATTTGGAGAGTAGATGCTCCCTAGGATCAGAGACCACTTAAAGAGTAATAAAATAACAAGGCATGGCCTTATTAAAGGGAGCCAGCCAAGGAGAGAAATGCAAAGGTCCCTGACGCTGAGGGTGGGAATGACAGGAAGAAGAGAAAGCAATAAAAAAGAACTAAATGGAGAGAGACAGATTGAAATTAGATGGCAATTACTGAAAACATCATCCACGTCCTTCAAATGGTGTTCTCTGTGATCCAAGTGCCTGGAAAGGTCTAAATACCCATTCACTGCCACTGGGCAAATTCAGATACTGAGCATTTCCACTTCTGACTCCTCCAAAAAGTTTGGAACAGTGTGGGTGGGATCTTCAGCGACTAAATCATCTTTTCTCCGTTAGCATATAACATGTGAACTTACTGGAGTTGAAACATTCTGCACTAACTGAAATTCTTGCCCTCTGACTCTTAATTGATGTAATTTATGTGTCAGCCAAATTCCTTGTTCATTTGGTAGGTTAGTTTACTACTTTCTACAAAAATATCCATGAAACTATACTTTCCAAAGTTACATTTGTATATTTGTATATACGTAAAAATGTTGAAACATGAAAAAATCCTTTGGTGTTACCAAAATTATTTGTTTACTTTCCGATACAATCCTTTCCTTTAGGTAGCTTTGTAAGGCTCAGTGTCTAAGTGTGGGTGATGGGTTATGTGGCAGGCAGTTGCCTAAAAGCACGTTGTGTGGTGCACAACCAAATAATTCAGTGCTTTAATAGGTTTTGGTTTTCATCTCTTAACTAGCAGAGATGAAGATTTGTCTATGATGAGGAGATCTGAAGATACCTTAGTTTCCAGCTTCTGATTTTTAGACCTTTGTATCTGAACCTTCCAAGATTTGGTTCTGTCATGAACTCAGATCCACATAGACTAATCTAAGCTATAAGTGACTTTGAAGATCTTAAAAGATGTTCCTATATGGTCAAGAAATTAATCTGAAGGATCAGCATTCATTTCATTGTGGGCATTTTCCCAATTTCAGTA
The DNA here is from genome assembly GCF_032191515.1 of Phaenicophaeus curvirostris. Lineage (NCBI taxonomy): Eukaryota > Metazoa > Chordata > Aves > Cuculiformes > Cuculidae > Phaenicophaeus > Phaenicophaeus curvirostris. The sequence goes on from NC_091407.1 coordinate 700,905, forward strand.
CTAGAACAAGGGGTTCTTCATGTCTGTGTTGTTCTTTTCCTTGTTTTAGAACTGATGTTTGATGCTTCTTTCTTTATTTATCAAGGGATCCCATCTGGGAAAAGCTTAAAATGTTCCAAGGTGTATCACATAATTTTTATGCCATGCTCTTGTCTCACCTGTCAGCCCTGATGTTCTTAATACATCATCTCCCAAACTCTTCTGTAACAGCAACGTCAGCTTGATAACCCACCTGTTACATTTTCAAACGCAGATCTTCAAGCTTAGTGTGAGCTTCCTATAAGCATTCAAAGGGCTAATTGTTGTCTGCCTTTGTATCCCTTCCTAAAGCCTTTTTTCCTGTATGATGACAGAAGATTTTGAGTGATTATGTAGCTGGTATGTTTTGACCTCTTCATCAAATATTGTGTTACTGTTTGATTGGACTTCCCATTTGTTTCCTGAATCCATCTGTTGCCTCTTTCTTATGCCTAGATGGTATTCTCTGCAACAGCTCCTGCTCATGATTGTGTAGGTGCTACAGCAATGCAATGTACAGATCAACAATAACAGCATTCTTATCTCTTTCTTTTTGATAGAAGTAGTTTCATCAGAAAACACGTCTCATTTGCTTGCCCTCTTATTCAAGAGAGAAAGAATTAGAAGTTGTAAAATCAACAGATCAAAGCAGCCCAAACACATAACTGCAGTGCTTTGATCAAGCAAACAGAAACACCAGGTTGGGAAGGTTTCCAGTCCAGAATAATGATATACATCAGCTACTCCTGTATTCACAGCTATCAATGAATTATAGACAGAAACTGTCAGTGTAAATTCTATTCTGTTCTAAGGTTTCTTACTGGAAGATTGTTCTTCCTCTTGCTCCATAGTAGATTATTATAATGGAGTAAGCATGAAAAGAAAGGACTTTCATGGTATCTGCCATTTGCAAGAGATGTACTGTTTACTGCAGCTGATTTATTAGGGCTTGAGCTTGAAACTTCAGCACTTCGCTTATCTTGTGTCAGGCGTGGTGATGTCCCGTAGGAGCCGAGAGCTTGCAGTGAGTTTGTTAACCGTGTGCATGCAGATGGTACATCTTTGTGCACAGACTCCATCCCAATAGCTGTCCCCATGTTTACTCATTGAGAAGTTTACTACTATTATCTTTGTATCTGCACCCTGGCAGTAGATTGTTTCCATCCTAGATGCTATCAGCACTCCTTCATGAAGTCCATTAGTTGAAACCTAAACTATAAGGAGCCTCTAAGATTACTGGTGTTTATTTTAAAAAGAGAGAAAAGATGTGGTTAATGAAATTAAAAAAATAATGTGTCTCCAAGTACATCTCTGGTCTAAAGAGGGAATTAACAGAAATGAAATCAGTTCAGGCTTTCAGATTTATCAGAGCGTGACCATAAATATAATTCAGAGCTCAAAACTGTTTGCGTCAGATGCAGATGCTGCCGTGATCTAAACAAATGCAGGTAAGGGAGCTACTCAGGTCATTACAAAGCCACATCTCCGTTCCATGCAAAGAGTACATGCCAGTACTGATTTGGCTGTTAAGAACACAAATTATTGGCTTTATCTGATGGCTATGTGCATCTCCAAATGGAATTGTTGTGTCAAGTCTGTGTATTCCTAATATCCAAAAGGAGGTATCCAAAGTCATTGTTAACAGGATACTTTAATTTTCTTCTTTTGCTGTGCAAAAGCTGCTGTATTTTCTAATTGACAAAAGCACTTAATGAAGCTCAGTACTTTGTGTTAAACACTTTAATTTCTTTTTTGCATATTCAGCCACTTCAAAGGTCTTTTCTAAACTTCAAAGACTACCTTTTGAAGTCTCGTAAATTGTGAGCCAGCTAAAAGGATTTACATCCTCCATTCAAGGAGCATTTAAGTAAATACTTCCACTGAAACACAATTTTGTATTTCACGAGTGTCACCCCACCAAGAATGAAAGATATCCCTGCCCGCAGCAGGGAGCTGGAACTCGATGACACTTAGAAGTCCCTTCCAACACAAACCATTCTATGATTTTGTGATTGTATGCTAAAAAACTTGTACTGAAAATTCCACGCTTGCTCTTTGGGAGAGAGACATGTTTCAGTAAAATAGCTATTAACACATGGCTATTAAATCTTTATTAAAATAGTGCATAAAATAAAATTCTGTCAGGAAAAGGAAGAGGGATTCAGCCTCCTTCAGGTACTGAGAATATTATTTTCTTAATTCCAGGTAAATTTATGGTAGTGCAAACAGATGTTTTGGATGAAGTGCTGTTGATAGCAAAGCCCATCAATGTTTCGCCAGCCTGAGTGCAATTGTAACTTGAAGTTTGCATCAAAAACATTTTGGAGGTAGTCTGTAATCTGAAGGCCACAGGCAACTGTGGCTATGCCTCCCCTCCTTCCACTATGCTTCTCCAGCAGCCGCAGAAAGGAAGAAGTGATAGTTTCTCAGCAGAAATATTCTTCCTCCTTTTGGCCATATGGTCTGGCTATTCTGGATTGGCAGAATAGGACAAAAGATACTCAGTACTCCTGTATCTGGGACTGTATGTCCAAGTTAACTAATCTCAGAACCACAGTTAAGCTCAGGAAGAGTTTTGAGGCAGGTGTTCTTAAGCATTTCAAGATTGTTTTCACCAGTTTATTTCTAGTCTTTGTCACTGCATGAAATCACGAAAATGGTAGTCTGGCATCTGCTAGTTTACATTTTCTGAAAATATACTGCTCTGTATGTAAATCGCAATATTCTCTGAATTTCATCTTTCTGGTATCTTGATAAGACAGTCATTTGAAATTTTTTTTGTTTAAAAGATTTTTGGGCCAAAAAGAATTTTTAAATAAAAATGTCTCCAAAACTGAGTTAGCTTTAACAAGAAAATAAAGCAGTAAATGGAAGTAGTCCAGCAGATTATTAAACTTATAATTTGAAAAGCAAGAGTGCATGATTTTGCTTCATAAATTTATGTTCTATATGAATTGTTTAGTGTTCCATCTTCTCTATTTAAAGATATGTCAATAGAAGCAGTGTATTAATGGGCCTGGCTATTGGCGTGCAATCATATAATGTGTCAGTTAAATATCAAATTATTGTTTTTAAACCATTAAGCTCAGCAAATACTTATTATTAACTGATAAACTATATTAAGCTTTTCTCTAACTTGTCTTCACCATCGTTTCACCATCTAAAGTGAAAAGAGGAAGAGTCTCGGTCTTGTTTAGAATTCATTGGATTTGCCTTGGTGTTTTGTCTTGCTATTCGCGTTGTACTTTGACTAGACTCTGGAAGATAGAATCAATTTGACCCTTCTGATTATCATTTAAGTTAATAAATATCTGAGACTTCATCTCTTTATGCTTTCATTTCTGCTAGGAATAGATTTAGCAATAAAGTAGAAGACATCTTTGACTTCCAAACCACAACTTTGCAGTCCTAAGAGGCTTGCATTTCTGGGAGGCCAAAAATAGTGTCTTTCTGCAGTACTGCCCCTGCTCGGTTGCTCTTTGATTGAACTTGCCCTGCTCCCTCAAAACACAGATTCTGAAGCTGCCTTCATAGTTTAGAAATATCATTCTAGGCACAACTTTGAAAGATGCTGAGAGCAGCTCCCATTTTATTTCCCTGGGATTCATAAAATGTAATTAGGCCACTTACATAGTAGAATCCTTGAACATGAATGCATTTTATTTATCTAGGTTAGATTATATTAGCCTATTGTATATTTCGTACCCAAGGCTGATCTGCTTTTTATATTTCATAGGTTTCTCCCAATCCCCTTTGAACTTGTTTCATAAATATTATCAGTGTTTGATCTCAGCTGTAAATAATGTCTCTCATTTTGAGGTAGACCGTAGCTTAATTGGTAAAATTGCTTAATTGTCTTACTTACACACTGTGTTCTCTGCTGAGTTATTTAGAGTGCTTTCTATACTAAATGCATTATTCAAAGCGCAGTCTGTGCTCTTGACTTGCAGACTTCACATACATTACAGAAGCTCATCTGTTCATTGTTTTACTTTTCCCCCCTTCCATATTCCAGCACCTTCAGCTTTTAATATTTATATTGTTCAAAACAATGTTCTGTTCAGAATTTCTTCACCCTTACAGAAAGCTAATCCAAAGCACATATTGGGGAGAAGAACAGACACATCAGGAATACACTTTAAGATGATAAGACTCCCTCTGCTGTTCTTTCCAAGTTATTGAACAATGATGGCAACAAAAGTTTTGCTCATCTTTCTGTGTTTCTGGTGGGTTTAAGCAGTGGAAAACACCCTTTACGAGTGAAAGAGCAGAAGAAAAGGCTCATATGCTGTGTGGATCTTTACCTGGCATATTTCTAGGTAACAACAATATTACAATAAAACCAAGTTATAAAAATCCCATTGGAAGGAATGAAAAGGCAGGTAGTTATCGTTCCCTAGGTATAAGCCAATATATTGCATCAAGGTGTCTTTGTCATTTGTGGTTGCTGTGTGCTGTTTAGGAGAATGGGCGTTACTGTTGTAAGCTGCAGATGGGAAGAATGAAGCTTCCTGGGCTTTCTACCATACCTGTTCTCACTCAAAAGCATAGTTGAAATACTATTACAAGCTAATAATAATTAGAAGAGAAGTTCATTAAATATTTAAGACCTTAATTAATCAGGAAGCAACATGAAGTTCTATCAGCACATGCAAAGAAACACGTGAAATCCTTTTGACTATTTTACTTCCTAGATTAATTCCTTGCTCAGGCAGTGTCTGCATTGCACCACTCTTCTCCTGTTGCATAACAGTCCACAGACATCCTGCTGTGATCTGCTCCAGCTGTTGAGATTTCTCTTTGTCACTTCACCTCACTGACAACCCTTTTCCTCGCTCCCTAGTGATACAATTACCACTCTTGGGAAGTGCTAGTGATTGGGGTGGTTCTTAGCTACATGTTGCCTTTTACACAATGCTCTGTAGCCGCATTATAGTTTTATGAGTTTCTCTTCTTTTCAATCTTTCATTAACAAGAGATGGTAATAGAATTGTCTTTAATCCTCAATGTGTACAGTAGGTAGCCTCAGGAATAATCTTCACAGCTCTGAATTTTAGCACTCCTGAAATGCTGGCTTGCTCCAGTGAGCAGGGATCCAGGATTCTTTGAAATATTTTGTCTAGAAAATATCTTTCCTAAAGGCCTGGAGGTCTTGGAAGAGAAGTTTTCCATGTTATGATGGAAGGAGATGAGAAAGATCGTTCATTGCATTGGTTTGACACTAAGGAAAAGTTTAGCTTTAGTCTGAACTTTAGGAGAGATTTGCATTACTGATATGTTCCCAGCTGACTGGCGATCTCCACTGTGTTTCTTTCTATCAGAACCTAAAGCTGTCATTTATATTTTTACAGGTACTTAAGATGTTATGCAGTTAAACTGCACAATAATTCACCTCCAGTTGCAGTCATTTTCTCTCCCATAACAAGTCTTTCATAAATCATTCTTAACAGTGTAAATAAATCTCCTGGTTCCCACCATGCACCATTATTTAATTTCAATCCTTCCTTAAAAATAAAGATGAATACAGTTAGTAATGCCAAATAACTAGAGCTGCCATGCTTGAAAATATTATCTTCTGGTATAGAATTTGAACTAGAAAAATGCGTTTACTTTTAAGAACTTGAACATTAATCATCTGCCAGAAGTGGCATGCTATATACATGAAAGTTGGCAGTGGAGTGGAGCTGTATTTGACACCTCTAGGGAATATCAACAATAGCCTACAAAAGTAAGAGAAATGCGATGAAGCTTCATACTGAAATATGAAAGTGCTCATAATATGTGCCACAGTGCTGACAGCCATTCTGTGCCCCTGAGGATCTTCAGCAACCAAAGTGTTCAATCATTTGCGTGAGTTTGGCAGTCAATTCTTGTACTGTAAACACTTGTACAATTACATTTTCATGTGCTTAATGCCAATAGGATTGATTAGCCCTGCATGGGATCGGGGCCTTTTGGTGTCTTGTTTGTATGACAGATACTACTTTTTCATTTTTGTTCACATTCTTGTCTATGTGCAATAAAATCCTAAGCAGATGTTGAATTTATTTTTTTTTAGGAGAAAGGATTTGGGATTTTTATGTTCTCTTTTTTTTTGTTTGTTGTTATCCGTTACATTAAGGTCTATTAAAGTTTTAAGATTAAGTTTTAAGAATACCTGCTTCTACATCAAAATTTTCATTTTATGAAGCATGAATCATTGTGTGGTGGACAATCATAGTTAAAACAAAAAACACATTACTTCAAAATGTAAATGATCCTCTTGATTCAAAGATTAATCTTACTAAACCTGGTTTTAGGCTAAAATACCTTAATTTTTTATGGCTTCTTCGGATTAGTAGTTTTTCATAAATTTTAAAATGTATGCTATGGTAGAAAAGAAAATTTCAACTGAAATGAGCTAGGAAACCCCAACAGTACTGCTCTCTGATCCAATCCTTAGTATGTAAGAAAGTGGATATAGAAGATTACTATCTCAAAGTGATAGTATTATTGCACATACTTTTAGAGGTAAATGACTGCCAAAAGTGGTGGCACCAGTGAATCAGCCACACTGCATTTAACAGCTGCTTTAGTAGACTGAGTGGTGTTTACAATTGTCTCTCCATTGACATGATCTGAAAATACAGCCTATCAAGGCATACGAGAGATGTGCTTCCTTTAAGCAGATGCAATATTTACACACTTGCATTTAAAATATGGTCCAGAAATCAGTGACATGTGCCAGTAGCTGTCACGATATCTACTAAACCCTGCATTCAGGACACCTTCAGCAAGCAGCATCTGAAATATCAGCAACAAGTTTTATGTGCAGGTCTTTTTGATATGCCGTGAAAGCCTAACCTTTATTGCTATCTAAGTCCTCAATAGTGCAAACACTTGCAGAAAAAGTAACTGTATCCACGTGAATAACATTCCTCATCTCAGGGGAACTGTTTGTGTACGTACGTGTACACAGTGGCAGAATTGGGCAAAACGTTTTTGTTCCTTTGTATGATTTTTTTTTCCCCATGTAGTTGCCTAAACCATCATTTTATTTTACCATAAAGCACATAACATATGATGTTCTTTTGATGTGGTAGGTAATCAAACATGAAACTAACCACCGTAGTTAAAAATATGACTGTCTTTATTTTAATCAAAATTGATCTTTCTTTATTTTTCTTTTCCCAGTTTAATCAGAAGGATTGTATGCTGTGTGTCTGAATTGCATCTGCAAAGGAAGTTTTTAATAAGTTGACTTATGCTTCTTTAAGCATTAATACAACTAAGCTAAACTCAAGTCTGTGTGGGGACTGGCACAGATATTTTTTTCTATCACCAAAAAGACCCCTAAAACTTTGATGACTCTGTTTCATTTTGTTTAATATTTACAATGCATCAAATAGAGTTAAAGGGCTCACTGCAACAAGAATCAGTGGTGCCTGAGGTACATTGCATGTAGTGATTCACACTATAAATTAAGTTCCAGATCTCTCCATATATTGTAGTTATACCTTTGTGAAGCTGAAAAAGCAAACAGCTTCTTTGTCACAGCCTAATGGGATAGAAAAAGCTTTCCACTGAAAATTTTCAGCGTACAATTGCTATTGTATGTATTTTTGTTTGTATGATGTGGCTGTATATGGCACATGCTGTTATCATCTACTATACAGATAACGCTATGGAAAGACCTGGAAATGTGACAAGAAAAGCTTTTCTTGTGCTTGCTTAAGCTTGCCAAAAATTGCGGTGTTATGAGTTTTCTTTCTTTTTCTGATGAAAACAAAATTCGTATCACTGCAGCTGTGGTAAGTGACAGAACTAGCCCAAGGTAAATAAATACACAGACCAATTTTACTCTTTCTCCTGAATTTTCACAAAATAGCAGTAGAATGGCTCCCTTGCAGTTAACATAAAACCACTCTGACAACTCCATTACTCAATAATTTAAAACTTTCTGTAGCAGATGATGTAGTCTTGTGCTTTTCCTTGATCTGAAAATTTACAGGTTTAAGAATTTCCAGTTGATAACCATAAGAGACCATATACATAAATACTGTCCACCACTACCTGGCAACGTTAGTGAAGCAAATTTTTGCCTGTTTGCCATGTCAAATGCTTGAGAACAGCATGTGCACTCCTTATATCCACTTAAGCTCTTAACAGAATGCTCGTGTATCGATTTTCAAGTGTCTTTTAAATCACTCGAATTACATATGAGCATCGGAGCGTTTGTGAGTTGTCCAAATGGGCATTGATCCTACGTAATGACCTTGCTCCTACAAGGATCATTCTCTTTAGTCCTTTCCTTCTATTTTTCTCTTTGTTTTGTCTAGCCAACATGTAGCATATTATATTAAGATTCAGTCTCCTATCACTAGATGAGAATAAACATTTTTGTCATACTGAAAGGAAAATGATATACCACACGCTTGTCCTCAGTTCAACATTAACTTCTTTACAGCATCTTTTCTTGTTCATATCTATGTAAATGAGAACACAGAGATTGTCTTTAGAAAGGATCTTTAACTATGAATGTATAAACTGCCCAGAGAAACTCCCTAAGCACAGGATCGAACTGTGCTTTCCTACACAGCCAATACAAAAAACTCACAGGATGCTTCATCTTTTGAGGTTTAGCAAAGCCTAACACTTACTTCATCATTGCCTCTTAAAGTAACCTGCACACATTCCACATTGTGAAACAGTTTCTTGAAGAGCATGGAATATCTCCAAAAAGTTTGTGTATTGTGCCAGCTTCACAAAAGTATGTCTGGGTGAGATTGGTCTCAAATGCTCCATTAGTATGGTAGAAGTCATTGTCTCCTGTGGGAGCCGCTGGGCAGGGGCGGGCGCTGGTGGCTTTTCTGCCCCTGCAAGTGTCTGTGTCTGCATTCTGTCTTCTTACTGCTTCGGCTTTGTGTGTCACTGACTGACTTTATATAAAGATAAATACTTACTGGGAAGAAAGCAGCACAGATTTGCCTTACAAAAAGGGTTTGAAAGCCATTAAGTGACCAAGCCAATATAATTTCAGCAGTAGTCCTGAGTACAGTGTGAAATCTTTAGCACAGCCCTATCTCATGAAGGCGTGTTGGTGGCTGGTGATTTCTATCCATTCTCACAAAAGAGCATGTTGTTTAGCAGAAGTGCTGCAGTTATTCTGATATATAGAGGAGCCTCACAAGCTGCGTTTTTCAGTGACTCTCATTTTTTACTGTCTGAGCACTGTGCTTTTGTCTCGTTACTTAAATCCATATTTAGTTGCAGAGGCAAAATGTTGATTTAGTTTAATACAGCTGGCAGCACAGAGTTTCACCTACAAAATCACAGACCTCTCTTAAAATCAGTCCTCCCCCAACCACAATTCATATCAGTAGTCATTGAACATGACTGTATTTCCATCTTTCCCTGCTGTCATGCAAAGGCTAAGAAATGCTTAGAAAGATTTAAAAAGATCTTTTATTCTACAGATTTACTACAGGGGAATAAGTTAAAAACATCTAGACAAGGAGACGTAAGCAAAATTAAACCAAATTAAATTACTGCAGTATTCATTTATTTAGTATAGTATCCCGTCCTGTAATATTCGCACCAGAAACAAATTCTCTTTAAGTAAATTTATTTTACTTGGGTCAACTAAATTTTTATTTCTGAATTACAGTATCCAGACAAACTCAAGGCTGTATGGAAGATAACTTTATATTTACATCTCTATTTAAATAATTGTGCTTTGCTTTCCTGCTTATCTTTCCCCATGTAGACATGGCATCACAGCTTATAGAACAGAACCCAAAGGGGCTGACCTTGGCAGTGTGATGTAAAGTCTGTCTGTGTAGTCTATTGCTTGGCACTCTCTGTTCCTTTCACCTCTGCTGAATCACAATGATGTACTTTGTAACAGGAGCTGATAAAGATCATTTATAACTGGGACTGTTTTTATACACATTAAGACCACAAGGAAGGTACATTTATTAAAAGTTAGAAAACAGGTTGATTTTTTTTCTAGGTTTTGTTCTTGTTGGTTTTATTTATTATTCAGGCTTTCATGAAGCTGATTTTCTTTTGATGGATGGCTGGCTAGATAGATAGACATCCTGGCCTTAGTGGCCCAGGAGTTGTCTGTCTTCCTACGTTCCTGTTATATAGTTTGTTTCTTAAAATGAAATAATCTTCAGCTTTTGAGAGTGTGTGGAAAATGTCTTCAAGTTGTTACATTTATGAGACAAGAGGTCATAAAAATAGTTAGTAATTCATATCATCTAAACAGTACCAATGAAACCAAAGTGCAGGGAAGCAAACGTACCTAGATGTTAAAGGGAGCTTTTTGCTGACCTTGCTAAAGGTTGGGGGAGGCACTTGCCCTCCAAGAGGATTCCAGTGAGGACAGGACATGTCTCCTTCTCTCGGTGCAGTCGGAGTGCCAAGGCAGGTGTCGACCCAGGGAATGGGCGGTTTTTTTTCTGTAGACTGTATGTACGAGTATGCAGAGAATATGCAGAGCAGTAAAGCAAAACCCTCCGTGTTCTACAGTGTTGTGCCCATGGCTTTCCAAATACTTGTTTCAACATCCAGCACTTGCAGGCTTGAGTGCACCTGTGCTGTGCTTTCCTCTAAGGTGATAATGTCAGCCACCTAAGTCTGAGTTAAGTAATGAAGAAGGCAAGATGATATGAAAATTAGTAAGTAAGGCATTCTTATCAAGTTGGTATTCTTGTTCTTTATTTTGGTTTATGAAACATTATGCTTCACAAAACACATTTTGTACTTTGTTCTTCTATGCTGTCTTTCATTCAAGGGGTCTCAGAGCATTTTACACATGTTATTAATTAGGCCCTGAAACAGTGAAGGTAATTAAGTATTTATTATTGTACAGATGCATGAGCTGAAACAGTGTCTGAGACACAGGGCCTCTTTTACATTAAAGGCCCCTTGGACTGATCTATTAGCATAAAATATCCTTAGAATTGTTGTAAATTATATTCTTAGTGGTGTTAGTGCATTCTAGCCCTCAGAACGATGTAAAGAGCTAGTTTGTTCGCAGGCCAGTTTATCAGCCTGATCTTACACTGTGAGCTGGCAGTGTGGAACCGGTGTTCGGGTGTAACCGCACTCATGGGCATCTGCAAAGAGCCTGTTGTGTAGGAAACCCAGTGTTGCTCCCAGCACCATTTACATCAAAAGCTCTCTACTGCAAAATTTATAACTTACGTATTTAATCACTGTCATGATATCCCTCTGAATCTGTATTTCCTATTTACACTTCACAGTTTTAAAAGGGGGCAGGAGAAATGTCCCTGTCCTGATCTGTGTCCAGTCTGAACTGCCGAGGGCAGCTTAGGTACAGCTCATTAAATCTGCATTGCAGTGAAGTAGAAACAAACTGTTAAGTTGTCTCAGAATATGGGTGATAATTTCCATTTGAATAATGCATTTTTCTTCTGTTTTTAGTATCTGTTCTTGCCTTTGGTTTTAATTGCTGAAATTCTGCCTAAGTTCCCCTCTAGGTAGCTCTGTTCTTTTAGTTTGTCCTTAAATTGATCTGTCAGGCGTGGATTTCTCTTGTTAAAACTTTTTAATGTGGGTTTTTTCCTCTCTTTCTTGCTGTTTCCTCAGCAAATCTGGAGCAAGGAAGAAAATTAAATTTTTTTTTTATACTCAATAGAACAAGTACTGTGCTAGGAAATTCCTTTGCTGTCTGCCTCTTCCCTGACCTAAGACTCCTTGGTCTTAGAAGACTCTGCTTCTCCCTAACACAGCTTCCCACATCTTCATTATTCCACAGCTCCCAAAGAAGATACTTTTCAGCATAGAGGAGGTGAACAAAATGGAAGTCTGACAATAACAACTTTCCTAAGAAATCTTCATAGTATAAAAAGGAGACTGGTTTGCCTGACTACTGTGATTGGTGGCTCCACTTATTCTCCTGTGGACAGTGGTTTAGCAATTTCTCAGAAAACCATGTTTTTCCTAACCAGACAAGTAGATCCTGTGCATGAAAAACCATGAATAATAACTTGGGCTGCACATTCCAAATGAAGAACTGAAGGTGAATCCAAGTGCGAAGTTTCCTTTGTTTGTACTGCCCAGGCATGGTTCCCTCACGGATCGCAGCTCAGTTTCAAAATCCCCGCCCATTTGGAGGTGCCTCCCAGTCTTAGCTCGCACTTCAAAGCACTGTGACTATGTGTTACTGTGGTGCTGCATAAAGGTATATGAATTGTTTCACACTGTGTCTAATTGGTTCACAATGTCAGTCTGCGACAGCTCCTTCTAGTCCCAGGGTTTGTGTCGTCAGTACAGATTCAGGATCTTTGCTCTGTGGCACAGACGTCCCTAGAGGTTTCTTCCTGCACAGAGAATTGTTGGTGTCAGATGCTGTTTAGAAATGCATGTAATTTCTCTTTTGCTATTCTGGTTACATTGATGATGTCAGGATAGGTTTTTTTAGTTAATCGAGGCACCTTCTACACTTACTGCAGTAGCAGAAGAAAAACTACAAAGCAGTGTTTATTGCCAGTTTATTTTCTCCTCCAGCAAGAAGGCTATGCATTTTAAATATATATAGTTTAAACATGGAGGTCATTCTGTACAAACTTCAAGGTTGATTTGAATTTTGGGCTTAAACCACCTGACAGCTTCCGTTTCATATTGTGCTATTTTAGCTTTTAGTAAGTGTAGCATCACTAAGAAACACATGCACAGCTGATGCACAAACTAGATTTTTGCTTCTGCTTAATTTGTCCTGACAAGAAGTTGCTGCTGTTCAGTTTAGTTTAGGATTGAAATAACCTTCTATCGATCCAAGTGTATGCATAAGAGAGTTTCTGCTTCTAAACAGGAGGTGTTTCGTGTTTTCTTCCCTCTGACCAAGATTTTAGGCATGAACTTAGACGTTTATATATCACAAATACTGCATGACATTTCAATGAAACCATCTCTCTCATGGCTGCACTACCATGCACGAACACAAAAATATGATTGGGTAGGACTTACTGCATTATCAAATCCAGTTGTTTTCAGGCAGCTATTGTATAAATGGCTCACAGTTGCTTTGAGACCAATTGCTTTCCTTACTCCAAGAGAGATACTGGTTTAGGAATTCACTCCTTTCACAATCAGAAATCTATTTTTTGCAGCCTTTGTAACTGTATAGCCAGCCCCCACTAGTTTTTACTTGGACCAGCTTTGTTCACTATTCCAAACAGCTCTTCTACTTGGTGTTTGCCTCTTGGTGTTTCTTTGCCTTACCAAGAGAAAATGAGACAAACTTTTTTATATTGCAGAAGAAGCAGCTGTGCTCCTCTATAACATAAATGATGACTTTGGTTTAAAATGCATCATGCCACTAATTAGTTTTTAGTATATGCTGCTCTTAGAAGAGTGGGTAAATACTTTCTTGGACAAAATAGGAGCTCATGACTTACATGCCCTAAACTAGTATGAGTAGTAGTTCTAGTGGATGTGTCACATCTCTGATTCTTCACATGCTGTTTCAAAATTGTCCTTTTGGTGCGTTGCTGCTGAATTATGTCCCCATGCTCAGCACCAATAACCGCTGGGTTAGATTAACTCAGTCTGTCGTGGATAGCACTTGGAAATAGAGTCACGGCACTAGCTCATGATTGCTTTATTTCCTAGCAATCAGACTGCTCCCTAATTCAGAGACCATTCTAGCTAGTTTTCTCTGACTCCTCTGCTCTCAAGCCAACTAGCTCTACGCAGCATCACTGTGAGCTGCTGAATGCCATTTGGCATTGGCACTGGGGGTCAGTCCTCAGACCTCCTGTATTTCGCAGAAGCAGATTAAGTGGTTCCTATACAATACCCTGGTGACCTGGAGACATAATTCCTATTTAATACATCTTTTGCATTCAAGTCTAGTGCCTGAAATGCTCTTAAAACTGTGGGTTTATCTTACAATGCCAAGTGCATGTTATATGTCCCTCACTATTCTGTGAGGGCATATGAGAGCACAAGAACTATTACTGAGAAACAGTCCTTGGAGGAGCGAACAGAATGTGGCAGGATCAGTATCCATACTGCCCATACAGTGAATTTTAGAGCAAAATACCATAGCAGCAGTGCCAGCCTGTGCTCTAGAGAAAACTGGCTGGTCACTTCAGAAAGGAACCTGGGGGTGAATTGGCATGGTGAGGGTAGTCAGAGAATTAGAGTCCTGACTAAAAGAGTAAGTAAGGCAAACTGGCAATGCAGAATTGACTGTGTAGTCACATGCAGTTCCAGGTCAGATGATGCCTGGAACCCTTGAACACTCCGTAATCTGTGATTCAATGAAACCTGAACGAGTTGCTGATTTGGAAGTTTATCTGATGGCATTACAGCTTTCAGATCCTGAAAAATTTATCTAAATTATAATTCCTTGAGAGCTACTTATTCTTTTTGCCCATTGGTAGCCAAGTTTTGCATTAGATACTTCCTTTAAAGAATAAAAGGAGACATTTACTTCTGAAAAGCCAACAGAACTGTGATAATTTATTCTAAATTTTAGGCAAAAGCTTTTTTTTACCTTTGTAAATGAATATTTTAGATCTATGCACACCAATATTCTGTTACTTTCATATTCAATTAGAAGTAATAAGGTTAAAGAAGCAACCTCAATTAAACTATCCAGGTAAGGCAAGATATTATTTTCAACTGAGCAAGAACAAAAAGTCTAAATGTTGCATTAGATATTTAATGTACACAGTAAGAATCCTCAATATACATTTTAATTTGCATTTAATATCTGAGTTCCTCAGAGTGAAATCCCAGTTGCTTATGAAAAGCTGAGGTTTAAAAACTGTCTAGTGGCCATAGTTCTTAAGGCAGAAGGTCAAAGAAGTCTATTACTCAGGGAATAATTAAGGGTATGGTCCTCATCTTGACTAATTTGATGCAGTTCCTCTGAGGTTAATGGAGCTTGACTGATTTGCACGAGCTGATAACTTGCCTTCAGCTCTGTGTTTTTAGTGAGTAAAATAATTCTCTCCCCCTTTAAAAGTAGAACTGTAATTATTTGCAAGAATTATCTCCATCTATTTAGGTAATATTCCACAATGAGGGGAAAAAACCACAAAAGAACTTATTGATATGTCACCTACAGGGCACCAAGCAAGAGGTGATGATGCAGAGACTAAGGTGAAGGTTTGCTCAAGTTTTAGGGGATCCGTAGGGTGCACTTTTTGTGCACTTCTTTGTGACTTGAGTAACATAGTGACATACTGCAAAATATACAGGACTGCTGCTAATCCCATGTGTGTACCTTGTGTAGGTAGATTGGTTGTCGCTGTGCTATTGTAATGTAAAGTATTCATATAAACTAAGTGCAGATAATGTCTGTGTACAGTTTCTTCAGTATCAGTGGAAGAAACTGTTTCATGGAAAGATCAATAGCTCCTAAATTATGGATTTTCAAACATACTGCACTATATTATTCCAAATATCATCATGCTTAGCATCTCATTTGCTGAAAAATATTTGAGTCGTTAATAACGTATGGGATTACTGTAAATCCACCAACAGGTAGTATCTGTGAGAGCTGCTGAATGAAATGAAAAGTAGGGTAATTCAGATATAAGCATGCATTAGGAAAGGATTTAATGGAACAAACTGTCTGGTGTTTTCCACTGCTCTTTGATGGTGGGTTAGGTTTGAGCTCAGTAAGAAGCATTCAAAGTTCAGGAGTGAGTTACGCTTTCTTAACAATGATAGCCAAATCTAGATAAATAAATAATGGGTTCATAGGAGAACAGATGGACAGTTTTGTGATCAAATCATCAGACAATTTTCTCTGCTGTCTTTGCTATACACTTAATAAATGTGAACAGACTATTCACCTAACTTGCCTGCATCCAAACTTCCCAGTAGTGATTTGCAAAGAACATTTGCTTGAATACACTTGTTTCTTCTGAAAGTGGAAACAATTACAGGCTTGCTTAATTTTAATATATTCAGTGTGCTCAAATATGACAAGTGTGTGCTATAGATGGGCATGACGATGTCAGTCTGGCTGTCAGCGTTCTTAGCTGGTGTCCAGGTTAGAGAACAACCTAAGCCATTTGAAGTGTAACACAGCACAACTAGAACTGCTGCTTGAATTCTGACAGGGGAATATCAACCCTTAGCACGAGGATTATTACATCTACCACCTCTAGTGCACACAGAGAACTCCAAGAAAAGCACTGTCATGGTCATTGTTCTTCCTGATGGGTGCTGACCAGGATGGGACCGAGACCTGTTCCAGCATGCTCTGGAGAACGTGTGAACTCTGATGTCTCAGCTTTCTCAAGTTTGAATCCAAATTTTCTGCAGATCAGTTTGAATATAGAATAAAGCTATGAGAATTTAAAGTAAATACAGGATGACTGAATAACCAAGCAAAGCTGGGAATTTTCTAAACAGATTTGTTTCTACGTTTTATTCATTTTAGTTCTAGCAGAATAACATGTCTACATAAGACAGAAATGAATGCTATTTTGGCTAATGCATTTTCAGTAGAAATGATATGTTACGTTTAAAGCATCTTTTTGCTTTTAAAGTTTCGATCAAGAAAAAAACCCAACAGCCACATCATAGTCTGAACTTAAAGCACAGGATAGAAAAGCAGCTTGTAACTGAAACTGACAGAAGACTCCTAGAGACAATTCATGCAGGGCTCCACAATACTCTTTTTCCAGGAAGCACTGAAAATTGGGATTAACTTGGATGGAGTAATTCTTTGGATTGTGCAAGAGGTGCAAATGATACTTTTCTCCATCTGCAAATGTCTGATTTGTCAGAACTGCAATATTTGCATGCAGAGTCTCAAAGTGGAAAAAAGCACAAATGTGCAGTATTGGTTTGGAAAATTACATACTGGGAATAGGATAAACTGATCTAACTGGAACACAGGAGAGCTGCAGTTGTTATTCCAGGTGAGATTGCTCAAGGACTGAGAAGTTTCACAATTGTCAAAGAATGTGTTTAATAGGTTTCTTCACACCTTGTTCTTAGAAGTAGTATTTGCCATTTATTAGCTCTATTTATCTACCAGATAGAGCAAGATAAAGGCAGCATTATTGTCTGTGGGCTCCAGCACTACTCACTTCAGTCAGTGAGGCACAGACTTGCCCACATGTACATGAAACAGTACAGCTGTGCAAATCACGATTGCCAAGATCCCTGCACTCCCACACGTGCTGGCAAACTCTACTGCTTTTTTTTTAGTTTGTTTTTTGGTGATTTTTTTGTAGGTTTTCCAAAGCTTTACAGCAACTGGGTTGTACTCTGTGGGTTTCCAACTGCCAATATATGTAAATCAGGCAGGTCTGAAGGATTTTACTTTGGGGAGAAAATACCGAATTCTCATCTACTACATGGACGAAATAACCTTAAAGGCCACTGGCCCAATGCACACACTGAAAAACCATTAAGAAATTCAGTCAGTGTTATGTGTATTGCACACTCTGAAATTAGAGATGATGACTATTAATAACATCTAAAGCTTTTCAACTCTGTCTCTGTATGAAGGTCAAAAAAGCCAATATAATCCACGAAGAGAAGAAAAATATTATTGCAAAAATCTTATAGCCTATCATTAAAATTAATCAAGACATTTTAGTTACGCAGGTCCATTTTACAAGAAATCAGAGATTAAATGTCAGGATCCTGTATGTCTGGTGATGGCATGGAGAAGGAAAATAACTAAGTAATAATTTAAAAAAGTGCTCCTTTAAAAGATAAGGCTCTGATTTTCTACCATGACAGCTTAATAGCCTCTGACTGATGTGACAAAAAGCACTCACACAGAATCCCACCAGAAACACATCCCTCCCCGACACCATACTGCCCGCTGCAGAAAGCAGTGTCTTCCTAGGCAATAAAAAAGGAATAAAAATATTATGAAATATCAGCACTTAAATATCAATATGCTTGTAACTCTCTCAGATTTCTCTTAGTTCCTTGAATGTCACAGTCTTTGCTTGGAGCAATGTTCTTCGTAGCACCAAGTAACATGTTGATGTATCAGGGTATATGTGATTGCAGACCAATAGTGACTCTTCCTCCTCTGAGATGCAAAGCAGACTTACAGTTTCTCAGGACAAATTTCATTTTCAAAATAATGGTCTCCACTCCTTAGCTTGTGTGAGTGGCGAGAGTCCTGGTGGAATAAACTGTCTGGGTCCATTAAATATCTTTTATTATATACCACATTCAAGAAATATAGTTTTCTGGACAACTTTGATCGCTCAGACTTGTGGTAGTGATTCCTCCCACCTCTAGAGTCTTCATGGAGTTTTATTCTCAGGTGTAATATTTTTTTCAAGAGAATGACCGTTGGCAGTAAGTTTCAGACCTTTTGGAACACTATTCTTTATTTCTGAAAAGTTCCGATTTCTCTTCCCCTAAACAGGTATCTGTCATTGCCAGATGTTTTAACTACTAGGATATTGTTTAGTTTGCAGAGCTTAGTTTTTCAGCTTAGTAATGGCGCTAGGTGCAGCTCTAACAGAGACTGCTGTCAGGTATTTTTAGTATCATGTTAACTAAATGCAGCTCTTGGCCTCGCCTACACCACATGATTTAGCCTGGTTAGATATAGTGGTTCCAGCTGGGTCACTTAAAGTAAGTATTCTGTCCAGTGCGTAACTGGGAAGGCTCTAGCATGCTTGAACCCTCTGGTTTGCTATGTCTTCCTTGAAACTATCATCAGCTTTTAGAGTTTTTATCAACGAATCCCTGTAGGCACTGTCTTAATTATAGACCATTTATCTTCTTTTTTTTTGTTGTTCATTTGAATGCAAATCCTGTTCCTTGCTGGTGAACAATGGAAATGTCCACAGCACTCCCTTCCTCAGATCAGGGTTCAGTTTTCAGGAATCAAAAGAAAAGAGCTGTGCCAAGCCGGAAGAAAATTAGACTGCTTAAAACTCTTTTGAATTGTAATACAGTGCTTGCAATGTGATGTTAATAGTGCTGTGCAGTAATTAGGAAACATATTGTGTGTGTATGCGGTGCCCTACTACATACAATTATATGTCAGCTATTAATTGGATACTGATTTCATTTATGAAAAAACCCTTCTGTATGCTGAAATAACCTCCAAATACATTGAAAGAAACCAACTATATTTGTAACTATTCTTATTAAGCCCTCAAAAGTAGCACTTCTGATAAAGACAGTGCTGGCGATGCATATGTTTCAAGTGGAACTAGGTCAGTAAAAAATGGTGAGTCAATAGTTGAAACAATTGAATAGTTTGAACTAGAAGACAATAACTGATTCAGTCTTCTGAATCTGTACTGTAAGAGTGTCCACATGACTGTGAAATGACAAAGGCTATTACAGTGGAGTTCCTCCTCCTGAAAGATATGATGCCAGAAATATACTTTCCAAAAGAGAGAGAAAGAGATTTGGAAGGTCAGTATAAACAGATGACTAAGTTTCCTATCCTTAGGCGTACATCACACCGTGAGAATTTACACTGGTATTTACTGGAGAGGTAGTATTTGATAATTTTGACTGGACAAGCCTGTTTTCTACCCATTTGAGTGGAGGCTTGTGCATCCTTTGGTTTCCTAGGTAGGTTTTTAGTTCACGTATCAGGAAGGAAGTCAAAAAGAATGCTAATGGAATTTGTTTTTTCTCAGTTCTATGCTCACATTTTATGAATGTACATACAGTCAAACATTTTCCTTACTGTCTCTGTATTATGTCCTGTGCCTCATGCTTCAGTTTAACTGTGTTCAGAAGGAAGAACAGTAATGAGCCCAAGTGAAAAATAGTCCTTGTATTTTATAAGCAACATTTAACTTAGTTCTGAATTCTTCTAAGGATTAAAGGGTAGTCTTTTTTCCAGTAATGTCAATGAGAGTCATTCTCTAGAACATGATAAGCTGTAGATCAGATACTAATAGAAAAGAAGGTCTCACCCAGAGGTTCAGAATCGGTTGCAAAGACCATGGCGAAGAATTGTCCTATCTCACACACTTATTTACCAAAAGCATAGAAATTGTTTGTTTTCTTAGTAGCATGTTGATAATTAAGAATATGGAGAATATCAAAATGGTGAATTAGGGAACTTGTTGATTTCTGAGTGTCATTAATAACTCATGATTATATGTTGTCTTTCTTTTGCATTCAGCTGCCAATGTTTTGTAATCATAGTGGGCCAAATCCTCCTGTATTTTGATCACTAACCATTAACAAATGATTGCAACAGATGAACTCACGTAGTAAATGTCTTGGACATTGATACTGTAAGACAGATAACAGTGTTTAAAACACAAATCTTTTAAGCTAGTGTAAAATATGTTACCAAGTTTATATTCAACATTTGTTTTTCATAGTGAATGGAAGAAAAGTCCTTTCTCATAAGAGGAAATACTTCCTCAATCTTAAAAATATCAAGTTAAATAGTGGGAAAATAACATGTGCTGCTAGCATATTGTGATTATAGTCAATTAAAGCTTCTTTCTCCACTTTCCAGACCATAGTAAAAAGAAATTGGTTCTACTTCTGTCAGCACTGCAGACAGAACAATCAAAGTGAATTAGTTTTCACTGATTTTCACAGTCATCTGTAAATAAGATTTATCAAAGTAATTAAATGAGAATTTTGTAATTTGTGCAGCATTTGACTTAGATTTTGGAAGTGTTAAAAGTACCAATATATTTAGAATTGATTTGTCTTTAGATTATGTAAGACTTGCAGGTTTTGCTCTTTCCTAATGGGATCATAATCAATTATGAACTATTGGGTTCATGCTCATTTTTCTAAAGTATACATTTGAGAGAAGATCTGTGACATTGCCTTTGGGAAAAAAAAAGTCTTTAAAAGTCAGCATGTGTGGGAATGCCACACGTAAAGCTTGTTGAAGGACTAGCCTACTTCTTGTGCAGGCAAATCCTGTAGTGCTGTTTTGACTGAGACTTGAATCTGAGGAATCTGACCATTGACACATCGTACTTTACATTCTTTTTCCTTCCATTCCACCACATAAATTTTCCTTCCACAAAAACCATACTGCACTGTGTTAAATGCCCCAGAGGTCTAGGTCCCATCTTCTTATCTGCATAGCCACTCGTTTGCCCGGTGTTCCCCACAGAGCCCACCACGGAGCAGAAACCCGAAAGGCAGCAGCTGCTGCTCCCCAGCCTCCACCAGATCCCCCTGCCAGCTGCTGCTCTCCTGCGGCTGCCGGGGCTGCGCCAACTCTTGCATCTGCTGCAGTGGCTGCTCAGACTGTCACTGCCTTACAGCCTGCTGCTGATGTGGTCGTACCTCAAGAGATGGGGCTCAGGAAGCCACCTTCTTTCTTTTTGTCGACCCTTTGTCTGTTTATTTATTGTATAGGAACTCCAGCCAACTCCTTTTAAAAGTCTTTTCAAACCTGGTGTGTCTATGCCAAAAGTGTGGCTAATTCTAAGAGGCTTTGGATGCTTTCAGAGAAAATGAGTGTTTGTCTTGTAAAAACACACGTTTTTCTTCATTTTCCATGCCTAGATGTGATTTTTGTTTGTGAAATACAATGTAGTTCTTTACAAGAGAGGCAAGATTTTGCTGATCTTAGTTACTTATCTGCTCTGTCTTCTGCATGAAAGAATGACATAGAAGGGTTATGGGGGTCATGTGGTTTTTAAGACACGGAAAACAAATAACCTTTTTCATTTTTCTATCCTGTCTGATGATTTTAGTTTTCAAGCGCAAAAGGTGCTGCCCAGAAATACTGGCTGACTTGCTGATGGCACTGGGAAGTCTGAGGAACTGCCCAGTTAAATGTCTGATAACATCAGAACCTCCACACACTTTCTGTGAACCAATCTCTCATTCTTATGTTTCTTAATATTGTTTCAAAACCTTCTGTATGAACTGGAAAAATTAATCCTACTATTTCACTAGAAGAACAATGTTTGCTTTATATCTTCTCATTTAAACATTGAGAAAAGTAGAACGTATCTATCGCTCAGCTGCTGCAGCAGGAGTCTCTGTAGGGGTTACTCCTCTCCAGTAGGCACTCACTCCCTCTTTTAGCCCAGGAGGCTGCTGAGCAAGATGAAAAATCATATGCTCTTTTGCAACCTGATCTGGATCTGTTGGAGATGACTGCCAGTCGTGCAGCTGATACAAATTAGTGCTGGACTTACTCCCCAGGCTGTGACAGCCTCCTGCATCTGTGCTGCAGGCTGCAAACCTCACCTGCATTTTCAAGTCCTGCCTCTGATGTGCTCTTGCGGTAGGACTGCTTTGCTGCATCTGTTTGTGCCAGCCTTGTGCAAGAGTCTTTCCATTGCTAGAACCGTTTTTTTGCACAATGGGAAGTTGATTTAGTTCAGAATTCTTGGGGGTTGTGTTTTTATTTTTCCGTTTGATCTATTATGTTATTCACTGTAAGCAGATCAGCCTAACGTCAGCTGGAATAAATATTGACTGGAGAC
Source organism: Phaenicophaeus curvirostris (assembly GCF_032191515.1). Taxonomy (NCBI): domain Eukaryota; kingdom Metazoa; phylum Chordata; class Aves; order Cuculiformes; family Cuculidae; genus Phaenicophaeus; species Phaenicophaeus curvirostris. Next base: position 723,323 of record NC_091407.1, read on the forward strand.
TGTGGGTCCTCTGAACAAATACTATCTAAAATATCTTTAAAATTTGGAAGCATCTTGCTTAGTAATTTTGTTTGATCTATTTTTTCCCCATTCAGTAATAGTAGTGTAACTTATCCTTCTTTCTGCCTTTCTATGACCATCTCCCTCTTCTATATCTTTCCTTGACTCCTCGTCTCATGCTGTTTCAGATTCAAGACTGTCAGTAATTAAAACATCTGCCACATTTATACTGAATTTAGGCAAATTGGAATTAATTTTTAGAAAAAGAAAGGCAGAAGACTTTCTTCTTTGCATCCATGTAATGGGCATGCAAGTAGAGAGTAATATTAGTAAATTTCTGTAGTAATAGCTAAATTTAGTAGCAGAGGTTGTTCCATCAGCAACGGTTTTGTTCATCTTGCAGTCTCCATTGCTGAACAACAGTGGAAGCTGCACAGTTGTTTTTTTTTTTAATAAAATATATGGAGTAGAAGTGCTGAAAGGCACTCGGAGCCACATGGAACAATTACTTCCCTGCTGAAAAAAATATTGGCTACTTTAGTACTTATTATTTCACAGATTGCTTTATAACCATGGTTAATAGAATGGGACCTGTGAATAATATATATTTTTTTAATGCTGTAATTCTTTCATGTTGATTTTCATTTTGCTGTCTATGCAGCCTCTTTAGAAATGGAATATTTGCATAGAATTAATAGCTTAGCCTAAAGATCTGGGTGGGATAGTCCCGACTAATGTAGCTTAGCTGCTTTTTCTGTAGCGAGCAGACTTCCAAGTTGTACATTGTAGTGCTCTTGGTGTATGCTTGTATCAGAATTGTTAAGCATTTCTTAGATCTATGTATTTTCCATTATTGATCACAGCAACATAAAATTTAGCGTAGCATTTTACACTGTATGTAAACACAAGATTTTCATTCCATTCTTATGATCAGTGGGTATGAGTTGTTCTACGTATTATTTGATATAATGGTGCTTATTTTATTTGCCTGATAAGATATTAAGCATTCAAACTTTTATTTTTAAAAAGTGTGTTTGATGTATTTGAATGTCAGCAGGAGTGACATTTAAATTTAGCGTCGTGAATATTTTCTGTTATCCCTTTTGGTTTCCTTGGGCTTTGATCTTATGCCTAGTTTAGAAAAGAGGGATCTGTAGGCTGATGAACTGAGGCAATGGATAGAGAGGGCAATGGGCAGCCTTTCCTGGAGGTGTGTAAGGAAGGCAAGACTTATTTCAGCCTAGTTCACTGTGTAAGCGTGAAGTAGTAAATAAGTACTTTACCAGTGCAATAGCAATACAGTGCTGTGTGGATTTCATGCAAAGATTGTATTCTTGATTATTCAGGAAAGCCAATTTCTATCAAAATTCGGGTCGTTATCAAACAATATATTGTGATGCATATAGAAAAGCTTCTTTTCCCCTCTTATACTCACATCTTCCTGTTTATTAGCCCTGACCTCAGAAATGGAATTTTCTTTCCATAGACTATACTTGTATGTATTATTAAATAAAAATTAGCCCACTTGTACTCAAAAAAATTGATCAAAACATAGTTATCACTGTGGTTTCTTAAGTCATCATGTTGCTGCCATTTCATTGTAACAAAATGGGCTGAACTTCATGAGGAGGCTCAGGAAATAACAAGAGAAGCACGCAACACTGGTTAAAATTTGGGGCAGTTTCGAAGCAATAATTTTAGACATCTAGCATGTATGTTCCAGAAAAAAGCTCCAGTTCCAAATCAAAGTTTTAAGGACTCCAACTCTCTCTGTTGTTTAGGGAAAGAGTCGAAACCTACAGCCAAGCTGGGTATTTAAAGTTGCTCAGTGCTTTTAAATAGTAAATAAAATGACTGGCTTTCCTTCAGTATGACTTAGAATGGATGTCTTTATTTTTATAATCATCATACTGTGGATGTAGCTGTGGCATTAATTACCATATTTGGTATATAACATGCCAATTTATTTGCACAAAATTTCCTCCTTAATGATTGCTAGACGAGCAAATTAGGACAGCACTTATGCATGAACTGGGAGAGGTGTGCCTTTCCTACAGACCGATGGAACATTGAACCTATCATGAGAATAACCAAGGCTCCTGTCATTGTTACTATGAATCATAGAATCATAGAATCACCAAGTTGGAAGAGACCCACTGGATCATCGAGTCCAACCATTCCTATCAAACACTAAACCATGCCCCTTAGCCCCTCGTCCACCCGTGCCTTAAACCCCTCCAGGGAAGGTGACTCAACCCCCTCCCTGGGCAGCCTGTTCCAGTGCCCAATGACCCTTTCTGTGAAGAATTTTTTCCTAAAAAATAGGAGAAGCTGTGTCAACCTCCCCTGCTACAAGTGTCCCTCCTCCAATAATATTATAACACATAAAATCTTTAATAATATGTTTAACCCTGCAATTAAAAAAAATCTTTTTATGAGTGAAGACAAGGTCTGTGAAGCCAGTTCATTTTCCTCTATAACTGGGTTTAGAGCATACTAAAAGTATAAGAGCATAAGCTTCTGCCCATTTTCCATTCATGTTTCCATTATGATCAAAATATGAACATATCTGAACTTAGGGGAATACGCTATGTAAAATACCAATTGTTTTTATTGCCCAACATAGTATTTGTTTTATTTTCCTATGATTGCTATTCTCAAAGATAAAATAAGTTAGGGTTTGAATATATTCCCAAATTTAAATTTGCTAAGAAATACCGATGTGCGGATCTAAAAAATATCCCGAGAAGTACCCAGTTACATGGAACGTTATACAAAGTTAGTGGGTATGGGTTGCAGCCCACCAATCCCCAGATTTCCTGTATTTCTTGATTTCAGACCTAGCAGAAACACATATTTTATGGTATTTTAGGTCCTCTCCATGATTCTAAAATGGAAAATTTATTTGTGGGGGTGGGAGGAAAAATGAAAAATTTGGATCACCTACTAGAATTCAAAGACTGCAATCAAGTTTTGGTTTAAGCCCACTTCAAGTGTGGGACTACGATGCTGGTCAATTATTTTATTTAGAGAGATTCATTCTTCTCTAATTACAACTCGCATTCAAGTACCAGAAATCACATTGCTTCTTCAGAAACTGAGCATGTGTGGGTTCGGCTCCTGTCAAGGACAATTTTTAGCATTCAGATAGTGTGGTGCCCTAGAAATAACTACGATAGACAGACAGAAAGAATGAGTGAGGTTAGCATACTAGTCACAGTTAAAATACTGAGTCATATGTATATATTTATGTCGCTGTTGATTGCCAAAGGCAGTGCAATAGTTTGAGACTGGGTCATGTTGCATAAAGGATATCTGCAGTATTGCTCTAACAACAACACTGGCTTGAGATGTAAAAAGAACAAAGCTCCAGCTTTAGAAACAGATACAATATTAGTGCTGAACTTTCTAATGGTAAAGGATTAATTTGACACTATTTCCTATTGGATTTAGTTAAACTCTATAGATAACTGTCCGGTGTTGATTCCTCTAAAATAGATTAAATAATCTGTCTTTCGGTTGCAAGCTTCTCAGACAGAGAGGGTCTTGTGTGTTTTGGAAACCAACTAGTGAACAGTTTGCATTCAAAGTGGAAATGACAAAATTAGTGAGAAGATCCCAGAAATTCCACTGGGGAGGTGCTTGCAAGGATTAGAAACTAAATAAATACTTTAATGCTTCTCCAACACCGTGCAGCTATGCCAGTACTCAGGATGAGTTTAGCAGAGGTTGCTGGAAAGCTGACGAAGTCCTGGTGTGATAATGACTTGCAGTGATTTAATGGAATTTCTTTGTAGCTCTTAGAAAGAGTTAAATTATCTGTCCACTTTACTCTGGGGCATCTGTAAAGAAGCCTGGAGACATAAATATTGATTATTGTCAGCTGATGTAAATTCTTATTTGAACCAGTCTGTTTGGGTAAGAAGTAGAAATTTTACGGTAGCAATTTTTTTCACAAGAACAGGCAGCTGAGACACCCTCTATTGTTGCACCATTCATTACCCATTTCCTTTGCAGCAGTTCTTTTTCCTTGCTCAAAAGCATTTCCAATTTGTTGTTATTACTTATCCTAACAGCAGAAGAAGTATTGTCAGACCATTTAGGAGTCCCAAGCCATTTTGAAGGCTCATTGCATTTGATATTGTAATGTGTTCCCAAAGAGTTTGCCATCCAGCTGCAGTTTACTATCCACTAAAACTTAGTGGAAGAAATAGAACTGCTCACAGAGGAAGGAAAACATACGGCAGAGAAGGAATCATTTGGTTCTCTATGCAGCCATTAGATAAGCTGAAGTTTCTTAAGATACCAAATATTTGTCTCATGCAGACTTGCCCGGTGTACTTCTTGGAGGTGGTCTCAAAGAGAGCGTTGCTGCCTTACAGATTCATTTTGAGACGAGTTCCTGCCTAAGAAGTGGCAGACAATGTGCCACAGCTTTTTTGTTTCAAGGACTGTTGCAGTGCAGCCTACGCTTCAGTGCTGTTGCTTTTCAACATGCTTTTCAATACGTTTTTGCTCACTTGCCCGATTCTGGTAGCAAAATCCCACTGTAATCAACCTCTGCTACACCCATCCCGAGTACTGGCTTCGCTGAGGAGCATCCCATTGTAATCCTTATTTCAATCAGTACTACAGAAACAGGCAAGGATTTCAATGCAGAAATCTGCACCAAAACTGAATCGTAACAATTTTGTTCAATTCATCGCCTTATACCTCCTGTCTGCCCACAATCAGAACTCTTTTGCTCCTGCAAAATTAACCTGCTAGCACATAACTCATTTCAAAAGCAGAACCCGCTTAATTTTCAATTAAACTTCTCGCATATTACAAATACAGCACTTCTGCGTTCAGGCGTTAGATCACAGTGTGCATCACCTGCGCATCGCTCACTCCAGCCTCTACCCTCAGTCGCAGTGATCGGGCCGAGCGGGAGCCAATGCCAGCGCTGGCTGCTCGTCCCCACGGCAACCACACATACCGTAGCCATGGAAACGCACTGCAACACGCTGGATGGAACACAGGGAAAAAAACGTGCAGTTTTTCTACTTGCAAAAATACTTTAAAATTGCTAAAACACAGTGTTAAAAAAAAAGCAGTATTAAAAAACATTGCCACTTCTGCCAAGTAATACACAAGATGGATGGCCACAGAGATAATGTTTCTGTCAGGGAAATGGCTTCCTGATTATCTTTTCCTTTGCTTGTACGACAGGATAAAAATAGGGCACACATCTAATGCATATGTGTAGAAATTACGAGTACAAAGAAATGTGTGTACGTCACTGTGAGAATAGATAGTGTATCCCTAAATACTCACGTATAATACTCTAAGTCTCATGTTTTCAATTTAGTGTATGCAATTGGAAAAAAGTGAATGCATTAGACAGAGTGGTTTATTTCTTTATATATATGTTTTTTCTGTCTGTATCTTTGAATGCATGTATATATGTGGTTGTTTCAATAGTTTATTTGAAAGGGGTTATTGGTTTAAAACAAAAGGAGTTATCTTAAAATATTATTTGCATTTTTCAGTGTGGCTCATATTTATGTTCTGTTTTGCTATTATAATTTCCCCAAGGCTATTTCGTGTCTTCGTGTTCTTGTTATAGGTTCTGCTCTTCCCCAAGAGAGGAAGAAGCGACATGAGAGTCTGCCATACAGAGCAGTGGGGAATCCTGAACAAACTAAGGATTGTCACACTTGTCTCTCCTCCACAGGGACAGGGGGCATGAGAGATAAATAGGGCCTATTGAGCATATCTGAGGGAGATGTCCTTTCACCTTTGCCAGCTGTGCGATGCTTTCTCTTCCTGGGGAGCTGGACCTGCAGCCCGTTTGACGAGGGTACATTGTCAAGTATGTCTTAGGGGGATTATGTAGGAGTTTGGAAGTGTAAAACTGAAATTACAGACTATGTAAATCCTAACCCATAATTGAATTTCAGTGTACCTCAGTGGTTTTGGCAGTCAGAACACCAAGGGCATAATCTGCAGGTAGTTTATAAATGAGAGTAAGAGGCTGTTGTACACTCATGCACCGTGCAAAAGTCACTCCAGGCTGACAGGGAGACCTGGCAGGTGGTACCTGCAGCAGCCCCAGCTGTTGCTGTGATGGTTTGAAGCACTAAAGTGCAGCTTGGGGTGTAAGAGCAATTCAGACCAAATATAGGTGGCATATAATCAGTAAAGTCTAAAGGGTGTTTGAACGGGAAAATATTGCTCAACAATGCACAGCTATAAGCCATGTTTCCTTAACTTTTTTTTTTGTTTTTTGGTGGATCAAGATTAGAGTGGATGTGGGTGAATTAGGACAATTTAGGGAAGGGCTACTGCTATTCTTATTGTGGTCTCTCTGCATGTTACCAGATAGTACTCTTGACCTTGGTTTGACATGAACCTCCTTTGTTTCTTGAACTTCAGAATACTACATTTTTTAATGATGTTCAAAACAGTTTATCAGGATATGCACAAGTTTTTTAACAAATAATTATCGTACATATTGCTATAGACAAAGTATTTCCCATAATACGCAAAAATTATTGCCACTCTGTTATTGTCAGTAAAAAGACAGAAGATAAAAGTTGTCTCACACTGTGGATATCCTGACGTTATTTCAAAGTATATGTGGGGTTTCTTAATGTTACATGCATATAGTCTGAAAAGTAAAAGGATTTGTGACTCTCCTTTTTCTAAGCACATATGACACTCTCATTTATGTTAGATGAAGATTGTTATTAAAAGCAGCATTTCGTATTTTTGTGGTAATAGAATATGACCTGATCTCTAAGGACTTCATCCTATGCCTTGACCTCTTAGAACTGGTCCACACAAGTTTTCTCAAAGATTCTGACAGAAGAAGGGTCTAAGGCAATAGGACATTATTATAGAAATATTTTGAAATTATCCAGCTTCTACGTGCTAAATATTAAGTAGAAACCAAAGCTTTACCAAAACAAAGAACCACTCTTCTTGTATGGGAGTACCAGTGAACTGTAACAGCAAAACCACATCCCTCTGTGGATGTAGCTATAGTAGCAGCTGTCTTTGTATGGATGGCTATACTCATGTATGATGAAGCTGTACAGTGTCACCGTATACAAGGTAAAACAATCCCTACCCCTAAAACTAGAGCTTCATTCTTTTTCGCTATTAACTCTTGAGCATATTTTTGTCTCGTGTCACTGGACTGCAATAACAGTACAATCCCTGTTGCTTTCAGACTTGAACCACGTTTGATCACAGGCATTCAGGAATATTTACAACTGCTTGTAATCCTTTGGAGGTTATTTAGCCTTACTGTGCAACACCACTTATTAACAATAATTAATGTTTAGGTTTTACATTCACAGGAGGTATATCCCATACAGTCATTAACTGAGTACCTGCTTTTCAACTAAATGTTTCGTAAGTATTGAAAGAGATTGTAACCAGTGATTTGATTTTTAAGTGAACTTCAAAATACAACTACAAACCAGGCAGCCTTAGAAATGTTACCAGAAAAATGCTACAGTTTTAGGTTGGTACTGAAAGTTTGACCTGTTTTGTAGTTTCAAAGCAGTAGTGCAGTGTTTACATTTTAAATGCTTGTTTCAAAAATCTGCATAACCTTTTGAAATCTGAGCAGATTCCAGAAATATATATGTAGCACAATATATCAAAAAGTAGGTAACAATATCTTACCTGTGTGTATAGATACATATGTCTGTGTGTGTGTATATACTCATGATTTTAGTTTGGTACTGGGGCAACCATACATCATCTACGTAAATTCTGCATAAATTACCATAATTCTGCTGGAACTTGTGAAGTCCCTGATTCTGGCAGTGAAAGGCTGTGGGTTATGGCAGGGTTTTTCCTTCAGGACTTTGGCGTTTTGAGCTGGCTGCCACATTGTGACGATGTGGAGCCAAGAGTTAGTGCTGGTGAAAGGGAGAAAATCAACATGACTTTTTACTCTCTAGGCTGTGCAAAATGTTATCCAAGGTGAAGGTAGGCTATGCAAGAGGTGCTGCCTTCTGCTGTTGCCCCAGCTCACGTAGATCTACAAGTGAATCCATAATCTCAGAAGAGGCACTTACTTGGAAATTCAGGGAGTTAATTCTTTACAGTAGCTCTGCTTGGCACACATTAGCACTCACATAACAAGAAAGCAATTGCACAGCCCTCTTCAGACAATAACTGTATCCAGCTCTGAAAATACTATTTTGAGCTTCGTTTCCCCTTTCCCAACTGGACTCAGAGTGGTGTCACATTTTATTTTAGCTAGCGACAAGCTCAGGATGGGTTGTATTTCCTTCTGGAGCTAGTGAGATAGCCTTACTGTGTCTGCTTAAAACATTTGTTTAAAAAAGATGTTAATTAAAGTTTATCCTCTCTAGTGGGAGCTGTTCAGCTCTATCCCAAACAGACCCTCCATACGGACATGCTACAGGTGTGCCGGAGATTTAAGTTCTCTGAAGTTCTTGGAGAAATTCCATGTCACAAACCTGTGTTATCTGTTTAAGATGAGCCCCGGGATTTTCTCAGACTTAAAAGCTATGCAGACAGTAAGCCTTCAAGTTCATAGTCAAGGAAAATTAGAACTTGCTGGCTATTAACATACTTGAGCTTGCCAAAGGCAACAGGGAAGCCACCAGCAGTGCCTGGGCACGCTGCCGACAGGTTTGCTTCCAGATGTCAGTAAGAAAGTCAAATGGACAGGAGGCAGAGCATGGCAACGCTGTAACTGCTCCAGCGCTTACTATTTTCAGAGCAGCACAGACTTAGCTGAAGTGCAGCACTGGCCCCCAGGCTATTGCTTTCCTGAGAGAAGGATCAATGATGCTATACCTCAGTAATTCGTGAAAACTCTGCCTTTTTCAGTGGCAAAATACTGCTAAAGCAAAACCATTCCATTTCACACTGATCTACACAAAAATGTCCTCAAACACCTGGTGTTGATGACTCGGATTTTAAGAGCTCTGTATTATTTTTCATTTGTAATCTCTCAGCTTACTACAAATCTGGACTTCAGATAATGATGACACTTCGGATGTATGGTGTATTGATTTTATTCAACTATTTTCCCCCTTTCTGGCTGTAAATGTGTAGATTTCGAAGTAATATAGTGGCTGCTAAAATATTTGTGACATCTGTACAGTATTGCAAAGATCTGAGACAGCGGACTAACTCCTCCTTTGTGGTGATTTTTCACGTGTCTTTGGAATTCACACATAAGTGAAAGTGGCTTTGTGGTACATAACTGTAACAAGTGCTTTTAAGTACATTATAAAATCTCACCATGGCAACATCTTTCTGCTCATCGTATTTATAGTGAGAAAAAGAAAACAAGCAAAAATAATATTAACCCTGAAACCTTTCTGAAATGTAGAGGTTGAAAGAGTGTCCTAAGCCAGGGTTCTTTTTTCCTAGGTGTTGGTAAAGAACCTTGAACACGTTACTGCAGAAATAGTAACTGGAGGTAGATATAGAAAGTTTTCTTCTTTTGAGTTCAGCTTTATATGAAACTATCAAAACCCCTGGTTTTGTTTGTGTCGTTGTGACCCAGTAAAGCCTGATTTTAATAGAAGAAAGTCAGAAAAAAGGTGGCATGTTCACTTAGCTCTTCTGAGACCTAAGCACACTGAACATGGTGCAGAAGCCCAGGTATTGTCATAGAAAGAGATAATTTGGAAATAGCCCCTCAAACATCTTCCTATCGCCTTATACACTGGCATCATGTTAAACATAGCTCAAAATGGATTGGTAGTCTTCTTGTAGGTGTTTTACATGCCTTTGAGGAGTGGCAGTGTTTTCTCTATTCTCCTGCTACCTCATTTCTGCAGTCTTTCGAAGGCTTGGAAATGCCTGCGTAAATTGGGAGGAGTAATTGTGAAAGAGTGTGTTAGGGTGCCTGCACTAGAGAACTGCACTTCAAGAGCTCCTTTTGGTATCATCTAGTGGGCAACAGCTGAACAGATCTTCTAGATGATGTGATTCCAAATAACATCTGTTACTTCTGTTCTTGCATTTTCTGTATCCCTCTCCTTACAGTCTCCACAGCCCTGTATTGTTGGAACACAGTTCAAGCAGCATGAAAGAAAAGGAGTGGAGGCTCATGGAGCAGTTCAGCTAAACAAACTACAATGTCTCAGGCTATCATTTCTCAAGTAAAAAATGAAAAAGGACAGATTCTCAGGGAGTTAGTCACCTACAGATTCCTTGCAACTATGGCTAAATCTGTGGATGGTCTGAATATCTAAATAAACCAAACCACTTTGACGTTTAGGTATGGATGCAAGGTCTAGAGTTTAACCACCTACTTTAGAAATTATTGGATTTATTTCTTATTTCACTCTAGTTCATTCCCATTCATCTAACTTTTTTAGAAGAAGTTCTTTGTTTATATTAAATATAAATAGGGAAGGAAACTAAGGGAAATATAAAGAGATTCTGAATTAAACCCAAAAAAATCCAACTATTTTTAATCCTTCATGAATTTTTCATTACTACTTCCCACAAAACACCTCCTGCCTTCTCCAAATGTTCTAAAAAGTGCTGCCATTCTTGGTAGATAAAAGCACTATAAAATAATTGTATTAAACAAAATTTCTTCTTTGTTTTTCTCAAACAACAGCTATATAGTGACTTTCCATCCAGTGTCTTCTGCAGTGGGAATAGGTTCTTTGACTGTCAGGAGAGTAAAAGCAATTAGCTGTGCTTACAAATCTGTATGGGAACCTGAGCACAGAGACAAATTCAAAGCACCCTTTTGCTCATTTACACAAAGAGTTACAACATAGAAAGTTGTCTCTCAAACACTTCTTTCTGTTAAGAAGAGAGTAAGGAAGAGTGTGGAGGAGAAGCCATAAGACCTAGCTGGAATAGTAGTGTTCTAGAAATCTCAGGCTGAAAGAAAAAGACAGTGTAAAATCCAGCAGAGATAGAATTTACTAAATATGTAGAACCAGTTGAAAAACATGTCAGAGTTTGGCTTCCTTTCTTTCAAGGCTGTTTTCTGACGTGAAATCGAGTGTTCTCATAGAGCCTGTCTTTCAGTCCTTTTGGTTTTACTGAGGCAAAGGTTTCACTAGTTCCCCAGAAGACTTTTCAGAACAGAACAAACAGTAAATTTTGCAGACTATCTTTTAATCCTGTGTTATTATTTTGAACCTAGCACAAGAGATTCCTGATCTATGAACTATTTCAGTCTGGTAAGTTTTGATAATACAAACCGTGGCATACACTTTGGAGTGAAATTGTTCCTGCTTGTACAGACATCCCAAATCTTATTCGATGCGACTGCCTCAGGTAGGAAAGGGATGGCACAGGCACATGCTTGTAGCTTGAGTCACATGTTGGCGGTGCCCGATCTGAAAGCTGACATAACATGCAGACAGCCCACCACACAGGTCACCTGGATTGCAGGGACCACTGTATCAGATGAATGTTCTCTGCTTGTCGTGCTGCATTTAAACCCTTCTTCTGCTTCAGGATTAAATACACCAGATGCATCCAGCGGTGAGCTAGTCATTTGTGACCATCATTTAGGTCCTGGCAAAAGAAAGAGGTGGCCAGTGCAGCAAGCATGAGGCAGGGACCACGTTAGTTTATTTTGGAAATAATGAGTTATGCTTACCAAATGAGTGGGTATGAGGGTAACTTGTAACAAACTTGATCACTAATCGAAACTGACTATGTTAGGGTCTTACTCAAGGGACACTAAGTATAAAACGACACCTGCCTTTTATACTGGCTTTAGTCTTAGTCCAGGGCTCTGACACATCGGAAATGAAGTCCTTGCTAAGCATAGGTTGCCCTTGACTACTAAAACCAGAAACCTCGAGCTGGCTAATACTATGGCACAAGTAACAGTGACTGAGAAAATATTCTTGTTTTGGCTGTCTTCTAGGCTGTAGAGAAAGTGTATATTTTGCCTGTCTGGTGCTCAGAGTGATCAGCGAAGCTTAATTGTTTGCTTAAGCAGCCTTGGAGTGGGGAGAGCTAACAGAGCTATAAATTGGCAGGGCTGGCCAATGCAGTTGAACAGCAAAAAGACTTTCAAAGAGGCAGTTTTGCTCCCAAGTGCTTATTGTCAGCTCTTCGAGTTAAACAGATTTTAACAACCCAAACAAAAACTCCACTGGGGAGCCTTTTACAAATAGGAAACAAAGGAGCCCTGCTCCAGCTACATCAAAGCTTCCAGTACTTTATAACCTCTGGTGGCAGTTTGTTTCATCCAAGCACCCTAACTCAAAGCTAATGTCAGTTTTCCTGCCTAGCAGAGAACCATTTTTCGGGAGTTTCCTGATCTAGCTTTTAGCTGACTTCAGAGAAGAATGAGGATTTGCTTAGCAAAGATACAACCATCCCCTTACCAAACCGTGGTTGCCCCCATGAAAGGTTTCTGAAAACACCATGTTATCATGAAGTTCCAAAGTCTTAGGTGCCTCAGGGTTTGTTCATGGAGAAGCCATCCTACAGTGGAGACTTCTCTTACTATCCCAGCTGCCTTCTCTCCTGCAGGCTGAGAGAACTAAGAAGCAGATTTGGGCTGGTGAATCTGAAGAGAAGATGATAAAATTTATTTTGTTCTTTTTTCAATCCCATTTTTATCCCTCAGACCAATGTAGGTAAGGGATAGTAAGAGATCAAATTTATAAAAGGTTCATGGTAGTTAAATCTGAGGTACATTTAAGAGAGAACAACATTACTTTGCATTTAGTCTGGGGATTTTAATGCAGTTTTGTTCAGAATATGATGAAATTTAGCACTGCAGTTAAAAAGGGGATGTTCTTGTAGCTCTAGATAATTAATGACCGAATAGGATGCAGCCATATCTGAATAAGAAGCAGAACCATCTCATGGCTGCTCCACTTTGACATGACACAAGGGAGTAGAGGCTGTACTGGCAAATCCATCCCTAAAGGAAAATAGAAGAAAAATGCACTGGTTGCTAAAAACCAAGAAGATTCAGGTAGGGTGGAGAAACGAAATATATGATTGTTCATGAAGAGTTGTAGGTACAGTTGAGATTTCAGTTGTATGAAACCAGCTTAAGGTTCTGAATCTTAAAACCCTACAACATTGCTGACCATTCAAAAGTTACCATTATTTTCTTCCAAATTATGCACTTATAGCCAAGAGACATTAATGAAATTTCTGAAATCTTGGTTATACTGTATAAATTTGAGGGGGAGCATTGAGAAGGGGAAAATGACAAGCCTTATCCCAGCACAGTATAACAATCTCAAATTCACTGGAGTCATCCTGATGCCTACATTATCACTTCAGTTTCTTCTGCTCGCTTTAATTACCCAAGTAGTCCCATCAGTATGACATCTACTTTGAAACACATTGTGTTGCCTCCTCCTACTCTGCAGATCCTCTCCTTGCTGCTGGAGTGCTATGTTCAACTAGCACAGCAGAGGCTTAGAGCTCTGGTTGGATCTAGCTTTGAGTAGACAGTAAACATGAAGTGACAAAACGCTGTAATGCAAAGTGCTCTGTCTTAGTTCTGCACTGCAATGGGAATACATAAGAATAGGTGTGTAACATTTCACTGTTATTAACAAAAGTCTTTACAGTTTCTAGTTATTTTGGATATGTCAGTTTTTGGGTTCCTAACTTGAAGTTCTTCAGAGCACCATGAATTTTAGAAATTTATGGGGGGGGGTGGGGTGGTGAGGGAAGGATGGATTTCAAAGTGCTTCAGGTTAAGAACCTCCTATTTTTTTAATCTTACGCCATTACTTCCCTATACTATGCATATAAAAGTATACAGTTTTCCTGCTGCGTTGGTCTGTACTTCTGTACTCAAGAATAAACACTGGGAACTGGTTAAGCATGGGTACGAGGAAGAACTAGTGCTACACCACTGTTTGTAGGATAAGTACTTCCATTTGCTTCTACCTGACAGTAAGACTCCTCCCTTTGCTGAAGTCTTTCTGCAGTTAACTAAATTTCTTTCAGGCCAGCAACTGTCTTCAGATTTTAAGAAGCTGATAGGAGGAGGTGAAGAGAGAGAAGAATGCATCCTGTAGCATCCCTTATCCAGGGAACAAGTGGATGCAGTGGGATTTGAAAACTAAGGAAATTGAGGAGGATACATCTGAATTGAGTGAAGGGTGGGGAAAAGACATATGGAAACCCTATTTTAGGGAATCAACATTAGAGCAAATAACTAGGCCACTGACGTAAGCCCTGGCCTGACATTAAGTAAGGGAACAGGATGTGGAAAATTACTGGACATTACATGAGAAATTGCTGAACATGATTGATAAGAGTGTGAGCAAATGACTGAAGTTACAGATAGCACTGTACATGATGGCTGAGTTACACAGGTGGTTAAGGGGGAGTTCTGTGAGAAATGGAACAGAAGGCCCCACTTCACAGCTGACAGGGGAGGTGTTCTGGAGACCTCTGGGGGAGTAACATCTTGCAAGACACCAAGGTAACTGCATTACTAGGACCACAAAAGGCCAACATAACTAGGTAGTGGTATCAGAATTGGCAAGTATGGGTCTGATGTAGCGAAACTGGGAGGAATGGGGAAAAACTAATAAGATGTTGTGGAGCAGATCAGGGTAGTGGAATTGGATGGTGAAAAGTTGGGAAATGAAAAATGGATATTAAGGTACACAAACCACATGTTCAGTACAGCCTGGAGTATCTGCTGGGCAGCTCTGCACTTGACTGCCATATTTGGAGTGAGGCAACAAACCAAACGTCCCTCTGACCATATCACACATACAAAACCTGCTTTTGCACCAGTGGGAGCAAGGCAAGCTGTGTGTTTTAACTGGGATGCCGTGGGACCACCCCCAGATCAAATGGCCATCCTGGTATCAGCGTGCCAGTGCCCAGTCCAGGCCTGCCAGCACCCACAGCTGCCCATCACTCCTGAACAACAACAACCAAACTAAAAAGTGCTTCTGCATTTAACCTGCAAAATCATCACAGACTTAAAAAACTATCAGTAAAACCCGTTGACAGCTGCAAAATGTGATTTTTTTGGGGGCGTAAAAGAAATGTCTGAATATTACAATTCTTTCCCTATGGCAGAATTGTGCTCTTACTACCCACAGGACACACAGTTTTTATCAAGAATAAAAAATAATTGTAACCATTCATTAAAAAATTTTAAAAGCCTCCATAAAAGAAAATTGTTTCACATGACTGTTAAAAGATACCTAGGAGGCCTGAAGGAAACAGTCACAATTTTCATGGTTCACTAAATTTTCTGTTCCAAGTTCTCTTACTTATATGGCCTTTTCAGACAGCAGTTTGGTACCTTAAATAAACTGAGCAGCTGTGAAGACCTCATCCCTTTCTTTGGTCTTCTCATCTCTTGTTTTCTTAAGTCAAATGAATGATTGTGTAATCCTGAATAGCGGTTGAGACTCAAAAATATCACCTAGGATCATCCTGCTTCTCATTGTGTCTGTGTAGGCTGAAGAATTCTGCCTTTGACATTGTATGTAAAGGATTTATTTCTGTCATCAAGAGGAGCATGCCATATATACAGCTTCCTCTTGAAAACTCCATGCCTTATTACACTTTAAACAATGTCTTAGACTATGAAGTACCTGATGCATCAACCAGATACTTACTGTTTTTAATGAAAAATTATTTTTGTACTGTCACGTTAAAGCTTGAAGGTTCAGGTTCCAGCTGCCTCCAAGTACCACTTTCTTCTTCATAAAGAATCTGGTCAAATTAAATATTTGTTTCTCATAAGGGGGCAGAAGGGAGTGAACACAAGTGCAACTATGTTCATTATTTCTGCTACATCAAGTCATCCATAATTATGTGAAAAAGACAGTTGTTACAATTCAGAGCAATAGTTTTCAGTGTGTAAACGACATAAAGAAAAGTATAAACTTCCTGTGGTGGTGGTTGCAAGGTCACACGGAAAGGATGCAGTTAGTCATGCTGCCTCTTCCAAGCAGAAGTAGTAATTCACACAAGTTTCTACACAGGGTTGCTGGCAGAGGGGCAGGTGGCAGCGGCTGTTGGGGAGTGACTGATGTAGCAGGGAGCCGGAGTACTGCCGGGCCACCGGAGGAGCTATGCTGTGTGTCTTCTTGATATCCCAAAATTAAATAGAAGCAATGGAACTTGAATCCTGCTCCCATCCCCCACTGTTCCTTACCCCTCCAATGCACTTGACAGAACTGTGACTGGCTTTCTGTGAGCTCATTTCTACAAATTTTCCTCTCAGCATTACTAAGCAGTAATCATAAATTTTCAGAGGAATCTTAAATATTGCAGAATATTCCTGTAGGTTATGTGTTTATGTGCTCTTTTCTGCTCTTTTTGCAATAAAGAATTTATTTTGACTCTGGTGAGAAGAATTTAGGTCTAGTTCAGTTTCCCTGCATATAATTTCTGTTCTCAGTGGTTTTGCTTCAAGATGCTGTCCCAGTGTTCTCTTCTGTGCTGGAATAGTAGATGAGGAAAAAGGTGTGAGCATGTTAGGTTTAGGATACCTGTGAACCATCATGTGCCACAGCTGTGGAAAACATGCCTTTTGCTAGGCTGTAGTGTTTGTATGTAGAGAAGAAGTGTTTTGCAGCTGGAATAGGGGAGATACCGGTGTTGTTATGCAAAGTATTTGAAAGACTCTCTGCACCATTGTTCTGGACAGCCATATAGAAATGTTGGATTCAAAACATGGGAAATGCAGACAGGGCTTTCCCAAAAGAACAGGCACAAGAAGTCTATTATGTGTGAGATAGTTTTAACAGTTCAGCTCTTCTAGCTCAGCAGAAGAAGACTGAAAGGAGATAGTGTTGCTCCTGGAAAATATATCTGCAAAGTCTGTGCCACAGTGGAAGACGGAACAAGTTGTTTGTAAACTGACAACAGATAAATTAGAGGCTGACTAGCAAAGAAGTTAGGCTGTGGAACAACCTCACAGTACAGTCAGAGAAAGACATGTGTACAGATGGACTTAAGAAGCACTGAAGGTCCAGCATGTGGCTGCTCACTCATCCCACTTGGTTCTGTCTCAGCTTGCTGTAAAACCATGCTGACTCCACGGTTTCAACTGGGTTTTAACCACAGCAAAATTTTTATCAAATGGCTTCTGTTCTGGGGTTTGAAGTTCATTAATTCTAAATCTCTTTGAAGTGAATAGGAGACAACTTTCTCACTTTGCTGTCTGAATGGCAAGTGCATGTCCCATCTTTTAAAAAGGTATGTAGTGCAGTTGGAACCTGAAAATTTGGCACTAGAGAATCTGGGTTTTTTTTGAAGGATAGGCTTTAATTTTCCATCTTAGGCTTATAGCCAAGCTTTAAACCTGTGAAAATAAATATCAAAATATGTGACAAAGCTGAAGTGGATACAGTACGCTAATTCTATAGAAAATGTGTTCCATTATGTTAATGAAAATGAAAAATGTATTTTTCCTTGCAACATAGATGTTTTCTATTACCTTATTTTCTCAATAATCAAGTGTAAGCTCTGAGTGAAAGGTGAAATTAGAGACCATTTAAGATACATATTTCACTTCAGAGAAAAACACTGATAATTAACTATCTGCCAGGTTCAGAATTGGGTCTAAGAAACATGTTATTTCTAATGAAACTGTTGCGCTACCAGAGACACTCTTGTGAGACAATCAGTTTTATTAGTGAAAAAACTTCTGACTGTTAATAGTGAAAGCACATGAATAAAAATATGAGTCACAAAGTAAAGAAAAACTCAAGGGCTGTGACAAGCAACAAAGCCTTGTGATGTCACCACCTATTCCACTGAGGTATCAACCACACTGTCTTAACTGCACGTAGAAGCACTTTAAAGTTTGCAAAATCATCATTTAAAAACTGGAAAATGTCAAAATTTAGGATTGTCTGTGTACCTGTACTTGTATTCTTCACGCATAAACATTTCATAATCTCTCAGCACCTTTTCCATAGGACCCTTGCCTTTTGAAGTGCCGAGGGGTTCTGTCAAAGAGCTGTTCAGCATCTCCTGATACACTTTTTATGCTGTGTGGCATGAGTTTTATTTGTTTCTCACTGTTCAATCCGTCTCCTAAGAGAAATAGTTCCTGCATAGACTTTTCTGTCTCATTTATCACCGCTGTCTCTGAGGGCTTCACAACGACTAATTAATTTAACTTCACAAACTCTTGTGAGATAAGGGCTGGCATTTAATTGAGGCACAGAGAGATGAAGGTCAAAAGTATCCCCTGACTTGGAGATGCACTGCCGAGGTGTTCTGAATCTGGTGTTTAGAACAATTAATTTCTTTTATGTTCAAATTACAAATTATTATTCATCTTAGTTGCAATAAATACTGCTCAGCATTTCTGTCAATCAGAACCTAAGTTCAGGACAGACACCTAGGAAATAAGAAATGGATGGCTATGAAAAGTTTGGTTTAAGTGCCTCACTTAATGAGAGGAGGATAGGAAACCTTTGACAGATGCAGAGCTATAATGTGATCTTCTGAGGCAGCATTTAACATTCATTTGTGAAAAGACAATAAATCTATAGTTGGATTTTATTTCTGTGGTACTGTTCACATGTATACACATGTATAAACTGTGTTAAATAGCTAAAGAAGATTTTTAGGATGTTGTTCAATGGCTGACAAGGATAAAGTCCACTGAAACATATTTTTAACCAGAGGATAAATCTTGTTTCAAAGCTTTATAAAGGAACCTTATAAATTTAGACCAAAAGCCTGGATTTATTTTACATATTCTAGACCTCACTTTGGCCTCTGAACACAGGAAAACTGGTGTAAATCTGCAATACCGCCTTTGAAACCAACTAAGTCTTTCAGAATTTACGCTCCTAAATACCAGAGAAGAATTTAACCCCAAGGCCCAAAGCCAGCTTTATTGAGCAAGAGACATTTGGTCTGGCTGTAGGGGGGAGAGGCTGTGGCAGCTTTTCTCCCCAAGAAGTGATGTCAAGCTAGTCAGCAGATCCCTTTGGGCGTCAGACATCATGGGAAATAGCCAGACTCTCTTCTGAATGGGAACTGTTAGAAAGAGCCAGCTAGCACCTCTTTCAGAAGGGTCAGGGGTGGTGGTCACCACCTAAAAGTGCCTTACTGGTTCTTGCCTTGCTGTTTCAGGGCTGCAGCGACTTGCTTTCAATCCTCATTCTTTTTGTAACATAATATAATTTAATTTATGACACAAAAAGTGCAACAAGAAAGGGAAAAGATGAAAAAATATTATGCTAAATACAACCAGTCATATACTTGAAAATGTAAACATCAAACTATTCCCTAGGTATGTAATTACAAGCAGCTTCAAAGAGGGAAAGGCATATTTTTATCAAATACATAGTATTTTGTATGTGCTGCTTTTGCCTGAAGGACAGTCTGGTTTTCTACAGGAGACCAGTGAACTGCTTCTAAAAGGATCATCAACCAGAGTTTGTGGCTGATCAGCTGGAGCTCCCGTGAGACATACAGAGACGTGACGTGGAAAAGAAAATAAAAATACAAAAGTAAGTGTTGCACTTCTCCAGCATGCTCCTCTTCCCTCCCCAAGACCCTGAAGGATAGCGTACTAAGCCATGCACTGAGGTAGTGGGTAACAGGAGGAGCCGTCCTCTGACACGTTCCCCCTTCCCAGCTGGATGAAATCAGTGCTGAGAAGAACATTAGGAGGAAATACTTCTGCTCCTACTCTGCGCTCTCAGTATCATATAGGGAGCTAGAAAGGCTGTGCTGGAAGGCTGATTTAATAGCACCAACTGTTAACAAATGCCTTTAACAGGCTCCCATCACACTCACTGCTGCAGTCCCGTCTTCTAGGAACTGCACTGGGCTGCTGTGTCTCCTCCTTTGGCCTCTGCTCTGAATCAGATCCCTGTCTCTGGAGAGCGACACCTGTGTAAGCCCTGCCCCCTGTGAATCCCTGTGTCTCCCTCCATCCATGTGGACTCCACTGCCAGAACCAGCTCGTAGCCTTTCACTAGCACATTGGCCTTCACCCGCAGCAGAGGTAGCTGATGTGTCCACTGCTCCTGCTGAGCCCTGCGAGCACGGCAAACTGGCCGCTCCCCATGGAAGCTCCAGTATATGCAGCATGATATTCCCCTCAAAACTCTGACTCATTGCCTCCTTTTGATGGCCTTAATCCTCTCCTGTTGGAAGGGAAAGGCATCCTGTAAGGTGGGCTGTTACGGCTTCCTTCACCAGTTTGTAAAATCTTCAGCATTTTGTTACTAGAGACCTGATCTGGTTTTCAGAACTCTGAAAAATAAACAGGAAGGCAATGGCTGTTCTACTGTCCCAGTTTGCTGCCTTGGACAGCTGCCTGCTTTGACTTTGCCATGTAAGAACCACCAAGCATTGATGAACGTTTCCAGAATAAATATCCAGGCAATTTTTTATCATTGTTTTATTTTTTAAAATATTTTTTGCCTTGACTAGAAAAAGACCAAGAAGATCAATATTGACTAAAATCTGAAATGTTTGACTTGTGTGCTCCTTCTCAGTGGCTTTCACTTTCTGAAACTTGTTAGCCTGTTTGTAGGGAAGAGCAGATCTTTTTTCTGTTGATATTCTTCGTTCTGGCTAAAATATACTGTGGCCAAGATACTGAGGCCAAAAGATGCTGACGGGTAGATCTAGTAGATACTTTGTGGGTGGAAAGAATATTTTATAGTTTCAATTTACAAATTAAATTATGTCTTACTTTCTTAAACATTGCTTAGATAAATAGGAAAAAAAAAAACCTAGAAAGCTAGTAAGGATGCAATAAAATAGTAGCATAAGGATGAGCTGAGTAAAACTCTCATTTCCACTCCAGTGTTCATCTTTGGACAACATGAGGGAGAATCAGAAATGGAGCCTGAGGTTGCCTCTGTGAGTAATTTAAACTCGTGTTTAAATCCCCCTTGTCTATGGAGAACATTTTACCCCTGGCAAGTTGTTTCTGGTGTCCTAATTCCTAAATATTAATGTTTTGCATTTATTATCTCCAGCCCTCTGTAATGATGTCTGTTTCAGAATGAGCATGGGGGTTTATGTGGTTGCATTTGATTTATCCAATGCTTAAAAGCAAAGACACAAACATAAAATTAGTGAAACTATTTTCTTGGATTGTGAAAGGGAAACAATACAGTTTGATATAACGTAGCACTTCTCTCTGTTGCATATTTGTTTCTACTAAATGACTGACTTTCATTTTTTTCCATTTTTTGTGGGCAGCAGTAGAGCAACATTAACATTTTACATTTCTGATAAGGGAATCAGATTACTTTTTATAATTATCCCAAGAGAATTGTAGTGCAGAGGACCTAAGTGTAAGTTTGACCAGCAGATAAAATTAGTAACAACAAGTGAACTGCGAGGCTCAATGGCAGGAAACTATAGACATGATGAATAAAAAAATCTAATGTTATATGAGAGAATGCAGTACTAGCCATACTACAAATTCATCTTGCTGAGATATAAATAAAAAAAAAAAATCAGCGTGAATTAATGTGACTCTATATGAAATGGTTGGCTAAAATCTCTGCATTTTTACAACTGCTTTTTCACATAAACAGAAAAGAAATATAACAATACAGGATAACAATAGACTCTTACAGTAACACATGAACTTAGATTTCCTCCTTCAACTTGCTTAAATGTAAGGTGATTTTTATGTAATATTTGCTATTTAGCAACTTTTTGAATTGACTAGGGAATCAATTGATTATTTCCCAGCAGCTGAAAGGCTAACACTCATCAAATGATTCTTGAGTTGGAAAATACAGTCTTGTTCTTTCCTTTTGCCACACAGTGTTTGATAGCCAGAGTCTCTTCAATCAACATGTAATGAAGAAATATTTCAAAGGAATTGGTTTTGCTCATTGAGTTTCTCAGCCTTTCTTTATGCTGATGAGTGAAGCCTTAACTTCTCTCCAGGGCTGGATTCAAAGCTCACAGCAGTCACTGCAGTGACTCCCATTGACTAGAACAGGTTACAGATGAGGGCCCAGGCACAAAGTGTTGAGCTGCAGAAGCAGAAACCCAGTTGCTCCAATTGCAGCTTAGGGGACACAGCTCATACAGGGACGCTTTCTTGCATTCACTTAGAAAGGGTACAGCATGTACTTTCTTCATGCCTAGACAACTCTCCTATCTGCTTTGTCTTACAGAGCAGTGGAGAAAGAATAATGTTCTGAGCACAGGGTGAGAAGCAGCAGATCTGTACCAGGGCTGTAAGTGCTCCTGGTTCTTTCTCAAAGACCCATGTTAGGCAAGGGTCTAAATGTGACTAAAACATGAGTTGATTTTGTCTACATTCCTCTTGCTCCTCCTTTACATTGTTTTACTGGATTTGCTTAATAGCACTCCCTAGTACTTAAAAAAAAATCTACAATGCATAAGATATATACACCTATTATTATTATGCTAAAAAGGCAAACCAGCATATTGGCAAAAAAAGCGTAAGAGGTTCTGTTACTTGTCTTTTTGAAAACAAGTCCAATGTAATGTTACGTGTGATCTGCCTTTTAGAACAGCCAGAGCCTCCTGCTCAACTACTTCTCATTTTGTGAGGAACTGGATTTAAGACACAGTTTTTAAGAAACAGCTGCTGTCAGAGAGACCGCTTCAGTTAGGTTAACGTGGAAACATGTCTACTTACTCCTACATAAAACTGTGCTATTAACATACAGAAAATCACAGTTTGAGGAATGCCCATTATCAGGACTTGCTCAAGACCAGTAGTTAGGTCTCCTAGGAAAGATGCTTTCTTCAGCAAAGTGAATGTATGTTCCAAATGGGGAGGAGAGGAGACAAGAAAGGGCGAGTTTTTAAACCAAATCAGTACAGTAAATCAGACACAGTCTGGAGCATGCTGTTGCACCAATTAAAAATGTGTGTATCATTTCTTTAAAGTCTACTTCTAAGTTATTGTTATTACAATGTTACTTAATACCTCTTAATATCTAAAATGTATTTGTTTTTAGCAAGAGTTTCAAAGTTTCATATGTTGCTGCTTCATAGACATGCTCTAAATTTGCTATATGGACTTCTGTTTGCAGCTATAACAGTACAGGAGAAATGCATTTATCAGAGGGGTGCAGAGAAGTGTTATGAATTAACACTGCATTAAAACTTCAAAACCTCAAAGGTCAATATCTATTGCTTGATAAAACATAGAACAGGAAAATGTTGATTAAACTAATGATTCCAGAAGAAAGAAAAAGCAATGAACAAACAGTTAATGGCACTTCTTTTTATGGCAGCTGTGATACTGATTTCTAGCCATCAGTCAGAGTGGTGAAAGCCAAGCCAAAGAAGTTGTTATCATTATTCTTCCCATACTCCTGTGTTGTAGTTAGTCTGCCAGCTCCAGGGTATGCTCCAAAGTTGTGTATTTTGATATACATTCTTCAACTGTCAAACTGTTTAAGCAGCTCTATTTTCTAATACTCGTTTTCATTTTTCCTTAATTGTGAGACATTTAATCAGCAGATGTCTCCACCTCGTCTTCTTTTTCTCCATCTCCTTGAAGTTATAAATTAACTCCTGAGTGAAATTTAAAGAGGTGAAACAGAGAATTTTTCCACACTTCCCCCTCCCCCCCCGCCTTCAACAATGAGATTACTTTGAAAAAATCGAAGGAATTCTTGGCCAAAGATCCTTTGCATTTTTATTTAAGCAAATGCTGTGGATGCCAGTGTTTGGAATTAAATCCTTAAGGAAACTCTGCTGGATAAACATGCTTCTCAAAAGAAATGCAATGAGACATCTTGTGTATTTTACAGTCAGCTTTGGACAGCATTCCTTTCACTAGTTTTGATTAACATGCCATTGCATCCTTGTAAGATTAATGAGCTGTGAAGGATATGTGGACACTGTCTCTCCATTTCAAAGACAGAGTGTGAAGAATTTAAATAAACATAACATTTAAACAGTCTTTTTTGTCAGGATCTGATTGGCTCTTTCTGCCTTTATTAAGCTTGTGGGGGTTTTGTTTGTTTGTTTTATAGGTGGTTTTGAAGCTTGCAATTTTTTTAGGCAGTAGTTATGTTGGCTAAGAGCACCTACGAGCTATTATTTCAACAAGAAATGAAAGCCTGTGCTATGAGCTGATTAGATTTGTGTTACCTACTAGGTAATGGTATGAGGTTTTAGAGGTGCTTTGATCAGACAAATTTATTGTATTATAATTTCTTGGCGAGTTGCTATAAAACATGAGTTAAACAGGAGTGTAAAAGGGAAAAAAAACCTCTGAAGTTGAAAAGAAGATAAAAGACCTGAGCGTAGCTGTAGCTTTTCTATTGCATCATAATCATAAGGAAAATGTCAATAGCCATCAACCAATTGTAGTTCTGATAATATTTCTAAGTTTGTTTTCCATCTGTAAATTTTGGCTTAAGTATTTTTTTACCCTTGAAATCATTCACAGTGCCACCTCCAGAGTTAAATTCACTCATTGGCTCGAGAATACCTCAAACAATTGTTTCTAATGCTTGTAAGTGACAAAATGTTATATCCCTACTGATTTTAAAGCAGTGAAAATACTGAAGTGCTATTGTTTAGAAACAACTAATAAGAATTAATTTTTAACTCATAACAATTTATTTTTTAAAAACATTTTCTTTCTGTTGCCTTATTTGTTACACTGCCTTAATCTCTCTGTGCAGACCTACTTTATGTTCTGAAGGATGTAAGATGCATGACACTGAAGTTCAACTAGGAGCCTTGAGACTGGAATGATTCTTCTCTCTACAATCATTTGTATAAAATTGACCAATAAGCAAAAATTGCTCATTTCTGTAATAATTTTTCATTGTTCTACATTAGCTGACCAGACCAGGCACTCAAAGTTCAGTTGTCACTAGAAGAACTTTGGTATTTGAAAAAGCACCACATCTGTGTTTGCTACTAGATATTACTTTTTATTGCACCTTTGGTAGATTAACAACTTGGTGATTTGGGATTCTAAGTTACTCGTCTGCTCTGAGCTGGGGATTGTAGATCTCGCACGGGCTTATGTTTCCTATTATAGTATGGGATGACCAGTCTAAATTCCAGGTGGAACTTGTCCAGGGAACCCCTGGACAAGTTTTTGCTGTCATCTACAATGTACTTAGGAAAATAGCATATAAGTCATTTAGTCATATGTATGAGCGATGCCTGATGGTTCAGAGGGAGATAGAACTTGAGGATTCATCACACTCAACACAAACCTGCCACACATAAGTTTTCACTTGGTTGATCTATGCTAATATATATTAACTACTACATAAAGCCATTGGTGAAAGTTTGGCTCTTAGAAAAACAAGGGTGAAATTCTTGCCAGCTTCAGCGGGGCTGGGCTTTCAGGCAAAGTGAGTCAAAGAGCAATCCACAGGCAATGCTGATGCTCTTGGGGACCACTCAGGAATTGTGTGAAGAACTCCAAATGGCTCTGTCTAAAAAAACATGCTGCTTTCTTTCCTCTGTCTGTCCCACAGTATGTTCTTTGTTATCGTCTGTGAATCACCAAATTTCCTTTGTGACGTTTATATGGTATGATTATAAATAATTCTAACACTTGCATGTTAAACAGAAGGTGATTTACAAAGTGCTGCTCAATCGGAGAGCTGTTACTACAGCATAGCCAGAATACATTCCCTGCAAGTTTGTTTTCATTATAGATGGGCCTACACTGAAATACTATAGTCACTCGTTTTGTACTAGGACTGCAAAATAGCAGTAAATAATAGCACAAGCTGTTTGCCTTTGTAAAAGGAAGAGTGCTGACCTTCCCATAGGTAACTTCTTCTTTAGTATCAAATTGTCACGTGGATCTTTTTAGTAGATTTGAGATCAAATGAATCTGCTTACAGAATAGGTTAGATTTCTATTCAGAATGCATGGAGTATTAAGAAAGAACCATTTAAAATATGATGAACCAAAGCCTAACCTTCACATAGAGAAATTTGCCCATCAGTCTAGGACTAGTAACTATACTCATGTACGAGTCCCAGCAATTTTTTCTTTGAGGAAAAACTGCCATCACTAACAAGAAAACTTCTCTTTGTCCTTCAAATGCTTCTTTTGTGATACAGTGAGTCACATCTATGGAAACAATTAAATGCATCAGAACTATGTAATTCAATACTGTAGAAATTGCCTTGTGGAAATAAGGAACTGTCTACACATCTTGTTTCGCAGATTAAGCAGGTGAATTGGAAGAACTTAGCTCTCTGGTGGGCTTCCCAACATCAGGAAGACAACTCCCAGATCTTAGGGAGTCCCTTGCATCACCCAAATTATTCAGAATAAAAATTTTACATGGTGTGGGTCGTAACTCTGACCATTTATAATCGTAGTTATGAGACTAAGTTTTGAACAGTCTTTGAATTTTGATCCGTAGAAAATCCATACTTAGAGTAAATATTGGAACCTCTGTAGCAGTCAGAAATTGTTATGTTGTTCTTGCATGAATATCTAACTGTAATAACCTCGGAATAATAGGTACTCCAAAAATAATGCAGAAAGACAACTTCAGTATATGCACTGTAATATTTTGCACTCTGCATTTCCTAAAATAGGTCCCTGACAGAGAATCTCTGGTTCAATTTTAAATGGTAAACCTTAATGGAAAGTATCAGTTATCTGAAATGATGTGACCTTCTAACTGGAAACTGCACAGTACTATAAGTTTCAGATACCGTTTTCAGTGTTGCTCTATTTGGATGATTTTTGTTATGAAGTAATCCTTACAGTGAATAGCATAGCAAAATTACATATATGTTCTGTTGCAGCTTGTCATTTCCTTGGAAACTTCTCCGACACCAAGCTCTTTACAAGCAGAAAGAGGAATTTTGGCTCTCTCAGAAGAGAACGGGCTGAGGTAAGATCTGTTTTATTTTATAAGTGGAAGATTGGATGAGTCTTTCTTAGCCAAAGAATTCTTGTTTAGGTCTACATTTAACGAAGTACTTCAAACACGAGGCTAAGATGAAGTGTTTGAGTCAGGCTGTTGGAATCAAAGGAACTATGGAAATCTTGAAATGTTGCAAATGTGCATCTGCCTCGCAAAAACTGTGTCAGAAGGATTATTTTATTCTAATTTTTCACTGGCTTTGATAAAAGCATTCAAATGTAATCTTCCAATAATCAGAATATTTCATGGATATATATTTCAGTGTTTCAAATATGTAGTCCTGAAGAAGGTGGAAGGTTTCTCGATAGATGACTTCTAAGAGTTGCAAACTGAGAGAGGTGTGGCAAAAGCAAGTGAACATTTATAAACCCATTTAGCTAGTTTACCCCTTTTCCCTGGGAGCAGATGCGTTCAGCTTTACAAGGTATAGTTCTAGCTGCTTGGTATCCAGATTAAGACTTTTGATAAGCAAGGTTATAGTTGGTTTATAGTATGTCAATAAATATACAAAAAAGAGCAAGATGCGTTCATAAAGTGAGGGGAAGCAACAGGAGGTCGTACAAGAGGGAGTAGAACTCCCACCTCGTGCTTTATTTTAATTTGTTTCATTTTAAGGGTGTTATCTTAAAAAATATTGAAAGGGCTCAACATTTTATTTATATGTATTGTAAAGGGAAGAAGTGTGCGTGTGTGTGTACGGCGGAGAGAGCTCGCTCTAGTAGGCAATGGCTCATGGAGTACATGGTTTCTTGACAGCAGTTGATTCATGTCTTGCCAGTTCACATTGCCACTAGGGAAGGGATCGAGAGCCATCAAAACCTGCCTTAAGAAATTACTGATGCACAGACTGTGTGCTGGCCATCAGCACGAGCCAGTGGTGAAATACATCGCAATGCCTACTTTTCTTTTTCACACCGAATTTGAGATTAATAGGAGTTCTGTTCAAGTGAGGTATGGCTACTCTAACGGATCAAGAGCAGGCACTGACTGCCACCTCTGTTTATGTTGCCTTTAAATTGATCTCTTCTATGTTTAGGAGTTCAAAGAAAATTTTGCAGATATTAGCAGGTAGGAGAGAGAGAAAGTATTTCATGTCAGGATGTGACTGCATTTTAGGCTACATTTTGTACTCACTCTACACGATGTAATTCTCTTCAGGCATCCCTTCATGCTCAAGCATGACAACTAGAGTGAAATAATGCAAGCGTTTAAATGCAAGTGATTAACTCTGGTCAAACCCTGTGAAATGCTGAGCACTAAAACCAATAGGAAGAAAGTACGATTGGCACTTCCAGCTCTAGTCCTTGTATCTTTTACTGAGCAACTCCTTCCCACTTTACACGTTAACTCGTTGATGTGTTCCGCTCTTAATTGAGAGAAATTGTTTATTATGGAGAAAAAAATAAGAAAAATTGTATCTGTTGGTCGATAGGTATTGGCAGATAGGTCTTTTTATTTCTTTTCTCTTTTTTTTTTAGTGTTATCATAGGATCTATCATGGCTCAAGGCTGGTAGACTGAAAATTTATTGGCATCCTTTCTTTCAGCAAATTGAACTCAGAATTTTGAACTAACCTTGGTATTAGGTGTTTCCAAGTAATTGATAAATGAGTATCAAATCCCTTTTCAGGGCAATCAAGAAATGTAGAGACAATTATTGTTTTTTTAAAGACATAACAATAATGGACTATTTGCTCATACTGACAGTGTCAAGGTCGTCAGAATCTGGAAGGAAATCTTGCACTGCCTCTGCTCTGCTGTGTCCTCTATTATATCTATTACTTCAAGTTTATAATGTTCTATATATTTCCTTGAAAAAAACTCTACATCTCTTTGAAAAAAGATCTGTAAGCCTGATAAGACCTTGAACTGCTTGCAAACCTAGTGCAGTATTGGATTATCTCTTTTGTTTCCTTTTTGCTGATTGGAAAGAATTATTTGTCCCTGAATGCCAAGGACAGTTCTGCAAAATTGGCTGAACAGATGAACCAATAACACCAACCTGTATGCTTATTCTCACTATAGGAAAAGAATACAGAGGAAAAATAGCTTTGTGTGTGTGTGTATACAGAGACAAAGAGAGAGGAAAAGATGATTTTTTGTTAACTTAGAAATTGGTTTTGACATTTTTTAATAACTAATACTCCAGAAGAAAAAGGAAGAATGTTGCCTTGAAAATAAAATAAAAGCAAGTTAAATGCCAAATACTAATCACAAAATTGTAGTGCTTTGGAGGCTGGATGGCGACCTTCAGAGAAGCCATGATGCAGTAAATAGTTGTGAGGAGACGGGAGACTGGAGGAGGCATGCTCAACACTTCGGTCACGTCTCTGTGATTCGTCGTGATTGCCAGCCCCAGTGGGCAGTGGAAGCCACACAATACTCTAGCTTTGGTCGAGTAATCTAGCAGCACCAGCTGCTCCAAAATGGGAGATGTGCCGTCCCCGACTGATTAATTTGACCCAACGTGCATGCACGCCTTGTGAATCTGTGTACCAGAAAGCTACAAAACTTGCACACAGAATTCTTATGAGATTAAAATTAAATTGGGATAGTTTTAGGCTGTTATACTTTGTTTGAAATCTGCTTGGACTTCCTTTCTGCTTAAGTATGAATCCTTCAGGTAATCAAACTGAAACAGTAAATTAAAGAGGGCCTCTGTCTCAGCCACGGCATTAGCACTGGTTTGCACAGTCTCTGTAGATTTGGGGGAGCAGCAGCACCAGCCTGTGTATCTGAGCACGGCTTGGGCAACAGTGCAGGCCAGAAACTATTCCCAGCAAGCACTTTGGATGGTGCCATTCTGAGATGTGACAGTAGTTAGCGGTGTGGACGTGTGGTCTGCCATATCATTTGATGACCTTAAGCTTGCCTGAATTATCCTGCCCCACTTTTTCTGCTATTTCAAACCACAGTGAAATCCTCTGTATCCGTTACTGGCTCATTCGATATTCTTTAGAAACTTGAACCTGAACATTTGAGTACTCTGTGCAAAATTCTGGTGTACATTGAGACGAATCAATCGTTCTGTACTGCAGGTAGAGTGGTGCTCACTGTTCCAGTGGAGTGCCAGGGGACAAGAGCGTGGAGAGCACCACAATATATTGGGGGCATAACTTCAAGTCGTAAAATCCTGGACACCAAGGGCTGAAACTTGTATTCAGTGCTCAGGAGCAACACGAGTTAAAAGAGCTCCAGTCCTGAACTCAGAGAAAATTAGCAAGTATAAGTGCTAAAGCATGGAGAATATCTTCCCTGTACATCAAGAAGTTCCATGTTTGAATTAGAATCTTCTGCAGGGCACAACACGGAGCCAAGCTTTGCCGATACGATCTTAGGGTGTCAATAAGAAGAAGGGATTCCAGAAAACAAAATACATAATATTTGTAGAATCATTCAGTATGATAATGTAGGAAGTCTGTTTTTTAAGTAAGAAGTAGAGCTGTTCAATATTGAGTAAGAGTCATTATATGCTTTCATATATTTGTCATAAATTGATTGTCCTTAATGTAATTTGTCAATGAAATTATTTATGCTTTTATTTATCATTCTGAGAAACAAGTGAAAAATAGGTTATATTTAAAAATTAAAAATTGACAGGCTGAGAGAGTTGGGGTTGTTCAGCATGGAGGAGAGAAGGCTCTGAGGAGACCTTATAGCGACCTTCCAGTACCTAAAGGGGCTACAAGAGAGCTGGGGAGGGGCTGTTCACAAAGGCTTGTGGTGATAAGACCAGGGGCAATGGGTATAAACTGGAGAGGGGCAGATTTAGACTAGACATAAGGAGGAATTTCTTCACAATGACAGCAGTGAGGCCCTGGCCCAGGTTGCCCAGGGAAGCTGTGGCTGCCCCGTCCCTGGAGATGCCTAAGGCTGCTGGGGCAGCCTGATCTAGTGGGATGTCTCTTCCCAAGGCAGGGGGGTTGGAACTGGGTGATCTTTAAAAGTCCCTTCCAACCCAAATCATTCTATGATTCTATGAAAAATTCAATTAAAATAAGGCGTCAAGTGCTTCGTTCTGAAGATTCATGGTTTTATTTTGGAGGAATGGGATTTTGTTTAATTTAGTTGTCAAATTCCAGAACTATTCTAGAACTACATAAAGCTGTCTTCATTTCTTGACTTAAGTGCACAGAAAAAAAATAATTTCCATTCTGTGTATTGATTCTTTGGTCTGAAAACAGTGGATTAATATTTCATATTATTTATTTTATATTTACTTTAATTAAGACCAATGCATTGTAATCAGCCTGCTTTAAATCATCTTCTATAGTGCCTCATAAATTAGATTGAATCCTGTTTGCTTTTCTTTCTTAATACTGATACAAAAAAAATAATTACATTTACAAAACAATATATCTGAATCCACCAGTCATAAAAGACAGGAAATCTGCACACAGGAGCATTATTTTCTTTATATAATCTATTATGTTCTTTTACCAGTAGTTCTAGCTTATGATCTAAACTGAATTATCCTCATCTTAGCTTTGTTTGCAAAGCCATGGTTTTCCCTCCCTGTCACTGCAGGTTGTAGTGTGGTACCTATTAGATTGAGGATGAGATTCTAACAGCCTTTTAATGCTACGTAGTGATACATATGTGGGAGGAGTTATAGTTCCTGAAGACCGATGATACAAGGTGTTGCAAACACTAGAGCAGATGAGTTCAAACCCTGAACAGATGATGCTAATCAATGTCTAATTTCAACTGCTAGGCAAGAGCTGGGGCTCCTGCAAGTTGTGTAGCCATCAGCCTTAACAAACAAGTAAGAAGTCACAGGAGGATAACTACAGTGTGAGCAAAGCCTTGAGGGATAAATATCCCGCGGGTGTATAGTGCTGTATCCAGTGAAGTTACTGATAATCAGATAGGTTTGGCTGATTAGAGATAATCATTTGGCAAAGGCTGCCTGCAAATTTTGAAAT
Source organism: Phaenicophaeus curvirostris (assembly GCF_032191515.1). NCBI lineage: Eukaryota > Metazoa > Chordata > Aves > Cuculiformes > Cuculidae > Phaenicophaeus > Phaenicophaeus curvirostris. The sequence goes on from NC_091407.1 coordinate 755,074, forward strand.
GTTTAGTTCAAAATAGTGTAACCAGACAGGACAGTGGGTGAAAACTGCACAGAGCTCACTGCATATTTTTTTACGAATAACAATAATGAAATATTTGTGAATTTTACAGTATGTCAAATATATGTACTCTGCACTGGAAACGGGCTTCCTTCAGTTTTTCCTTGCTTGTGACATTGAATTCCCAGATAAAATGCTTTGTTACGGGTAGCCATTCTAAACACACCACTGTGCGTGTCCTCAGCTACCCCTTCGGCTTAACATGGCATAAAGCCGGTTTGGGGAATCGGTGTATTGTGGTTTGGGAAGGGTTTTTTTCCAAGGCAAGACAAATAAACCTTGGCAATGGGACCTGACATCGCTAAGGAATAAGAGTTCCCTAGCTTGCCCAACAGGAGGGGTCTGTGTTAGCACTGACCTCAGTGTCGCAGAAAGAAATGCGTTACATTGCTCAGTTGTGATACGCTCAGTACCACTTTGCATCTCTTGACTCCTGGTTTTGGATTAGTTTTGGTTGGTGGACTGTTCCGTTAAGGTGGAAAATGGCTGTATGGTTTTTCTGTCTTTCACCCTCTCAAAAAGCATTGGGTCCCACTCTAGTGTTGGAATAAAAAGTATAGTTGAGCGAGCAGTTCAGTGCGGCTGCGTCATAGATTCTGCAGGGCTGGTGGCAGCTGACCCAAATTAGAGGAACCCTCCACCATACCCTGACTTACGCTGCAGAGACCAACACACAGCTCTGCTTGTCTACGATGCAGGAAGTCCAATAATCCAAGTCACCTTTCCCCTGCTCTTAATCATAACCAGTAAAGCTCTGGACCGTATTCTTTTACAGAATCTTTTCCTCTAGTGCCATGCCAGGTTTGTATTCAGAGGGCATTTCACTTCAGATTAAGTGGTATAGACTTCAATATTTTGCTTCAAAAGAGTTTACAGAGTATAAACATTAATGCATTCATTATTAGAAATCATATTACAATGCAAATACAATTAGTTTAAAGCCATTTTATGTTTAATGACATAGCGGTTATCAAAGCTCAATTACTGTAATTAGAATTTTATTCAATAAGGCTCACTTTATTCAGTAAGTGTTTACTCAGCACTTTACAGGATGAGTCCCAGGGACTACAGTGATTTAGGTTGTTTTTCTTAACCAAGTTTCTTATTCACACATCTGCAGAAAAGAAATGGGATGTTATTTATCTGCTTTAATAAAATAATTCAATAATTTTTGCACAATAGTGGCAAAATACACCCATTATAGCAGTCTGTGAAATCAACTGACTCATGGTTATTGCATATATTTGGTAATATGCTGCTTCCATCCCTCTTCAGTCAGTGAGATGTTTCTTGCTACAAATGGGTTTGTAGCTTTATTCCCATATTTGAAGACACTGACTTGTAGTAGTAAAGTACATAAAACTAAGTAATTTATGTGTTAGACTTTATTTTTTTTTTCACTGAATGCAAGTAAAACAGTAGCAACTAAATTTATTGTAATAAAAGTCATTATCAGCCTCACCTTAGTCCTTGGGAAAGTTATGACTTTAAGGGGCTTATCTCCATTTCTAAACACATGAAAGATGAGAAGGTGATTGAGAGCAGCCAACAGGGATTTAGAAAGGGCAAATCATGCCTCATTGACCTCATTGTTCTCTTTCATATGAGGTTACCAGCCCTGTAGAGAAGGGGAGGACAGTAGCTACTCTGTACCTTAATTTCTAGCAAGGCTTTGTCCCGGCCCACCAGAGTCTCTTTATTTCATGACACAGGGATGGAATGAATAATCAGGGTGCGTGAAAAACTGGCTGAAGTGCTAGGATCAAAGTATTTTAACTGTTGATGTGAAGTCCAGCTGGCAGCCAGTAGCTAGTGGAGTCCCTTGGGGATCAGCAGTGGGACCAGTGTTTAGTGTCTTCAATAAGACAATGACTTGGAGAATGGGATGAAGTACACGGCCAGCAAATGTGTGCAGGACACCAAATTGAGGAACTGGTGAATACACTGAAGGGCAGGGCTGCTCTTCAGAGGGACCTGGATAGGCTGGAGAAATGGGTTGAGCAGAACTACATGAAAATCAACAAGAGAAAGTATGAGGTATTCATCTGTGAGGGGATCTCGTGCAACGGTGCTAGCTGCAAGGATGCCCCTCTGCCGAGAAGTGGTTAAATATTGCAACAGGTTTCCCAGCAAGGTCACGGAATCTCCATCCTCTGATGTGTCCAAGAGGCAGTTGGACATGGCCTTGAGCAACCTGATCTGTTTAGACCTGTTTTGAGCATGAACTACATAGGCTCTGAAGGTCCCTTCCACCCTAAATTTTTATTCTATGACTGTGTGTTGCTTATTGTATAGTTCACAAATGTAGAGTGTATGTATGAAGACTTTGAAGAATGCAGCATTTTTTAAATTTATATTATTTTCAGTAATTATTATGTGCTCATCTATAGGATGGCTACTGCAATGTCATTTTATTTAGTTTTTTACCATTAGAAAACTCTTCCGACTCTGAAAAAAAGACTGTTTCATGGACTTCAGCTCCAGAGTAGTGACACAAACATATTTTAAAACTTAAACTGTATGAAGAGTATGTGGAAGAGGAGCAAAGACTCTAAAAGTTACAGTCCTTAAAAATAGGCTCATAATTTTAAAGAATGTGAACTATAACAGTGTAGACATCTTCATTTAAAACAGTAGGTAATGAAATCCTGAAATAACTGACGTGGCAAGGTTGATACCCTTGCCATGAAGGGTTGATGACCCTCCATGTGTTACATACATAGAAATAAAGGTTGTCTTGAAACAAGTGACCTGTAGTGAATATTCACTTCTTTTCTCTCCTCTCCGGTAACATTGAATCCCCATTTATAGTGGTTTTTAAAACTCACTTATGAATATTCGAAATTGATACTGAGCAACCTTTGTAATACAACCAGCATGTACTTCCCTTCCGTGTGATATATAAAACTGATCTGTTTATATAGGTGTATCTTCAGTCCAGCCTGGGAAGCCTGAGGGTTTTTTCCTCACAAAAGAATAATGGATTTAAAGTTAATTACTACTGGCATCCAAAAGTCCTATAGGATACTTCTGGCAGCCAGGGATCTCTGAGTCATGGAGATGTTCTGGCTGCACACCTGCTTTCTCAGAAATGCCATCTCCAGCTGCAGGAGCACAGTGACACAGAATGATGGGAGAGGTCGTGAAACTGTGTCTGCAGAACCTTAATATTCCAGGAAAAAGTAATAAAAGCATTCAAATTAGTGTACCGTGAAAAGGGGAGCTGACTAATGGGATTACAAGATCAGCATTACTAGAAAGCATAAAGTCAGTTATAAAAATTTTAGGAACTGAAGTCAAGGCTTCTAACATTTTCCTATAAGCTATTAAATCATTTATTTTATGTAGCACCCGTACGAAGCTGTTAAATAAGATTCAGTGGTCTCAATCTGCGCAGCTAGCTGATGTGCCTAGATTGCATACTTTACTGGCATTATAGGCCTTTTCAGTAACAAGAAGAGTCTGTGGAAAAGGAAGAATTGGAAAATATTTTAAAATAGATTGTTTTTACTAACAAGAACCTTAGGAACACTGCAAAAGATAGTCTTGCGTTCACAGGACAGGCACATTGTGTTAAGAAGGCTTCCAGCTTGTCAGAAAGTGAGTGCAGGAGTGTGGTGGCAGCGCCTAGCTGGCGACGTCTGTTTTTCTTCCACAGTCTGTGGTGCTTAGCATGGCGAGGCTGTCTCAGCATAACCTGTAAAGTGTGCTTTCTGCAGTCCTACACTGGCAAAATGTTCTCGTGGATAAGTCTGAGTCTTTAAGAGCTTTTCTGTGTCAGGCTGGTTCTTTTTGTTCTACCTGCAAAGGCTGGAGCAAAAGAATCTTGTGCCAGCTGAAGCAAAAAATAGCATTTTTACAATCAGGGTTGAAAAATGTGGGAGACAATTTTGTATAGCACCACTGAAAGATAACAGAGAGCCTATTAGCGGCAAGAAGAGAATTTTAAAATATATAAGCAGTTTCAAAACGCCCTTCCCTTGCTTTGCTGTACTGTTTGAAAAATCTTTTCTAAGGTGGTATGCTTTGACCATGGACTGGTAGCTTCTCTGAAACCTAGTTAAGTTCATCTTTTGACATCTAAGTAGGATTATTGCTATATAGATTTTATATAAATATATATACGTGTGTGTACACACATCATTGTGGTACAATATTTAGTGATTTTATATATTTTATACAGTTCATGCAAATAATATAAAGTAGCTGTATATATAGAGAGAACAGCGGCATAATATTCAAGAACTTTTCTTTTTGAGACAAGTAGGTTTAATTATTTCATAGCAAAAATAAAATGTGAGAGAGAAAAGATACCTGACTGCATTTCAAGGTCATTTAATATATTCCTATTTCCACTCTTATTGTCACTGTTGGTAGCAAAAGGTCTTAATTGCAGGCGGCTTTTCTGACAGCAAACGCAGCAGGTTTGCGAGTTTGTTTTTGTTGAGAGGCTGCATCTTTTAGCCTGACCATGTGCATAAAAAGGAGGCTTTCAGCTCTCCAGGTCTTAAATCACTCTGAATCCTGGCATAAGTTATGAATGGCTTATTGGGCTTTCTCTAATCCATCAGACACTGGCATTTAATGTTTTGCTATTAATATTCTCAATTAATTAAAATCAATATCTTTATGAAATTTACTAACAGCAAATACTTATGGAAATAAGATCCTCTCTCACCAGTATGTTCCATGGTAATAATGGCAATGTTATGACTGGTGGTATACGTGTAGGTTCAAAAGATACCAGCATATATAAAAATGCCATTAGAAAGGCTTATCTGACAGGGGAAGAAAAGAGGGGAAAGGAACCTATTGTTTTTATTTAGAAAATATCACTGTGTAAAACATAATAATGGAAAGGCTTAATATCTGCTTTCCACATGCAGTCATTGAGATGCTGAGTTCCTTCCAGGGTTGCCTGATTGCCTCACAGGCTGAAAGAAAAGGCAAAAATAATCAAAAAGACCATATTTGCATCTTCCAAGATAAAAGACATGAAGGCAAATGGTTCTTTTTATCCGTGGGCTCCACAGCAAGGGGGCAATTTACTTATTTTCAGTGTGTTCTGTGAAAGCTTCTGGCAGGCAAAGCACTTCAGTCACTTCTCAGGCTTGCGTTACCGCTGCCGGTGCAGTGTTGGCTGTAGAAAAGGCCATCGGCCATGAAAGAAAAACCACTTTGCTTCCCATTCATTCTTTAATGCCTTTAGGATTTCTCATTTCTATTGACCACAATTTTGATGACTGTTAATGGTTTTCAGTTAGAAAAACCAGGTTATTTGGGAGTTTTTTAGAACTACCTTTCCCATCCCTGCTTCACAGAGCTCCTAGGAGACTCAATAAAACAGTGGCATGGTAGACAATTTATGCATATACTGGGAATTGTTTATACTGAAAGATTTCTAAGCCAAGATCAGAAAATTGAGGGGGAGGGGGGAATCAGCATAAACCTAACATTTCTCTTGTTTGTCCCTCCTGTTTTTGAGGAAATAAACTTTTTTTTTCAAGACATTGAATTTAAAACTGTTATTTAAAATCCCTGTGAGGGCAAACAAACATGTGGCTATGACCGTCAGTCAAGTACTTATTGTAAAATAGTGGTTCACATTACTAAAACAATGAAAAGATTAAATTTTTATTACATGTATTAGGCTGACAAAACAGAAGAGATGAACATAAATGAACTGATTAAATTAAAACTTTGATTAGCTCTTTTAGAAAGAATTACTTGCTTAGTCTATTACGTCTGTATACATGCATGAAGAACATGGGATTAATGTACAGTTACTTTATCACTATGCAATTTCTGTTGGTATATTGAAATATGTGAATGGGTTTGCTTTGTTTAATTCTGAGCTATTGAGAAATCAGCAAGAAGGGAAATAAGAGGTCCTTAAAGGAATTAAGAGTCCTTAAGAAAATCACCATTAATTTAGGGGTGCCCACTTCCTGGCTCAAATCCGATTAGCAGGCTTATTTCTCTCATATTTCAAACTTAGAAGGACACTAAATTGTTGAAAACAAGCCTTATATCTGCAGAAGAAGTGTGAGCTGCCTGCAGCCAGAAGTGGAGGGATGCCAACAAAAGAGCTTGTTTATACCCCCAAGCTGCAGCCAGCTGCCTCGATGTACTCCCAGCCCCATTTGGGGACCCATTTTTCACCCGTTGAAAACTAGGGGAACTGATCTAACTTTAATCACATATACGGAGGGTTTTTTGCTAAGGAATTTTGAAGTCGTAACAGCCCTTCAGTCTTACTCAGAAGACAACCACGAAGCAGCGATGCTATTGTAATTGGTGGGAAGGAGGAGGGTGATACTCCTCCACAAAGAAGCAGGAAAAGGAAAACGGCTAGGGGTTGAAATGAGAGCACACTGCGCAGTGTTAGCCTTGAAAATACTGTCTTGTAACACTACAGCCACAAAGAATAGGAGGATACAACTTGCCTGTACGGCAGGCTTCCTGGGATATAACTGAGGCATGTGGGTCACCAAGGTCTTTAAGAAAAATAAGTCAGGCACAGAAACCATGCATGATTTTAATATTTTTGCCGCGTCTTTCTGGGTTTTTTTTCCGTGTTAATGGATTGTGTGTTGTTTCAAAGGAGCTAGTGTGGATTCGTGTAATCGTAGGGTTGCAGAGGAGAGTATGGTGTACGTGTACGGCAAATATGACGGGCATCAGACAGCTGGAGCTAGGTGGAAAAACCTTGAGTTTTGCCTCTTCAAAAAGCAGTAGGACTAAAGGATGAATAAGAGAACAGTTTTGAGGGACCCGCTAGTGACCCATGGCACCACTCACTGCATTCTTACGTCAGGATGATGGGAACAGGTTTGTTGAAAAGCCGTGTGGTCCACAGTAAAGGTGGAATGACCCAGGAGCAGAAGCAGGGCCTGGCAGCTGAGGGAGCACACACACAGAAGCAGGGGAGTACCAGGGCTACTAGTCACCCCTGAACCATCACAACATTACACTGTCTTCTTCTTATGTAAGAAAACAATTTGCACAGCTAATGATTCTGTCTATCAAGCCTCTAATAAAAGAGCAATAACAAAACCTGTAGATGTACTATAAATGGAAGGCATACTACCCCCTCATAGTCTTCAACCAAATCCACACAAAAAGCGGAGTTCTGCCTAGCTTTGCAGGAGGAGATGGAGGAGAAGCACTAGTGTTTCACAGTGCAAGCAGGATGGCCTTCTTAAACTCAATGTAAATGTGTTCTTTTAACTCAAAAAATCTTGTTTGCTCCTTCCAGTTCAACTTCTCACCTAATGTGACCTACTTCATGCTGAACAGTCTTTTGATATGGGCATCACTGGCACCTACTGAAGGAGGTACCTGTGTACCCCTACGTCAACTGCCAACAGTTCCCTTACAAACTGTTGCTCAGACCAAGTGCTTATTTATCAAAAAGGACAGAAACATAAGAGGTTTGGGTAGAGACAGTCAGCTTGTGAATTATGTTCACTGTTGCCATGCATGATATGAAATTAGACTTGCTGAAATATTTCCGTTTACATTGCCTCATGAAGTTAACTTACAAGGATGTTCTGCTGAAATGCTGGTAATCCATTGAAGCATTCTTTATCCTTAAGCTGTGAAGTTACTGTGAAGTAGAGGATCTGTTAGCTAATCTTAGAGTTGTATGTCTGAGGTTCATTTGACTATTGATTTTGTAGATACGGACTTATTATAGACTTTGCATGAAGCCTCTTAATCACTTGAGAAATATCTGTGCTTTTTCACTTTTATAATTCTTCTGTTATTTCACATGAAAAACACTGTCACGACCACTGCTGATAAAAACAGTGAATTGATAGTAATGTCACTGATGTAGTAAACTATAGCCATGAATTTGGTCAGAATTACATGGTATATGACCTTAAACTAATTATTTGATGTTCCCATTTACATAATAATCCTGCTATATAAAATTGATATAAAAATAATTGGTTTGAAAATATTTTTACGTCCACTGATTATTCATTAAATGCATTTATCCACTTATTTTAACTCAAAGAGTTCATTATACGATATATTGTATTTTAAGTTTATGTCAAAATAATAGGTTATTTGTTGTATTTATTTGTGTTTACAAACTCAGGATTGGTATAGTGCAGGCGTTAAGATTTTAAGACTTGAGACACACACTTTCTAATTGTGTCTTAAACAGTCAGCATAGCTGTTGCTGCCTGTGTTGTTTAGTTCCCAAATGATATTGTGTTTAAAGATGTCACAGTTGTGGCCAGTAGGCTCTAGTATCTCCCCAAAACTAGGACAGAAATTCCTAAAACATTAAGAAATAGAAGATAATGTTCTTAAAGTTCACGTTCAAAGCAAAGAGCTGGAGGGATCGTGTACCGTATGCTACCTTGAACAACGGTTGTGCTTTACGTTTCCAAGCAGTGCATGATGTACAATGAAACAACTGTTCAGGCACTTAACAGGCATAGGATTAAACACAATTCATGTTAGGAAGCAAAGTAATAACAATTAGTCCATTTCCTAGATGGGAGCAACCCAGACAAGGAGGTCTTTCCTCAAGGGAATGGGGAGAAGAAAAACAAAATTGTGCCTACGTGGTACAAAGGTAATGAAAGCTACTTTGCACTATGTAGCTCATGTGTAATTGTGGTTAGTTGGCCAAAATTGGCATTGGCTGTAATCCATTTTTTTAAAGCTGGAAGCTGTGTTTTGGAATTGCAAAATTATTTTATATTGGATTCAGACAGAAAGAAAGAAAAGAAAGCAAAATATCAGAGAAATTGTAAAGAAAAAATGAATTACACTTATTAATATCGCCTCAGAAAATCCACATACAATTTTTTTGTGGATTCACTGGACATTCATCCTATGCCCTGAAAAAGTCAAAAAGCCATTTCTCCAGATATTTAGAAAGCACGTGGGCTTAGAAATAATTTAGAAAGCACAGTTTTTGCACAATATATTACACCGACCAGAGCATGTGCTTTGGAGAAAAGAAAAATGCAAGAGTCTGAGGTCAGAAAATTTATTTTTAGTTTTGTCTAATATTGAGGACTTGGGTAGTTTTGTATTTTAGCTCATCATTGTAGCTGGCTGGAATGGAAAGGGAAAGATTCCTTCCTTTGAGGAAGGTCTTTGATTATTTTTTCTTAGAAAGGACTGCTGCTTGTGCTACTTACTTTCTCAGAGTGTTAGCAAAAAATGGAAAACAGAAAATGGAAACAGTAATCTTCTATGTCTTTTTCTTACTTTGAGAGCAGGCTTTCAGGAAACTGTATAACAGACATATAGTCGAATTTCAGAAACACCTGACCATGCCAGGGCCTGCAAACTAAGGCGCTTCAAAACCAGTTTCAACTTAAAAAAAAAATCTGCTATTTAAATGTTCACTGAACCTCTCAAGCAGTTCACCAAGTCTCTGAACCAAACAACAAAAATCTCGTTGATTGGTAATGTAATAGGCTGCTTTTCTGATACTTGCGTAAGACCTAGTCTATATGGTAACATTTAGACACGTTAGATAATAATCTTTCCCAGAAATTACATCAGCACTATGATAACAAAGACCTTTTAAATTTTATTTCATTAACAGGGAGTAGTTTATTTGGCAGAGGTAGCAGATATTTATTTTAACTTATATCTAGTTGTTAGTCTGCTTTATTTTGTTCATCTTCCATTAATATCTATTTGTCTTGGTAAATAAATTAATAGTATAGTTCCCCATACTTAAATGTCGGAGACAGGGTAGGTTTTAAATAATTGCCTATACCAAAAAGGGTCACATGGGTTTTAAAGTTCTACATAATTTAGAGTATCTGACTGAACTATTGAATAGAACTTTTTTTTACACGTGTACAAATAGCTTCAAGCAACAGTGAACCCTTTCCTTTATGGGTTTAGTGACGTTGTGATTGGCCATCTGATAGAAGACTGTCCTAAGGGGCTTTGGTGTTTAAGACAGATTTTTCAGTGACAAGAATAGCTGATACATTACCACTAGGTATTTTCAATATTTTATCTGTATTTCCTGCAGATTCTCATCTGGAAAATGTTAAATTTGTCATCTATATTTTTAAGTTAACTTGTTGCAGAAAATTGTTCCACAAAGCAAGCGTGAACAGTTTCTCTCTAGAAGTAGTGCCAGCTCTGGTTACTAGCACTTCAAAGGCCGTATCTTAATGTCATTACTTACCATAACAAAAATACTGCACACCCCTGAAATGAAAAGACTTTGTAAACAAAGGTCACCTTTCTATCTGTAAATATATTAAAATGCCCAGGAAAGATGTAAGACTACAGTTCTCCGTTCCTGGTGGTACCAGCAGAGACACCAAATAGCAATGCAACCTCCTCTACTGTTCACAGTCTGCGCTATAGCCCTGCAGGTATGAAATGATACATTAAAGAGCTATAGCAGTTGCTTTGTGAAGAAGCCCAAGAAGGCTGGTGAAAATATCTCTACAAGCAGGAGAGGGAGCTTAATGCAGAAGCCAAGGACTGAACCAGGGACGGGCTGGGCTGTTAGAAATCACTGCTGCTTATATTCCACTGCTCTCCTTTCTGAAAACTTTCCACAGTACCACCTGAGTAAGTACAGTGATGTGGGCATAAAGTAGATTTTATATGAGTTCCCTTTATTTAGGAAGCTGGAAATTATCTGACTTAAGACAGCTGCCTTGACTACGTAGACTTTAATAGATGCCCTGATCAGGCGCAAAGCTGCAAGGAAAATGAGATTCATTAAGTTGCAGTGGTGCAAGGAGAAGTCACTTGCATTTAAGGGATGTGCACAGATAATGTTTTTATAGCACTGACTGTCTTGGGCTTGATCAAAAGCTCCTAGTCTTAACACACCTCTCTTCCTTGACTTCAGTGAGCTTTGGATTGGGCCCTTTGAGAGCAGACACAAGATAAAAATATTGCAGTGCCAAGGCTGTGTAAAGTCAGTAGAAATATATGATCAAATTTATCATTATAATACTCAGCAGTTTGTAAACTCATTAACATTTGCAGAGAACATGTTGTTTTACCTGTGACCTATAAATTCTGGAAAGCTCATGAGAACTGCCACTCTGAGAAATGTTGATGGCAAAGGTATTTTGGGGGAAATATGATGAAGCTAAGTGGCATAGTTTAATTGAAGTTGCTGTTGTTATAAAAGCTTCATGGGATGCAGATGACAAGTCACTAAACAATTACAGAGATTGCAGAGAATGAGGTTAAGGTTTATGAAACGATACAGGAAAGTGGGAGTCGTTTAGGTTAGCAAGATATTGCCCACAAATTAAAACAGATTTCATAGAGTAGGAACCATTTATAGTGATAACACGATGGATGACACTGATGTCCCCCATTCCAACTATGGTAAATGTGGTTTCAAGCCTGCAAGTATTGAGGGGAAAAAGTATAAATTCTGGGATAGATCGGTAATATATCACTACACATAGGGATCATTATCATAGGCACTTAGAATCAAAATCAGAGGACCAAAAAAAAAAGATATAACAGGCATGAAAAGATTTACAGGCTGAACAAAGAATTGTGAATCTTCAGCAGTGGCAGAACACATTGGAGAGTCAGCAGACATTGTCTCATGAGAAAGAAGAACACATATAGTGCTTGAAATCTTTTTATATTAAAAGAGCCTTTCCATTAAGATTTTTTCTTTAAATTGTATGTTTTTTCCAATATGTCAAGATTAAAAAAAAAAAAAAGATTTTTGAGTCATAAATCCTTAGCACTATAGAGGTTGGGCACAGAAAGCCTGAGACTAACCCTTTAGCTCAGAAACCAAGGGAGGGGAGAGAAAAAGAGATGGTCCTAGAACATGTTTTAACCTGCTGCAGTGAGACAAGGCTCAACTCGATCATTTCGCTCAGTACAAGTAGACGCACGTTCAGATACAGATATTTTCTTACCCTTGGTCAGAAAACGTCAGTGTGCAAAAGTGAATGGTGAGTTTGCAACAAGACAACACACCAGCCCACAACACTTTGTCTGTGAAGCAGTTTATAGCTCATAACGTGAGCACCAGACCTGGCTCCCTGCTATTTCTGCCTCTTCCCAAAGATCCAGTCAGTGCTCAAAGAACCCATTTTGTGTCAGTAGAAAATGTGAAAGCAAAAATTATGGAGATCCTCAACAGCCCTTCTGAAAATGATCTGTGGAATTGCTTTGAACATTGGCAGCATTGTGTGCAGCTGTGTGTCGGCTCAGAAGGGAACCATTTTGAAGGTGATTGTAGTTGATTTTCTTAATTTTTTTTAGTAAAAAGAGGTACAGGGGCAGTCTCTTATTTTCATGTTGGACCTTGTACATAGTATTTAGAACTCATTGTTTTTAAGGACTGTCCACAACTAAAGGAAAAGCTGAAAACAGTCTTTTTTCCCCATGATTTACATCCTAATTCTGTATTTGCAGCAGCACAGTGTGCTTTAGAATAGCCTCAAAGCTGTGCCAGCCGTCCTGGCTCCTGGGGAGTTAAAGCACTACCTGTGGTTGCTGTTACAAGGACAACTTCAGTGATGTCTTATTCTTCTGCAATCCCCAGTGCTTCCTACAGTTCCTAAAAAAGGGTGGTGTGGCTCTTGCTACTTAAGGGAATTTCTCACCAGCTGCTCCAAGTTCCTGGCCCTTCATGCCCCAAGCCTTGCAACTGGGCAGGAATGGGCCTGACAGTCTTTTCCATGGTCTGTATGTGCAACATTAGGAAAAAAAGTAGTCCCTGTCCTGGCCAAGGTCAAGCTATCAAGGTAAGACTGACAGTTTCCTGCTGGTTGTATACAGAGCTGCGGGAGCTACGTGAACCTGTGGTTTGCTGCAGAAGTTATGTCAACATAGTTTTTGAAGTCTATTACTTGTGCAGGCAAATCCAAAAGTAAGACGCCCCAAAGGAAAGCCAACGCCGATTGTGTTATGCCGACCTACGGGATATTCACTGCTTGTTTGTGTTATGCTATCTATATGCTACATTTTCTACAGGAAAACTACTAATATTAAGGAATCATTTCAAGATCTTTAAAAAAAAATAGAGCTATGATTCTTCCCATATGTCATTTATTACAAGACTGTCATTCAGGAATCAGAGTAACTACTGAAAACGCTAAAACATTATTTTACTCCCAAGAGACAAAGTATTCATTGGGTTGGCAAAGGCTGTTAGGAGAAGATCAAAGTTTAGAAATATCAGGATAGATCACAGAATAATTTGGCAAAAGGCATGTGAGTTGATCAGTCATGCACAGATATTCAGGAAATTAACTGATGTCCTGGATTGCACTGCCATATATGCAACAGGGATTTATTTGTGTGTGTATCTTTGAAAATGTAGCCCCATCTCTTTTAATTCAGCCTTCAGCTTTCCTCTTGAAACTTCCCAATGTGCAGCTGGGAGAGGGGAGAAACAGGAATTTCTGATGTATACATTTGCCCAGTAAAAGTAGATGGAACTGCCAGCTTATTACACATGGACCATTGAACACTAAGCAAACACTACTGTCTCTCTCCTGCACATTTGCAGTCTGTGGATTTCCTCATATAGTTACTTATCCTATTAGCTTAAGGGAAAAGCTCTAATTGCATTCACATGGAAGAAAAATCTTCAGTAATCAGTTAGGGTTTAAGAGAACTCTCAGCATTATAAGCATATTTTACAGTTTCAGTTTGTGTTAATAGATGATACCAAAGCAAGCAAAGAAAAAATTAAGCAAGCATTTACCATTGAAAAAAAAAATTGTCACTAAAATACAGCCCCCAGTACAGAAGGAAACTGCAGTTTGGCTTCACAGCCCACGCACCGATTATAGGAGCTGGGTAAAATTATAGGACTTGTATTATACAGGGGGTGTCTGTATAGTTCATGGATCTAATGAAGTAATTTTTTCTTTAGAAGCTATGAATACACATGGTCCAGCTAAGAGCTGGTCAGAGATGGAGGTTGGCCAATGTGAGCCTATTCCTGTGGATCAGGTCTTTGCCCGTTTGCTTTTTGTTTCTTTTTTCTCCTACACTGAGGGAAGCTGGTTACCACTGAGATTGCTTTAACCCGAAGCGCGTTGTAGCGATAGTGAGAGAGAAGAGAAAGCAGAGGCACTCCGCCTTCCCAGGCAGCCCAGTTACTCTGTCAGTCAGAATTAGTTCCCCCGAGCAATGATTACACCCAAAATTCAGTCAATCAATAAAGCTAACATACTTCTGTTTAAAAGACCTTCATTTTTCTTCCATAAGGCAAAATGTGTTCATAAATTAAACATTTGCTAATAAACACTCTCATCTCTGTTTTTAGCAAGTCTGTCTGCTTAAGAGAACAGGTTACTGACACTATTAAGAAACTGGCAAACTAATTTCTCCCCAGATTATTTAATGCTCAAAGGATTAGAAATCTAGTGACAGATAGTTCAGGCTGCAAACTTACAAACTGGCCAGTGTTATACTTGCTGTGACTATATTTAAATTGGGAATCCAGATGCGACAAGCTCCACATTCTATTTAATAACTATCCAGTCCCTTTAGGCTTTTTTTTTTGTCATGGCAGTATATTTTTGCCAGTGCCTACGTCCCTGCAACAGAAGGAGGGGTTTTGTACACTTAGGTTTTATATCTGATTTTTGAATGACCATTTCTAAGTGAATGTCTTTAGTGAATTGCATAAAAATTAATAAATTAGCCTGTGTAGTCATTCCACATTTTTAAATATTTTAATGATCTTATGTGAAGTGTTAGAGATACTAGAAAACTTAGAGTTCTTTCATTCTCCCCCCAGAATCAGCTCCTGATTAACACCAATGCTTAATTTTTTCAAAGCATGTATTTTAATAACTGTATTAACTTGGAATTGCAGGGAAACTGGGAACTGTTCTCTAGTCAGCAGCTATGATCCTGGCAGATTGCCAGGATGTTTGTGACCTCTAGAAATCCTTAAGATTTTCATCAGCACTTCCTTATCCCCAATACTCTGTTGTTTCTGTTTTAAATTACATCTCAGTGTACCCAGGGTAGGTAATAATGTTAATGTAAGTGATACAACAGATTGTTACAAGCATCCTTGGATTATGAGATGGGAATATCTTGATTATGTAAACAATGATAGTGTTTATTGTATTATATTTCTGAAATTATTATCGTATTATGCTGACACCAATAATACTGTTGCTTCTCAAGCATGTTTATTTAAAACACAGTGGATGGAATTCAAAGACTGTCAAAGACAGTGAAGGACAATACCTGACTTTCCTTGGTTTTGTATCAGGATCAATATGCTGTGATAGCTTTCACATTATTTGTTTGCTTCAGAATGTGCAATGAGTTAGTTAGTTGAGGGAATCTTGTAATAGTAACTATGGATAATACTAGAAAATGCATCTCTCAGAAGGCACTTTTTGTTTATGTATTCATAGAAAGGTGTATACAAACAGGTTCTTCTCCCACTACTGCTTAAAGTTGAGGCGATAGCAAAATAAGAATTGCTTATACAGCTGAGGAAAAAAAAATGCGTTGTTACTCTCCATTTGCCCTTTTCATCTGACGTCAGTGGTGCACTGAGAATAGAGCGTGCTATCCATGTTACATACTACGTAGCGCATGTGGGGGCTGCGCACACACATCTGTCGCAGCTTACACGTACTCGGGGCCAGAAGAGGAATATCATATTCCACCATAAAGCACATACAGAGTTGCAGCAACGTCCAGTACCTGAAGGGGCTACAAGAAGGCTGGGGAGGGGCTGTTCACAAAGGCTCGTGGTGATAGGACTGGGGGCAGTGGGGATAAACTGGAGAGGGGCAGATTGAGACTGGCCATAAGGAGGAATTTCCTCCCCGTGAGGGCGGTGAGGCCCTGGCCCAGGTTAGCCGCGGCTGCCCCGGTCCTGGAGGGGCCCGAGGCCGGGCTGGGGGCCCTGGGGCGGCCTGGGCTGTGGGGGGTGTCCCTGCCCGGGGCAGGGGGGGACTGGATGGGCTTTAAGATCCCTTCCAGCCCAAACTATTCTGATTCTATATTTCTATGATTCTATCCTTAAGTGATAAGAATGTTAAAGTATGTAAGAAAACACAAGTCTTTGTTTAAAAAAAAACCCCACATCTGTTATTGTAAGATGAGTAGCAAAACTTCAAGCTTTTAAAAATTTGTAAAACTTTTTCAGGTAGAGTGGTCTTGAAACTGAGACAAAGGTCTGTTGTCTTTCCCCCTATCACCTTTACAGATCCTTATGCTGCAGTGACACTTGAACAGTGAGTTATTTTCTTCCATGCTTTCATAAGTGTCTTCATTGATTTTTAATGAACAATGACCTTTAAACGAACACATTTTTTTCTTTGAGTTACAGACCGTGATATAAATTTACATATTGGTGATCACTTCCAGAAACATGTAAAATATTAGGTATTTCATTTCATCTCTTTTGGTAGTGTTTTTCTAGAATACTTGCCTTGTCACTAACTGTGGCATATCTTCATTACAACTGTCAGGCACAGAAAAGCAGAATCACAAACATGAAGGCAAAAAAAAGCTTTGATGGGCAAGAAAGATATCAAGTGAGGAGAGAGAGAATGATATTGAGCTGAAAAAATGGCATATCATCCACTAGATACTTTCTGGGTTGTGGAGATGAGACTTTGCCTGGCCTGCTTTTCAGTCACAGCTGGGTAAATCACGTTATTATTACTATTGTTGTAAAATAAGTTTGGGTTTCAGGCCTATTTTTGCTTACTCTCATCTATTACTTATCTGTGGCTTAAAAAGAAAAATATAATGTGTTGATCATCCAAACACCTTCCAAATGAGTTAAGCTGATAGAGTGACAAGTGGTTAGTCCAGGTAAATTTATCCATGGGGTAGTGACTGTTCTGCAGATACAGCTCCTGTTCTGAAAGTTCAGCGAGCTATGTAGGCAGCTCCAGATGTTACACACTACCTAGTTCTGAAATTTCTGATCATTTTTTAAAAAAGAATCTCTGGAGCATTCGAACCCACTCTCTCTCTGTGCTTTCTGACATCTTCCTTGCGAAGTGAGGCTCTTCATTGTCATCTTCTGTTGACAGCTTCTCTAATCCCATACGTTCAGTACATCCGCTCTGAGCAAGATACCTTTTCATCTGGATTTTTTTTATGTTAAGGCTATGCTGATCCTCATTCATGAATTGGATCTGCCAGGCTTGCTGATGTTGTATATTGTAGTTTGCTCTTACTGGGGGGATAGCAGTGGATACAACCAGAGGCAGCTGCAGCAGCAGTAATCTACACTATCCAGTTGTAGGTATCTAACCATAAATATGATAATGTTGTATTGCTGGACCACAGCCAGCTCTGCACTGGCTTCTGCAAACCTTTCTTCAATATGAAGCACAAAGATAATCTGATGCTCAGAGGCACTCAGCTCGCATGCAGTCAGACTGAAAAAAAGCTCAGGTTTGCTTTGTGTGGACACAGCCCCAGCCAGAAGGCCTCACCGGTTTTTACGTGGAGGGGGTGCCAGGAACTGTTTCAGTGCAAGAGAAGCATGTGCCTGTTTTAGTCCCGTGTATGCTGGAAGAAAACACACCATGTCTTAATCAGAGGGAATGACAGATTTAGGAGCTGTCACTAATGTCAATCCACAAGACAGAGCAAGCAGTCTGCAAACCGCTTACAATTATCTCCCACAGGTCACAGCCTCTGAAATCTGTGGCTGTAAGTTACTATGAGAATATTTCAAAAGGACTCTTCAAATGACAAAGTATTGATCGTGACACGCTGACTGCCAGCCAGGATTCATTTGTGCCTGTGATGTTGGACTATGACATTCATATGTTCTAGTCTTAATTTACCGGGATGATAATTAAGATAAAATTATTCCTCTTCTGCTAATTCCTTCAAAGCTGAAAAGACTTGTCACTAATGATATGAAAAAAGTACTCTTAAAATTGCTAGCTCATGCTCACCAACCTCCAGCATGCACTGATTTTAAACTCTAAATAGGCTACAGATATGTACGTGGAGAAAGTAAATCCTCTTCTACAAACATAGATTTCACACAGGGAAATATGCACTTCGGACTTCTCCCTTTGTAATCTGCTAGTTAGCCTCAGATTGCTTAACACCAGTGGATTTCCATCCTCGAAGCTGCGCATTATCTTCTTTCCCAAGAGTGTTGCAAGTCATAGTGGAGGATTAATGCTGCTTTTGAACTGCATTAATGATTGTGTGGATTTTTCAGTTGGAAGCTTCTAGCATACACTTAATATCATGTAAAGTAGAAATAAGACTAATTAGCAATTAATAATTCATCTGCCAAGTTTTGAGCTCATATTTTCATCTATGATCTGATCTTCTGACATGTCCTGACTTCCTTGAGACCTTCTTATAAAATTATTTTAAAACTATAAACCAGGCATCATCTTGATAGATAACTTCTTTGATCCCTGGGGAAGAGGATGCGCCATAGATTATTCTAGCCTTGTTTTCTTGTTTTTCTGGCATTTCCAACCTTTGACTAGATCTCCCTATTTGATCATTACAAACTCTCCGTGCAGCATCTCAATACATATTTGATTTATGGATCCAAATTTTGTGCTAACAATGCCCTGTAGTGTTTTATTGTTCTCAGTAAATAACTCTAGATTTATTGTTCTTAAAAGAGAACAAGGCTAAATGTAATTTTTTTGTCTAGCTATCTGTAAGTCCCTCTAGTAACTTTTAACCCATTTGCCCCTTCTGGTCTTATTGAGATCCCAAGGATGAGATGTTTCTACAGCTGTTAGGAAAACAAATGGCTGAATAGAGACGAAAGACTGAAGTACAAACTCTATATTTGTTTGCTTGGTTTGTTCTGTTTGCTGACCTGTCAGTACACTTTTACCAGAATGGATAACTCTGAATGGATAACTCTGAAAAAGCCAGAGCATATTATTCTTTGTCTATCCAAAATCAAGAAGCACAAGAGGAACTTGAGGTACTGCGTATGGTTATTGAGATGCAGAGGGGTCGGAGTGGAGGGGCACAATCCTTCCTGTTCCTGATGAACAGACATAAGAGGTGGTAAAGAGGAAAAGGGAACACTAGTGTTATTCCAGTGGACAATTTCTTCATCCATGTCTCCATATTTGTAGAAGGAGTGGAAAAGGTGTCATCTGGGAAATAAGGTGTAGCTTGCAAATACATATTTCAAAGCAGATTTTCTCAAGTAAATGTTAATGGCTCCAAAATATTAGATTATGACAGTGCGAGATCATCATATTATAAAGCATGTCATTTGTATGCACTTGAGAAGAACCCTGCAGCACTGGTTGTTTTTTTCTCGATTGTAATTTGCTTACTCTGAGAGGAAATAAGCCTAATCTATTTGCATGCAGTTCTTTAGACCGCTCTACAAGAGGTGTAGGATCACAGTCAGAAAAAGAATTAGTGAGTTAGGTAATTTTTAGATGGGCACATTAACACTTAGCCCAGCCCCCAGCAGGAACTGCTGAGAGGGTGTTGCACAGCAACTCCTTCAGGCCCTCAGATCTATGAAAGAAAGAGCAAAAATATATAAATCACCATCAGCTTCCTTAGTTTAACTCCTGAATGAGAATTATGCTGAAAGGACTACTTTTCCTTTTTGGAAGCTGTTTATAAAATACTGTTGGTAGACCTCATTGTTTTTAACACAGGAATGCTCAAGAATTCATCTATTCATTTGCTCCCAAATGACACAAGTGTATTGTTTTACACAGGCCAAACTCACCTGGCCAGGCTAGCAGACCAGTCAGCCTGTTCTTGGCCAAATAACCCCTTGCAAACATGCTGACTTAGATGCCTCCATACTCGGAAGGGTTTCAGTGAAACAAATCTCCCCTGTGCTCAGTGCTTTACTCGTGTAAGGTTCCAGAGAAATTTTAGACCATTTCTATAAAGTGAAAGCTGCCACCTGCAATTCTATTTTGTGCCAGCGTTCAGCGGTTGAGAATCCAGTATCCGCACGAGCCCTCCATACTAGGGCTGTTCTCCATACTAGGGGTGACAGCGGTTGTTCAGCCACAACCACTGTGCTGCCAAAGGGAAGGAATGTGGAAGAAAAGCACAAAAGATTCCTGTGTGCCAAAGCAACAGACACTTTCCTCATTTGCAGGCCCCCTGACTTTCCTGAAATCAGAACAAAAATGGAAAGTACATGTAGCTGGAAAAACTTCTAGCCCCCGTGGCTTCTCAAAACATTTTTCAGGTGGATTTAATTTGGTGAATTATTTGGTAGTTTTCACTGCACTTCCCCTAACTAAATTTTATTACTCTTGGCAGTGAACATGGCTTTTTCCTTCTCCAACACTGAATTCTCTAAGCTGTGTGATATTTTTTTGTGAAGCCATAAGATAAACTTCCTGCATATCCCTTTAACTCTCTCCTTATTTAAGATAATTAACAAAAACATAATTCCCCTTAATAAGATATGTGTGTGAGGTGTAGTGCCCCTGCATAAAATCCTTGAGCCGTTAAAGACAGTGAATGCTTTACTGTGACTTTTGACCAGTCGAAATTTCATCTAATTGGCTTACTCTGGCCATTACTGTAAGCATTGTCAAAATCCCCTTTTGTTGCAGGGCTCACAGACTGTGCCTCCCCGCACTTCTGAATCACAGCTGCTGCCATTTGGTAATTTACGGCTGAAGGGATTATAGTTAATCTTCAGTGCCCCATTGATAAGATGAAATGCCAGCAGACATTTCCCATACCCTTCCACGTATGGTATTCTTTCAAATGTTGTCCAGGATGGCTGACCACAGACCTTCTAAACCAACAACAACTACCGTCATCAAACAGTATTTGTGGTTACAGAGGACCAGCTTGTTACAGGCAGCAGAGGAGACAGCAGTGGGAAGCACAGTGTGTAGTGTGCTTGGAGAATATGTCAAGAGAAAACAATAAACCAGTTCAAAAATGATAAGGAATGAACAGGTTAGACCTGGAGGAGCAACTCTGTCTGCATGGCTGGACGTTTTTTCCTGGCTGGTGCTGTGGCGTGTAAAAGGCAAACTAACACAGTGGGAACAAACTTGCCAGGGTAAACACCAGATCTGTGTGTGAGACACTTAGCTGATGGTGGACACTTCCAGCAATTGCTAACTGCAATAATGTCCAAGTTTTCTCATGCACACGCTCTTTGGTGTACGTGTGTGCGTGTATAAGCATCTATTTGTCAAGTGGGCATTTCCTTTAATTAGTAAGAAGTGACAACTAGTAAGAAAAGACAATTGGATTATTTTGGATTACGTTACAAATTCACTGTGGATTCAGAAGTATATGTGCAGCCTTAAGCTTGCATGCATAGGCATGTTTCTTAAACATATCAGTTAAAAACAAAAATATGTTACTGAAGGTTTTTTAATAGGTCTTTAAATGTGGTAACTAAAATGTAAAGACTAAGTTTATTAGTGTACATACCTAAGAAAACATTAAAATCAACGTTGTAATCATGCAGGAATGATTATTGATGTAATTTTGTATCATGATTTCAAAGATTTTTTCCAACTATGTTTTCTATTATGAAAATCAACAACAAAGCTATTTCATAAATACTAAACACACTCAGTTCCCTTCTTGACTTTCCCTTATGATAATAAAACTGGAATCAGAGCCTATGTGTACATTTCAGGGAAAGTTAGGGTATAAAGCAGAGAACATACAACAAAAGTACTGAAAATCATTTATGATTGAAACTGTAGATTGAAATTTGTGAAGATATCTCTCACTGAGTAGCATATCACAATTGCCTTGTAATGCTGGGATGTGTATTCATAAGCTTTTTAATGTGTGCAGCCAACCTCTTCAACTAAATTTTGTAACCACTGTACTGATTCTGCTTGGCAAAGTTGGTATGACTGATTAAAAAGTGAAGAGGGAAGTAATTTTACAGAATGTTAGATTTCTGATAAGTGTATTTTAACATCTAAAAGGTAATATCAAAGTTTCACACAGCCAGAGTAATGAAAATGCATATTTTTAGCTTGGATATGTCGGTTTGCGATAGTTAATGCTTGCACCTGAACACGAGCACAGAAACTGATATATTAAAGAATTTATGTTTTTATAATGTTTTACAAATTTATGATTTTTGAGACAAAATATGAGAGTGGGAAATTAATGGATGATTAAACTGTAAGTCGACAGTTAAAAAGATATTGTTTTGCCCTGGAAAAGGCAAGTGTAGTTGGTCTGTGTGACAGTGTTGGCAAACCAGCAGTGAAAGCAAAAGGTGCTTTTTGTTTGCCTTTAAGTGAGGTAACTCATTGCATATTGAAAACAAACAAACAAAAGGTATCTCAGTATCTACCCTGTTCATTTTAAGGTGCTAAAATCTGGCAGAATAGAATCCGAAACAGGTGGTGTTGCTGGGTTTTTTTCAAAATATGATTCCTGCTGGTTTGGCACTGTTTCCTATACTAGTTTTTGACATCAAGAATCCCAGTGACATGACTGATTGCAACAGGCATGAAACACTGATGATTGATCTTGCTGACAGTCGTGGTTAATAGTGGGAATATTTTGCACCAGAAGTTATTTAACATTGAGAATACTATTACGCAATGTGCCTGCCAAGAGACCAAATACAATTTTAGATATTAAATTGAGTAGTATGTTGTTGGAATAGCACCTCATTAATGAAATTCAATAAGTAAAACTTAGATTGGAAAGTGCCAAAACAGTAGAGGATGCTTGTGCTTTTAAGCCTCGCTTTTGTTTTCAAGTGAGTATTTGAGGACAGGGCATGTTAATGTCTAACAACAAACACCTGTGGAACTAAACTCTTAAATAATTATATTGATAGTATGAAAGTAAAAGTGGAATCATAAGGGAAACACATAATGGTTTTCCAAAGCCAAACCACATTTAGATGTTGACATTTTCATCTTGTAGAGGGTAAATACATCCCTGGGTTATTGAGCAACATTTCAAAGTACTTTAGTCTGCACCCCAATGACAGCAAAGTGAGTCTCATCTTTTACGTGCTTTTCAAGTCTGCTGTTGCGTGACTCAAAGCTGCCTATGTAATAGTCTAGAACAGCAGTGCTGTCTTCTGTCATGACAATAACTTTTATTTAATTAAATAATCATTCAGCTTTTTAAACTACATTATAAAGTGTAAAAATATATTTTAAGTAATCTATATTACGATAATGTTAATTATTGCTGCTAAAGGATAATGTCAGTGATTAACTGTATTTCTCCCAAATACATTTTGCATTGATGAATATTTTTATTAACATATGTCAAATTTATCTGAGTTAAAAGCTGACTAGAAGTAAATCACAGGATGCAAGACGGTAATCTAATCTAATTGTTCTTATTGTAAAAAAATGAAAAAGAATGAGCAAAAACGTCAATTGTTCAGTCCCAGTGGAAATGGTTATATGGAGCAGAGCTTATGAAGACTTGCCCGATATAGTTCAAAACATATCCCACTGACTAAAATTGCAGGTGGGATGCAGAACATTCTCATGATTTCCAATAAAATTTTATCCAGCCAGAAATATTTTAGAATAAAGAAGAGACCCACTGAACACACATAATGATGTTAGGATCAGAGTTTTATTTGATAAAACTTTGATATTAGATATAAAATTGATATTTTATTTGAACCTGACCCCCAGGATGCAGTCTTTCAGTTCCTGTTCATGTAAAATTTTGTGTTTACAATTTGGTTTATCTTTTTTCTTTTTTTTTTTCATTTGCCAGACTATGTCAATCCAAAAGGCATAGAATTAATTGTATGGTAGGAACATTGCTAGGGTTCTGATATATTACACTCGGTGAAGACAGGTGTAGTTATTAATTATAGCTATTGTGTATTATAGCTATTAATGTTTTCAAAGTCATCCTCTTTTCTAAAAAAAATAATTGACGAAATATACAACAGTCAATGGCAATTGAGATATTTAATTTCCTTTACTTTTTGTCTTTTCTAAACTAAATCAGAAGCTCTCATTCTCAGGTTGTAATTACCTTCCTTGAAAATATTTATTGGTGTTTCAAGAAGTTTCATAGTATCTTCTCCTACGTGAGCATCGTGCATCTGAATTAAAATCTGAATGTAAATGAGAAGCATTTTTTATATTAATGATTGTGAGGCTAAACACACATTCAGAATTGATTAAGCATCACTGTCTTACAGTGCCTGACTGAGTTGCAAGATAAATGCATCTTCAGACTCTTAGTTTATATGGGAAATTTTGTTTCCAGCATGGAAACTTTAGAGGTCTGGTATGTATTGCTATAGCAGTGATTATATTAACAAAAATTCTGTCATCAATTTGCTAATGCTTTGAGGTTGTACTGGTAGCGTAATTTCAGATGAAGTCAGTATCTAGAAATTAATTTAAAGTGGTTTAAAAAGTAATGTCAAGATAGCTATAACAAAGCACCTTGCAGCTTTTAACCTCGAACAGAAATGATATTTTAAAAATACAGTCTTAATTTTGACATGGCTGGTGATGGTAGTGTGGGCTTTTTCTTGGATGATCAGCTTCGTAAAGCATATAATTTACATGTGGAATTTGTCCTCATTGTTGTGTATTACGATGAAAATATAGTAAGCAGCCCTCTCACAGGGTTACCTGAAGTCTACTAGCTTTTAGCTCAGGGTTTTAATCTAAATTATCAGATTTTTGAAATAGTGTTAAGATGCTTCCTGGATGGATCCTAGGAAACCCAGTAAAATGGGGCTTTGAATTCTGCCAGTGAAACAAATTCCCAACACTTTCCAACTACAGTCCCTTGCCTCTGTCATAGTGCTGTAGTTCCTTGTGAAATAAAGACCTCCTCCGATTAAACTAGCCATTTTATTCTCCCCCATTCTTCACTGTACCAGAGCACTCCATCAGCAGTACTTCTTCACTTCTCTTTCTACCACTGTGCTAAAACTTCTTAGCTGAAAACTTATTAGTGTTGTCCATCTTTTCACTCACAAAATGTGGCTGGAGCCCTGTCTGACTGTGCTTTGTCCCTCTAAGTGTGGAGGTGAACAGCCGAGTAAAGTTTATGGAGAATCTAGTCCAGTTCCTCGGGGCTAGACCTGTCCCTATAGCCAGGCCAGAAAAAAGCATTTTACGCTAATCAAGCAATCTAGATACCAGTGAGGCCAAACATAGAGTTATTTTCTCAGTCCTTTGGATTTTGCAGCCCTCTGGCTGAACAAGGTTTTCGGTAGAGCTTAAAGGCCCCTGTAACCAGGAGAGTATAGTTAGAGTAATAACTGCACATTCTCAATGACTACTTCAGTATTATGCAATTCATTGTTACCGTGTAAGTAAATTAGTTACCATGTTTTATATATTTCAAGAGCTTTGCACTTGAAAGAATAGTACTTCTCTTGAATAAAAGTGTCTCACTATGCCCTTATGCTTATTTCCAATGAGCAACAGTAGGAAATACATTTAGGCAACGTGGTACAATTAATCATCTGATATAAACATGTTTATGTATGTCAAACAAAAATAAGTTTGTCAAAGGCCACTGTATTCAATGACAACAACAAAACCCATGTTTACTAGGGATGAAAGGGAGTGCAAAAAAATCTTGCGAATTCTAACTGTATTTTCAGTGTCGGTGACAGTTTCTCTCACTGGAAAACAGAGGCTGAGCTTCTATTTACAGAAGTGGGTGAAAGCACAGGAATATGCAATACAGAGCGCTTATTCAAATATGCAAGGACTTCAAAAGATGCCCTCCTATTTGAATGCTTACTGTCTGAACACAGAAACAAAGAAATAACAAAAGTTAACTTATCATAAGGCACCAGTCACGGAAATGTTTAAGCTTTGTTTTCAGCATTAGCTTTTGTAGTCAGTAAATATCCAGGACAACTGACAATCAAATGCAGAAGCAAACACATTATTCCCTTGCATATATTTAAGAAGAGAAAGACTCATTTTAATCACATTTCCTGCAAATCCTTGGCCAGTATTAAAATTGGCCATTTGATACAGCGCAACATTTCCTTCTTGAGTGCTGTGTTTACAATTCACTTCTTTTTTTTTAATGTTAGATTCAAAAGGAAGAAATAATCCATGTGTGTCATGCTAACTAAAAGCTAGCATTTTTCATCTTAAAACCTCCATAAACTAGAGTTTGATTTCCCTGTAGTTACCTTTATCTTGGGAGTCTGCCTAAATGCTTTAAATATACTAGTGCAAGGCTCAGTGTTATTGAGGAGAGAGTAACGGAGCTTTTACTGATCATTAGGAAAAGTGACTATGGGTAGCATTGACTTAATGTTTCATTCTGCTGTCGTAGATTATGAATTAGAAATAACAGCAGTAATCACATTTCAGAAATGAGGGTGTAGCTACAAAGCCTCCTAATTCCCACAGCACTGGTGTTATAACTCAGCAAGTTCAAAAAGTTGCTTACTTCTAACACGATAAGTGGAAAGAAAAAAGAAAAAGAAAAACAAAAAAAAAACAAAAAGAAAATAAGAAAACATTGAGTGGTGCTGTTTCCTTAAGATTCATGAAGAATAAAAGAACTCAAATTCTGCAGGACATTTTGCCTTTATGTTTTTAACATTACTTTTAGATGTTCCTCTTTCTTTACTTTTATTCTATTTAACATTCCATGTTTTAAAACTTGAATGCTGTGACTCTTGGTAGATACCTGCTGCTCGTTTAACAACCATTAGGGACAAAATAGCTTTCACTGAAAAGCATCTAGGTAGTCTGGATTCGCATGGGAAAAAAAAAAAAAAACAGCAAACTGTGTTTTTCCAGAACCTCCAGTTTGGCTGTTCTTGTCTGAATGTCAGAAAGGGAGGGACAAGAAACTGAATAAACAGCAAGACACCCTTGGCCTTCTTTTGGACTGCTGGTTTTGGCAAATAGCTGTGCTAGCTGTAGGAAACTTAGAAAAATCTTTGTCCTCTGATAACAAATGGTCCAGAAACAAAACCACACTCATTTTCAGTGTCGGAAATCATGCCAAGTTTGTCATTTTGACAGAGCTTCCCTTCATAAAACACTTCCAGAATGGCTGGGCAGCGTAAGCAAAATGTTTTCAAGGGGGCAGAAGGAGCAAATGTAGATTCAAATTGGAACATTTTTAATAATGTTTGGCCTTTAATACTTTGCCTGGAGTATTCTGAAAGCCACACTATGGAAAGGGTACATAATGCCTAAGAAATTCCTTCTGCCCTCTTCATATCTATGGACCGAAGTGCGTCAGTCTCAAATTTTTAAGTCTCATTTCGAGATGGCTTCTAGACAGAAAGTGGTAACTTAGAAATGAAAAATTAAAAATACACATCCAAGCAGTCTGATGCTAGAATTTTCATTTTCTTATATAAGTAAAGATCTGAAACAGAATTTCTGTGAAAGCTGTAATTCACTCTGGCTTATTTGCTTGTAAAACTATTTAAAAAAAATTCTGACACTTTTCCAGCTCTAGTAGTAGATAATGCTGCACTGCCAAAGATTCTCTAAGTAATGTCAACTCTTGCAGTGTTTCAGAACTCCACTGTAGAAGTTCAAATTGCTAAGATACTAGACTTCAAAAATTTTTCTGAATAATTTTGCTTTATAAAGATTTTTCCTGCACCATAAATGCCTGTGCTCTCAACAGACTTTAATAATTGATAATGTTCTGGCTAATTCTGTGAGGTCCTCTAGTCATGTTTAGGTGAGTCTGTGAGGGAATATAATGGAAGCAAATATCAAGTAATAATCTACTTGCTATGAAGTATCTGTATATAATATGGGTTACAGAATGGCTTGAGTAATTTCACTATTTGAAGGTCTGCATTGAACAGTCTGAAATTATTGACTTAATCCATAAAGTTGATTAAAGACTGAAAGAGTTACCATTGCAGCTGCTTGCTTCTGAGGTTTCCATTGTGCCTGACCTGCCAGTGAAGCAGTCTTGTGGCTGCCTCTGTTCATCACCCAGCAGAATAAGATAGCTCCAAAGTAGCAGTAGAGCTTCTATATTCTAAATTGCAGTGGCGCACGAGCTGTTTCACGTATAATTCTTCCATCTGTGACAAGGGCCAAATTCTGAGGCAGAGGTGGTAAGGGTGCCTGGGGTCGTCATAAGCCAAGATCATCAAGTACTATTAAATGGTTGGGGCTTTTTTCTTACTTGATTCAGTAACTGTGTGGCTTTAAGTTGCATTTGTATGCAAGAGTTTATACAAGCAAAGCTCAATTCTGAATTCAAATACAAGAAACAATGAGTTTAAAGAGCTGCTGTGTTATGTTATACATTGTGGCATATGAGGAGTTTTAAGCAAAATATCTCAGTGTGGTGGTGATGAAAACCTAGATACAATCAATGCAGTAAGAATCTCTCTACTTTCTGGCTCCTTCATTAACTGGGATTCTGAATAAACGTACTACATATGAGAGAAAACAAGGATTGTACTGTAACTCCATTAACATTTGGCAGGTCTCTTCGTGAAAACACGGCCAAAGGAAGGATCAGAGAAGAACAAAGAGCTAATAAACCGAGCAGAGATAGATACAGCACTTATCCTCCTTAAAGCTTCAAAAGTTCACCATCTCAGCCCCAGGGGCCTAGAGCACCTTTGATTGAGAGAGTATAAGTTCCCCTCCAGAACTAGTGTGTTTTTATACACTTGGGAACGTAATGCTGCAGGATGAACAAACCTCCCCCTCTGCAGTGTAGAACTGCACAGGACCAGGTGGAAGTACTTTGCTGGAGAGCAGTGCAGATAGATTAGGTGTCACACTTCTCTATATGTGGTATCTTTATTAAAGGTCACAGCTTTAATTCTCTCCTATTACTCTGTAACTATGCACGTAACAAATCACAGTCAGCCTCTACAACAAAACCAAGTATCAGGATTTCCTGCAGTATATGAATCTGCCCTTTCCCCTAAAGAAGGCAGTAAAATCTCACAATAACTGCACAATGCATTCTAAATAACTCATTCTTTGTCCAAATATAAGCCATTTTTCTGCTTTCTCTAGTTACAAAAAGATAAGGAAAAGACTAGTGCATATACCTTAAATGTTTCAAAATCCAAATACCAATGTAGTAGAAGTAAAATGCATATTTACATTGATCTACAGCACAGAATAAAGCCATCCACTGCATAACAATCTACAACTTCCTGAATGATACCCTTTTCTTTTATAAATACATGGAACTTGCATTTGTAAATACATTATGTATGATTTGTACGTATGTATACTTAGATATTTAATATCTCAATGAATATAAAATACATAAATATATATGCAATCTAAAATAGCAATGGGACTGTTCATCGCAAAAGGAAAATGTATCTGAGAGATCTGTACTAATATAAGATTGAAAAATAAGTTGCCTATGACATCAGAACCATACTTCCTCTGAAGCTCCAAGGTGCACTTTTTCCTTGCCTTCAATGATATAAGTATTTAATAGCAGATAGAGAATAAAAACACTATTTAAAACTTAAAATAATAATCTTCCTCTCACCTTTCCCTTATAGAGGAAAAACCAAAAACCTAGAAAATGAAAACCACATACAACTTCATGCTCTCCAGGAAGGTATCTAACTATTTTACTAGTGGAGATGATATGACAGCCTAATGAGACCGCTTTCTCATTGGATGTTCGAGCCCTATGAAACATCTTGTTAAGTCTCACTGTAAGCTTAACTACTTGTATTTTGATATAATTTAACATAGAATAAGGCGTAGCTTGGTGAGCTGAACAGAACCACCAGGTAGGAGGCAAAGATACAAATCCAATATTAGTCAACTAAGACAGCTAATTAAAAATAAATACAGCTAATTTTTCTCTTCAAAATGGCTTTCCTTCCGTGTTTTACAATTTGAACTAGGAAATCTTAAATATTTCTAATTCTGAAATAAAGACTATTTCTAATTTGCAAGAACCCATGTACTGTTGATCCTCATTTGACATCCAGCAATATTTGTTTCATAATGCTTATTTCAGTGCCAGTGTTCCAGATATTGATAGGTATAATGCAACTTACGTAAATTATTTGCAGGAGGTCTTGTCTCCATGTTTTCATAGTGTTGCACATGTACTACAATGTTGAGATCTCTTTCCATATGATCTGTTGTACAAGGACCTTGAGGTCGCATAACATCAGCAAGAGCCCTGAAAACCAAGCAAAATCAAAATGAACCTGTTGCAAAATCTGTAAGGCATTACCAATACATTCCAAATTTCTTTTGCTCTGAGGTGCAGTCAGTCAAAATTTCTGCTGGAGGAACCAGCCCCGTTCACTGCAAAATCAGGGAATCAGATTCATTGTGAGGCTTTGCACCTGAGGCTCTTTTTAGGTTGTCTTACTGTGCTAGCAGTAATACACAGAAACACATTCACTTCTTTATCTGTCTTGGCTTTGCAGGAACATAATTTAAGCTTGTTGAGACTTGCAGAGTTCTGCCGTTGCATGTGCTCAGTGACACTGCTGTCTTGGTTAAGCTGAGCATCTCAGCACCTCGCCCCTGTCTGTAGCTTTCACAAAGTAGTTATCGTCACACTACATTACCAGCAGGGCCTGTCAAAGTAAATTCTCACATGTGCATTTTCACAAAGTGAAAACACAACACAGTGGTCATGGCCATTTTCCTTCAAAAATGTCACCTAAGTGGAAAGGTCACCTGATTATCATGTAGAAATCCAGTAGGCTTAATACTCTTCATCATGAGGGATTTAAGCTTTTCTCATCCAGAAAGGGAGATGAAAAATGTCTTTTCTAACTTCTGTGAGTGCCTTAGTCATTAAGATGGAGCAAAGCTTGCACAGAAACACTCCTTGCTCCTTTGAAACCAATTCAGAAACAGGATGAAAGCTTTACGGTAGCGAAGAGGGAGAAGGCAAAAGAATTCCTAACAGTTAGGCCAGGCTGAACCTGATGCTTGTTGCGGACTTTTCCTGCAGAGCTGCAGGCAGTAACTGTATCTGAAGGAGAGAAATTCATCTCGCTCTGGTGTGGTTCCCCAGGGCTGCTTTCACTGCCTGGCGTGCAGTGTCCATCCTTAGGCGTACAGGAGAGTGCACACTCCTGTACCAGCCTTGTGGATTCAGAGTTAGTGACTGACTTAAGTTTCAAGCTCTGAAACTCTCGGCATGGCAACATCTAACTCTGATTGTGAGTCTGGGCTATGGAGTTTTAGCCCTTAGGCATATGCCATATAGCTGCCTGCTCAACTGCTCTGCCATGCAAAATAACTGACCCACCTGCCGAAGCTGCTGCTCTGGTCCAAGGAAAGCTATGGGCTGTGTTACTGGTGTCTTCAGGATTCAATGCAAGTCTTTTCTATTCAGGTCAATGCATCACTTGACCATTATTTGCATCCTTTTTGTTTTACTAGTTTCAATTTTTAGGCCCCTTGAGCTATTTTTTTTAAGGGAATGCATGTGTTTTCTGGGCACCGTGCCCAGTTTAGTTTAATTTTCTGCAAAATTATATACTGTGTCCCAGATACTGCATCAAGACTAGTTTATAAACTAATAAATAAATAAAAATAAGCACATTCACTGGTGAAAGCCCTGGCAAGTGCCATCTAGCTCCTCTGCTGTACTTCTGTGACATGATGATTTCTTGATCAGTAAGCACTGTACTTTTAAATATTAAAAAGTAACTTAATTTGAGTTACAGACAGAGAGGAATCCTGAGCTAGATCTTGCTTTGGTAAACAGCTGAAGGATACTGATGTTTCATGGTGTGTAGGGCTAGCATTATGTTATTAAAACATTAATTACAGTTACAGTCAACACCTTACCAAATACTCTGTTGAAACTGTAAAGGTCAGAAGACAGTAACCAAATGATTAATGGTATCAGAGCAATGCTCCCGTTTGAGACAATGCTTATACAGCAGAAGTATCAGAGCTGGCCTATATAGCAGAATAATAAAAACTGAGTAGAACAGAACTCACAAAGGTATGTAGAAAATTATGCAAAAGAAAATCATTATATTGCAAAACATAGTTTCAAATACCAAAACAACTAATGTCTAGTCAACTTATGCAAATATATCTCTATACAAAGGAAATTATTAACATCAAAATTAATTCTAATTGCAGCTGAAGGTGGACAGATGTCTGGGAAGGGAAGAAAAGCAAATGAAAGTTTCTAACTTTAATGTGGGAGTTAAATCTGTAAGATCTCATGATACATGAATTAGTATTTTCCAACTTTGTGAGGGGGAATTTTCAGAAATGCTTTCCTCGTTGCTCTTAATCTGATGGTAAATACTGTTCACTGCACACGCTGAATAACACCCCGTATGATGGTAGATTACCTGCCACCTGTCTGTGAAAATACCAACTAAATTTTCTTCCATTTTAGGGTGGCTTTTTTTCAAAGGGGTTTTAAGGAATTAGCTGTCTAACTCTCACTATATTAAGAAAAAAGGAACTACTCACCATCAAGTTCTATTTTTAACCACACAGCACCTATTGTTTACTGTGTTAGCCAAAGTTGTGCAATTTTCTCACGACAGAATAGCTCGTGTAACAAAGACCTTGTCCTTATCTGCCATTGATGTCAGGGAGAGTTAAAAATGTGTGGTAGCTGGTTTCACTGAAGTACAAAGGAAATGCTGTACCCACATTTTGTTCTTTTAGGGATTTGCCCAGTGAAATGGGTAAAGGCAAGTTCATGTGCCAGTATGTAACAGAATCCTTGAACAGATGTTCTACTTAGAAAAATTCCACACAGGCGAACAGACGGTTAGACCTTCGTGCATTTGTCTCACCTGAATGTTGTCATACAGATGTTATTCATTGTCTGAAGGTTAGAGTGGGTCCCATTGAAAAATTGTATATATGTAGTTGGTCTTTATCTACACCGTCACCATATTCAATGTTTTTTTAAGGAAATGCAAAGTACAAGATACCCTCCTCATCAGGTACCGATATCAAATAAGGTCCTGTGTATTGATATTGATTGCAGTAGTACAGAAGTGGAGAAATGTTACCTGTGTAGGAGTTTATGGCCCAGAACTACTCAGGTATCACGAAACTTCAGCATTTCTCTCGCTAGAAGATTTTTCTCTTTGGGTATGTAATACTATTTTGGGGTGTTATAAAGCATGTGGAGCTAGGCATTTCCCTTCTAGATACAAGCTTGGAGAAGGTGAAACACAGGTTATTTCTTGAAAGATCACTTGTCAGATTTTGCCGTTGAAACCCATAAGGGAAATATTTTCACGCCTAGGATTCATGATTTTGGCAAGTCAGACTGGTTTTGGCCCCAAGAAAAGGCCTTTTGAATGATCAACAAAAGCCTTAGCTTGTGAACTCAGCACATATTGTGAAGGGAGAGAAGAGCTCAGATGGCTCACAGTATTTGGAAGGCTACTGACGTACTGTCAGGGGCAGTGCTTCAAAAACCACAAGCTATAGCACTGAGCATGATGGTAAATATTGTCCTTTCAGTTTTGGTTTGTTTGTACATTCTCTGCAAGGATTAGGCAGGAATGCAAAGGTGTGCTTCTATTTACAGAAGAATGTCCTCCAAAAAAACAGAAGTAAAGCTTTTCCCTTTTCTACCCATTTTCAAGAGAGGATTCTCCACTTTAACTGCTGGAGCCTGGAAGTCCCGTTGGTGTGTCTTAAGCAGCAAGAACATGCTGTCCTCATGTGCCTAACAGAGGCTCTTGGTCTGCGTCAGGAGGCAGATCGATTCTGATTCCTTTTAGGCATAATACTGCCACATTCTTTGCCTTCCTCCTATCTGGTAGCTTACCCCATCCTGTTCCCTCATTCTCTTAGAAGGCAGGAAGGTAAAGGAAGAGATACTCTGTTTGGCTATGACTGTTACTGCTTGGACACTGTAGCTGAAAGGAATATTTATCTCCTTTTAATGTCGGGTAACAAATTTAAACACTAGAAGAATTATATAAACCAAACATTATCATATGATGTCTAAAGCGAAATATGCCGTGTAGAATTAATACTGTACTCCCCTCTCCATTTTCATCTTCCCGGTTTACAGTCCCATACCAACAGTGAAAGTGTTTTACTGAAAAGCAGTGTTCTAACAAGAAAGAAAATGTCAACAGTGCCACATTTGGCCGTTTTTCTCAAAACAAAAGGAAATAACAAGCTCTCTAGAAAAGGACAAATTTTGATTCTTTTTTCCTAAAAGGACTCGCTGATAAAGATTTTTTCCCATGGATTGTTTTCACTAAATAAATACATTTCCCCAGTGCTTTTTCATTGTCAAATATTTCAGGAAAATTTAGTGAAATTAATGGAGTGTTCCTGGTTTGTTTTGGAATAGCAGTAAACAAAATGTAATGAAAGGTGAGCATGTAGAAACTAAGGTTGCCAAACCTGTGAAGTTCCCTTTATTACCATGGTACCACTTCTACGCACACCCCTGTCTTACTTCAACAGTAGATCTACTGACTGCAAGATGAAAGAATGCAAGGAATGCATGTGTGGCACAGTTTTACTTCCCATTTATAAGTCACTGTTCTTATTTCATGTGGCAGCCCTCTCTTCACATCTTTAAATATTTTTAGTAAATAAGAAATGGAAATGTATCATTTACACCAGTTGTATTCTGCTCACTTTTTAAAAAAATCAGCCCTCGTGCCAAAGATCAGTTTACATTATGCATCGTTGTTTTTGATAAGCAGCACCTTCCCTTCCATAGGTGAATTTGTTCATAGCAGTGAAGCAGATTCCAGTGTTTCATGTAGCCATTGGCTGGGGAAGGGAAAGGAGACAAGCTTAACTAAGGAAACAGATGACAAATCAGCCTCCATGTGTTTCTTGCTGCCAGCCAAAATGGAGTAACACTTAGTACTTCTGGTCTGGCCTACCAAACACACACCGTGCACTACAGTTCTGCTTATTAATAAGATTCAGTGTAGAAAAAAATGTAAGTGTTCTTTCTGGGTTTGTTTTTTTTGATATTATAGTGCTGAGTGTTATAAAAGAAGGGGAATATTAATATGTTACAAATTATTTTAATTGTTGGTATTATTAACTCTTTAAGTAGATAAATTATTTATTTCTTAAGCATTGCAGCCTGTGGTTTTGGGGACATTAGAAGTGTAAAATTACTTAGGATGGGATATTTTAGTTAAACAGACATCTGAGGACAAAGAGGTTACTTCAATTCTTCACTTACTGAACAGATTTTTAGATTGCCGAAGGGATTTACAAATCTAATTCCTTTTCAAATTAGTGGTGAGCCCACCCCACAGCTGTAAGAGAAGAGAACTTTTTTTTTTAAAAAAAAAAAAAGCTATAGCGATGCTTTTTCAGAACATGACTAGCTATTATGTGTACTGAGTGGGTGACTGGTTTTCCATGTGATCATGACTTTCTAAGTTTCTGTATAATCCTGACTTGAACATTTTTGTGGCAAGAAAAGCACAAGGTCTCAGACACAGTTAAGTAATCAGGGTAACAGATGACCTCTTCAGAGAACCTCTTCAGAGAACCTAATCTTTATGCATACATGACTGAAGGATTTCAGAATGATTTTCCAATCCTCTATAATTCTATTTCCATAAACAAAGACAGAATATCCTTTCAGAATACTTCACACCTGTACTTTAGATAGCAAATATTGCTACTAGTAGAAGTAGGTCCTATTTAAACCATGTATAAATAGGGGTGGCTACAACTTCACTCTGTCCTGGTTTCTGCAAGTGTTACGAGCCCTGCTTTTTGCCTGCATGGAGACACTACAGAAAAAGGCTGGAGCAAGAGAAAGCTTTTTTCAGACAAGCTCTGTAGTTCAAGAGTAAGATTTATAAAAGAAATTGAGACCCATATATTCTTTTTGTCAATTTAGTAACTGAGAATATTCAAAATGTCTAAAGGATTATTATACAATGCTCAACAAAAAGACATCTTTGCAGAAGTATCACTGACACACAATGTTAAATTGACTAAAATTTCTGCAGTGTCCTCAGTAGTAAAAGCATACCCATATCAGCCAGTTTATAAATAGCAAATAATTGCTAGTGAACCAGGGGTGCATTTACAGGAGCATTTTTTGGCTTTGTTCATTTCAGGGTAAGCTGTTAATCAAAAAGTCATGCAGAAACTTCAGTAAAAAATAAAGACTCCAGCTGCCGAGTTGATCTCTTGGACTGCCTTTCAAAGGATGACACTTCATCTAAGCTTTTAAGATTGTGAACTACACCTTTACCAGTCAAGGCAGAAGGAAGCTTTCTCCACACTGCGTGTCCAGTAGAAGGTATCCTTTTATTAATAATTGCATTTCATCACTGAAGTTGCCCAGTCTGCTGGAATCTATATAGACTCTTTAATGGAGTTGTTTGAGTTTTTTAATGCCTTTCCCCCATCTGCTTTACTTTCATATGCCTGGGATTAGCATAAAGAATCAGACAGACTGCAAACTTGACAAATGTGTTATGCCTTGATTTTGAACTGCTGTGACAATCTAGGTTTGGAATATGTTGTTAAAGCCATTGGGCTCTGTCCCGAGTTGCCCACCTGCCTCTCCACCACTAGGCAGCCAGTGTCTGGAGCAGACGCAGCATGCCTGACTCTGGGTGGGAGAAGTTCTCTTTGATATAACTCAGCCATCACACCGTGGATACAGAGAATAACACGCATATGTTGATGAGACAGGAGTCTTTCATATTGCGTTTTTTACCTCTCAACAGTAACCGAAAAAAAGGTAAAGAAATTCTCCAGTAGCTTTTCGGTTTTGCGTCTCACTCTTCCCTTCCACCCCGGCTCATTTTCACAGCTTAGAAATGTTACAAATAGCTCACACACTTGCAAGGGTTGGGGGAGTAGGGAAGGTCCTGCCAAAACCATTTTGCAGCTGGAGAGGGAGGGTGAGATGACATTTGTTTACATCCTTCTGTTGAGAAGTAAAAACATTTTCCAAGCTTTGAAACAGTTGGAAGAGAGAACCCACCAGGCTTTCTATAATTCAGTGTTGCTGGTTTCAGTAATTTTTTGTTCTCTTATTCATGCACAGTATATCCGGGAACACTTGCTGGATCTTGTTGGGGAGAAGGTCAGGCACTGCAGATAAAAATGGACTATTGTCTGTGCAGGCTGCACGATTATTTCTAGTCTTCCTCAACATTTATGCATTTTGATAACCTGGGCTTGGGGAACCACAGGAGCTCTGCTTTCCAAAGTTGGTCTCTCTTGGTTGCCTTGCAGGGGAACGCAGCCTGCCTGGCAGGAGCCGTTTGTTTAGCAGGAACACATGGACTCCTCTCTCCCCCTTACAGGCGAGGGGGAAGGTCTGGAGGAAGGAGACCCTGCTGCCTGCCGCTGAGCCTTACCTGGACATGTGCTCCCGCTGGGGTCTGTGCGCCTTCTCCAGCCCCAGTTTGGTGAAGATCCCCACCAGCACCATGACTGCCACAACCCCGCAGATGATGTAGACAATGAGGTTAGTTTTATCCCTGGTAGGATCGTGCAGAGGGTCGTCTATGCGGGAAGGAGGCTTCCCGGTGTTCATCCACAGCGGCGTCTCGTAGTTGGTGCAGGTGCTTTGATCCAGCCTCGTCTTCTTGAACTTGCAGCAAAACCTGAAGCCACAAGTGCCGCAGCAGAAGATGAACTCCCCCGAGCTGCAGTTGAAGGGGGGGTCCCACTGCCCCATCACGTCGAAGTAGCCCCTGCAGAAGTCCGGGGTGGGAGGCGGCTCGGAGGGGTCCAGCTGCTCCCCGAGCCCGGAGCGGTTTCCTCCCGCGAGCACCACGAAGCTCCCCAGCTGCTGCCCGGCTTTCTCCTGAGCCCGACACACCAGCGTGAGGAGGTCCGCCACCAGGTACCCGAGGAGCAGCCGGACGAAGCCCTCCATGGTGCCTCCGAGCGCGGGCTCCGAGCCGCCGGGAGCCGCGCGGCGCCGGGGGCCGCACATACAGCGCTCGGAGCGGGGCCGCGCAGCCCGCGCCGTCAGCACCGCGGACAGCGCCGCGCGCAGCCCCTGGGGGGGCCGGGCAGCGCCCGCTCCGGCAGCGCAGCGAGCGGCGCGCGCGGCACTTGTGGAGCGGAGCGCGCGGGGGGGCGCGCGGGGGGCGCGCGGGGGCGGGGAGGAGGGAGGGGGGGAGGGAGGGAGGGAGCCGCCCCGCTCCCGCCGCCGGCGCGGCCCGCGCCGCCCCGACAGCCCCGCACGGGGACCCAGGGGAGCGGGGGCGCCGCCTCGGGCCCTCCCCGCGCCCCAGCCCCGCGGGGCTCGCCCGCCGGGGCCCGCGGGCGCCGTGGTGGCTCTGGCCGCCCCCTGCCCGCGCGGCGTCCGGGGGAGAACCTCGCTGTGGGGTCAGTCCGGCCGGCGCCGGAGCGCGCGGAGGGGCTGCGGGTGGCTTGCGAGGCACGGAATTAGAATAACTTCCCGCAGACAGCCAACTGACCTGAGAAAGAGTTTTTAATGATTCGCTCCCCATCCCTGTTATTTAAGTTCCCGTCTCGTGTCTCTGGGCTCGGCAGTAACCTGCGGAGTCGCGGCCGCGTTACCCTGAGGGCTGTGCTGCCGCCAAACGTGGGGAACCAGCCCGCGGCGCTGCGGTTTGGCCGCGGGCTCGTGCCCGGAGCCGCCTCCCTGCGCGGCCTTGGGGCGCCGCGAGGGCCCCCGACCCGCCTCTTCCCGCGCTTCGGGAACTTCAGCCAACTCCGTTTGGAGTCCAGCACTGAATAAACTGGACGGTGACAAAGAGGACGAAGCAGACGTTTGGAATCGGAGAGGGCCGTAGTTAGCTGGCTGTGAGCCTTCGCCTTCTCTCAAAAATAGACTCCTAAGTACAGTGATGCTCCCGCATCATCGCTGAAGAGATGATACGGTTAAGCCTTGTGTCTTTGTCCAGGAGGTAGGTTAGAAAAGCCCTTTATTTCTCAGCAGAGAAAAACAATTGGTCCCAGCCAAAACCAGCCTTTTGGGTTTTAATATTTAATTCTTAAAACCTCCACCTCATCAACATCTCCTTTCAAGTCTCCTCTGAAATCATATCATTCCTCCCTTGAGTATATTCTTCTCTGCTATTATTTATTATTTAACACTTTGTGATGCAGTTTGTGCTGAAAACGCTGCACAAAGTGAATCTGTTCCATACTTATAATTGCATCTAGAGACACGGAAGATCCAGTCCTGTCAGGCGCTTAAGATTATGCAAGTTTCCCTGTTGATCTGACTGCTAAAAAGCTTCTTAAATATTTTGCATGATTAGTGCTATACATGTGCAGAAATAATAATATAAAAAATGTGTATTTTATGGGCTGTTAATCCTGCCTAACTACGGTACAAGTTTCTTGTTTTGCTGAGTTCCTGGTGTTTTCCTTAATAATTCCCCTGTAGCAAAAACATCCAAAGGATTTATGCTAGAATTTAACATTTTCAGGACTCAGGGCCATGCAGTCAGAATCTGGCCCTAAGTGGCATGTGCTTGGAAGGAAAGCCCAGAACTAGGGAATACAGGAGCATGGTTATAGCTTCTTGAAAAAAAAAATGTTTTCTGTGGCACCATAAAACTGTGGATCAGACCCACAGAACCCATAAATCACATTACCCTAATTGATCATATACTACTCTTTTTGTTACGCTGTCTGTGCCTGTTAGTTGTATTAGCATTGAGTCTATTTGATTTTATTATTTTAACTGTACCGTTAGTTAAACTCTAAAAATGAGCTAGAGTTGTTGTAGACTAGGGCACGAATGCTTTTTATTAGGTCTGCAGCAGTTTCAATGGCTTCATGGTATGTAGTTGTAAGTCAACACCTGCACAGTCAGAATTTAAAACCATTAAGTATAATAATGGAAACAAGAAGACTAGTTGAGAGAAATGAGTATTACACACAGTACTGAGGCATACCTTGGCCCTCTATGTGATTTTATAAAGATTTCTCAATGAAGTTAGTCATTAAACTTCTAATTTATTTCAGATGTCTTTATCAAGTGGAGGAGCACAAAGGATTTCCCAGTTTAGCACCATCATCTTCCACTTTCCAGACCTGTCTCTTTGACATTGCTTTAAGGTAAGTAATGCTTACTTACTTTTCTACAGTTTTATCCCATAAGGAGTGCATTTGGCCTCTGAAATAATTGAGAAGATGAATGTTTCAACTATAGCCTAGAGAATTGTCTTTACTCAAGGGTATATCAATTTAGTTAAGTGAAATACTTACTTTTAGGCACAGAAATAAAATTAAGTTTTCCTATTATATTTTCATTTGATTTCTTTCATGTGTTTTCATTGAGACTTTCACGTGTGGATCAATCAATGGAAATGCTTGTTCAACTTTAAGCTAGAAAGTAGGCTCTTTTTTTTTTTTTTCTGGTCAATCCTGTAGCAGTGTGTAGATAGTCATGTCTCAGTGGAAGTCATATAAATATATACACACTCGTATTCTATACACATATGTGTGCATTATAAACGTTCAGATCTGTGTTTAATTGTATATACTTTTAGAACCAATTCTTGCAATGTTTTTAATGTAAATAAGAGAGTTTGAAAAGGTGTAAAATCAGGAATGTTAATGAGTTAACTTGACTGTTGAGGTGGCAATAAATCTGAAGACTATAGAACAATTATCATATTCCAATTCTATATTTCTTTTTTTGTTAAGAATAACAAAGTAGATGCAACCTCTGAGTATTTCCCAGAGGCTGATTACCTGCTAGAGAGAATAGTCCTTTGCTGAGCACTCAGTCAGTAGGGTTTCCTAGCCAATTATTAATACCCGAGAAATGCCATTTAGCTCAACCCTTATTATTAACAGACATTCCAGAGCTGTGAAAATCTGTCAAAAAAGCAGGCCTGATCTCATGCAGTATTGATATGAAAGGTATTTTGTGATAAGAAATGTCACGTGGAATCTGGAATGAAGCAGTCAATGACTGTTTCCATGATAGTTATTTCATACTGTAATGGGGTGTTTGGATGCATATATATAAAAGGCATTGCAACTGAAAAACAAAAGAGGTGATGATTCTACGATAGGAGGCAAAGAGGCAACATGTCTGCAACCAGTAGCCTTTAAAAGTACAGTTAAATGTTAGAAGACATCTGCTGTGGAGCCATAAGGTACTTTGAGACATGAAAGAAATACCATGGCAGATATGAGTTGAAGCAGCAAGATGTGTTTAACAAGGAGGCTACAAGTGACATGAGATTTATAGATACTGGAAACGGTCCCTTGGTTTGTAAATATTGTAAACAGCCCTAAATGAGACAACACAGAATTTTGATTTGAACACCTCTATGTTCTTGAATCAGCATCCGTCAGACACCCCCATTTGCTTCTACTGAGTTTTGTCATTCTTCTGTGAGGAGTATTCTTTCCCATAGGCATTAAGCTTGCTGGGTGGTTAAAATGCACTTGATTCTAGACCTTTCTTTTAGTTACACAGCTAACACTTCATAAACCTTTGTTCTTTTACCCAATAACTGCAATCATCAGCATCGTATCAGTACAGCAATGTGTGAAATCCCAGCCTGCAGTGTGTTGACACTAAATATACTTCTCCTTTTACAATTATTGAGTACACAAGCTTTAACTTTCCTCTTTTCATTAAAAAAGATGCACATACAGACTGGGCAGAGAGAGCTTGTTCTTATTATTTCATTAATTCTTAGCAATTTTAACTATAACATCTTAAAAACATTGAGCATATTTAGTTATTGTCATATTTGCGCATCGCAAAATGATTACCATCAAGAGATCTTAATGAGCCAGGAGGGGCTTCATGAATGAAAAACCATGAGAGACTTGTTTTCACAGCTCACTGAGGAGGAAGATAATTTATTGCAATTCTACAATGTAGAAACTACCTTTAGCACCTAATATTTTTCTCATCAGTCTTCTTGTAAAGCCAGAACGGTAGGTGTTTTATGGGTTGGGATCAAGGCAGGCATTCACATTTGGAGTGGACTTAATGAAATCCTGAGAGTTCTTGTAGCTTCAGTTTCATTCAAAAGAAATTAAGAAAAATTCAGATATATTTAGAAGGTAAAAGGAGTACTTGCAAATCTACGAGAGGAAGCACGTGTGTACTGCAAACATATTCAGTATACAGCAGTGGGAAAAAAGTACCAAAATGTCTAAAGCAGCTTTTAGCAGCATAGCTGAAAAAATGAATTGTGCCCTCAGGTTTGCCTGTTGCACAGCTGTTTCTCTGATTCTGAACAAGGAAAACTGCCAGTCAGTTTCTCTCTGGCAAAAATGATGTTACTTTTGAATTGTAGCAGTATTGCAAGTAGCTGTGAACGCAGTATGTTTCTGCTTGTTATAAATTAGGCTGACATGGAATATAGTTCTGGAGTGATTGGCCAGGTGTCTGAGAATTACTGCTACTGACAAAGAAGGCTCTGCAGATCATTCCAAACTTGTGCCAACAAAATCTTTGTGTCTTGTTAACAACAGAAAAAATAGAAGGCTACAGAGGATCAAAAAAAAAATGGAACTGCTTTTGTATCTTTCCAACTGAAAACCCAACCACCTTTGTTCCCATGAGTTCAGCTTTTCAAGGCAGAGAGGAAGCCTTTCTGAGCAGACCTAAAATAGCATTAAAAATTTCAAGGTTAAAGTCAGTATAATAGGCGGTGTGCTGTGTGTGAGCAGAGAGAAGCTGTGCTTAGACGTAGAGGTGTATGACTGGTGTATGTTAGAACAGCTGAGGAGCTGATCTAACCAATATCTCTTCCAAAAACTCCTCAGCAACTGAGATTAAGAGGTAGACAAGTTTTAGTCTAGAAGGTGCACTCTCCACGTCTGCAACATCCACGGATGTAAGCCAGAATAGGAAGAAGTCACATTAGTGAGTCAGTTATAGCCTGTCAGTTTTAGCACTATTAACCCTCAAGGGCTATAGAAGTGGGCTGTGAACCTCAAAAATTAGGAACTTGCTCTTCACAGAAATGTAAAGTTATCCTGTTAATTAACTAACAACAGATTTTAGCCACCATGTCTTTTGCACGTCTTCCAAAAAATACTGTCAGGCAACCAAAATCAAAAGTTCGTACTGAAATTAGACCTTCTTAGTGTTCTTCCCTGAGAATTAGCTTTTATGATGTCTCTGCATATCATTGTCACAACATGCCCGTCCAAGGCTTGATTGTAACTTACATATACTAATACGTAGAAGTAGGAACTTTTGGATTTACAAAGAAGAAATTTCTCTGACAGTTCCATTTTTAAAGGATGCTAACCATTAAAAGATGCTCAGGATTTTAAAAGGGTCTAACATCCCAAGATGGATTAAATAAGAGGTACTGAGAAAGTAATAATGGTCTGAGTTCTCTGATACTTTTTTGACTATTTTACGCTGCAGTTTTCTGGCTATCAGATTCACTTATGTGATTACCATGTCTGGCCAAGAGTGTCAGGTGTGGTTGCCAGAGGTTAAATACCCACAGGCCAACTCAGTATCTACTAAATTCAGCATCTGCCTTTCCACTGATCTAAAATGGAACCTGCATTGGGTGATTTTGTTCAAGAGATGCTGAATAATCACAGCTTGCACTGCAATCACCAGATGTCTGAGTGGTCAGTACTTCTGAAAACCAAGTCACAGATTTGAAAGCCCAATAATGAATTCAGAAACTAAATTTAGGCGCATATGTTGGAAAACCACTGACGTGCACAAATGCATATACAGGTTCCAGACCGTGCTTTTAGGCAGATGGTGACAACTGTCCCTCCTTGACTCCACTTGACAGCCAGCGTACAGAGCAGTGCTAAAGCTGGCTCCAAAGGGATTTGCTTCTCTGTCCTCTAGCATGATAGCAAGTCAGAAGAGATAATTTATCAACCAGGTATACTGATGGATGGGTAAAGGAACGTTAAGATATTAAATGGAAGAAGAAATGCCATTTCTTTTGTTTTCTTTCTAGAGAGCATTCTGATGATGTTAACAGGATGCATCATTGATATTTCTCAGCACAGTGCGACTTTGTTATACCAACATATAGGGAACATCTATCTAGAACATCTGCCTGGGTATTCTGTTGTACCTCTTTTGAATGGAAAGGCATCAATCCGGTCTCTGTGCTTTTTGAATCATGTCAATAGTAAACTAAAAAGTAAATGCTTAAAGTAAATAATGCGTAGCGGAACACTTTTTATAACCATTCTTTTTTTTTTTTCCTGTAGTTTTGTAACATATATTTACCTAGGTTTTTTTTTATTATTATTGTG
Source organism: Phaenicophaeus curvirostris (assembly GCF_032191515.1). NCBI lineage: Eukaryota > Metazoa > Chordata > Aves > Cuculiformes > Cuculidae > Phaenicophaeus > Phaenicophaeus curvirostris. The sequence continues at coordinate 799,188 of NC_091407.1, forward strand.
AAAGTGCCTGATCCCACAGCTGGATAGGTAATAGGAGAAATAAAAGGATTTTAACTGTAATGTGAAATGCACATTAGGGAGTCTTGTGAAGTGGTACAAAAAGATGCTGACAGCAAATTCTCATGGTGTCTTATTGTAATAGTGTTTACTTAAATCAGCAGATTATCTCTAACCTGCTAAATATAATCTAATGTTAATAACATATTCAGGATATCTGCTCCCTAACACCTATTCGAGATTATTGCAGAGTACAATAAGGTTAAACACATTTTTAATACAAAATGCTGGCACCTTAGAGTACAGTTTCCAGAATGAATTATTTGATCTGTAGATGTATATAGGCAAGTAACATTAGAGTAAAATGTAAAGAAGCTGCAAAAGGAATACTTCTGAACAATATGGAAAAAAAATATATATAGGCCAGTTGTAACAGAATACTTGGTAGAAGGACGACTCACAATTTTCTTGGGTGTGTGTGGGAATTAGTCTGTCATTCACTCCCACACACCTGACAGACAGCTGGCCTCTTTAAAGTCAATTTTGTAATTTATATACACCTTGAAGTCTTAAATATGATTTTTCAGTTTTAACAAATTCTCCCTGTGAATATAGTGAGTGATCTTCTTTAAGAAAAAAAAATTAAAAAGGAAAATGCATGAAATTTCTATGCAAACTAGAGCAGTTGAAATGAGCCTTGATAATACGATGAAGAAACAGATAATTTAGATGGCTGAACAACATAACCACTTTCCTACGGAAACAATGCAAGTACACATAAAATGACCATAAGTGAAAAAGAACAGATATCTCATAATACCCAATTATCTCACTTGTTTCTGTCATAATGTTTAGCTCAAGTTAAAAAAAAAACCCTTGCACAGCAAGATCAGAAATAGATCCTCCATGCAAAGCCTGAACCTGAGTGTAGTTTTTGGTCTTTTCGTCTCATTGCCAAGGGTTTTTTTTAGCATTAGGTCTGTTGGTTATCATTAATTACTTATTGACAGTTTTATGCAAAGGACAAAGTCTTGACTTATTCGTGTTAACAGAAATATTACCATTAAATTCAATGGAGTGAAGAATCCAATCTAAGGATCAAATTTAGTACGTTTATTCTCATTGAGATGTTAATTATAGGACATAAAATTCCATTTGTTTTAGTACGGTCATTTTATAACGTTAGTGTTATTCATAATGAAAGCAAAACCAAAACCTAACATTAAAGCAAACAAAAACAAATACACAGAAAAGTATAAAGACAAAAATAACCAATATGAGGGCCACATTCTCAGGCCTGTTATATGACAAAAAGTAGAAATATTTAAGAAAATAATCTTTTTGCATACAGTGCACTTCAAGCTCCAGCGCAGGCAGCTATATATTGTTCAAAATGTATTTAAAGAGAGCTCTGGTCTCCATGTCTATCAGTACGTTGCAGCCCTAGGGAGGCTGCAGAGCGGTACGGACAGCTCTCTAGCACATGTGCTGAGGGAACCTGCCAATAAAGATCAGCAGTGTATTCAACAATCTTTGTTTCTACCTTTCTGCTTACATGCATCCTAAGCAACTTCACTGTGCCCTGACAGTGTAAGAGGATGAAGGCTGTTTCTTGCTGACTTCGTGACCTTTCCATACAGCTGCATTCCTCTGGGACAAAAGTCATCTCTATACTGTGAACAGATAAAATTTTCTTGGCAGCTGGCATACAGCTGTGGAGTTCATTCCCTGATGATACTGGAACAGTTAGAAATCTCAGCGCCTTCAGAATAAAATATAAAATCCCTTAGGTTCACCTACCTGTTCCACAATAATAATAATAACAAAGGCATCCCTCCGAGGACATGAGGAGAAACTAGAGATCCTTTACTGTGATTACTCTTAGAGCTTGTAAAGGTGTTCCGATACCATGGTGATGAACACAGTAAAATTGCCAAGACAGATGATGGATCCAGCTGGCACTTCTCCCTCCTCCCCCACACAGCATTGTGCTCACCACAACAAGTTTATGATTTTGTCCTCAAAATCTGTTGAGTCTTGTTGGTCTTTAGGAATTTACTTGCAGAATCCACAAAATGCTCTCTTCACTTTGATTTAGTCTAGACTGTATGAGAGGTACACCTTTTTTTTCCAGAAATGACACCCATATGGTATATTATTCTCTTGACAAAAAGGTCCTCTAAAACCTGAGCTGATAAATAAATAAATAAATGTGAGTTTTCCTTCTTAGCAAAAAAAAAGAAAATGTTTTGTATACCTATCTGATCAGTCATCTTAGGCAAGTTTTACCGAGAATGGTATTATTATAATATTTGTTCAGATAAGATTTACTGTTCAGAAGATCAACCAGAAAGTCCTCAAAGTTAACTTCTTTCCTGTACTTTTTCTGTTTACATAGGATTTATACAAGGATGAGGGGTTTGGTTTGTTTTTTTTCAATCTAGAAGATTAAATATAGTACTTGCTAGACTAGGCTATGTAAGTAACCAGAAATATTGCAGTTCTCTTAAAGAAAGGAAAAGCGTGAAAAACAACAGCAATCTCATTGGTTCTCAAAACCTTTCTCTAGATATTTACTCAACTCTAAGTTTCAAATAGTAAGCACTGCTATTTTAAATTTCCAAATTCTTAAAAGCTGCATTGTACAGGAATGCCACCACACTTTAAACTAGTTTGTGTCTTTGGTGGCAGCATCATTGTAAGTCAAAGTCTGAGAGGGTATAGACAAGGGGCTAATCTTTCACCTGCAGAAATAGAACAAGATATTCTCAGTAGCAAGTGGAAGAACTGCTGTTGTGGGGAAACCAGATGCCAGTCTCTAAGGTTTATAAATCTGTTATTCAGTACATTAGGACTTAGATGTAAAATATTTTTCACTGAGAAATTAATTTTGAATGTGTTTTAGCTACTGAAATATTTTATCTGTGTATGTACCTGGATGCTTCCAAAACAGTTGTACTTCAAAAGCTGGATGAAGTAGTAAGTACTGTGAGAATATTAGTAGATTAAATTATAATGGATCTAAATGGGACCAGGGCTCCTTTCAGAAAGGTTGAATCTCGCTTTTTATTTGCTTGAGTTGCAGAAATCTGATTAACCAAAGTTTATCCAGAAGCAAATTAGTGCTAAAGTGGGAAAATCAGAGCTTTGAGACTCTTAGCATAGCCTTTTGCTAGCTTTTATCATCCAAAGAGTCCAATTAAGCAATCTGGCAGAAGCCTTAAAAGCAAGTATTCTCTGCTGGTTGTTAGTAAAAAATGGATCGCTCTTTTTATTAAGAGGAAGTGTGCCTGTTTGCCCAATGATGAGCTGAAGGGGGAAAAGGGAGAGCAACAGCAGAACTACACAGATTTCTTCTGGCTTTGGAAGACAAGAGGAAAGACGGGAAATTCTAGTCCAGTCTGTTTATGTTACCATTATATCTGGCTGAGAGCAAGGTAACAGATGCTTCTCCAGGTCTGGGCTTCTCAGCCGTTCCTGGACAACCTTCCCATCCTTATTTAAGGTAAATGGACTTTAAGTATTGTAGTGTATCAATTGCATCAACAGACCATGTACAGATCTTTCAATCTGTACTCTGAATCCTGCTTTCATGTTCTCAGCATAAGAACATATCCCTGGTTTCTTTCTGTTGGTTTGGTTTTGTTTACTTATCTGAAACTATTAATAAGAGATGAAGCAGCCACTTCAGATTAATCTACGGAAGGACAGAAAAAGAAAGAAAAGATTCTTCGGTGAGCAGAATATCATCTTGCTTACATTTGTCACAGAAAGCCTAAATTTGAATTATTTGGACTTCACTTTGCTCTTCAGAACTCAAGTGGTAGGACAAGTATGAGTACTACACCAACACTAGATATACTCCACTGGCTCTCCAATCAGTGATTACTTGTTCACATTCAAGGCCTTTCGTCAAGGTTTTCTGGAGTACAATATAATTCCTATGGCACCTGCAAGCCAAAAGGTCACTCCATTCTCTGAAAACATTTTGAGTTGTGGAACTCATCATGGAATGAGAGTAAGGAGACACCCCTTGAAAGTCTAAGCCTAGCAACCAAAGATCAAAGCTTTGTACTGCTTTTATAAGCAGTTGAACACTATGTGTCTTTTCCCTGAAAAGACTTCCTCCGTTCATGCCAAGATACTAACATTAAAAATATTTATAAGGAAGAGACACATGCGTAAACACCCATAAATACACCATGGGTAATTCACCCATGTGAATTCACATGTGCTACAGATTTAATTAAAAGACAGTAAATCTATATTTTCTTGATATTAAAGTTAATTGGTAAAAGCCAACACCACGCGGCAGTCTTGCCACCTCTGCGAGAGCCTGGGCTAGGTTAATATGCAAACGCCACCAGTCTACACTGTAGTAGGAATGATAAGCTCACGTTTTTCTTATCTGATTTCTTTCCATTCAGGAGCCCAAACTCATAGGAATGTATTATGATCTGGTTTCTGCATGTAACTCTAAATGACAGCATATACAGTGTGTATGCCATAGCTTCAGTTATTAGGAAAGTTTTCAATTTTGACTTAATTTTTATTTCCTCCTAGGCACTTATTATATTCTTCCTAGCATGCTGAGCTCTTCTAATGTTTAGAAATATTGTGGAACTGCAAAAAAGGCGCAGTCAATTAATTCCTTCATTTGGATAATTAAACATTTTAAATACTCCCTCCATACCTTATGTTCAGCTATAGATATATTATTAATAGTAGCTTGTACTGAGTGCCGCAAGAGAATGGTAGGCCCATAATTCCTAGAACCTGGGGAGGAGAACATGTCCTGACACTATGAATTTACGTACCGAATGACAAAGTTACCTTGTTCAAATTCAAACGTGTTTAACACTGTAATAATTACACCGTATGAATGTTGTGCTTTTTTTAAATGAAAAATTCAGCACAGTTAATTATTCAAAAAATTGTTATGGTTGATGAATCCATCCCACAGTGTTCAACAAAAATGTTAATCGTGCTTCACTATTTTTAGGATGTTCTTGTTTTATCATTCATTCCAGTAGCTTAGTCTGTAAAGTAAGACCACTGCATAAGTTCAAGACCATAGTTTTGAAGCCAGACTGTTGTGAAATGGGTGTCATCAATGTGCCATAGTTAAACATGGTCCATTACATCTTTTCATGTTGAGAGCATCCCTGTAGACAAGTGGCCTCCAGTCTCTCTGCTTGTTTGCGTTGGCATTATGTAATTGTGCCACTCTCAAACCCACTCTTGAACAGCAGCATTCAATGACTCCACCATGCCTGGTGAACAAGCCCGAATAAGCTTCATAGTAGTAGAGTCTTGGGGTTATCTGATTTTAAAGCTAGATTGGCTAAAGCAGAAATAGATGCAGCAGTTCATTTTGCAAGGTCGCGAGTTAAATTTGCCACAGAGTAAATTTGTGAAGCGTTGAATGTAGCCCTTTTGTCATTCTCTTCCGCATATGCCTGCAACCAACTGGCAAACGTCAAAATTATCTTCAATGGTTCCAAGTCATCTGGAGAAGTGGCACTCTAGTTAATTTCTTTATTTTGCCTGCTGTACAGGGGATGTACCATTATTGTGATCATCCCTCAGCAAATGTAGGAATGCATCATTAAGACCAAGGAATATTTCCACAAATAAAATTTTAGTTCTCTATTGTTCTAAAAACAGAAGAAATCCAAAGAGGGGGAAAGTCACTTTTCTATCCTCAATTAAAGTCTGCTTTTTTATATTTGGACATTGGACTCTGTTACATTTGGAACAGAGATTTGAAAAACATTGGCGGGTTTAGTCATTGACTAAATTGTTATGAATAAGTACAACTGGAGGAAACATGAAAAGAATCATCACAAAGGCAGTGAAGGAGGAGAGTAGTTGAAGTGAAGAGCTAGTGCAAAACAGGTGGATTACTTTTGCCTTGTAGGGCATGCAGTCTTGTCCTCATCTATTATTAATTTTGAAAGTAGAAGCTTTGTGGTGCATGCTATGTCTTTACCCATAAATCAGCCTCCGTGTCTCTGTACCTGTGTCCGGATTTGATCTTTATCTCTTTTTACCCAAGGCCTGTAAAATACCTACAGATCTTTACACTAGGAACCGGTGAGAAGTGGAAACTGTAATTTATTGCTGAGATAAAACTGTTGAAAAATGGATCCTTCTAGTTATCTAATAGAACATTAATGGAAAAGGAAAAGTCCTTGAAATTCTGAAAAACAAAAGTGCTAGACACAGCTGAAAGGGAGTCCACACTGCAACCTTAAAAATCAAATACTATTTAATTTTCAAATCACATTTCCTACAAATTAAACTAAGAGGTTTGTAATAGCAATAATTACCTATTCAGCATCCTTCATCAGTCTCTGAACTCATTTTCTTCAGTCATTACTTTACTGAAAAAAAAAACTTAAATGGGTCATTTATGCTTAAATTAATCTCTGGTTTTCCCAGCGTACTTTCTTTGTTCATCTCCAACTTTAATCACTGAAAAACATTTAGATTTACAGAAATCTCTGGCAAAATAGATGCATCCTTCATAGTCATCCCGTTTCAGGAAGTTCAGCAACTGCTATATTAGTGACATCACAGATGGTAAAGTCAATTTTAAGATCTATTTCACATGCAAAACCTGGCATACAACGTGAGCGAATACTAATGTGTAGAGGAGTTATATGGAGGGGGACATAAATCGTTCTCTAAGGCAGCAACGATCATCTCAGCTGCTGCTGAAATCTATGGCTAAGGGTGTATTTTAAGGGGAGAGTAGTGGTGGCCCAGGACCCATGAAGGCAAATCAAGAGGGTTTACTTGTCTGATTGATGTGTAACTGCAGTTTCCTCTTACACACAGTACAGTTCTGTGGTGTCAAACCTCACTCTCTAGCAGAAGCTATGACTTTGCAAAGCAGTCCCTCTTTCAAAGATGTTTTGTAATCACTAAAACCATTTTTATAATAATCTGGGATTATTGTTTCTCTATGTCCGGTTTGTTTTATCCTGTCAGAATGGTGATGTGCTTCTCAAAAATATGTTTTGTTAAACAAGTGAGCTGCAAAGAGCCTGCCTGCTAAAATTTAAGTGAGCAAAAAAAGAAAATTTCCACCTTTGTGAAAGAGGATGAATTCTGTTTATACAAGAAAGGAAGAAAAAGGAAGTATCATTTTTTTCAAAATAAAATTTGTTTGCATGTCACCTGTAATGTAAAAATGAGTTTTCCAATCTGAAAAATAATTTTCTGCTTTGCGCAAGGAAACAAAAGGATTTGCCCAGTACGTTTGCAATGCATTTTGAGTTAACTGATGTAACACTAAAACAAGAAAGCTCTTGTATGCCTAGTTGAAAAAACATCTACGTGCTCTGATTGTTTATTGAATGTTAATATTCGAAGGACTGCTGCTTCTTTGATTTTTTTTTGGCAGAAACAGCAACTGTGGTTAATGATCATCTGGGGGGGGTATTTTTTTTCTAATAAAATGTCATTTATCAGCAAAGAAAGAGAAAAGAATCTGGAGGTCATGTGTACAGATGCATAAACTAAATACTGCTGCTTCTGCCAGATTGCTGCTTTTGCTTGTACATTCATGGAATATCTGTTTGCTTAAAAATAAGACAAGTCCAGCAAGTCCAAATTCTAGATCTAGATGCAAATTAAAAGCTCTTATATCTAGATTTTCTTCTTAGAGTAAGTCCGATAGTATATACGCAAAGTCTGTGTATACACATATGAACTGATATGCATATTTTCTGTGTCCTGCAGTTTCAATACGAACTCATGACCCAAACTTCAATGGCTCTTCAGGAGTAGCCACCTAATGTGTCAAAAATATACACCAGATCAAAGAATCATTTCTAGTCTAGCTCTCTCATTCCCTGGAGTCCTTACTGGTCACATCTTTTGAATTTTCTGTCAGTTACTCAGTGAAAGGTGCCAGTACTCAGAGTACCCGAAAATGAAATCTCAGGATAAGGAAATTGATAAGGAGAGGCACCCTGAATAAAGTAGAACTCTTGAACTTGTGGCAGCACACGAATGACGTCTTGCAAAAACGACCAGTAGATCTAGATAGAACCTATATCTGTGACAGAAATGGGAATTCAGTGTGCAAAACAAATTGAGTTAAATAGTGTGTTTAACTCATTACATCAACTTTTATATCTCTCATAGTTACAGTGATTCAAGGAATATATTACAGGTTTCTTGAACAAATGGAGCCTGCCCACACTACATGAGTCAGATAATAATAAATTACATTGTGGATTCTTAACTGTAGAAATAATCAATGTCATCACCATTCCCTTCCTAGCAACAAAATATTGGTTAACCAGTCTTTTTAAGTTGATTGTGCAAAACATTTTTAATATTTCTTACGGTGTTTTGCGGGCCCTTTGAAAATATAAAGTCATTTGGTATCAAGGCCAAACACTAACAGGACCTGCTAACATTGACAATCTTTCTTTAGTGTAATAATTCATTATGTTTGTATAGAATGCCAAAGGAGCAAACCTTAAGTTTAATCACGTTCTGTAACTTTTTAGGCTCAGATTGCTGTATTTATTTATACTTGCACAGTGATCCTGGAGCCTATTACTCTCCTCAGTGGAATAGAAGATAGAGTGGGTTGGTAGGAGATACTATTGCAAGTTTTGAAAAGTTAAAAATCTTTCTCCCATAGCTGTTCCAGGGAGAAGAATAGGAGGGGCATTATATGCCAGACCTTCCAAAATGTTACATCTGCTACAAATGCTGTCCTGCTATAGTATTTATGGGAGATGCAAGAAGAGATTAATAGAAAGCAGACTTGATACGTTGTATGCATTGTTTATTTTCAGCATTGTAAGTCCATATTGCCTCTAAGCAAATACAATAATGTGATCCTTTTTATATCAGCAGGTTTTATTAATTCCCATTACTTTCTCTAACTTATCCCTCAAGGACTCCTATAATGAGCGTGCACTGAAAACAGATGCTGATAATCCTGTGTGTGCTGTTTATACCTCCAGCCTTCATTGGATTCCCTGAATTCCAGATGGCAGATAGTCATTCTATTCTACATACAAGACTAAAATGTATATCTGTCTGTACTTCATAATTTTAATTACAATATCTAGACCAAACCTGTTCTGTCCTTTTCACCTTTTGTATTCTTCTATTTTTGCAATTTGTTGTCTTCTTTTCAATTGCTGAGAACAGAAAGGATTCCCTCCTTAAACCACTGCTTTAATTATTTTGCTTTTTATATCTGTTGCTCATCAGAAATAGTAAGTTGTAAAATTACATACTGTTTTATTAGTACTTTATCTAAGTCTCTTGAGGTACATACAATCATACTTTAAATTGTATTAAGAAATAAAGTAGGCTGGGTTTTTCAGAACTTCCAAGTTGTTACGAACTGTAAGGATTGGCGGCATGTTCTAATACATACTAGAATAAGTTTTAGAAGATCTAGAATTCCTCTGACCTGCGCTGTTCTAATCACAGTCATTACTAAGTTCAACCTTGTATAAGCATTTCCTCCATTTCTCACTTTTCATCTGTCTTATTCTCAATATACTGCATGCTCTCCAGAATGGTATATTCTCATCTGTATGCTCACTCTAACTTTTTAAAATTAGTAAAATTATTCTCAATTCATATTCTATAAATAAGACCAGACACGTGGTACTGTAAATTATTTATTCAGTGTCATTATATTCATGATACTTCGTATAACAAATCAAGTCCTATGACAAAATTCTGCTGCTTTATCTAGGCCTCATCTGGATTAAGTCCATGAAAATCTATAATTAAACTAACACAGATCAGTAGTAACTTTAAACAATTTAGTCACAGTAAAATGAGTTTAGCTGTATGGCATTTGGTCCGTGATCTTGGCTTTAAAAATGCATACTTCAAATTTGGCAGAGTAAAGGAAGAAGAAGGAGAGAGCAGAAATCCCCCTCCTGCACACACACTCCCCATCCTCAGTTGTCACGTTTATATGCAAATGTTCCTTCACTTCTGCAGATGAAAACAATTTTGTACTCAGGCTGCAAAATTACAAGAAAATGTGTTTAAATTACAAAATGGAATTTTTTTATGGTTCCTTATTATAGTAGACAATATTCAAGCTGAGGTGATACAGAAGGATTCCATTTGAAGAGGAGGCAACATAGGCACACAGCATACTCGCCATACTCGCCACCTGGAAAGAGGTGAGCATCCCGAGGCTCATGCGTGATCCATCCTGCAAAGGGATCGGAGTACTGGCAAGAGAGCTGTGGAGAAGAAAGCCCCTTACACATACCTACAAAAAAGACCTATGAAATTCCAGAGATATAGATAAATCTAGAAGATCTTAGAATCCACATCTCTGCCAGGTCTGATTCAGTCTTTGAGATGTGTGTACCTTGACTTGAAAAAAGGTTTGCCTTTAGCAACACATCCCGGGTGAGACAAAGGCAGCTCGGTGTGCTGATGGCAAGCTCACGTCCTTCTGCCACAGAACTACAGCACCGTGTCCTGCCAAAACACTCACGTTCTCTCTACACTTTTTGGCCTCATCTTGATGGTATTTCCCTTGCAAAACTCATTCTGAGTTTAGTTGAAGTCATGCAGCAGTCGTATGTTCTGGTTTATGACTGCTCAGCCCTATTAAGTAGATGAGAAGAGAATGAAAACAGAAAAGGTCAAACATCTCTTTGGCTCCTTCAGCCAATTCCTTCTATAGCGGGATGTGCAGTCCCAGCGCTGACCACGATCACCTGTTCCATGGCGGTGTGAGGGTATTTCAATCAGCTGCACCTGACAGTCAGAAATGCACTTTAGTATTTACTTGCTTAATGTACCAAATGCACAAAGAGGGGAATTGACAAAAACTGCTTAATAAAAGGGGCTTCCTCTAGCTCTTTCCATCTAATGATCATCAAGCCGTTCATCAGCAGGAATCAAGCTGCTGTCGTTGGTGGGTAATAGTGCCCATTGTACAGATGGGGAAATAATCCGACCGTGGGAATGTGTTTTAGTCGGTAACAGGAACCGTGTCTAGTGCTTTGCTGCAGGTTTCACCAGAGAGCGAAGAGGCCCTCGGAGCTCCGCGCGCCTCGCGGTGCGGGATGTCGGGCCCGGCCCGCCGTCCTCCCTCTGCGGGGTCGGCGGGGGCTGCAAGGCGAGCAAACCCGCTCCTCTCTTATTAATATCGTGATACATTAATATATATCAATGTAGTATATATTATCATAAGTTTATAGATAATATTTTATATTCTTATTATCCACTTAAAGGCAGGGTATCCCGGGCTGCTTCCGCTCCCGGTGACCGCAGGCGCCGCGCGGCTCGTGCCCCCTTGTCCCCCCTCCCCTCCCCCCTCCCCTCCCTCTTCCCCTCCCTCCGTTCCCGCCATTCCCTCCCCCCGCCCCCCGCAGGCGCCGCCCCCTCCCGCCGGCCCCTCCCCGCGCGGGGCGCTGTGCGGGGGGCGCTGTGCGGGGCGCTCGGCGATGGCCGCGGGGGGCGCCGCGCTCCGGACGGCGCGGGGCCGGGCCCTGGCCGCCTTCCGACCAGGTACGGCGGGGGCGGGAGCCGGGGGTCCGGGGGCGCTGCGGGCGGCTCTGGCGGCCACAGGTGTCCCGGCTCTCGGCCGAGCCCGGGCCCGCGGGTGTGTCCCCGGGCGGCTCGCGGCGCTGCGGCCTCTCGGGGCGGCTCGCGGGGCTCTCGGGCCGGGCCGGGGGCCTGAGCGCCGGGGAGGGTCCGCGGCGCTCCCGGCTCTCGGGCGCACAACTTGCTCTGCGGTAGGAAATCTTTCGCTGTTGCCACGCGGGGTATTTTATCTCCCTGTATTTGTTTGTAAGTCACGGTTTGGTTTGGTTTGGTGAGGTGCGCGAGGCTGTTCGGCCCCAGCGATCTCATGGTGTTTTCGTTGGAAGTATTTGGCTTTGCTTGTGGCCAAATAAAGAAAAAATCACTAACTCCGAGCATGCGAAGTACATGTGTGCAGTCGTTCTGGCAACCTATTAATTGCAGATGGTGTGGCTGGTTTGGAACAGAACGCCTGGCGTTGGTTGAGGGGACAGATGGCAGAGAAGCCGTCTAGTTGTATCAACTCTGTCGTGAAAATGCAGCAAAAGGACTGTTCGACAGCAGTGGAAAAGTTTTTGAACAAAAGCTTTATCTGAGTACTTCTTGAAAATTGAAACGTGGAAGAAAAAATGCGATACAGGTATTTGGTTTTTCCAGGTATATTTCTTTCTCCTCAAGTGTCCCTGTTTGGTATCCTTTAGACTATGATTATGACTTTTCTTACCGGCTAGTTGTTTTGAACCTTGTTTAGGACTCTCTAGACTGTCACAGTCCAGCTCCCTTCTTTGGGTACAATGTTTTTTTGTCGGTGTTTACCTAGCTCTTTCTTAAGAGGCTAAAGTTCAACATAACCTTTTAATAACTAAATGATTGGAAAAAAGTACAACCAGTGGCTGTCAAAACTAAGGCAAAGTTTCTCGCAGTTTGAGTTGAAAATGTGCTGTGTTTTGTTTCTCTCCTCAGTCTGTAGGCTTCACTTCTGTTAAACAGGTGATCATACAAAAGACTTCCTAACACTGTTACGGCTTTGGTACGCTATTTCCTTTTAAAATTTGACACTCACTATTGAGAGTTTAATTTTCTTGTTTTTCTTACTGCTTCTTCTGCAAAATCGTTATTCCATGCCCTATCCTGTAATAGTCTTCCGTTAAGTCTCCTTTCACATAATGTGGAGTTTGTACTTGTTGCCTGCTCTAATCTGCTATTAATACATGATGTGCAAATCAGAAGCTCAAGGTTAGGGTCTAAATTATCCATGTAATCAATGGAACATAGTAGCAAACACTGCATAAATACCCTGGTTTATTGGCAAGACACCTCTGTGTGCTATGGCCTTACTTTGTTAATACATTCTCTGTCTTTTCTACCCGTGTGTAAATACGCTTCAGATGTCTACTATTTTTATTGGTATTTTAGTGAAGAAACAGGACTGTGTGTTTGAGTGAATTCTGTCTTTTCCATCACTTCTCTCAAAAAGTTGTGGTTTGTTTGTTTTGGGTTGGGTTTTTTTGTCACAAGTATGCCAGGAGCATGGTCTGGAAAGAATTCCTGTGGAAGTACCTAGAGCACCTTTTTCAAGTAACTAAATGGTTGTAGTACCATCAGCTTGACTGGTTGAGAAGTGTCTCTGTTTTGAACTTTGCTTTTGCTAGTTGTAGCTGATGGTTCCAAAACGTTCATCTGAAAGAGGCGGATAACCAGTGTTGCATACTCATGTCCTCCATTCCACAGGTGATTTTATGGTCATGACTTTTTGTCACGCTTCCCTCACCGATATTTGCAAACTCTTTAAATTTATTCAGTTGCTTCTCATATTGCTTATTTGGTCTGTTCTCTTTTCATTTGCTATCTTTGCTTTTTAGACAGTACTCAATGTTGAGATGTTTCTTTGTAGCATTTGCTAGAACTGTTGTTGTTTATATGAAGCTGGTGGTGTTTTTCCCATGTGCACTATTCTGCATTGAAGTTCATCTGCTTTCTTGAAGAGTCAGTGGGTAATGAAGTCTCTCCCCAGTTCTTCACAACGAGGCCTTGTTTTCATACTGCCAAATGGTTAGTTTTAGCAAATTTCACTTCCTCGCTATTCAGTTGCTGTTACAGATTGTTTTGAATTCGTTGAACAGTGTAGGTTCCAGTACAGATTCAGGTGGGATCTCTCTGTCTTGTCCGTTTCTTTTTTTTCTTGCTAGTTTTTTATACATGTGAGGACATTGATATTTCAGGATAGCTTGGCTTCCTTAGGAGTCTTTGATGAGTAGCTGTCAGATACCTCAGTAAGTGCAGCAGTTAATGTCATTGTTACCGTTTCCAAGAAGTTGCCTGTACAGGTGGCAGGTTTGCTGTCAGTAGTTACCAGGTTGCTCAGGAAACCTTTTTAAATGTAGGTATGGTACTGGCCGTCTTCCTGCTTCTGATGCAAAGGCAGTTTTAAGAAAGGTAACTCCGTAGGGGGTAGTTGTTTTTTACTTTTGAGTTCTTATTTGGATGCCATCTAATCTGAGTGGTTTGTTACTGTTCATGTCTATTTGTTGAGTCGTCTACTGGTATTTTGATTTGAGAGAGAGCTCATGAACTGTTTTTAAGGAAGAATTCTGGCATTAGGTCTTTGCAAGTTTCTTCACAATAAACGTGGCTACAAAATTTACACTTTATGTTTGGGTACATCTTGCATGTGGAACATGTTCGCCTTAGTGAGCATCTGGCAGGCTACCTGCTCTTAATGCCTTTAAAAAGGGGTTTATTAGTTTTCAGATTTGTTCTATTTCCACTTGTTCTTCACATTCTTTAGCTTGCCTTCTTGGAGTTTCATATCTAACCTTGTAGTGTAGAAAATCTTACCTGTTTTCCTTATTCGGATGCTTCAGCTTTTTGAAGGGTGCTGTCCTGCTCTTACGAGCATCCTTATGGCTGTTACTTATGTTGTTTAGTCGGTCTGGATGCCTTTTGATCTTACTGAAGTTCTTAATAAATGCAGTACATATGGTCGGAGCCTCTGGGACAGTGTCTTTGAATAACTTCCATGCTGCCTTCAAGGATTTCTGCACTTTTAAAAGTCATCATAATTACATATAATTCGCCTTCCTTTGAAATGAAATACAACTGCAGTTGATTTCTTATTTTTTCTTGCTTTCACATGAGTGTTGGATTTTGGCACATTATGATTGCTGTTCTAGAGCTCTTCAACAGTAATATTTTTGAGTACTGATCAGAACTGCTTCCCAACTAGCATATTCCATTCCCAGTACTGTCTGCATCTCCCATATGAATTAGGCTAATTCTTATGTGGGTTTTGAGCAACTTTCTGTGACTTCACCTTGTCATTATGCAAGCCACCCCCCTTCACACCTACAGCCTTGGGCTGTAAAGTTTCTGTAATGAGTTTACTTGTTAAACTTGGGGGTGGGCATAAAGGTATGACTAGAGTCTAGCATTCTGTATCCCTCAGTACGAATAAATTGTATCTGAGGGGACATTTCCTACCTTGATTGTTATCTAAGAAGTTTAAAAGTATACTTTTTAAAAATAGTAGCACTGCCTAATTTATTTAAGAAACTGTGTTCTGTCAGTTAGTGTTTCCACTGATATAAGGGCATTTTTTGTATTTATTACAACTCAGAGTATACTGAGCAAGCACTAGGTATATGTTCACATCCATCCTCCTTTGATGCAGCAGTGTTTATCGAGAGACTATGGACAGGAGTAAGTTTTCGTAACTGACTTTTTTTCATGAAATTCCCTAAGGGAAGAAGAAAACCAATATACTGTTGAAGCCAACCAACATGCTTTTGAAAAATTCCAGCAGGGGAATACGGGAAATCGCACCAGTACTATGTGGCTGTCAGAGGCCAACCTGCAGTAGTTTTTGTGAGCAATCGCTATATAACTGTGTTTGTGAGCCTTGGAGAGTGGGGAAGAGAAATTAAGAAAAGCAAAAGAAGAAATAAGGGTGTGTTAAGATAATAGCTATTGTCCTCTAGAAATGGTAAGGTTCGACTTAAATCACACCTAGGACCTTGAAGTGTCTTTTTGTGTGTGATCACAATGCACGGCTGAGGTTTCCTCTTGTGAATTGCCGCTGACTACTTTGGCCCTTCACAGAATTAATCCTAAGATAAAATTAGAAGCTGGCACCATTTTTCAGCCTATGCTACCAAAAATTCGGTGCATTGATCCTCTTGCCATACTCTGGCATGCATGGGAGCAGAAAAAGAGTGGGAAGCTATTGAAACTGAGGCATAACAACATATTCTGAAGTTGGACTTCTTCCGTGGTGATCAGCTGTGCAGCTCTTAAGGAGGCCTGGGAACAAAATGGATTTGGAATAGGAGTTTTGTGTGGCTTGATGTATAAGAGCTGCTCCCCAGACATTACTTGTCCTTCAGAAGTGGAAGCTGTATGTACATCACTTATCTGAGAAATCTGCTGACTTTTGCCTGGCATTTGCATTTTCTTATTGCTGTGATAAATACAGAAAGTTACAAACAGCCTCTATGCTCATAGGGATGAAGAGCCAGTTTACAGGCATTCTCAGCTCTGCTCAATTTTGTGATATAAAGGAGAAGGCAGAAAAAAAAACGTTGCACTGGGGGCACAACAACCCTATGCAGTACTACAGACTAGGAGAAAAGTCTTGCTGGAAAGCTGCCTGGAGGAGAAGGACCTGGGGGTGTTGGTTGAACATGAGCCAGCAGTGGCCCAGGTGGCCAAGAAGGCCAATGGCATCTTGGCTTGTATCAGAAATGGTGTGGCCAGCAGGTCGAGGGAGGTTATTCTCCTCTGTACTCAGCACTGGTGAGACCGCTCCTCGAATCCTGTGTTCAGTTCTGGCAGAGGCTGCCCAGGGAGGGGGTTGAGTCACCTTCCCTGGAGGGGTTTAAAAGAGGAGTGGACAAGGCGCTGAGGGACATGGTTTAGTGGCAGATAGGAATGGTTGAACTCAATGATCCTGGGGGTCTTTCCACCCTGGCGATTCTGTGCTGCTCTTGCTTTACCTAGTATGCACTTTGTCTGGTACAGCTGCCTAGCTCATCTAGAGACTTGAAAAAAGGACCTCACTTCCCATGGACTTGGATATTGAAACTCTTAGCCAAAAGGATACATTCACAATCATTCCCATAAAAGTTATGGTCTGCTGCATTTGAAGGTAAGATAGTAACTGAATGCGCTATTTAACTGAAACCTTCTGGAATAACATCTAGGACCTGGATCGTGACTAGATGATCACTGCAAAAGCAGCTGTTCCCTCTCCCACCATTCCCAGATTTGTCTGAGCACTCTTCTCATGAGTCAAAAAAAAAAAAAAAAAGGTTAAACCAATTTTTCTGGTGCTGCACTTACTGCTTGAGCAGATGAGATTCATTTGCACGGGCTCCAGTACCTGTTCTGCTTGAGGGTGCCAGCAGGCAGCTGATGAGGGACAGAAGTAGGAAACTGAAGTTTTATTACTATTTATCTGAACACATGAGTTCTTTAATCGTTAGGCAAAAGACTTCTGGATCCATCTGTAGTGGTGGATGTGCTTTTATGTCATGTTTCTTGTTGCTGCCCCTCTTGCCGTGTTGGTCTTTTTCTTGAAAGAGTACCTGTGCAGGCATGCCTGAGTTTTAAGCAAAATAAGCCAAATTGCACTAGTTGCAACGTGTTAAACCTTAGCTGGACTGATGTTGTGTCTTGCACAGATAAGGAAAAACTTGCATGAACGCCTCTGCGGACAGACCAGTGAGGACAAGTAAGAGTTATTTACTGCCTGAGCTGAATTCAGAACAGGCTTAAGAGTACAGGCGCTAGTTTGCACCAGTGATGTTGTACCAATACAACTCTCAATGATATACTATTATTTACAGCACTTTATAGTAAATGAAATACATTCCCGATAAACGGAAGCTTAAGTTTAAAATGAGCGTCCATATATTACTTCGTCCCCTTATGTTCTTTTATTTCATGGGGAACACAATCAGTAAGTACTAAACTAAACTAGTAAGTACTGCTTGTTAAGTAATAAGCTAATGGAATTTGGATTAATAGTGGGTTTATTTGTTTTCAATATGGTTTCTAGTTGGAGTGATAAAATAACAAGGCAAAGGTAGAAAATATTTATTCAACCTTACTGTTATTTTTTTTTTAACTATTTGATAAATTATCACAAAAAAATACCACAAAAAAAAAAAAAGCTGTTGAGTGATTTACTTGAATAAGACCAGTTAATGAAACTAATGTTTTAATGCACCCGATTCCTGGATCTGTTCTGTTGTCTCTGCTTTCTTCATTTTATAAATACTTTTTTCTTTCCTGCAGGGGAATATAACATATACCTCTGCATCATTTTCAGTTCCTTTCTCTTTTCACCTCCTATCTCTTCCTTTCTCACCACTCTTCTTCACCTCCACCTCTGCATCTTCTGTTTCTCCTTTCTTCTGCCACTTCTTGATTCTGTCTGCGTAGTCAAATTCTCTTTTGAAATTCATCTTATCAGTGTCTCTCTCTCTCTGCCTCACATGACCATCTCTCACCCACTCAAACCAGAGCATCTGTGCACAGTCCTGGAAACATTCAGGTACTTAAAACCTAGAAAGCTACTGTATTGGCACAAATGTAACACAGGGGAAAGAAAATATTCATGAAATGTATATTAGAATAGCGCCTGGTCTGGCCTTACAACCTGTTTTGCATCAGCTCTGCATGTTCCCCAACAGTGCATTGTGTGCCTGACAGCCTCCTGGCCTGCTGCATGTGCTGTGGCTGTCGCTGGCCAGCAGACTCTTGTCTGGAAAGGGAAACACAGTGTGTCCATAATTGAAATACGGTCTTTGAAAACATAGACTAGTTCTCTTTTCTGAGTATTTCCTGTAAAAATTAATGTTTCTACGTTTTACTTAGGCTACCATGGTAAAAATTACTAATTTCAGATTAATCAGTACAAAACAAATAGATTTTGCTGAGGATTGATTATCAATACTGTCAACTGAGTTGCTGGAGAAGTGTCAGGTGTTAAAAATCCTGCCACGTTGTTCAAAGAGTTGAGCTTTTTTTCCCATTTAATGAATTTGAGGATTGTGCCACTCCTCCAGAACGAGTTCCTCTTTCAGACTTCCCCTTTTCTTAGTTTTATTTCGTATAGGTCATAAAGGATGATGCAGACTCCCTTAACTGCGTTTTTCTGTAGCCTTCCACTTACAAAAACCGAGTAAGTTGATTGATTTGCACAAACAATGCCTTTGATGCAGCATGTAAACTGGGTTTTTTTTATGGCAGTCATACTTTGCCGTGCAAGATGTAAAGACCTAAGTTGCTTTGTGTTATTCAGCAGGTTCCATAAGGCTTCTATTGCAAACTCATGGATAGATGGTTCATTCCACTTCCCTGAGTAAGTTACGTAATTGGAAAATGTAATTTCATTTTGGAATTAAAATGTGGTGGCTAGTTAAAAGTTTCCGTCTGTAAAGTACATGATTATTATTTAGAACATGGCAATGCTGGTATGAATTAACCGACAGTGTTAACAAATTATAAATAATTTTGTTTAGAAATGAAATGTTACTTCAACTAAAATGTTAACTGGAAGCTTGCATTTGTCAAAATTACCTGATGCCATAGCAACAGGTGACAATTACAAACAGCTTCTGGGAGTTGCTCACATTCCTCCTTCCCCACCTCAGCCTATCCATATCCATGGTGCAAGAGATGAATTCTAACCTCTAACTTTCCTTGAAAGAAAGGTACCTCCGCTTCTTGCAAAGTAGGAAGCTCCAAGTCTAGATCACTTGAAAGAAAATGAAAAGTGTATCCACGCAGTGGACATGCTACTTGCTTACATACTGCTATTGGAAGATTAGTTTTACTTCTGACTGTATTTCAGATCAGACTGGCATAATGAGAGTATATTTACAGATTATATTTTAATTTGAAATAATTTGATTTTTTTTTTTTTTTAGATTCAGCTATAGATGATGTAGTCAGTGAGGTTTTAACAATTTAAATGCTGCGTAAACCCCTATAATGCTACGTGTATTAAGCCAAATACAGCTGTCGAAACAAATACTCAGGTTGCAAATGAATGCATTTAGACAGCTGGAGAAACCACAGTGTACTTGTGTTTGTACTTTAATTCCAACTTGAGACATAAGTCTACGAAACTGAATGCCCATTTTTGTACTTAATTTGTAGTCAACTGTTGCTTTATTTGCCCAGTATTGAGATTATTCTTTTTTCCTAATGTGCTTGTTATGTATCACATTTCTTTTGTGTTACTTGTTATTATAGTATTAGAGAAACTAGTATACAACAAAATTGTAGCAATAAAAATTCAATTGTACCCTCTGCCTGCACTGACTCTACCAATGAAGATTTGTTTCTGAGTCTTCACCTTTTTTATCAGAGGTCTCAGGAGCTATTGTGACAGTTCTGAGTTAAGATTTCCATTGCTGATTCTGATGTTGCCAGATTTTGTGTTTGTGCACCTTGATGCTGTTGAGTGGATTCAGTTCTAACTCCAAAGAGTGTGCTACATCCAACTTCTCTCTAAAAGTATAAGAACAAAACACATTTAACTCCTTAATAATTTAAGAACAATTCTACTGGAACCATAAAATGCGGAAATGTGGTTTGTATGTTTTAACCTGTTAATTAAAGAAGCAATAATTGGAGTCTTAAAAGAATCAACTGAGATCTAGTGTTATACACTTGTACTGTGTTGCAGTTTAGTAATTTTGAGCACTGTTTGCTGAATTTTTCACATACCTTTCCTCTACTCAATCTGTAATGGCCATGTGGTATAAGTAGATTAGCATACTTTCATTTATATTTCTGCCTTTATATTTGTCCTGTATGAGTGGCTACAGAATTCTGTAATTTCATTGAAGTGGCCTGGCTTACATAAGTGAAGAGCAATCAATTGAATGATGCATGGAAGCTTTCATTCTCTCTGTAAGTTTCTCTATTGCTTAACTTCTTTTTTTCCCCCTCTTTTTATTCTTAGATGAAGAGTACCAATGGAAAGGGCCCTTCTACTTCATCCAGGGAGCAGATCCTCAGTTTGGGTTGATGAAAGCTTGGGCAGTTGGAGACACTAGTAATGGAGATGATGAATGGGGAGAAGAAATCAAATTAACAGAGCAAGCAGTACAGGCCGTTAACAAACTAAACCCTAAACCCAAGTTCTTTGTGTTGTGCGGAGACCTTATCCACGGAATGCCAGGTAAGGCAATTAGAAGTGTAGAATGGTGTTCGTAACTCCATTTTCTTTATATTTCAGATTGACAACAAGGGTAATTTCATTTCCTTGACTTCATAATGTTCTTTCATAGGGTTTGGTATGCTACTTTTCTGGTGTTTGGGAAGAAAGTGCTTTGTAGATGATTCTTGAGACGTTATTCTGATTTCATCAGTGGGCTTCTGTATCATTCATTTTAGGGCTGTAATTTTGTTAGTAGGGTTTGGGTTTTTTTTTCAGAGATGTGAGGAAATTTTCATTGAAAATAAAAGTCCTAAACAAATTGCTTTGAGAAGACAAATAGGGACTTTGGCTGCTGGGGAGAAGCAGTGCC
Organism: Phaenicophaeus curvirostris; assembly: GCF_032191515.1. Lineage (NCBI taxonomy): Eukaryota > Metazoa > Chordata > Aves > Cuculiformes > Cuculidae > Phaenicophaeus > Phaenicophaeus curvirostris. Next base: position 820,271 of record NC_091407.1, read on the forward strand.
AAGAAAAGAACAAAAAATAGCTGTGGCTTTCTGAGTACCTAAAGTGGATAAAGCTCACCTAATTCTCTGACTTTCTAATTCTTAAATCCAGCTGTTTAAATATTTAAATTCTTAACATGCTAAAAGTCAGCAAATTCATATTTTAGCATTCTGTCCTGCTGTGTAACTCAGATTAGTGTGTTTCTGTGTACAGCTGAAGGTAGAACAACAGACCATCTGGAAAGGTGAGTTACAGATTTTGACAGTTAAAACTTTAAAACAGACTGGCAATATTTTCTATCTTAAGAAGCTATATACTTTTCTTGGAAGTGGAAGAAGAGGTGATGTTACCAGCTGACAAGTGGTCTGCAAAGCAGATCTAAGCACCATGTCTTACATTTCTTAGCCTTGACAAGAACAAAGCTGCAAACAGCTTTAGCTATGTAGCTGACAGCAGAACAATCCACCAAGTGAGGTTGCAAATAGTCCTGTGTGCTTCATTGTACACTCTGCTTTGCACTCCACTTGCACCTGAGGGGGTGCTTCACAGCTGTTGTTTGCATGTTTGAGACCTTTCACTAATTCCTTCAGTGTCCTACAACATGGATTTTAAAACCTTAGCTGTCATATAGACAAGTCAAATTGATTGACATCTTTTATAGGCTACAGACTTTCTTTTGACCAGAAAACAATTTTAGTGATAGAGTGGGAAAGTGTAAAAACCAACAGATTTAAGCTTGATAGAATCTGCTGTAACACCTCAGTAGCTTGATCATAATGTAAAGTCTGCCATTCAGTTTTATTGGTTTGTGTTCTTCCATTAATTTTGGAAGCACAACCCAGAATCATAAAATAATCTCTTCCTAAGACTCATCTGGCCTTCCTACAGCAGAGTTTCAATACATATTTCAGTTAGGACTTCTAATTTATGTAAGTGTTCCAAACATTTTATCTTTGGTATCACTTGTAAGAGGAAGAAAATTCAGGACAAATAATAGGTATTCTATATTCTATTGAAAAGGATCTTTCAGTCACATTTAAATAATCCAGGAAGCTAAACTAATTTCATTCTCCCGCGGTATTTCTCAAAGACTCATAAAGCAATGCAAAGTTCTGAGTACTTCTGTCTGTGCTGACTTGTAAACAGTGTTGTTCTAAGGCTTTTCTGTTGATAGAGACTAGGTGCAAACTACAGAGGTTCAGCAGTCATCTGATTTCAGCTGGGTACTGAATGGCTAGTTACAATAAAGAAGTCTTATGTGTGGCAGTTTTGGGTTTATGTTTATTTCTAGTAATGGATCTCTGTACTCATTATTGTCCCTTTAACCAGTGTATGTCTCAAATTTCAATAATATTTTAAATACAAACCTGTTAGGGTTTTGAAAAAAATTATGTATTCATTATGCTAACAAACATGTAAAAGGAACTGAACAGATTGCACTGCTGAGATCAGTTACATTGTGTGATGTGTGTGCTGTGCATTGTATAAATATTTGAAGCTGCCTAGTGCAGTTTCTAAGAAATTGAAAGAAAGAGCAGCTCATTACTCAGTTATCTTAGGGGTCTTTTCTAGCCTAAATGATTCTATGATTGCCTCACTTGAGACGCCATATTTTAATTCATCTAATAATTTCTTGTTGATTGACTTTGTTAATACTTTGTAAGCCATGTTATCATGTAGTTATATAAAATAGTTATGGGAATGTACTACTAAATGGAATTTTAGAATATTCAAATGCAACAATTACTTACTTCATTAATGTCTTTGTATTTATACAAATTACTTACATGTTCATCAACTCATGGCACAGCAAGTACAATTTAAAAAAATATATTATGCATATAAGCACGGTTTTACAGTCAGACATTTATCTTTTTGTCTAAACTGATGAGAGAGAAAAATTAATCACTCTGTGGTGCAGATACCTGTGGATTAACACTGACTAGTTGCCTAGAAGGGCAGGGAGACATGTGATATAGCAAGGGAGACAAACACAGAGTCAGAAAAATACTTCATAGAAGATAAATCTAAGTCTATGTGTTTAAAGGAATTTGAGCAGCACTTTAGTTAAAACTGCATGAATGTGATTTCAGAGATTTTTTCCTAGCTTTTCCTCTCACTGACTTAGCTTCTGGAATAGGAAGAATAGAAACTCCTTCAAAACACAAGAAGATATAAAGAAAACTTAAAAGATATTTTAAAGCAAGGCAACTCACATCCTGTTTTAAAAATGTCTTAATATTGATAAGTTCTTTGGTCTGTTTGTTAATAGCTGTTACTGTATGAGACGTTGCAAGACACTGGCACTAAGTAGCCAAAATATTGGCCTTATAAGAACTTATTTACTGCATATTCTTTAAATCAAAATAGAAATTCTCTAATGTTTGAAATTCTCAAGATTTCTGCCCCATTCCATGCTGAACTCTAGGGATTGAGCTAGCTTGCATTTCACAGAGGAATGAATCCTTAAATTTCTTCTCTTACACAGGTATGTGTTTGAACTACTAGTGTATTTCTGCATCAGTTATGACTCAGATAAAAAGCAGGAGCTGTTATATTCCTCTGTCATAGGGCACAAGGCTCTCTCCACTAATTCCAGTACTAATACTGTGCTTGAGACTTCATACTTCTTTACATAATCCTTTTATATAATTCTAACTTGAAGTGAAGACACAATGAGATAAAAAGCTGTCAGTAATTGCTTAAAGTCTTTTAAAAAAATTTTAGAGAGAGTTCCATTTGAAAATATGAAGAATACTGGTGAAATTTTCCAGCATACTCATTATTTGTCCCAAGAAAAAAATGGAAATTCTAAGAATTCTGTTTGCAATAATACATTAATGAAGAACAGCAGAGTCTAAGAATTTTCATGGCCAGTAGCTTTTCAGATAACTTGAATGTATAAATGTTTGCAGAATTGAAGACCAGTAGTAAAACAGTACTGTAGCCATTTTATGCTTCTCCACTCATGAGTCTCTCCAAGAATAATTGTGGCATCAGTCCCTTCAGCACGTTAGTTCAATAAACGAAGTAGGCAAAAATAAGATGACATGAGACAAGACGTTTATTTAAGTTTAACAATTGTGAATTTGTCTTGTATCTTATTTAATGTCTCAAATTGCCTTTTAAATGACTTGTGTGTATCAGCTATGTTAAAACTGAAAACATCAGCATTAGTGAAGTGTATCGCAGTTAACTACTACAGTGTGGTTATTGAAGAAAGCTATGATGAAGTGAAGGTCAGCCATGTACTGCAATCCATTGGCCGGTGTCTGTCAAGTTCTTTGGATCATACTGCTTTTTAATCAATGCCTGCCAAGAAGAAGGGAGGGGGGAACCCAGATATTCCTCTCTTCTCTTAATATGATTTATCATGGAGTACTAAGCATAAAGTTTATGATGACTGTTTAAAGCATGCACTGTGGCTGTTTAGCTGAAGCAATGTTGAAACGTTTTGCCAAAGAACTCCCAAGAAATCACAGAATTCCAGCAGCTAGAAGTGATGAGCAGAATCCTGATCAGCTGGGAAGCAATTAGGCATAGCACTTGGAATCCATTACAGATATCATTAGAGCAATGAAGTAATCAGTGCCAGTATCTTGGTATTTAGCTGCTGATTAAAAGTAGTTTGTACCCCGAATATTATTTTCAGAAGTTTTTCTTGATTGCATAATCAAGAATAGGATATCTATTCCTAGTAACACTAATATTGCGGTACATAATCAAGAATTTTAAACAATACCTTATAGTACAACTGTGTTACTGAAAATAGTTTCTGTAAATGTGATACTTACACCTAGATACACCGTGACAACGAAGGGCATATTTCTCATGACATTGGTGTGCATTATGTTAGTGTACATCCTATATTGTTCCACTAACCTATACCCTTAAAGACAGATAGCTCAGCCAGTTTTTCACCCTTCTAGTTCTCCACTCATCTGAACTGCTAACTCCACAATCTTTTAAGGTGGAGAGGTGGCTCAAGGTGACATTAGCCAGCTCTCTCAGGATTCTTGGATGCATTCCGTCAGACACACTTGGGTTGTAAGTTTTTAGGAATCTTGAATCCTGGCTGAATCTGGTTCCATTGCTGTTATTTCCTCTGCTTCTTTAACTCTGGGAGAACGTTTCAGTGCAGGCAGGCCAGAGAAGCACTACTCGTACCTGTCACTTGTCACTGCCTTACTCAGCCATGGATATGTATTATCTTTCTGTATTATTTTATTACTAAAGTAGTAGTAGAAGCTTTTGCAGCCTAGCATGTCCCTTGCTAGTTTCAGTCCTCAGTGAGCTTTGGATTTCCTGACACCAGCCTGCATGCCCAGGTACCTTTTCAATACTCCTCCTCTCAAGACCATCTTTGCTTCCATCTTCCTTTTATGTCTTTTTTTCATAAGTACTTAGGCATGAGTTCCCCATTAAGCCACTCTCCTAACAGTCCTGCACTTTCTATGCCTCCCCTCCTCTTCCCTCAGTATCAGGAAGGACGATTTTTGTCCATCCTTGTGTTAGGAGGAGCATGGCTGTGAAGACACATCAACTCTCAAACTGTTTTGCCTTTCAGAGCTAAATAGCAGTTCCCTAAATAAGCCCATCTGCTGTCTTGAGGCCCCAGATCTGCTATCTTCCTTCCTTACTCCCTTAGGATCTTGAACTCCGCTCTGGTGGCTGCTAGAGCCAAGGCTGCCAAGGGATTAACACATTCTCTAGCACTTCTCTGTTAGTGCATAGTGGGACTAGGAGAGGAGGCCCCAGTTGGCCTATCAGTGTCAAGAGGTTGTCCCAGGCTCTGTCCTCTGTTGCTGTTAGCAGGTGTCAGGGAGGTTAGTGTCTCATAAGAGCCAGGGTCTGTGATCTGAAGACTTTTTCAGGTTGTTTTAGAAGACTTAATCCAGTTCTTCACCCCAGTGGGTGGTCTGTGGCAAGTCACAGAATTTGTAGGGGATCCTCTGATCTTGACTCACAAGCTCAACAAACCTGGTGTCTGTTCCATGGAATGGCTTCATACACTAAAGGCAAACTCCCTTGCCTTCTTCTCGTAGAATCATAGAATCACCAGGTTGGAGGAGACCCACCGGATCATCGAGTCACAGAATCACAGAATCACAGAATAACCAGGTTGGAAGAGACCCACCGGATCACCGAGTCCAACCATTCCTATCAAACACTAAACCATGCCCCTTAGCACCTCGTCCACCTGTGCCTTAAACACCTCTGTCAGTCTTTCCTGTTTCAGTTTCACATGAAGCGTTTTGCCTTCTTCTTCATCCCATACCTGGAGCGTAGATTGGTGTCCAGGAAGCAACTTCTGCATTTTAGCACCTTTCATTACAGAATTCAGCTGTTTGCAGTCAAGGTCACTGCTGAAGCCATGGAGAAACACTGACTGGTGAAGCTGAGAATCTAGCAGCTATTTTTGTGACTGAATTCCTTTAGATGAAATTGTTTAAACTCCTTTTTTTTAATTATAACTGTTGTCAGTAACTTGATAGCCATCAGTGCTAGCCAGTGAAGTCCTCTGTGACGTATCTTTAGACCAGGTGTTTAATTATTTTTCATTAATTGCTCTTACATGGGTGAAAGAACAAGTAAGACAGCAAGTCTCCTGCAAACTTTACTTAGCTCTGACTTTAATAAAATGTAACTGTTTAGAGGCTAAATGAAATGAGACTTGTCTAATAATGTGTATAATCACAAAAAAAGATAGAACTTGATTAAGCTTGATCTGTTAGTAGTGTGATAATGGATCAGTGAGCAAGTAATGTTTATGCCTGCAGTTTTAGATTCATTTGTGTGTATATGTTAATTAGAAGAAATCAAGATCACTGGAATTGAGTATTACTGCACTTGAAGTACACTGTGAATACTTGTACTAATTTCTTCAGGTAAGTGAAAGCATAATCTCCAGTGTACACAGTTCATGCCCAGATCATTCAGTGCTAAATAATCTTATGTCAATCCTTTCAGTCATTTAAGACCAAATAAAGTTTTTCCTTTTTTTTTCCCCCCATCTTTGTTTTATACTAGTAAATTGTTTACTTATAGGCTTTCAGATTCAGTTATAACACTATTCTGGAACAACTTTAATTCTGGTGAAAGAACCTTTAGCACTGCTAAGGTGAGTGGAAACAGCACCTGACAGGTCAGAGCTGTGACTGCTGTGCTCTATGTCAGAATTCCTTTGTTTTGCTGGAGGAAGAGGATGCCTACATCGCTTGCATCTGCTGTTTCAATGATCTTTTTCTCAAGGATCCATTTTTTTTTCTTAATATCCATTTACAAGAAACAAATCAATCTAGACAACTGTAAGTGATGACAGGAGACTAAGCTAGTGTGTAGTGGTGAAAAGGTATGGACTACCTAGAAAATCTGGTGTCTTGTGAAAAGACAAGACTGTGAATTTGGGAGGGAATTATCACTGTCACAGAATCACTGTGAGATTGCTGGAGATGTAAGTGCACTGCCTGCTTCAGCATCTCTCCCTACTGCTCTCTCCCTTTGCCTGCTCCCCCTCTCTGTTTCTAGCATCCTGCCCAGCTGGGCTGTGTGGCTCTCTTACGGCTGCTTCCAGGGGCTTCAACTTTACTGGGACCTTCTCACCTGCCAGCCAGCACCCCATTACTGCTTACAGAGCTCTGTGTGTGTGTGCATCTCTGATGCATGTTTTCTCCCACGAATTCTGCACATTTCGCTAATTCCTCCAACCCCTCAGTAAAGCATATCAGCTCAATTTGACTAATGGCAATTTGGAGCACCACTGTGCTTTATGTGAAAAGCAAAACTGTCTCCTGTGTGTCTCCTCAAAATTATGTACCTTTTTCTGTCTTTCATGCAAACGATGTTTTTTCATATCATAATGAAATAGCTGTGATATGCACCAAGGCTTTTTAAAAGCGGTTTCACAACTCTCACTATGAAGTCCAGTAATTTGTACGTGTATGTTCTTCCTTCTTAGAAAATACTTCACAGATGTTTATTGTACAAACTTGAAAATGTGCACTTGTTTTGCAGTCGATTCAGCACAATGTCCTTTCTAGGAGACAGGCTGCTCTGCTTGTACTTTATTACATCAGATATGAACTAGCTTGTTCACACTTCAGTAACTGAGTTGTTGGGAGATTTGGAGATTTCTGTGCAAAACCCACCAGTAGCACGATGTGATCTGAATGTAATGCTGAAATCTCCATGCAAATGCACAAGCTGCCATTTATATATTTGTGAACTGAATAAATTGCAGATAAATGTCACGTCCCATGCAAGTTCTTAATATTATATACAGCATATTAGTAAGGCACTCTACAAAGGATAAAAAATGCTTGATAATTCTTAGTGTCTTTCTTAAAAGTGATTTTACCACAGTAAATCTGGCTATGAACTGCTTTTTTAATTGCTTTTAAAGTACCATTAAATAGCCCATTTTGAAAAAAAACAAAAGCACATTAATTTAAAAAAAAGTGCCAGACAAAATTAAGCTGCTTGGTGAGTCCTTAAGGGAAGCATGTATACGAGGAGATATTTTGTAAAGTTTTAATTTTATCTGAAAATGCAGTAGTTCTTTTAAATTTTCCTTTCTCATCTACAACACAAGAGCATGAATGCTGGTGTTTGGTTTGTATAACAAGCATAGGAGCAGGTTAAAAAAAATCATGTCATAAAATATAGTTCCAGCCTTAAAAATGACTGCAAGCATGTCATCTTTACTATATTTGCTGTCTTTTTTTTTTTTCTGCCATTTGAACTGGCTGCTTGGTTTACTAACAAGCAAGTTTGTGTAGGTTTTTTAACTCCCATCAGACTGGCACAGCTGGGGAGGAGGCAGCTGTATTAGTAGCTACTGTCGCATGCAGTGTCAGCAAAATTGTCAGCTAAAACCCTGATCTTTCTGGTTCCTGAGTCATTGTCAGTAGAGATTTATAATAGAGCATGAAGTAGAAAAGGTACAGGGTGACTTCTGAAGTGCAAGGTATAAGCAGTGGCTTTGAAATGTTTAAACTGAATCTGGCTATAGGTAAAAATTCTATTTGATGCATGCAGGATAATGTTTTATAAATACATCACTCACTGATCAGTGGGGATTTTTTGGTTGTTATCACCTGAAATAACATGAGCAGTGTTTTAAGTTTGACGTAACATACTGACAATAAGGTAGATTAATCTAAATAAATTCACTGCATCCCTTTCTTTTGCTGTTGTAACCTATGAAAAACTTTGTGCTGGATAGGATGGAGCCCAAAGCAAAAGGGATTCTTGGCTATTTTCTTCTTCAAACTCTTATGCTAAGGTTAATTAATAATTTCTAAGAATTTTGGTAAGTAGCACATTATTTGTCAAACATCAAATAACACATATTTCAGGAAATGCCACTACAGTTGCATAAATAAACATTTTATAGTAATTATCTGATTCTAGTAAAACCTAATGGAGCATTCAAAGCCTCCAAACTGCTTAGTGTGAAATTTAATTTGCTCTAATAAGCCCAAGAGAAGCATGAGATATTCTCTGTGCATGTTTGACAATAAATATATAAATAAATAAATACGGGCTCATATTGCAAAGAAACCATTGGGCCATCAGAAGCAAATACTGAAAATCTAGTACAAGTACTAGATCCTATATTTATGTGTATAAAATATATATATACACATGAGAGCATAGATTTTTCTTCATGTTCTAGTAAAAACTTAATCTGTCAAAGTCCAGTTATAATTTCTTGCTTTCTTCTTTCTCAGCCCAGAAGGTTTTAGTTAAGTTTATCATATTCTCAGCTTTAACAATTCAACTCCTGTCTATGAACGTTTGAAAATGTATACATGGAGCAGACACCTACAGTGAGGTATTTATTTGGCACATTTTACAGTAAATATATCTCTGTGTTAGAATCGTTGTTGCCTCCTTTGTTTTCTTGGAATTGGGCTTGGTGTTTGTAAAGAGTAGCTTGCACAAAGTCAGCACTCTGGATTATGCAGGTATGGTCAGACAAGGTGATAAGAACTGTCATTCCAGTTTAAAAGTGTTAGCTTATAAAAAGGCACATTTCCACACTTTTCCATCCCTCTGAAACATAAAGGATTTTCTTCTTCCTTGCAAGTCAGTGGCAGAAGAACTAGCCCACATGATTTTGACTCAGTCAAGCTGAACCAAGTCTTTTCCAGACTGCCAGCTCTTCTGTAGTCAGTGGAGGGTAACATGCTTCTAATGGATAGGAATTGGGCTAGAGCGTCCTGTTCCTGTCTGTGGCTCTGAGCAAGCTGCATCCCCACTCTGGCCATGGTGCATCACCTGTTTGTATTGTAACTTCTTTGAGCATCCTGTAGCAATCATGGGTATGGAACAAAGACATTTAAAAAAAGAATATTTTGGCTACCAGAGCTTATTCCAAGGAAGATGTGGTTTGTCTGAACTATTCACTGGCTGATTTTAACTGCCCTTTCATTCTGCACTTGTTCTGATAGCAAAGATGCCTTTGTAAGGGTAGACAATGCCTTAGACATCAGGAAAAGTACACATCTTTTCAAGTAATTGTACCCACTTGCTGCAAGCATTTCTTAGTTTAACAGTGAGGACGGTTTCGTCAGACTTCAGGGAGTAGTGTTTCAAAGAATTATTAGTTGTGCTGTAACTACTTCATATGAAACTAAATATGATGAAGACCTTAAAAACCTGTAAAATTCTCACAGGCAGTCATTTGAAGAAAGTATGAAAGATTAAAATCTTGCTCTGTCTCTTAAAAACAAGCAGTTACTGGAAACAAGACTTTCATACCTTTGGCTTGTTATTAAATTTGCTGTACCTCCTGTGACATTGTGGTATTTTTTCCCTGTTTGCGATGATTTAATCAGAAGGCCAGACCCAAAGGTGCGGATGGCCTGTGCTTGATGTGACAGCTCTGCATAGCTAGGAGAGTAGGGATAAGAAGAGCAGGGTGGGGCTGAAGTGAAGCTTAATACCTATTTTCATAGCAGAAGGTGGCACAGTAAATGCTACAAATTAGGTTGTTAAGTGGGCACCTGTGCAGCTGGCACTCAGAAAAATGTTGGCATTTGCAGTCATTGTATTTAAAGTCATGCACCAAAACTGTAGGAGCAGTTGATCCCCTAATAGGCTTCCTCGTTTACTTTTGGTGGTTTGTCATTTCTTTAATGTAATAATTGTTAATAATTAACTAAAACTGGAGTTACATTTTCTTCTTGCTTCAATCCCTAAAGTTATAAAATAAATTTAATTTGTGTTTTCATGCTGGGAAATTGTGTGATCACTTTTTGTGTTTCAGAACAGATTATTACTTGTTTCTAATGTACTGAATAAATCAGTGGCTTACAGCTGTAGACAAATGGGTATTTCAGTTCCTGCATTTCAGTGGCATTAATGAGATGAGGTTCTTTATATGTTAAACTGAGTAGCTGGTTTGTCTAATAGTGAATATAGTTATATTTACATTATTTTTAACTGTAATAATTTTTTTTTGCATGTCATAGAATTATTCTGAGGCTATTTCAATACTAGAAATAGGCCTGAAGAATAGAGAGGAGACATTTTTGCTATTACAGTACAGAATGAGCCGGAAAAACCTGTTTCAGAACATGACCATACTGGGTTTTATTGAAATTGATCAGGTTATTCACGCATGTAATAATTTTGGAATGATGCCACGTACTGCATGACTTCATTATGGCAGGTGCTAGAGGGAAAACTAAAAATAAGAAGCAATGAAGAGCACAAACTTAAGAAAAGCAGTAAGACTGAACAGGGTGGCCTGATAGATGTTTTCTTTCTATGCCAATGCCATGTCTGTCATCCCATTTTTGTAGCATCCTAGGAAAAACGAATATGGAGAGCAAGGTGTTCATGGACCATGAGAGAATCTTTGCTTTTATGGGATGGTAACACATAAACAAATGTGAAGAAGGTAAGAGTTTGGCCATGACAGTAAAGAGGAGTTGCCCATATTGATGAGATAGGCAAGGTTAGGAAGGAAGGGAAGACAGTGAGGAACAGTGCGAAAGTCCTTTAAGTAGCACAGAGAAGGAGTCAAGTAACTGCAGACAGTCATCAAAACAAATAAAAAAAGAACAGACATCTCAAGAACAGGGAAATGCCCAAAATAATAAGACTGATTAAAGCAATTGTGATGCACTGTGAAGCCCAGGAAAATACACAGATCTGCCTTTTGTTTGATCACAATCACGTGATTGCTTCCAACAAGAATTACTTGGGTTTTGATGTCAGACCAGAATTACTCCTGGTATCCCAAGAAATTACAGAATGAATAGGCCCAGTGTTTTTATAAATTCCATTGTCATTAGTGGTGCTTTGACATTTTTTATTTTGCTTTTATCAGATTTAGTTACTGCTTCTATTTGATATTTTGTGTAGTATTTTAATCTACAATTTAGCTCTTACCTTTTCTTTGATGATCAATCTCTTGTGTTAAATGTTGGGCAAATTGCAGTCGTCATATCAGGTCTTTTCAAGAGTATTGCTGCGTTAAAGCTCATAGTTTTAACAATTTGCTCTTTAACTGCCTTCTTTTTCAAACTGAAAATTTGTACTTTCCTTTGAAAATTACGTGTTTTCAGCTCCTCTAAGTTTGGTATACTTTTAAGATATATAGAAATACTGAGACCGAGTAATGTAGAAATCAGGGAAATGATAACGCTTCAATTTCATGTTGTTAAAATGGCTGAAGACATCTGGGGTATCTTCATCGTACAAGTGCCTGTGCTGGCCCTCAGCTGAAGCCAAGCAAAGATCTTTAGAGGCAGAGACCACCGTAAACTTAGTGCAGAGCATCAGTGAGGAGGTACGTATGCATTTACCGCACATATTCTGGCTCAGTTAGGGGCGCTTTACCAAACTTCTAAAGTCTGGTGTTAGGTCCCGTTTTTTATGTCTGTAGCCATTCCTGTAGCAAAGCACAGCACGGTGCTGTCTGTCGAGATTTGCAGAGCTGACGAGGAGATACTGTTCTGCCCCCTCAGAACACCTGCCCCCAAACGGAGGTTTAGGAACAGCAGCAGCATCACTGTCATGGGTCAGGCTGCAGGAGTTTTGATGTGCATCCTAGTCAGCTTGTGCCAGCCAGATCCCTGAAGGTGACTTCTCAGAAGGTCTTTGGAGAGTAGACAGTTCTCTGAAAGGCAGCAGCATCATGGAATATTGAGTAATTGATCTCTGACAGTCTTTCTCACTGTGAATTTATGACCAGTAGCTTTGTTAAAGAAGACGGATTACCTCACTAGAACTCCTGTCTCTTAGAAAATGACACAAATTGGAGAACCAGGCCGGTGCCTCTGCCGCTCCCCCAACACCGTGTCCCCTCACAGGGGCTGGCACACTTCTCCAGTCTTGGAGAGGAATACTTGGAGTGCACCGACACAATGCCCGGGGGTGCCACTTGGTTATACAATTATACTTCCTCCTTTCCCTCTCCAGATTCCTATCGGTAGAAAAATGGATGTTATTGTTAATTGATTGCTAATGTTTCATTTGGAATTCTTTTGGAGGAAAGGTTACGATGTTAGTGGAGGTCACTGTAAGTGAAGAGTCAGCATGGATTACAGAGAGGTGGTTTGGGGGTAAACAGTGGTTGGAGTTGGTATTGTCACTAGTGCAACAAAGAAACCCAGTGCTGTTATAGAGGTGCTGTATTCTGTGGAATACCTGAGAAAACTGTAACTGTGGATTCGTAGCTAAAGGATTATTTCTTTGGCAGAATCATCTCTAAATTCTGTTTGTGCTGACTGAAGCCAGCTTCAGCAAAAATGCTTTAAAAGTGCTTTCTTGAAATCTGCTTTCAGTGAGTGAAGGCAGATTGTCTTGACTCCTTTAAGCAATGCAGGAAGGTATTGGAAGTGTTTAGGCAAATAATAAACGTACTGCAGAAAGGTGTACTGCAACAGAGACATTGACATTGCCCCTCTGTGCTCCTGTTCACATCGCTCAGCTTTCAAAAATTATAGACTGGGAAGCTGCACAAAATTGTAAGCAACTACACTAGCAATAGTTCTCACTTTCATGTTTTTCATAAAAGCCAAACTGCCCTTTATGGGCTACTAATTTGTGAAGTCATTTCTCTCAGGGCAGAACTGTATTTATGGAACCTAACATAAAGACACAGTATTGTAGCCTGGGATTTAAAAATGTCACTGCTTGTGATGCCAGCATAAACAGAACAGGAATTACTTACTTTTATCCTGACATTCCCAAATTATTTTTCACCTTGCTTCTTGGTGTTACATTCTTCTATTCACCTACAACAAGTCTCTGTCTAGGCTAAAGAAATACATGTCATCAATTAAAAATGTTCTTCATAATAGTTTGAATAATTAAATATTATAGCTAGCTCTGTGCCTGGTAGAGATTAAAGGAGACGGGTTTTTTATGCCATGGCAGTGAACACTGTAGTTTTCTAGTGGCTTTCTTTTCTTATCACTTTATCTCCCTTTCTTTACCTCTTACTTACTTCAGTTGTAAATCTAGAGGGAGGTGCCTTCAGGGGGGCACTGCATAGTCTTGTGGGTCATTGTAGCACAAACGGCACGTGCTGCTGTAGGACAGCTCGTGGTTAGTGTGTATGTCTAGCCCCTTCTCTCCAGTGCCACACCCAAAGAGTACAGAGACATTCTTCCGCTTTTTCCGCCTTTATCACCATGGGGTTTTCTTCTTTTGAGGAAACAGCCAAACCAAGATAAAATTGTCCTGACATAATCTTTACTTAGTATGATTTTCTAGACTCTTTGGACAGAGACCTTGTTTTCCATTTTGAGCAATCTGTTTTTCTGCAGTAAAACACAGAATATGTGTGTCTGTTGCTATAGAAATAATATTTCATTAAATGAGGGAACCAGTGCTGTGCTGTCAACAAATCTAATCTAAGCGTTAGTCTCCAGAGCTTGAATTTCACCACTGGGAAGAGGTATACATAATTCTACAAATTATTTCTGTAACTTGCGCATAAATATCTTTCTACTCTGAAACTGTTTGCTATCACTTTGGGAAATTTAGCTTAGAGATTAACATGAGATAATGTATTTACATATATCTTAACAGAGGCATCCCCCATGTCTCCCCCTACCCCATTTTGTTTCCTATTTGTGGTCTGAAATTTCCAGCTTTTTGCATAGGAAGGTGGGGAGTGGCAGGAAAAGCAGCTTTCTCAGCTCAAGAAAACTTAAAAAATCCTGTCATCGTTAGAATAAAATAACTGCTTTTTTGTTTAATTTCTGACAACCAGAAGAGTAACTGTCCAGGTATGCAAAGTACCTAATAACCTTTCTTTGAAATTAATGCCATGCTCGTTATTAAAACAGACTCATCTTGTAAGTGTTTTCGTTGCCACAAAGCATTAATTATATTTCTGCAGTTGAAGTAGTTCTTATAATTAAAAAAAAACCCAAAACCACACTTTAATTTCTTTGCACAGCCATAAAATAGAAACCAGAAGTTGACCTGGATTTTACCCTTGCATAAAGCTGACACCAGCCAAGGTTACTGTTTTTTTTCACCACATCATCAGTCTATACATGAAAAGAATCAGCCCACTAAAGCTTTCAGTGCAGAACACTGACCATTGTATCACCTACTGCTCTGCTATCTGTGGCCTCCTATCCAGAGCTTTGCTTGTGGAGAGTTATTGAAAATGGCTGAGTGCTTGATAATGGGAGAAAAAAAGTGGGAGGGAAAGGATTAAGTGGACATAAAATACTAAAGTGAAGATGAATTGTAGATCCCTGCATATTATCATGATCACATCTGATGATACAGAATATTTTCTTACTATGCCTATCTCCATAAACAAAAGGTAATAATGAGGGTAGGAAAAGGAAGTATAAACACTAAAATGTGGTGGTTTGGGTGTTTTTCTGTAGGAACTCGATGGAGAAAGGACCAAGAGCAAGATTTGAAGAATGTCCTGAAGAACACTGACCGGGACATCCCACTGGTATTCGTCAGTGGAAATCATGATATTGGCAACACTCCAACAAGAGAAACGATAGAAAGTTACTGCAAGAACTGGGGAGATGACTACTTCAGCTTCTGGGTTGGAGGAGTTTTCTTTCTTGTGCTGAATTCTCAGTTATACTTCGATTCTTCCAAATGCCCTGAGTTAAAGCAAGCCCAGGATGTGTGGCTCAATGAGCAACTGGCTGTTGCTGAAAAACATAAATGCAAGCATATAATAGTATTTCAGCACATCCCTCTGTTTCTGCGAAAGCCTGATGAAGGCCATGATTATTTCAACCTGGAAAATTCAGTCCGTCAAGAGATAATGGAAAAGTTCCATAAAGCAGGTATTTTCTCAGATTTTCCTATTTTTTGAATTTCTTTCTCAAATTGTTAATATCTATGCTGCCAGACAAACTACATTTAACTTAAACAGTACTGTTTCAAAGGATTTTTAGATACTGCTTATAAGCCTCATTGCTCCCCAGAGGTCGGAATTATCAACTGAATCCAGTCACCTGTAAAAAGTACAAAATAAAATTTAAAACTGAGTGAAAAGTAAAAATCTAAAAGTGAAAAACTCCTTAAAATAAATAGCAAGGATTCAGTTTTGCAAGAACTGATAGATGTAAGACTACTTGAGTTATTTCCTGATTAAGGAGTGGAATATCAGATATTGCAATAGGAATACATAATTTGTAAATTATTCCATAAAACGTGGAAACAGATTTCAGAATTACCTTGGAGGTTGTTTTCTCCCACACTGAGACGATTTTACAGCAACAGGGTAATGTATTCCAGATTTATTCAGTGTTAAAAAGGGTCTTGCTCTGCTAAGATCAATCCTTTGCGTATCCATATAGGGGACGTTTCTGAGATGAAGGCTAGGTGGAACATGTGCTAAACAAGTATATTGCACCAAATACCTTAGCCTTGTTTAATGAAACTTGAATACCACGGAGACAGACACAGTATGCAGCTGTTCCCCCATGCCATTCCCATTGTTTCCTATTAATTGCCTTCGTGTTCCTGGAGTGTACTAGTCCCTCAGAATTTCCTGCCAGTCTGCCATTGGTGCATCAGAGCGTTATTTTTGCTCTATCTATAAGACAGCATGTTATTTGGATTACTGAACAAAGCAAATTTTTAAGCCTAGACTCATCCAGAGCCAGCGCAGTTTCCAGGCTCTGAATCTCCTATTTCCAATCAGTGGGACCAAAATGCACAGCTATCTGAAGGCTCTCCAGGGAGCAGACATATTTGCAGATTCAAGATTTTTAGATCTATGTAGGAGGGTTTTTTCCCCATAAGGAGGTACGCTGAGACTACCTCATAGTATCTTTTTCAGTTTTTGAACTAGTGCTAATATAGTGGGGAGTACTGCTACTGGAAAGTTGGGCAGCAGAATGGCTGCTCAGGCCCTGCTGGCTAAACCCTGTACCAGTTCGCCGGAGAGCTTTTCAGCAGAAGGACATTGCCATACAGATGTATCCCAGTAAATAAGTATTAATGTGGAAACCAAAGCAGTTCTCTTCTAGAGTTTTCTGTTATCCAGATGGTTTACTAACATCTGACAACACTCAGCACTGGGAATATAATTAATCAAGAACTAAAAGAAATTATGCAAAGTGTTATCATTGTAACGTTTATCATTGTTATGTAGTCACGTTTTTTAGGGGGATGTTTCAGACTGATTCTCCTAATCTGTACCCGGAGGCTTAACCAAAAGTTGGGTAGGCTTTAAATGATGGGGGGAAGGAATAGAGAATGGGAAGTCACCACTGCAAGGCGGCTCTATGGAAGAAATTCCAAAACTTCTTTCTGTGCGAACGTCCCATTTGAACCTTCCTGCCATCTTTTCCCAGTGTGCCCCTTGTTCCCATCCCTAAAAATCCTCCCAAAATGATGTGTTGTTTGATTCTTTCATAGAAACATTGAAATATTCATCCTTTGCTTGCCATTTTATATGATAAGTAAATGAGTCAATAGGTAGTATTCGTAATCCAGTAATCAAACATTTTGGTAATTAAATGAATACAGAGAGCAAAGCAGTTCAGTGTAACTCAGACTGCCGAGAAGAATTAGCTGAATCAAAAGTTGGCTCAGCGTTTCCTTAGTAACGGGTGCACTCTGTTTCCATTTTATTATTCAATTGAAGAATGGTCTTTGTAAGACCACAAAATGTTATCAGTGGGTTGCAAGCAGGCAGTTATCGGGGTAGGATAGATACACAGATACGCAAGAACACCAGATGTTTCTGGCTCTCTGCTTTGCCAAAGAAGAATCGATTTCAGCATATCATTAGACATGAAATTGGTTTTCCCCGAGTTCACTTCATACATTCTTGGAAAATTGAAACACAGAATATTGATAATGCAATCTCAGTGTACTTAGCATTTGTTGTTTGTTTTGTCTTTTAATTATGACTTGCAGTTTAATAAGGGTGGCCCCTTAGAGCACTTAATTTAGAAATTTGATAATAACTATTTATTCCAGAAAAAGAAAGTAAATTTGCCTTTTAAATGAGTCCACCAGGCTCCTGCCATTCTTCCCCTGACCTATCACCAATTATTCCTATGTTCTGCTCTCATTTGCCACCTCTACACTTGAATTCTGGCATAGTTTAGTGTTTCCAACCACTCCAAAGGATTGTTGTGTAATTATGAAAAATTTCAGTATTTGGTAGTGTGATGTTACTTCAGTTGTTAATCATCCAGAATCAGACCTAAAAGCTGTATCAGTTTTCATTTTTATACTTTGTAAAAGTGTCAAACACAGAGCCATAACTCATCTGGTTAGAGAGAGACAGGAAAGAAAGGACAATATAGTAATTCAGGTCTTTCCATGAACAGAGAAATTCATACGGCTCTGTATAGGAAATCAGGTACTTAAGGCATGATGATGTTACAGAGATGCTTTAAAGTAAGATATCCAGCTTCAGAAAATTGTTTTAAATTCAGAGTCCAGATATTCTGTAGTTATTCTCTTCTAAGTACTTATGTATTACATAATGGTGTTGGTTTAAGTATCCGCTCGTTACAAGGAGAGTTAAAAACTTAGCTGTGGAGACTACATCTGGTATGAAATACTAAATTACATTTCTCACATTAGAAGTGTCCTTAACAGTTGGGCTAATTAAAGATAAAATCATGTCTTTATGATAAATATTTATAATTTGAAAATCTGGCACTTGTAAATATGTATTATTACTCTGCAAAGTTATACCATACTTGTAAACTGCGTGCCTAAGAAACCCTCCTAGCCCTTTTTTTCCTTAAATGCATTATAACAAGTATTGTCCTTGAAAAAGTGGTTTCATTGACGGTGAAAATCAACTCTGTTGAGAACAGAGTTTATCAATTAGGTGAAAAAGGTATTTCCAAAAGCATATTCGTATAAAGTCTGAAAGTCTAGCCTCAGGTGTCAAAGCTGTGTCTGCTCTGCATGCAGCAGCAAAGTACAAACCTATGTGCAAGAACTGTGAATGAGCTGACCTGACGTTCTCATCTGTGAGATCTGCAGGAGTCGCTTGACTCTGCTGCACGAAATGCATATTCAGCTTTCAAGAATTCTGTAGCACTGGTATAAATAGGGTTGCTCATAGCTTTGTAGGGAAAATAAAGAAATAGTAGTGGTCTAGCCACTGTTCTGCATGTCATGTGTCTCTGATAAACTAAGTAATGAATTACTTCTTAAATTAAGGTGTTTATGTGGTGGAAAACATGCTTTTTCATCTTATTCCAGCATAAGTTTCTTCGGATCTTGAAGATTTTTTTTCTGTGACCTTAAAATAAGGGTATTTTTGTTGAACCATAGACATTCTTTCAAAGACTTTTTGTCCTGAAAACCATCACCGACACAGTGAAAGTATTACTTAACATTAAATAGTAACATATGTTTCTCCATGGCTCCAATGAGCTAGAAACATTTAAGCGAATGTCTGAACTTGTTTAAGAGTTCTCTTGAATAAAACCCATATTAATAGCTGTTTTTTTCACCAAGAAAGTTGAGCCAAGACATTGTGGTTCAGAGTAAGATGAAGAATATAGATGGTCTGTCTAGGTGAGAGATTTTTGCACCCATGAGAGGCTCTCTAGGTAGCACTCAAATACAGCGGGAAATTCCCTGCGGTCTCCAGCTTTTTTTAATTAACAAGTTTTAAATTCATCTAAATGTCTTCAAAGCGATTTTTCAGATGTAGTTAAAAATGCTTTATTTGTACACATGGGGAAAAATAACAGGCTAACTTTATTAAATGATATATTTTTTCATTATATTTGTGATTGTAGGTGCTGTAACTTCTAACACCTTTACTGATTAAAAGAGCATGATACCTACATGTTATGACAGGAGAATACTATTAAAGGAAGAAGCTTTTTGAACACCCGCAGTTGAGATATGTTTGAGTGCAAAAATTAAAGCATGGAATGCTGAAAGCTGTTGTTTCTAAAATTTACCAGACAACATATGCTATGTTGCATTATTTTCTTTGTTGTGTTACCAGAGTTGACTAGGGAGTAATGTTTTCTTCTTCCTGCCATTGAGACCTTGATTTTGTCAAACCCATGCACCAAGTGAGTAATCTCAGTGCCTGGTTATGTGTCACTTTGTAAGTATTTAAGGTAATTCACATTTAAATACTCTGAACTTCAGTGAAGTAGATCAACATCTTTCAACCCTGAAATTATGCGCTCATGGTACAGGTAGAATGACCAGATTTGATATCTTCAGTGTCACTGTGTTAGAATAGTGGTTTTTAAGGTCATTCCCCAGGTATGATGATAACAGTCTACACAGACAGACTTTTTCCAGAATATGAGATACAATAATTTAGTATAGGCTGTAATTATATCAAATATTTTTTTTTCTGAGATAAATTTTTGAAATCTGTTTTACCCCCAGGCTGTAGATGTGGTTGATAACTCTTTTGTTATCCTTGGAGAAAACAAGGATTGTTTGGGGTTTGTGTTGGGTCTCTGAGAAAGCTTCACTCTCAAGTGGAAAATGTAGCAAAACCAGGAAATAAATTCCAGTGAAGCGGCATTCACAAAAGTTGACTTGAAGCACAGAGTGGCTGTCTAAAGACAGCACCTCTAACAGCTTATTCAGACCAGCACTCTAATAAAGTGATCTGGAACCAGCCTCTGGCTGTGCCCGTTGTTTCTTCTGTGATTACATATGAAAAACAAGTATGGTTAAGATCCTTCTCTACATCTCTATTCAGAGTTGTCCTAAATAAAGATACTTTTGATGCAGATATTCTTTGCAATCTCTCCCACTTGCAGAGACCTACTGACTGCCCCACCAATTGCATCAAGCTCCAGATTCTTTAGTCTGCAAAGCAAGTTTAAGGAAGAGTTTTCCTGCAAGTTTGCAGGATTATGATTGCAAAGGACGGTGCATGGGATATGCGTGATGTTAATTGTCATTATTCACTTTTGTTTTATTCACACAGCTCCTCTGATGAAGAAGGTAGGATAACACAGAGCTTCTGAAGGGCTACACAAAACAATTCTATAATGTTTAAGGTTGACTGAAGGGGTAAAGAAATGGAGCATGCTGGTGCCTGACACTTACTAGGGGGGCACTTTCCTTCTACTGGAGCTCTGTTGGTGGGAGACGATTTGGTGGGTTTTTTTGGAGAACAGGGTCTGAAGCTGCTCTGAGCACAGAGCAGTTCTGTTAACAGTGCTGTGACTGATGCTTTCACATCTTTGTTTGCTCCTGTAACACCTGCTTGGCAGATGGGTGATGTTGCAATCTCAGATTGCAATGAGATAAAATCAATTCTATTCCACACAAGAGATTTTGTTTGCAAAGACTAAATATTATCATTCGCTTTGTAGCACTGGAGTCTTGAAAAAATGATGTACACCACATGCCCAGGGGAGAAAAAAGGCACAGCAAAAAATGTCTTTGGTTAATGTGGGCTCTTGCAGGGAAGCTGGAAGAACATCATTTTGGAGTGCAAAATTGTTCTGAGAACAGGTATTACTGTTGAACCGGCCATGCTGTTCAGCACTTGAGAAAGCAGCTGTATGCTGCAAGTGAAAGGAAGAAAGAAAAGACAGTTTGTGCCTGATACTCTGGGAAAGTGCTCAAGATCAGTTTATCCTGTGACTTAAATTGCTGTATCTGGTAGATACATTGCTTTTTAAAAACTACATATATATATACACATACATGTTTGTGGGTGTATATACACATGTCTCTCATAGTAGCAGCCCCCTGTGTCTGGATACTACTTATTTGGTTTTGCCTATGAAAAGTTTGACAGGCTACTAGAGTGTTGATAACATTCATTTTTTTCCACTCAGCACTTTTTAATTTCTTTACAATACTGCTTCTACGCCTATTTGCTTCCATTTTGGCTCTTCTGCTGCTTCTCTGTAGCTCCTGCAGTTTTGGGGACAAACATAGATAGGATCAGCTTTCACTAGTATATTCTCTTTCTTCAGTCCTTGATTGAGCAAGAGGTTTGTCCAGTGAAGCAGTGATTTTTAGATAAGCATAATTCTATTTTAAAGCTGATTTTTTCATTAAACTTGAACAGCTAACATAAAAGCAAAGTAACTAGACCAGAATGATGATCCTGATAGGCCAGTCTGTTCCTTCTTCCACAGCCAAACCCTTGGGAAAAGCATAAGACAGCAAAGTACGTAATGGTATTTCTACCAGTTACCCTTCCTGTCTCCCAAGAGTTTTTTCTTTTGGGCACTTACTATATGATATTAATGTTATCAATGTAGTGCAGTTTAGTGATTCTTGCATAGATTTTTTCAGCTGATGTTTGAAAACTCTTAACTTTCATAATGGTCTGTAGGAGGGAGGTTCATGTTTCACAGCTATGTGAAGAAATGCCTCCTTTTGTTTGCTTTGAACTTCACCTGTAGTCTGTATTGAGAGCCATAAATCTGTAAATGAAATGCAGAGAACACTGATTCATGTCTGCAGCTACTGTGAAAAACAGTTCATTAATCAGCACTTATGGGTGATAATCTGGACTGTGATAAATTTCATTGCTCAGTCAGAACCACTTTTTTCCCAAAATTCTCTACAGAGTGCATGGGAGGAGAAGCGAGGTCTGCACTGTACCCATTACATATTTATTATGTCATTCATATTGCACTAATTTAGCCTTCTCGTTCTCTTACAGTCTCATTTGCTTTTGCTGAGAAAAGCATTTATTTAATTGAAGGCTCAGTCTAAATAAAGCATGCTGCTGATTGCCTGTGCTGATTATTCCAGGCATTCTCTTCCTAATTTGGAAAATCTGCTTGCTTTTCTTTGGTTTATTTTTATATTTGTAATTTTCTTCCAATATTTTTACACTGCTCGTAGTGCTGGGTTGAGCAGTTTGATTTCCATCTGAGGCTGGGCCAACCACATTTTGGACACAGCAAACCTGCCTCAAAATGAGTTTTGTATGTTAGGAACCAGAGTTGGAAAACAGCTTCCTCTGAATTCAGGGGTTTTTGGAAGCAAACCATGGAAGTGAGTGTAATTATAGAAATTGGAGTCAGACACCCCTGGAATTTACACTAGTTCATCTGAATTCCAGCCTAATATCAGCTGATTGTATGAGGAAAAGCGTTTTCTAGGTGCATGTTTCTTAATGAGATTGTTTTTAGTGTTTCAAAATAGATCTGGGTGCTTTATTTTCTGTCCTGTTTTAATGTATTTGGATTTCTGTAATCATTGCAACTAATTTCCTTTGAGATTGGGGCTCAGTCTGTAGTTCTTGAATTAACATGAGATTTTTCAAGAAGCTAGGAAAACAAATGTATTTCACAAAATCTTACTGCTGCATTGTTATGGAAAATGCTTGTTATTTAATAAAGCAAAAAGATGACTAGGATAATATTTTGGGTTTAAAATAGAGACGTTTCATAATAACTTAACTACTCCTTAAACAGACAGCCAGGTCAAACACTGATTAAAAACAAGGTGGTTAGCTGTTGGCCCACATGGAGAAGCAGGCCACAGTCCCCTTTCTTTCCTGCCCCAAATGGAACTGAAAACATGCTCATCTTCTGCATCCTTGCATTTTTTCTGTGCTACAGAGTATAACAGCAGTGGAGTACCAAGCAAGGGAAAAGAGTCTGGGAATTAAGGGACTGCAACTGCAGTGTTAGCAGCAAGCTAAGACTGGGATGTAATCACTCTCAGGAATTATCTGTGAGCCACAGCTAAATGCCTTTGTTTTCTTGCAGTGCAATTATGTCAAAATCATTTTGACCCTTTTCCCTGGTGCTGCAGAACTGCTGTTTAGAAGGATTTCTCTGAGTGCTGAACTATAATTTCTGCAAAGAAGATGATGCACTCTTAGAATTCTGTGAAGTGACCCTAGCTTCTCCTGCTAACAAACTGCCTTCTGGATGGTATTCAGTATGCAGTTTCATGTGCTGAACTATTTTCTCCTCTGATTCTTGACAGAAGTGAAACCAACAGCATGCTAACAACACAGGGGTGGCTAGTTTTCTTTCAAATTTTTTTTCAGTATCACCAGGCCTGAAAGAAGCGTGACTATTTCGTACAAGACTCAGGTTCTTTCAGAACATTGTTCTGCGTTGGGTTGTTTGGGAACTCAAAAGTACTTCTAAATGATGATCATTACAAAGAATAATCTCTTCTAAATCAGAGCTGCTGTAATCTGTGAGGATGTGATGGTTATATATGTGCAGTTGCTCCTGAGGCTGGTTGGCCCAGTCATCCCTTTCTATACCAATCTTTCCCATTAAGCACCCAAGGCAAATCTCAGATACTTACCCTGTTAGGCCAATGAGTCAGTTTAACAGAACACCATCTCTGTCAGAAAGGCCCTTTTTAATACAATATGCTGGTTTCTTTCATAACACTTGAAGAAAGATCCAAGAGAAAATTGAAAATCCTGATAAAAATTGTCCATCTTACCTGGGCTGTTAAACTGAGAAGGTTTCTGAGAAATATTCTGCTTGTGAATGAACACACAGATAGCATCAAAGTTATCAAGCTAAGTTACGTGAGCTGTTAATTACCTTCCTCAGCATGTACCTTGCCAAAGCCACCGTGTAGCCTTACAGCCTGAAGTGACATAATGCAGTGTGTGAATTAGCACAATACCAAAGTATTTATCCGCTTGTTTCATGGTCAAACTAATGAAGAGTCTTTAGGCTTATCAACTTATGTAATTAAGTATTGCCTCTCTTCATTTGACTCTTGAACAACCCATGTTAGATGTCATGAATTATTTAAGCTCAGTAGGCTGCTTTGGGCTCACAGAATTTGTACCGTAACAGGTATTTCATTCTTCAGTAGGAATGCTTTATTCTACAGGAAAAAGCAGGTATGATCAGATCTTTGCAAACAGTAAATCTTTTTGTCTTTCAGATACAGGTTTGTCAGATCAGAACTAAAAAGGACTTTCTGCTTGATCAGAAAATGTTGGTACATTGCATGCTGGCAGGAGGGTATCTTTGGTTAACCAAATCAGAATCAACCTTTATTACAGACACGCTGTTTCTTTGCAGATCGATTGATTCTGAAAACCTGATGTTTGATGTGCAGGCATGAAGTTCTTTGGTTTTAGGTGTTTTCACGATCCAAGTACAGACCTGGTGTCAAACACTGGACAGAGTCCATCCTCAGTGTCTGGCTTCCGATCCTGTTCTGATCAGAAATCAATCTGGCAGTTCAGACCATTTTTCCCTAGCAGACAGTAACTGTTGCATTGTTTTGCAGTCTGACATCAGATGGTTATCATAACAGAGGCAATGTGTGTAGTTTGTTTTATTTTTCTTAATAGTAACTATCTGCACAGGGGTTTTTTACTTTATTCTGATTTAAATCCTTTTTTTTTCTTTTAATGAATAATCCATTAGGTATGAATAGTGTCTTGCAGTAATGGATCCTGCTTTTTTTTGGCTAATGGATACTGTGAAACCTCCAGTCACATTTAAATTCAAATCACTTTGTATGTCATAAAAAATGAAATAATGAATGCTTGTGAAGGTGCCATCCTTTGGACATTTATTTACACCGTAATTTTTTAGGATTTCATACAGCTTTTATATCAAGGCTTTTCCCAGCTGCTATTTCAGAATCCGGGGATTAAAAACAAATCACTGTTCTGCCTTTTTTTTTTTTTTTGAAGTGGGAAGGGACTGTACTTTTTCGTATGCAGCTGGATGCATTTAACTGACCTGAGGATACCTTAAAGCAGGCTATAAAAATGAGACCTGTTATTTTCTCACAGAGTTTATAAAAGTGAACGGGGCGGGCTGCTAACAACTTGGCGGTATTACTTCAGAAAAAAGATCTGAAATGAATAAATTAAATTTGAGTGCATACATCTCTAAGATTCTTTTTATGTTTAAGATCAAAAGCAAGAGCAAAGTAAATTGCGTGCTTGTCATCTTAGTATTATTGCATTGACTGGTTCACATTTCCTTCTTAAGCTAACGAACAAAAGTGAGTGGAATGCAGTTGAGTGAACAAAAAAGTGCTATTGACGAAAAACAACATCAGTTAGACTTCTATTAATACACAGCAGTGACCTCTTTGTTTCTTTGTTCAAGCTATAGCACAATAGCAGGAATTAATACTAGCACTGGAAATAAAAAGTACCTGAAAATTGAACTCTAGACAAACTTTTCACTGGGAGGTATCTGAAGCAGATACTAAATTCTGGCAGACACTGACACTGAGCAGCCATATCCACAAGGGCGTTTCGGCAGAGAACACCCTGCTCAAGCAATTAGGATCTGAATGACACATGTACGCTAAAAGGGGGTATTTGGATAGTGTCCATAAACACCAGTTTGTTCAGACTGAATCTGGCTCCCATAGCAAACAGGAGTCAAAAGAGGTTACAAATCATATTCTTCCTGGTGTAAGGGGGCCTTGGGCAGCCTGATCCAGTGGGAGGTGTCCCTACCCAGGGCAGGGGGGTAACTAGATGGGCTTTGAAGTCCCTTCCAACCCAAACCATTCTGTGATTCTGTTCCATACTGAAGTACCTTCTTGAGCATAGGTGGTTAGCAGACCTTACATGTAAACATCTACCAATTGTGGTAAAGTTGGAGTTTTTTCCTAAGAAAAAGAAAAGCTGCATGATCCGTGGGCCAAACTTTGTACCTGGTATGAATTCTCAGACAAGAGGAGATTTTAGTTTTTCTTACAGCATAACTAAAGTTGTTCTGTTACTTTTTTATCCTCTATGCTTATAATTACACTGACGTTTTATGTTGGGGGCTGGTTTACATATATGGTGACACAAAGTCTTGGATTCTGTTCCTCTCTCAATTCCAAAGTTTAAGTTCTCTGGATGGTAGGAAGATGCTACTTTAGAAATACCGATGCTTCCAGTAAAAAAATGAGCACATATTTCCCTTACAGAGCATTCATTTCCCTCACTAGAAGTGTGCCACGTAGGTTTACACCTCACTATGGTTTTATGGTTGTTACTTTTTCCTAACTTTTCATAGACTAAAGTAATTTCCCTTGCCTGCAGAAAGAGTAGAAAATGGACGCTGTGGTAGCACGGTCATGTATTGGAAACTGTTAAGCGTATTTTGCAGATCTAGCTGGTGCAGGAATCAAGCAGGCCTAGTATTAGGTTCCTAAACATTCCGTTATCCTTCACTTAGCTGCTGCTTATCTCTGCAGGGGAAGACCAAGATAAGTCAGGTCCATGCTAGATGTGTGCCTGAGAGTGGAATCTAGAGTGTTGCTGGAGCCCACCGGTTGGTTGATAAGTGCTTAAAGGACAAGGAACTGCTAGATACATGATTGTATTACAGACAGTTCTAAGCTGAAAGCAAATTGCTAAGATTAAGCTTAACGTGTCTTATGTTCACCCCACAAATGCCTTAACTCTGGGGCTGTAGTAAGATGCCTCATATAGTCAGCATCTTCTAGCCCATCAGGGCTTGCTCTTTTAAGGACAATGCCAGAAGGCAAGATGGACTCCACTTACCGAGTAGGATGTCGTATGTAGAGGTTCCACAATGTTTGTGTTTGCTGTCTGTATTAGGAAGCAAGAGAACAGAATGCCCATCTCCACCCTAAGGAGCTCTAGATGGGCACATTCTGTCACTGAAGAAAGGTTGTGGGCGTGGAGGAGGCAAGTGCAGCCTCATGGCCTGAACAGTTGTGCATGTCATGAGAAAGAAGTTTTGAGCTCTGCTGCTTGAATTGCTTCTTAAGAAAGTTACATTGAGACAGCTGTGGTAATAAGCTGCAACACAGTAGGGCTTGAAAAATGACAGCTCATTCTCAAACTGACTAGCATCAGTTGTAAAGCCTCTTTATATTGTGATTTTAAGGACCCAAATAATATCTAGAAAGTACTGAATCTCTGCAAAGAGCCCATTGTGCCGCAGGGCTTTTATGTTCCGCCATCGTCTTTTGAGGTATTCTGATTAGGTTTCTCTAAAGTGTTGAAGAAAAAAAAAACCCACCTAACTGTTTTCCTTGGTTCCTGGAGCTGAGTCAGAACAAGCTCTCAGAGTTGTTATGCTGCCTTACAAGTGTAATTCATATGCCAGATAGATGAGCAGGTTACACTGATCAAAGAGAATGAGTACAGATAACAGCCAAGTTCTAGCTGGCAATGGCCATACCCCACTATTCAGTATAAAGGTAACACCATTCTCTGTTGTCCACATTGAGTCATTTGCTATTTGAGAAGGGTTTGGATCTTGAAATATGAAAGCCTGTCTAGTTTTTACCGGGCACACAGCAGAATAATTTATATTTTGCTTTCCAAGCTGCTTAATTTTTAACTATACTTTGAGCCTAGTTTATATATTTTGTATCAGTCTTCAAATCAGTCATTCCCACAAAAGCAAAGAATTGATGTAGCCAACTGTCTTTAAGTCAGCTTCACCCTTTTTATTTTGTCACTGGGAAAGACTTTCTAAATTACTGCAGGAGAATGGGGAGAAGGTTTTTCTGTGTAGCAAAATAAAGATTTTTCTTGTGAAGTTATAGTGTGTTCACAATCACAGCTCTCCGCCTTTTAAATGCCTCTACTCTCTTGCAGAATTTCTGCTGTCTGAAGGCAAAATCAGTTGTTGCTGGCTTTTTTGAAATGTCATTTAAGGTTACAGTACCTCAGAAATTACCCAACTTGAACAGGACCAAACACGAGTTACCTTTTGCGTTAAGCCCGGGATGGCAGATTTCTGCAATACACGAGACATAACGAAGTTTGGTGTTGTCATCACAGTGTCCATCCCTCTGTATCTTTATAGGCTTGCCCATTTATTCTGTAATGATTAAAACAATGATTGGAAAGGTAATTAACAGTGCTGCATATTTAGGGATGGCTTTTACCCTGGGGTGGGGAGTTGGGACAGGAGAGGGAGAGCCTCACGGAGCTCACATTTGGCCCTTCTCTGCTGTCCTCAGGAACAGACACATGTTAGGACCCTTGCTTGCTAGTTTATTTCTAAATATAAACACAAATTATTAAAAGGTAGAATAGTGCCAGCAAAATATTTTTAGATAACATCATAACAAACATATAGGGAAGATTCCATTTCATAAAGTAACCAGTTACTCTGGTGACCTGCTGGCTGTTTTTCTTCTATTGCTGAGCCAGCCTGGATGATGCTTGCATGTGAGCTACACAGAAATTTCTGGTGTAGCATATTATTGTTTCCTGCAATCGATCAAATATATTTTTCTTTTCAAGTTTATAATGGAGAGATATTTTTTTACCCCAGTGCAGTCCAAAATATAAATAGTCTATTTTAAAAAAAGGAAGAAATAGAACAGCATTAAGTCATTAAAAGTACAGAGGAAATCAGAATAAACCTGCCTTGTTTGTACCCCATACTAGGCAAAATGTTAATTCATGTCATTACCTAGCCTGACTCCTCTTGCAGGTTGTCAACCTTTCCTTTTTTTTGGCTGCTCTCATCTTTATTCCCCTCTTATTATAACTCACAACCTCTCCTGCTTGGTAGGTTTCTCTTGTGTACCCAGCTCTCTTCCATCTGTGATGATGCTCTGATGTCTTTGAGAAAAGATTACAAATTATCTTCCCATTTATGTTTTTTATTTGTCTTGCCTTCCCTTTCCCCCTCAATTTTTAAGGTCACTGGTCTTGGATAAATATGGTTCAGCTCTCCTTAGTAAATTTTCTGCTTGTTAATTGACAAATACAGTTCCACAATCCTTGGCTGTCAACTCATGTTTCAGTAGTATCATTCTTCAGACAGTTATCCGTTACTGAATTTTTTTCTAATTCTAATCAGCTTCTTAGGGTTTTCCTTGTTTCCAGACAAAGGAGGAGCAAGATGACAAACACGCCTTGCAGCACATAAAGAAGTTGGGAGTCCAGCAGCCCTGTACGAAGCTAGTGGAGCAGAATAAAGTTTTTACTAATTCTTTATTACTATTAGAATTATTTATTGCTATTTACTAATTATTTGTTTAAAATGCAAGTTGAGGTAAATGGTTTACTCTTGATTTTGTGCTTTATGGATAATTTAAGAATGAAGGTAAGTAAGTGTGACACTTGCAGTGGTACTTGCTGTGGCACTTCCTCTCCAACCCCAGGAGCTGTGTAAGCCTCAGCAGTATCTTTTACTGTAAACACGTTTCATGTATAAACTGCATCTGGTAACAAGATACATACCCTTCTCCTTTCTCTCTCCTTTTTTTTAAACAGGCGTTAAAGCTGTATTCTCTGGACATTACCATAGGAATGCTGGAGGGTCCTACAAAGGACTGGAAATGGTGGTTTCATCAGCAATAGGATGTCAGCTGGGAGAAGATGCACATGGCCTTCGAGTGGTTGTTGTCACAGATGAAAAGATTGTTCATAGATACTACAGCTTAAATGAACTGAGCAGCCAAGGCATAGAGAAAGAGCTGCTAGATATGCTTGCTAAGCAAAATTAGGTTATGTCAAATGATGGGTTTTTCCATATTATACAAATAGAAACAGTTTCAGGTTTCCCCAAGCTGAAGACAGAGATTTCTGATTGTGCACCACGCCCCAGAACACCTCTCCGTTATTCTAAATAAGAAAGTTGTTGACATGTTTCTCCTTTCGAAAAGGAGACCTTTGGGGAATATGGAGTAGTAGCAGAACTAACACAGGAACGTGTCATTGAAAAGGACTGTTCCAAGAAATTTTATTTTGCTCCTAGATAAGATTTTCTTACTATAGAGAAATTTTATCCAACAGTGAGAGTTGCAGCTTCTAGGTAACCCTTTAACTCAAGTCTATTTTATATTCAAGAAGGCGTTTTAAAATCCATAAATTTAGTAATTTCTGTTGCACTCTGGACAATACAAATGGGGCATTTTTTTACTGTACACAAAATCTCAAACTCTGAAATCAACGGACTCCCACTTTTAGCAAACTTTGGATCAGATCTCGTCAAACAGAGGTTGTGTTTTCTCATATTTCTCGTGCTTTATTTTCTTAGCTTTTTAGAGCCAGCAGAAACTCTGTTTTGCCATCACAGCTTGGGTTTCTGTTCTATCCTAGCTGTATATATTGAAAAGTCTATAAATGAAGGTAACAGAGATATCACTAACAGAAGTTAAACATGGAACAACTCTTTTCCTTTTGAAATCTAACTACCATTCAATCAGCATATATTCTTGCTATAGCTTCAGAATTTGGAGTAATTGCATGGGGAGAATATTCTTTACTGAGGGCTGTTATCAAGTCATTCCATTGATTTCTAGGCGAGGGGACAGGTTTGATTTCCATTTCCAAATGCAATTTAAGAGTGCCTTACAGTAACATTATACCATACTGAATGCTGAAAACCCTGGAAAGTGTATTTCCTTCACTGGAACAAGTCTTTACAAATACAAAAAGATGTTTGTGTGCTGCAATGAAACTTTTTTTTTTAGCAAAACTATCTGAGATTTGTTTTCTGTTAAAAATAGTCTTCATGTCATTAACACATACCTGGTTTTGGTTTTTAAGTATTTAGTTGAACTCATTATATTCGATGCCACAGGTTGTGTAGAAATAACAGCTAGTGCAGCTTTAGCACCTGAAAAGGTAAGAACATAATAATGGCTGAAAAAGTAATGTATTCTATCTGATTTTATATATATTTGCATACAACATCATTCCTTAGAGGATATTACAGATCTTTAAATAGTGTGAGAGATGAAATGCTATCCTAAAGAGTCAGTTCCATTACATTTTAGTTACAGCAATTTATCTAGAGGGCTTCTTCAAGCTTGATTTGTGGGACTCGTGAGATTCTAGAATTACCTCTGTAGCATTCCCTTGCCCCAGAGAAACGCCCGTACCTGCACGTGGACAGGATCAGATGTGGACGACCTTCCTAATCCAAGCACAGGTAATGCTTGATTTGGAAAGAAAATGATACTGCTTTTATTCTCTGCCTGGTTGCACTTAGGTGAACATTTTGCCCGTCTCATTTTCAAGGGAGCATCTGGGAAATGAGAACTAAAATCTAAGGTCAGATTACACTGAAATAGGTAGGTACCCAAGTACCCAAATGGCAGTTTCTTTGGAAGTTAAGCACCCATTAGATCAGATACTAGTTTGAAAAATCTGTCACTCTCTGGCTTCAGGCTTTTAAGTCAGTTTACATTATAGGGCTGAAGAAGTTCAGCAGAGGGACCTGAGATAATCTAAGCATGGAATAATCTCTCTGCTGCGGAACAATATTGTAAAGCTGAATGGAGGAAAAGTTAAAGCGCTTTTTAAATGAACCTGTTTATTAAAGGATATAATTCTAACTAAATATACGAAGCCTGGGAGATCAAAGTATAACTTTGGGAGAAATATGAAAATGCTAGTAGTAGTGGTATATAGTGTTCTAAAATTTTATTTTGAGTTACAGTGTACTAATATACAAAAGAAATGTTTATATAAGCATAATTTTAATTTTTTTTTTTTTCCAAGTGTAATTTCACCATCGGATATTCCATGGCATTTTGTCATGAAAATATCGTTTAAGTACAAGGCTGAAGTTCAGTTAAAAAAAAAAAAAAAAATCCTGTACAGGATTTTGGGAGCTAACAAGATTGTGCAGCTGCAGATGTTACGTGGGCTCTTGCCTGGGTTTCTGTCCCACCTGTTGTGAGGACAGTTTAAGTGGCGAATGTTCTGTTATTGTCTAGTGAACTAGGTGGTAAAGTAGAAAAATCCAGATGTGTTCATAAAGGCTTGATGACAAAATGTGATTTAACTTCACAGGACAAGGAAAGCTATTTTCCCAGTTTTATATTTGAAACATGGAAAACATTTAATTTGGTTCTCGCCTTGCAAGTTTTCAAAGGGAAGAAAATTAGAATGTCAGAGACTAGTGACTTGTTTGTGTAATTTTGTGACCTGCATAATTTTGTGGCCCAGATGCTGTTCTGAGAAACATCCCCTCAGCTGAAGTGAGGAGGGGGCCTCTCTGGTACTCCGACCTTTTTGAGCCTACACCTCATTTTAGTGAACTGAGAATTCCCTGCACTGCTCTGAAAACGAAGGGGGAATCCAGCATTCCGCTAACTGTTCGTTGTGCGGTTGCCTCACTGTAACAAAGTTGGCACATACTAAACTTTTTGGCATCCCAAAATCTAAGATTGTGGGAAAATAAGTAAAAAATAAATAAAATTATTTTCCTTATAATGCATGTTGTTTCAAAACATTTCTTACTTTGAATGACAGCTCGGAACTTCCACTGTATTTCTCGTTCATATGAAGTGGATGGAGTCTTGTATAACCCATTTATGTAATACAATCATGGGAAGGATTTTTAACCATATTGCGTTGCTGGAAATTACTGTATGAAGCAAAGAGTTAAAAGACTAACATAGGAGTGTGCTTTTTTACCAGAATAAATGACAAATTTCTTTTGATCACTTTTCTTAGCATAATTAGGTAATTTAGAATGAATACTAATGCTTTAACTAATTTGAAATGGCAGAGATCCTTGTGGTCAGAGAGTCTCATCTTGTTTATGTAAAGAAAAATAATTCATTTTATGTTAAATTATGAAACAATCCACCCATGGAGACACTAATTATCATCTAAGAAAGCATCTTTTGATGTCGAGGACATTATTTTTGTATCTCCAGCAGGGCTGGTAATTGTAACTCTGTCAGCGTACGACTGACCAAAGGAAGCTGTCACTAGGAGTTCAAACTTCCGATGAAAGAGAGAGCAACCGAATCCTCTTTCATATCTGTGGAATGGATGGGTTGGGCAGAGAGGCAAAAATAATCAAGTAACCACAATTCATTTTGGTTTCCCGCAGGCAGCTAAAAGGCTGAGATAACCCCTGATGACTCTTATTAAATGTGGCAAATTCATATTAGACCACCAGAGCAACCTGTGAAAGTAAGCAAGTACCACATAATTAAGTACAATCTGAGGTGGAGACCTAGGAACAGGAGGCAGATTACTGAAAAAAGTCTTTGAAATCAATCTTGGTTTGCCACTAAGAACATGTTTCTGAATCTTTCCAAAAAGTTCGTTGGGACTCACACACACTGTTTGCGTACTGCTTGCCTTTAGTCTACTTAGTTCCAACATCGACTCTTGCAAGTTTTAATAGAGGCAATAATTTGACAGGACTGCAGTATTTGATAGGATTAGACAGAAAATAACTGCCCGGTGTCTTGTTCCAACTATGACATTTTGTACTGGGAAAGGGCAGTGGCGGCAGTGAAACCTTTTCCACCGTCCCTGTCCCGAATTCCCTGTGTTCGCTCTGCTTCGCCCGCTGCCTTTTTACCTCAACACAGCAACCTCTTTGCTAGTGCCTGTCAGACATTAGCGTCAAGTAGCTGCTTTTCATTCTGCTATTAGAACAAATAATTAGAGACACGGCTAACAAACAAATATACAAAGCAGTGAAAATGAAACATTTAATGCTGTCATTAAGCTTTCTCTGCAACTGCTATTTGAACACAGCAATATCCTTTAAAGAAAGGGAAACATTTACGCACACAGTAGTTCCCAGAACCCTTGCCTGCCAAGCAAACCCCAACATTACCTATTGCTTCATGATAAACATTCACCATGTAGAAATACCAGCTTGCACTAGAAATCTCTAAGGGAATTTCCACTTCGCTAATATTCTACAGTTCCTGGGATCTTTCTCTTCCTCCTGTTGTGCTGACGTACACAATGTCGTATCGCTGGCAGGTGATGGGAATGCAAAGCCAGGTGGTTTCGGCTGCCAGCAGCCCAGTCTCCGCTGCCGAGCACCACAACACCCAGCGGAGGGGCAAATTTCTTAAGCAAATGGGAGACATCTACTAAAAGGAGAGCTTAAGAGAAGAAACCTTTTCATGGCCAGGCACGAAAGGCCGAAGATGTGAATCTATTGCTACAGCTCCATTCACCCAGCAAGGAAGCAGCCACGTGGCCGCCAGCAGACTTGCAACAAAGAGCTCTTAAACCAAGAAAGATTTGCTGGGCTTTTTTTGGGAAAGTTTCTCAAGCTACCTATCTTTTAGCAAAATATTATTTCCTCTTATTAGGGAGCAAGGTCTCATGAATAGTTTTCACCCATTCTAATCGCATTCTCCCAACAAAAAGGGGGTTTATTAATTGTTTGTTACTCAGTCAACTGAAGGTTAGGCAATTCAAAGCTGAAACATGCAGGTACTGTGCTCTGGGATATACATTTTCTTTGGAAGATGGGAAAAATAACACCTAGAACAGATAAAAAGCATTAGACCAGAATATTAATCAACCTCCAGTATAATAAATCCAACTCTGATGCAGCAGCTACAGAAGGGGGAGCAGGAACAAGCGCCAAAGAAAAACACCAAACTGCAAACCCAAGGCAACACTAAGAACATACCCAACACTTCTCTTAAGAAGAAAACAAACAAACAAAAACAAAACCCCCACAACCAACCTATTCAGAGAGCCATTACTTTTTTTTAATTGACGTTTTCATTTGTTTCTCTAGAAGTAGTTTCCTCCATTAGCACTTCGTCAAAGGCAGGTAGTTTAGTACATTTCTACTAATAAGCAGCTTTTTTTTTTTCCTCTAGGAGACCCATTAAAGCCTCATCCTATTTAGAGTTATAGTGTTGTTATGTTACTTTTGGGTAGCCAGCAACTGAAACATCCATCCTCTAAATAAATCCCTGTCTGTCTGGAACAATGTTTAGAAAGGTGTTGAAAAATACAATGCGGCCTCTTAAGTGCACTGGTAATGGTGTGATCAGAGATCACTGAAAACATTCTCACCCACTTCCAAATAACAAGGCACAGCAATGCAGGCAGGTGTCACACTGCACGTCTGAAGCAAATCCAGCAGCCCTGCCTGCGGCAACCGGCCTGCCCAGAGGTTCCCTCAACAACGTGTCAGCAGCACAACCGCGAGGAGCCCCGTGACTGGTGTCGGGACACACCTGAGACAGAGATAATACATGGTTCCTCAGCACGCTGCAAGTGCTGAGGCAAAGAAGGTGTTAACAGGACACAGAGCACAAATAAATGAATCTTCTGTTTGGGTTTTTTACAAAGCCTGAGCTGAACTTAAGTCTTACCTTTCTATTAATTACAAGCCTTGGGCTGCCATAAGGCATGAGGAGGAACGGAATCCAATGGACCATGGAGTCACATTTTATGCGACTGCAAGTTCTTTCTCTGATCATTGTTCCCAATACTAACCATGACTTGTATTCTCATTCCCATCACCTGCTACTTCTGCCAAGGCAATAACATAAACTAATCCCCACCCCCTCAAAAAAAATCAATATATCAGGAAAGGTAAAATAAATCAAAATAACACAAATGTTAGGCCTGCTACAAGTTACAACCTCTCTCAATGTTGTGGCTGTTCAAGTTGTTTAGATGATTTGTGGTAGGAAAAAATATCATGGGAATCTTAAACTGTTCAAAGTAAGGGTCACGTTGGTTGCATCCAACACCTCTGGGCTATCCTGAGTATGTGAAAGGCAAAAGAATATCCCAAACTTGAGCTCCTAGACCAGCTACGCTCACTCCACAGAGGCCGAGGTGTCTTTTGGCAGCAGGCTTCATACTGCTTACAGAAACTCACCCCAGAAATTGCCTAATAGAAAACATGACAAGATATGTATTTTACTTTAAAAATGCTGGTTAGCATTTTGACTCATATTTTTACACATTTAATATTTTCATTCTCATTTTGAAACAAAACCTCAATGCACAGCAACACAAAGGCCATCACAGATACTCAGCCCTGCGCTGCTGTGTGCAAGGTGGGCAGTTCAAGCTGAGAAGCAGCCACAGGCCTGGTTACACAACACAGACACGCAATAAGCATCCACATGCTTGTTACTGAGCATGGTATCATTTATAACATTGGAGTCTAAACAGTGTCTGCACCGCTACTTGAACAGGGAGAATGAAATAAAGGTGATACGGGAACTTCCCTACTCTGCTGCTCCCTTTGCCTCTCTGCTTCATTTGTTCCAAGCTGCAGAAAGGAGCCACCATCTCCACCAGGTCTCATTCCCACTCCCCCACAGCAAGAGCAGGACAGGAGCCGATACAAACAGTTTCTTACTCAGTTTTCTCTGCCACCGCTTCCCTTCAAGATGAGAGCTTCCATCACTTTTGCAAGAACGCGAGGGAAAAGAGAGAGAAAGAGAGAAAGAACGGAGAACGCTCTCTGTTACTGTGGCCCCATTTGAGAGCTAAAATAGACCAATTATTGTTTAGAGAATAGCATTCCTTTTCTGTGTAGCAATTTAACCCAGGCAATAAGTGCATATTTAAAATTCAGTTGATTCAAAACCATAAATGCTGCCTGCCAGTCTTCCCAATCAAAGCACTTTTCTTATTTCTTTCGCTTCGTACACTGCCACGATAGTGTAACAGAGAAGAAATATTTTATAAAGCATATTCCTGAGCAGTAGTTTTTACATAATTTTTTAGTATTTTGTATGTGGGTCAGTCAAAATTAATTCTAAATTTTACAGCCTGCACTTTTTATATAAATTATTTTGCATTAAAATCAGACTTCTAGACAAATTAATGATTTTACAAAAATAGAGAAAAACATGGATACATATCAAAGGAATGAGTCTAAACAGATCAAAAGAGTGATGGGACTATGTTAAAATTCACTTCACAATAAGCTTTTTAGTGAAAGGACTTTCACAAATTTGTTTCACTGCTTTTCTTATCTGTGCATTAGGCCATATAGAAGTTTCCTATTTTCCT
Organism: Phaenicophaeus curvirostris; assembly: GCF_032191515.1. Lineage (NCBI taxonomy): Eukaryota > Metazoa > Chordata > Aves > Cuculiformes > Cuculidae > Phaenicophaeus > Phaenicophaeus curvirostris. The sequence goes on from NC_091407.1 coordinate 857,353, forward strand.
CCAGAAAAGCAGCTCATAGTCTTAGATTATTTCTAAGCCTTCCATTATCAATGCAGATATCTAATGCCTCTCCTTATCCTCCTAAGAAATAATGCAATCCTAATTTATTTCTCATTAAAGTTGCATTGTACCACTAATCAGCTAAAGGTATTTTACTTGAAGCTTCTGAAGTTTATTTTTAAGTCTTCCACATTTTAATTGCTTTGCTTTGCCCTTGGGTTCCTAGAAATGAAATATAAACACAAAACTTCCTGTGGAAGTAAAATACAATCCTTGAAATTTCTGTACTCTTAAACAACGTTATAGCGATGCAAATTTAAGCATTTACATTTATTGTTTACTGTTTCCACTTGCTTTCTTCTTCCTCACTCTTCTTCTTTCTTTAAAGGAGCAAAGTACATAATTCTTCTTGTTGACTTCAACTACTACCTGCAGCTGCTTGGCTTCAGGACATTTACCTGCTTCCCCCTGTCCTCCTATAAGGCTCTGGAAGAAAAGCCCGTTGCACAGGCCGTAAGGACAACAGAGACGTGCTGCAATTCCATTATACAACCTTACACTGAGGTGCTCAAAGATAAACTATCCCCCAAATTCAGAAGTTTCAGGTGCAAGGACCACAGGCTTTGCAGACTCAGGGATCTGGGATCCAGGGTCACTAATTCAATGTTTCCCACAACACTAGGAGGCAAAAGCCACATAACTTTGGGACAGTGACTGCAGTCGAGGTCTTAGAAATCTCACAGTTACAAGAAGACCTGCTGATTAGCGTTCCCAGTTTTAATTAAATCCAGTGTAGATACTGCCCTTAGGGACTGAAACACAGTGAAGATTTTGTTCTGAAACTAGGACATAGCCTGACAAAGCCTTAGCAGAAAAACTGCAGTTGCAGTAAACCAGACAACATAGTCGAGACAGGCTTGGAGATCTCACGGAGGTTCAGACTCCAGCTCTGCAGCCACATCTCAGTTAACCACGGCTGCAGCATGGAGAACAGAGGTTGACCTCATTGTTTTCAGCAGTTATTAGCCGATATTTGAATTAGTTGGCGCCATTGATTGTTCAAGTCAAGTATTAATTTGCAGTAAAATAGTCTGTTTACAATGGCAAGATCCCCATTTCTCCTGGGAAGATAATCCTTTGCATTGCTACTGATAACTTGTCTCATTCTCTGCTCTTTGCCTCAAAGATCAGCAAAAACTCAGCTGCAAGTGCACATTCAGTGCCAGTCTTCACCTATCAGTGTAAATTCTAACTGACCTGCCCACATAGCTCACTAGTGCCTTCTTACCATTTCACCTATTGCTACACAAAGGATATTTAATTACTCCTCTCATTAACCCTGAATGAATGACATCGATCAAACTGATGCTTGATGGCAGCACTCAAAAATTTGCAGCATCATATTAAAAATGACACATCAAAGTTCACTCATGTCCGTGATGTTAGTGCACATTCATGACGTGCTTCTAATATGACAGATTGTTAATATTAATACTTATTACAAAATAATGAACATGTTTAAAGGGAATTATTTGTCAAATATGATCAACTTTTAATTTTAATTAATCCTTAATTTAATGCTTTTTAAGAGAACTAAATCTCTTCCTGCCTTGAAAACTTCAGAAGATATCTAGGACTGTATCATAGTGAGGAAAACCACAGTTCTGGAAGGGTCACTGAGTATACAAATCCTTAATGTAATAATTAATGGTAAGGTTTATTTCTTACCTTCTGAACTGACAGGCCTATGGGCCAAGAGAAAAGTTCGCAACTTCCTTTTTAAGTTCTTTACATACATTCCAGAAGTAGAAGATGAATTGCTGCAGGTTACTTTGATCTCATGTACCTGTTTCTGGGGTGTCTCAAGACACTGTTACAGCTTTCTACATAAAAAGCCTTTTTTCATTTTCTGTTATAGTGTTTATCTCTTTTTCCTCTTTATATTGATGCTCATGGCAAGCTGTAGAAATATTCCATTGCAAGAAGTTTCATATATTAGTACAGCAAGAAATGTGTAGAAATCACTCTAAACATTTAAACAAAACATTTGTAGATGCTATTAGTAAATATATATATATATATATCTCCCATGCTTGTGACCTTTTTAAAATATATTAACCGCATGGATGAAAGCCAATTACATCTTTGTTATTCTGTACTGGCCAGTCAGCCCATCTGTGGCTTTGAGCATGAGCTGCTTTTTCTGTAGAAAATTACTGGAACAGCCTGATACATTACAAGCCCATGGGAAAGAGTTTGCCTCAATAAAATATGAACACTTGTTTTTTAAAAATGCACATCAGTGTTTGCCAGGTGAGGGGAATAAAAGGCTTCATTGTGAAGTCTCTCAGTTATCAAGAACAGTCAAGGTAAAAGGAAAAAGAAAGAAAAAAAAAAGAAAAAACCCCACATTTGAAATCTGCATTCTTTAACACAATAGAAATACAGAGTGCATTCATCAGTACCATTTATCTCTCAGCTGGCGAACTAAGACAAACTTGTCTTCAATATTTATGCTCATCTTTGACTCATTACTTTAATATTACCAGAAAAATAAACTACGTCCACTGGTTTTGCTGCAGAAACTCAACAGGGCTTCCTGCTGTGCTCAGGATTTCTTGCAGTACAAGGTCTGCAGCGTTACAGAGGGCAGAGGACAGGCTTGGTTTCAGGAGGCTGTTGTGAATTCAGACACTGATGGTGTCAACCTAGATTCAATAAAACTGTTTTAAATTAACACCTATGCCCAGAAATAGAGAAATTGTCCAGCCAGCTCTCCAATTCAGTGGCTGAAGAAAGAAGAAAGAAGATAGACTGGTAGGGTTTTTTTCACAGACTCAACTTCCTTTGTCTGAACTCACCCTGAAGACTGGTACCACGACAGCAAGTAACGTACGACTGAGTATTCAACAGCATTGCACCTTTTTATCACCTCAGCCCCATGTAGCTAATGTTTCAGTGATGAGTACTGAGCAAGACATGACTAATGCATTTTAAAGCACTTAGAAGTCTTGATAAAAATAACCATTTATCAAAGACAGCTTTTTAGTAAAAAAGCCTTATGAGTTTGAGTAGTCTTAGTCTTTGCAAAGCAGAACCAAGTTTATATCAAACTGAGGCTCTAAAAGCCTTCAGAAACATTATTCAAAAACATTTTGATGTGCTGGAATTCTTAGCCACTTTGTAAGTGATATCAAAGGGGGAGGAAATTAAAATCTTCATAATCCTCCAAAATATCCCAATTTGATTACTTGACCTGGCATCAGACTGCTTGGAAGGGCCACATTCAGCAACCTCAGCCTGTCATCATCTCTGCTCCTGTACATTAAATTTCACTAAGCACAGTTTAATAGCAGCAAAGGTATTGGAAAATGTAACACCTAATACTTAGCATCAACCAAAGTATGTCAAAGTGATTTTATTTCCTTACCCTGCTTGTAAATTAGAATCTTACTACTCTGAACTAAGGCCAATCAAATGCTACACGAATATTTCATTGAACACAATTCATAATACGCTTTGGACAAATTGCTGAATCAGATACTTGTAGTGTCTTGCATTCAGAGTAACACTATGTCACTTCAAAATGAGGGCAATGCATTCTTCAAATAGTCATATTGTGAATTTTGCAGTGCCAGCTAATTCATTCGAGCATTTTCACCTAGAACAGGTCAAACCCCATGGCTGCTTCCTTTACCCTTTAGTTATGTCACTAGGTACCACCATTAGCCAAAATCTTACAAGATAATTTGTTTGACAAGATAATATGTCTGGTTAGTGAATTAAACTGTTGAACAACTTCTAAAACCTCTTGTGCTTACTCTAAAGGAATAAGTGCAAGAGGAAACTAGTCAACATTTTGAATCCTCTAAATTTATGGTGTGTTTTTTATTAAAGGTCACTGAAGACAGAATCTACAAAGGTTAGATACAAAGGCATATATTTGAAATTTATATTTGATTGCAAAAAGGTCTTTGAATGCTGAATGAGATTGGAAGTTTCTAATTAGCTGTCAATGATTTTATAACATGTCATATTCACTAAATGCATAATTTGAACTCCCCCTCATCTTTACACATAAATTACACTGTGTGTTAGCAAAGAGAGACACCCAGTGCTGTATGCTTCAGATTGTAGAGCTGCACTCATCATATGCTTTTGACTTCACCCTCAACAACATGTTTTCGACTTTTTGCTGGATGATACTGTTAAAGAGAAATTGAGAGCAAGAAGGCAAAATACTGCTTTGAGATACTGAACATCCTACAGTTCATCATAGCAGCTTCTGCTTATGCTAGAGCAGACGATCAGCTTGGTTCAAAAGCTTACAATGCTTCTTCTGAAAGACTCTACCCCTCCAGGGTGCTCCACAGCCGAAGTCAGTGGATAGAGCGTGTCGATCCCCCTGTTGGACTGTTAAGTGTGAGACAGATCACGGTTCCTCTCTATTACTGCCACACAACATAGCGCTCCATCCTAAGAGCAATGAAGATTTCTTTTGAAAATACATGCACATGGAGGAAGAAAGCATGAAAAAAAGTCCTTCTCATACTTATCGTCAACACCCATTTTTTTAACATACCAGTGTGTGCTTTATGATACTGAGAGCCTCTTCAGCATTGTCATCTAGCACAACGTACACCAGAGACAACTCTACCAGCTAGTGCACTTTGAATGATCTTTGCAGAGGCGCAGCCGAAAGCCTCCGCACGAGTATTGATTAAATTTGTCAATGAGCTACAAATTGTAAAAATCTTTATGAAACTCTTTTCAACATTTGTCTCATGGAAAATAGATCTGGCAATTCACCTCTAGCAGACAGCAATTTTCAGCAAATATTGCCTTTTTGTTCCATTCCGGGTGGCATAATACAACTAAAGAAATCTGGATGACTGAGTGAGTTCTGGAACAAAAGCATTTGCTCAAAAGACTGAAACCCACCGTCAAAACAAGGCGCAGATTTTAAAAGCAGCAGGAAGCATTAACAGTTCTCTGTTGCAGAGTACATCCCAATCATACAAGCGAATTGTGCAAGCTTTGTTCCTCTTCCTTGACCACAATTGTGGATGTAAGAATTTGTAGCCTGACATTTATTGTTGTGCCGGTAGCCAATGTACTCTGTTTCTCTGCAATTCCACCTAGCTGAAGGCTGACCAGAGAAAGTCCGCAGCAGTTCTAGAGGACAGTGTGTATATATGGTTTCAGAAAGGGTAGCTGAAAAATTTGGGTGGTCTAGAATGTTCGCACAGATTTTTGTGTGTCAAACACACAAACATAACACCCTCACTTTTAGTCCACTACATCAGTTATGTAGTGGAAGATTTTGGGAGGACCCATGGAAGAATATGCTTCCTTAGGAAAAACGAGATTTTCCAAATATTTTTACCACAATTTTTAAAATTCCCATGACAAGCACATGCTTTATGTTAGACTTCCTATGCAACACAGTAAATCCCGGTATCCTGTGGAGACATAATCGCATAAGAGCTCTAAGCACATGTAATACTTCTGTATATTGACGTGTCAGAGAAAAAGAAGTAACCTTAGTTCATTGACATAATTTCGTATTTATATACCAACTAGAGAACTATGCCACATGGCAACTGGTTATGCTGTCCTTCCATCACTACTGAGAACATCCATATGCATATGTCACAATTAAATAAGGGGTTTACTAGTCATCTCATTTTGCTGAATTTCATTAGAAACAAATCAAAAATAACCATCCTAAGACTTTTAGGCTCCGAGATGCAAAACTTTGATTCCAGACTCACACACTCTGTGACAAGTCCTTCAGCGAGCAAGGGGTCGTAAGAGGTATCAGCTACCAAAGGTTTTATCAAAGCCTGTCAGCAGGGTAAGCAGAAGCACTCAGGACTGTGTCTTTCTATAGTCTAGACATAAGAGATAATGAAGCAGATGAATGTTAATAATATGCTTTATTAAACTGCTACTGCACTGGGGGGACCCAGAAAAGGCTAAATTAACAAATGAATGAAAGCAGCACAACCTACCACAATTGTTGGGAAGTATATCAAGGAGCGTGGGCTATGAACACGCTCTTTGGGCCTCCAAACTGTCCTGATTCGTTAATGTGCAAGCACAGAAGCATTCTGGAGGCAGCAGAACATTCCCTAATAGCCCTACAATATTCCTACTTGTGCATATTGTTGTCTGCAAATACATCAGAACCATTTAACTTCATTTCATATATACAGACACACTTTGTTGATATAACAAGCATCAAAACAGAGAAAATTTTACTTTGAAAGGGACCTCAGGAAGTCGTGTATCTAAACCATGCTCAAAACCTACCCAAGCCGAAATACGCACATAAGCTCTTCTTCTCTTGACAACTAGTATAAAATATTCATGAAAAATAAAATCTTATTTTGGCACTCTCTGACTACAGTTCCACTTACCGCCCCATTTTGTTAAAGAAAATACAATGATATTAAAAGGCTCAGCAAACTGGTTTCACACTCTGGGGAGCCAACTTGTTTTGCAGCCATTTTCTTATTTATCTTTAGGTTGGCACACTGAAACAAAATGTCACACAAACAACAGAAGTCCCAACATCTACAACAACCTGGGATTTTACTCTGAAAATTCCATTACAATTGAAAGGAGAAATTTAAGTCCTTTGGAACAAATGGGGGCAAGGTTAGTTTGTAAGACTCCACTTGTTATTAAGTTGTTTGCATTCATATCATTAAAATCTGTCTTTGTTATATTTTTAAAAAAATATGCCAGTCTGACCTGCTGGATAGCTTTTGTATATATATGTTTTTTAAACTTCTATAATACAAGAATCCATGCATTAAGAGAAGAAATGCTGTGATTTATTTCATCTCCTAAAAGCCCAATATTGTAGACATACATTCGTTTCTATTAAGTCACTACAGCTAGAATCAGATTCCACTGACCATATACCTCAAGAAACCTTAAGAAGTTCTGTCTTGCTTGCTTCTCTAATAAATTTGTCAGAAACAAAATATACACATGCCAAAAGAGAAATGAAAGAGCGCTGTATTTTTTCTTATTTATTTGTTTGGTTGTTTCACATGAACTACAAAATCACAGAGAAGGAAGCCACAGGAAAATGGCATTATTCTAGAGTGGCTCACGTGTAGAGGACTACTAAAACTCCCTAATATCAACCCAAAGTTACAGCTGAGATTCCAAGCTCCTTGACACGCATGCCCCAGGGTAATTTTCTTTCCCAGAGGTGCAAAACAATACAATAAAGACTTTTATTTTTTAAAGTTTCTGATCCCTGTATTGGATGAAAATCATAGAAAATTAGCATCACAGAATGTCCTGAGTTGGGAGGGACCCACAATGATCACTGAGTTCAACTCCTGTTCCTGAAAGATCATCTGCCTGCAGCACATTAGCTCATATCCCCCAAAAACAAAGAAAAAAAACACTCAGAACATTCTTTAAAATGTTGGGTTGATCATGATTTTGGGGACGTGACTCATTTTTACATGTTTGGGTTTGGCAACGTCAAGTAATTTGCTTGCAAACACTCAGGCACATCATGTCAAATTTAATAGAAGCAGGAAGGATATTCTCATGCTCGATAATTTTCTAGTTCAATAAACATTTCTCACCTGCTGGATTTGCTGTCAAGGCATATCACACACTTACTCTCTTTAGATACTACTAACTGTATTTTTGGACTTCCTCCCACTTTCTATTTCTGAAATCGAGCATGATGGATAAACACTCCGTAGCTGTTTTACTCCAATCTTAACTCCAGAGACGTTTTCAACACGGTCTCACAATACCAAAAGGTTTCTCTTGGAAAATAAGTATCAACTGAATATTGGTTTCTTCTGCCTAATCACACTTAGTTTCTTGAAACCTCTACTGAGAGGAACACATTCCTAGTTAAAATGCAGTGTTATCCATATATTTTTTCAATTTCTTTTTAAAAAATTTCTTTTTAAATTTCAAACTCAGCCTATTTCTAATAGTAGCAGTCCTCGTGCTCCATCTGTTCCTAGAAGCTGTGCTCCCAGAACTCAGGAAGCTTGAGGTATTTGTTCAAATGAAGTATAATTAATATAGGAGTACTACCTCAACAAAAATTAGTTGCTGTGCAAGCATACAGTTAAAAAATACAAAAGCTATAACACTGACAGCATTACTGACTTGATGTACAAGTACTAACATACGCAGAATTCCAAACTGAGCTATAGCACAAACGTATTTTTTCGTAGTACTACACTTCAAAAGCTTTAATTTATCATCCCATTAAAGATAAAACATGGCCTAATAAAATATTTGAAATTGTTACTTTTAGATCTGAATTCCACTCTTCCCTATCTTTCCCATTTTACCCTGTTTCATTAGCAATGATCCTAAAGTCAGTTCTTTTTACTACCAGGAATTCAAACAGAGCAAACTAGAAAGCTTAAGAACTTAATCTCAATATATATCCTTCCTGTCTTCCTTCCACTATCTTCATTAAACTCTAATAACAATCAATAACCCTTACTATAAGGTCATATATTCCTGAATGCCCTCTCAGATAAACTCTCACCTCAGGTTGTAAACAGAAAGCTATGATCCATATATTCATTAGTACAGTTCAACAATGCTTCCTTGTGTCTATTTGCATAGACTTGCAATATCAAATCAGACAGCAGCCTCCACAGATTTCACTCTGCATTGGCAAAGGCCCCTGTCTATCTGTTAGGCTCTATGTTTGCTTTGTGGCTCTTATTAGCCACAGTGAATGCTGCATATTTCACATAATAAAAGTATTTTTATATTTTATGTAGAATAAATACATTTCTCAAAGTTAAAAAAACTTTCTGTAAACAAGAAGGAAGAGTTCTGAATCTTATTAGAACACCACATATATCATAATTCCATTATTTTAATTTTTTTCCCCAGCTATAAGCAAGAACTTATTTTGGAGAATTTACATAGCGATATGGAGACCTCACCTAGAGTATTGTGTCCAGTTCTGGAATCCTCAACATAAGAAGAATATGGAGCTGTTGGAACGGGTCCAGAGGAGGCTACAAAGATGATCAGGGGGCTGGAGCACCTCCCATATGAGGACAGGCTGAGAGAGTTGGGCTTGTTCAGCCTGGAGAAGGCTCCGAGGTGATCTTATATTGACCTTCCAATACCCAAAGGGGCTACTGGAAAGCTGAGGAGGGACTGTTCACAAAGGCTTGTGGTGATAGGAATAGGGGCGATGGGGACAAACTGGAGAGGGGCAGATTTAGACTGGACAGAAGGAGGAATTTCCTCCCCGTGAGGGCGGTGAGGCCCTGGCCCAGGTTAGCCGCGGCTGCCCCGTCCCTGGAGGTGCCCGAGGCCGGGCTGGGTGGGCCTGGGGCAGCCTGGGCTGTGAGGGGTGTCCCTGCTCATCTCGGGGGGGGAAATTTCAACTCAGAGCAGAAAAATCCCTGTTATGACATATTTTTTACTTTTTCTTTTTCTCTCTGTCCTGGATTTCACTAGGTTTTGTTAAGCCAATGCCCTTGCCAAGGGCAATGCAAGCCCAGTGCCAATACAAAATTATTACAAGCCAAGCACTTCTGTCTGTTTAAAGACTCTTATCACTTTCTTAAGACCACAAGCTACAGGGGACAACTGTCAGGATTCAGTTTAATAATTCACACTACACCAGATTCTGATGACCATATGATTCAGCTATCAGTGTGTTTTATTTGTCTTCATGTTTCCTAGATCTAAAAAGTAATTTTTTTTAAGATTATATTGGGTTGACACTGACTTTATTTTACACTCCTAAATAATTATCTTTCAACAACAGAAATAATTAACAACATCTGGAATACATATGCATCAGAAATATGCAAGGTTATCCTAGCAAATAACAGATAGGAAGAAGTTCTTTCTATACACATCTAATATACCTTCCATTTAACATTTCCATATTTCATCCATGTATTACTTTGGATACTGTTTCCTACTCTTCATAGAAACGGAGGCAAACCCCACTATTCACGTTATGGCAGGATCTAACAACTCTGGAGGGAACTCTTTGGGGATGCTTCCCTGGAAGAAGCTGTTTGAAAATGCAGCATTTGGGAAAGCATCAAACCAGCAACTGTCACAGCAATAAGATTCTATATAAGGCACCAGCCAGAAAACATCCCTTGTCAGTTATAACATTAGCTTATTCACAGTCCTGTTCTTCATTGGCATAATATAATAAATACGCAAATTTAGCAGCTGTTAATGACAGCAGTTATTTCCCACTTTTGCTTTAAAACCCAATGGGAGTTACTGCTATATATGTCTCTGGTGTTCAGCAGGCACGTAAGACCCATCAGAAGATTACAAATATTCTGATTTTCCTGAAGTTCTTCATCTGGTTATGAATTTGTTTCCTATAAATGAGTACCAGATCAGTGTCATGGGATTCTTAACATAGGCACAGCAACAGCAGCAAAAATCAGGATCTAGTTCTCTTCTGCAGGACTCCCTGAGGAACTATATCTGATGACTCAGACACTTTACTACTTGTTTATAGTGTTTGTATGCATGGAGCTGTGGGAAATGATAAAAGCTAGTACCTGGGGGTAAAGGAAGAAGAAAATAGAAAGATGATTGATCAAAGCAAATGTTTTTGCCTGCCTGATCATAAAAGGAACAGAAACAACAAAAAAAAAAAGTTCTAGGTCACTTGCAGCAACATTTATCAAGAGTGACTGGCTGAATATTCATTATCCGGTAAAGCAGTTTGCCCAAAGAACAGGCAGAAGACTGGATCACATTTCACACATATGTTCCTAGGTCAAATCCCATTCACCCCATCTGCAACAGTCAAAACTTGTTATCAAATTAACGGATGCAGGTGGTCCCTTTCCACCTCAAACGAGAAAAAGGTTGACGTGAAGTCTTCAGGTAACACAAAGACGAGAACCGAATGATTGTCTCCCTACCCTTGCACTGAGGCAGAGCTCACATAGCTGTTACAGGTAAACTCTGCTATGTGTCAAAGATGCTTTCCAGAAATATGCAGCAGTTAGAGATTCAATGAGCAGTGAAGACGTTTTCCTCATACAAATTCATGTAGCAGAGGGGGACTGCGTGCTGGTACTTAAAAACACAAGAACAATACAGCACAGCACGAGATTCTCCTATTCAAATTTTAATATGGTTGCCATGAGAGACAAGATCCCAATGGCACAAATGGAAAACAAAGACTACAGGGATGCTCTGCGTAGTCACCCAACAAGATCCTCTGTGCGTCTTTACTGCTGTTGGTGTAACGACCAACAACAGGGCTCCCAAGGAATGGACACAGAAGCGATGAACACAGTATTTTTGTCCCTCTTACACACTGCAGGGTTTCATTATGGACAGGTAGTAGATCTACACAACCAAATAAATTTAGCACACTCGTCAGAAGTGTGTACTGAAGCTGCATAAAAGAAATGTACTTTGCAGTGCACTTCACTCAAAAAAGTTACAAGACACAAAGTCCGAAAGGTCTACCACAGGCTGTAAGCAGTTTGGAAGGTCTAGGACATGAAACACAATTCTCACAGGATAACCAGACCTGCTCAGATTTCCGTACAGCTAACAAGACCTGGGTAAAAGCCTATCAAAAAGTAGTTCTTGTAAGAATATTTTTACACTGAAAGGAAAGCTCCTTGAGGGAGACACCTAAATTCTTGTCACTTCATCTTAAAAGGAATTTGTAAAGGAACACGAAGTTTCTTGAGGATATTTTTAAAAATCAAGAAAGCCCAAGACAGACATAACTTTCACAGCATTTAAAGAATATGGAAATAATGTTAAGAGCACATCAAGAGTCTCCTTGACTCGACACCATTCTGAGAACAACAGGAACTGTGAGACAGTCTGCCTTGTCACACTAAAAATACCAATATTTCATTGTTACTAATGGGTGCGTGAAATGGATGAAAACATTTTACAGTATAACTGCTACACAAATAAGCAAGTCTGATTTGATATCTTAGTAGGCTACAGTACAAAGCAAGACAGTCCATTTTTGTCATAAGGACAGGTTATGACAGAATAAAGGCTTATTTCTTTTCATCCCTAGTATGCAATCCCCAAAATCACCACTCAGCTGACTAAAACTTTGAATTAGTATCTATAATCCAAGGCCAGGAGTTGGATTCATTGATCCTTCTGGGTCCCTTACAACTCAAGACATTTTCTGATAATGATAAATAGCTGTTTCAATACAATGTTTCATAGCAAACCATAAATCCATTCCCCTTTTTCTTCAATGTCTTAATATTAATTATGATATAGATGCAATATTTACATTCCATGGGGGGGTGGGTATGCTTACTATTTATATGCAAATATGAAATAAAAGATGAGAGGAATCACAAAGCTTACACTTAATTTGAATCCAGCATGTGTCATGAAAAGCAAGGCAGCTTGAAAGTCAAAGGAATATGAGTCAATAGAGATTTACATTCTACAATACGTTCAAACAGACAAGACGGGGATTAAATGGGATTAAATGTACATTTGGGAAATCTGTATATTTTATTTTCTTCTTTTTTCTTTCCACCTCCCCAGAAGCCAGAGCTTACATCTCATATTCTCTCTTTACAATTTTTGTTTGCCATTTACAGTTTAATAATTAGTTTGCTATTTACTGTTGAGAACAAACAGAGCTAATAGCAAACCTGCTACCCTGTACAGCTCATAGTTTAGGAAACTTAAAACTCAGAAGTGTGTACACATGTTTAAAAAAAAAAAACAAACCAACAAACAGCCCCATATTTCTGTTCTGCAGCTTTGCGATCAAATAATCTATCTAAACAGTTATCCATTACCAACAGTGTCAGAATTAAATCAGTATTAGCTATTCCAGAACTGCTTTGAAAACATTCCTAGAGTAAGAAAAGACCAAAGTGACAAAGCACTGCAGAAACAGTACATCAAAGCTCTACAAAAGAAACAGCAAAACAGAAGGAGAATCGAATATCCAAAACTAATCACAGCAAGAACGAAAAGTGTAAAAAATATGTTGTCCAAAGGCTGACAACAGACATGTTTGTGAAATCCCACTCACACTGACTCCAAATACATGGAAGATAAATCCTTCAAGAGGATGAAAGTCTAGAGACTTCTTCAATAAGAATCACTTCAATAACTGTAAAGGCTAAAGAACCTGGAAAAATCACCAAAATTAATTACAATTCCTAGTCCCCGTGCTCTACTGATACCTTTTTTTCTGACAGTAACAGACAAAGGACAGTAGGTCTGCTTCTGTTTACGCCCTGTTTACGTTTTTTTTTAAGTTCCTTCTAGGTAACTTTATAACTGATGAAAAAAGTCACACTGAAGGTATGAAATGACGCAAACCTGGGGTCTGGGCAATGATCCCAAATACTGCTGTTGACACAACAACTTGGGAAACATCCATCAAGAGGCTATGACATCTGCCCTGAATGCTTTACAGCACTGCTCTCCTCCCTCCCCACTGCAGCCAAAAGATCAAGCTGGGCCCTCTCATAAGGAAAAGAAAATGATGCCTCATCTTGAAACACTAAAGAAACCTTCCCAAGCTCACAGAGAAACAGAAAAGTAGATTTTCAACGTATCAAAAGTGTGGAAATAAGGTGTGGAGTTGTGTATTCTACAGAGGAGTCACCCACTGTCTCTAATTTGGCAGTAAGGAAGGAAAATCAGAGGGCAAAATTACCATTTCCATGATTTCTATAGTAAGGCCAAAAGCTTTATCCTCACATGGGAGAGTGAAGAAGAAAACAAACACACAGTCCTGGGTTATTCTGAAGGAGGAGAGAAGACAGCATTTCAAAGGTAGCAGTGACATCCCCAATAATTGTCCGTGATAAATATGCACAGAACCTAATGATTAATGCTTGAATCCCTCAACTTTCCTATATCTAACCTTCAAGAAACATGCACTGATCGACATTCATTCTTCTATTTAACTTTTACATACTCTGCTTTGACCAAGCTCATTCATTACCCAAGAGCTTGGCAAAGATTCCTGCTTCTGTGAAAGAAAGCCATGCGCGCACATTTAACACAGCCTAGCGCAGAGAATGTTTTTTCCAAGCCCTCACAGCTCTGTGAAAGTCAGGAATGCAAACACCTACACTTCATAAGAGGCACAGCTATAATGATCCAAAACACTCGCAACCAATGTGTACAAATACATCCCATCAATACTCAATGAGAAAATATGGCCTGTGAATGCCTCTGCTCCCGGAATCGCAATTGATGAATTATCCTCCTACATCTAAAAGCAACAGACACTAATACATTGTACTCATGATATCTGTTTTAAATGCAGTATTTAGTTTTCTGTGAGGGTTATCTCCCATCTGACTTTTCTGTATGCTCACCACACTTTTTTCTCAACTAAACCAGCCACCGTTATTTTGCTGGTTTGCAGTATGCCACCCATTAATTGGCAGAGGAATGGAAGATTCTTGTTTGTGTGTTTGTTTGCCTTGGAGTGGTGTTGGTTTTTTTTTAAATCACCACTATTAATAGACACCAGGAACCTGAACCACATAGGATCTTCTTGCTCCACAGCTATTATGCTGCAGATCACCAGAAAATAACAAGCTATGAAATATGTGCTGGGACACTTTACTGCAGACACCGGAGATTTCTGTTCTCTGATGTTTTTCAAGAACTCATTAAGTAACTCCTCATAGTCCAAAGAGAGATAATTTTTCCATTCACTTCACATTCACAGGAATTCTGTATTCCTTTTTCACAGACAGAAGTTGTCCAAAACCCCTCATGATGAAAGAGTCAGACTTCTCCCAGTATTTATAGATTTCTATTTCAATAACTGTTTATAGATATTTCTACCCTATAGAAATTTACGGACCAAGCATATATATTTACGTATCTCTGATGCACATTTTAGTCCCCCAGTGAAGAAACAGGTATACAAAACTGACAACAGAGGGCAAAAAAGCTTCCAGGGCGGTGTAAAAAATGATGTGCTTATGTAGTTATATATTTCCTGTAACCAGATAGCATTTTCTACGTGTATGTCTGGGAAGCTAGAGACTTGGTTTATTTGTAGCCTTTTCCACTTATAACTTCCAGGAAGTGACAGTGTCATCAGTCCACTGAGTCACAGACACCGCAAATAAAGCAGGCTTTGCACGATACATCGTCAGTCCTTCATGAAATTGTGCTTTGTCAATATCTTCCATGTTACATTACAATATGGGATGTAAACCTTGAATAAAAAGACACTAAAGATAACAATATACTTTATTTGTGAGAACTAAATAACAACAGGGTTTAGTGGTTAGTCTGAAGGACTAGGAAATAATCTTGATAAATTATTTTCCTTGCCCTGCCAATGATTTCCTCTTTATTCAGTGTTAATGGACTTATTTGGTAATGCTGATCCACATCATATTAGTCCAATTGAAACACAAAGACCATACTCCTACTGCAGCCTCCTCTGTCATACTAGGAAAGTTATTCAAATCTGTTTGCCTTTGCTGTTCTGCCAAAAGCTGAGGACAACTGTATTTACGAGCCTGATGGGGTCCTATACAATTAAATGAACAACATATAGGTAGTCTGAAAGCAGATAGATGGCTAAAGAATTAAGAAGGGCTGTTACCTAAACGTGTATTAAAAATGATAACAACGAAACCTCAACCTATATCACAAATCAAGTACTTTCTGAGGCCTGGAAACTTCAGGTATATAGTTGCAGACTTCAGTTTAGATTAATTTGGCAGGTGAGTGGTGAAGTACCAAGGGAGAAACAAATACACTTAAAACCAAACCAGCACCCAGTCTGTAACAGGGGTTGGAAAGAAAGAGGAAGGGCAAAGGTTTCTAGCTTAATTTTAAAGAGCTGAGAGGTTTGGATGGCTACCAGGCTTTCTGAATGGTTCCAGCCATAGTACAAACAGATATTTAGAATAGTGACTATAAGTTTCAAAAACTAATTATGAAGTTAGTTCAAGTATTTTGCTATGGACTCATACGGAAAGAAGTGCACCCTTTCCAAATGAGCTAATGACACTAAACAGCGAAAGCAGAGGCCTCACCACAAAGCGTACAACGGGTAACTTTGCAGAAGTTCCTGAGCTGGAGAAAACCACAGGTTTCCTCCAGAATCTTCTGCCTCACAAATTCTGACATTCAAAGTCACAGGATTTCTCTTCTATGAGTAACTATACTGCTTCCCTCAGTGACAAGTGTTGCAAATAGAGTAAACACTAGCAAAAAAATCATTTAAATTTTGACACCTCCTCCTCTATTAATTCACGAGTTCCTTCCACACTGAGTTTGCAAAGGAAGAACAAAGGAAACGAGGCAGCCATAAGGGAAATACTGTAAAGCACTGAGCAATGAAGAGCCCCCTGGCATTTCCCACAGAACAGACAATTAAACATCTGGTGCCTTTTTCCTGAAGCCAAACAGCTGTGCACCCTGCCCAGCAGCAGGACACGGGGGCAGAACATGCCGTGCACGGATCAGTATCAGTTCACTGCTTCCCAAAACCTCTTTTCCCAGGTACAGCTCCATATCCCATGGCGGGATCACCCTAGGGCAACAGAAGAGTTAGGGCTGAAAGCTCTTTTTCAGAAAAGCCAAAGCTGTAAGGTTGCAGAGGTCAGGGGAAGGCAGGCTAAGGCTCCCGGAGCAGGGCTGGGCCTTCCGAGATGCCCACGCATGGTCCTGGAAAGAGGGTGGCCGATACCCTGGGGTCTCGGCCCCGCCGGCCCACCCCGGAGCTGGGACACCACCAGGAGAGAAACCAGGGCTCGGCCAGGCCCCTTGTCATAAAAGCTTGGGCTCCTCTGGGCTGAGACCAGCCCAGCAGGAGGGAAACGCGGGCACCCACCCCCCACTCCTTCATCTGTGAGGAGGGAGCCTTGGAATCAGCCTTAAGGCGTCTTTTCCAGAGGTACTTACCCGGCAGGCGCCACAGTCTCCAGGCTCTTCGGAGGCCGCCTGCACCTCCCAGCTCCGTTAGTAGCTCCAGCCCCAAGGCCCTTTGGGCTTAAAGTGGCTTTGGGGGGCAGCTGAGTGTGAGGGATGCTGCCGGTCACGCTGAACTGCTGCGGGGGAGAGAAACCACTCAAGCCTTAATTTAGAGAAGGGCACTCCATGGGAAGAAAGTATGGGAAGACTTGAGACTGATGAATAAGGAAAAGCTTCCACAGAAACCGAGCAGTAGCGGCTGGGAGCTGAGGCGACCTTTTGGAGGAGAAAATCCCTCTGCTGTGAAGAAGGTGGCAGATGCTTTGTGCAGAGAGGAAAGCTCGTCAACAAAACCTGAAACTTTGCCTTCAGCGGGAAAAGAGCAGGTGAAGGGCAGATGAGCCTCGTTCCGGCACCTGCGGGAGGGCGGGAAGGAGCTCGCCCACCTGTGCCCGCTCCGCCTCCTCACCAGCCGCACGCCACCTGTGCCGGGGCGGGAGCTCCACGGGGCCACCCCAGGGACCGAGAACAGGGACCCCGGAAACAGCCGCAGCGCTGAGATCCAGATCGCTGTGTTCCTGTTCCAGCCCGTGAGGCTGAGGTGGTTGACAGCTATACAAGAAAAGGTAAAATTCAAAAGGATGACAGAAAACGTGTCAGGGAAACGAGCGTTGCTGATGGCCTCTTATCATAATGGCCTTTCCTCCTGCACGGGGAGATAACGCACAGGCCTGCTCTTCAGAGAGACGACCGCTCGCTGTGCCTGTAATATTACACAGGTAACTGGTTTCATGGCTACAGTCAAAAGACTCTTTTCAGGTACTGATATCCTTGATCCAAAACACCTGTCAGAGAAGGACAGCAGAAATGTTGCAATCAATAATACTTTCGTTTCCTCGACTTTCTAGAATAGCGTCCTGCTGCAAACTGATGGGGGGACAGACCAAACACGACGCTTTTACCTTGTTTGACCAGACAGTTTACAAAGTTCATTCTGCAGTGCTGACTCCTGGACAGTGTAGATATCCAGAACATGAGGATAATTTGCAGATTCATTTTTTTTGTTCATGGAATTTCAATTTGCCTTTCACAAGTAAAACCAATAAGTGACTGGAACAAAACCCAAGGACATCTGACATAAAAGGATATGATGTGTTGCAGTTGTCTGACATTCCAGGTTGATCTGCAGAAAGCTAAGTGCGTGAAATTAAAACCCAAGCAAATATATACATTTTAATCATGTCTTGCCAGTACCTCATTGCACCAACCTGTTACAATGGGGGAAAGTGCCATACTATGTCCTGGCTCTCAGTATTGTCTTACAAGTACTGTGCATAGATTTAAAACTTCAAATAAATATCTGTGTGTCAGACTCTCATCAGTGTTTTATTTATCTGTGGATGTGAAGATGGTTTGAAAAAAATCAGCCACTTCTAAAAATGCAAAATTTGTAAGGAAGGTGTGGTGACTGGCTCAAGCTATCTAAAAAGCTGCAGGGTTGTTCTTTTTTCTTGTCAAATCACATCTCTTTCTCTAAATTATGCAACATTTCAAAAATTTTATGTTGTTTGGGAATTCTCAGAAGATTTTCTAATTCTCAGAATTTTCCCCTCGCAAGGCTGCACTGCCTGTGTGAACCTTGACTGCTTCTTAGCAGCAGTATTCAGAGACTGTTTTTTCTGTTGTTGTTTCCTAGACAACCACTCCAGGTTCCCCTCAGAGCTCTTGCTTTTGTGTGCCCTGATTAAGACGTACGTGCTGCCTTTGGTTGATCTTATTTGTGGGAATACTATAAATTTTCATAGGTGCAATATTGATTAACATTTTATTTTCTCAAACAATATTAATTCCAGTATTTTACAAAGGATGACTGGATTACATGAATTTTAACTTCACTAAATTATATCTTAAGATCTCTAATGTGGAAGTTATTTATTCGATATATTTTGCTCAAGGAAATTTTTGGTTTAAGACAAAAGACTGATTGAATTCTACAGTTCCATTTTTCTCGATTTTTATGCAGACAAGCCATAATTATAACACGGTCCTCTTGTCCTGTGCCCCCTAGAGCTCTCTTTTGAATCACTCAGGTATGGTATTTTCTGAGTTTATAACTAAAGTTGCAACTGAAACATAAATGGCAGCAATGTGGCTCCTCCACTGTGGCTACTTCTGTTATTTCGAGTCCCTTATGAAAGTTTTCCTCACAGTACAAGGGTCACAAAATCTGCCAACTTGTCTTGGCTCACCGTAGTCTTGGGCTTGCCTTGGTCCTTGGGTAGATGATTAAACTTCACTCCACTCAGTGTCAAATCAAACTGGGGCTGAGGGAAGGAGGGGTAGAACAGCGCTAACATGGGTTTAGGTGAACCTGGCTCAGCTGCACCTCTCCTACTGCCTGGAAATAGATCCATTACTTCACCAGCCAGACAATCCCATACCAAAATGACTCAAAAATGTGCAAGAGGAACCACGCTTGGAAAGTAGACAGAAGTGTTAACTTAAAGTTCAGGTTGAGTTTTAGGATAGATATGATTAGTATTTCATAATACTTTGAAGCCTAAACACTTTAAGTCATATTTTTCCTAGTATATATCTATTTTGTATTTTTACAAGATGGACTTTTGTTTTGTGGGATATTTGAATCTTACAGAATTTGCACAGCTGTTGAATGCATCTGCTCTACCTGCTGAAAACCTGTCTCCATTTTCCTTAAAAAGAAAAGCAAAAAAACCTGGTTGATGAGGATGGAAATGCAAGAATCTCAAGCAGAACCAATTATATGTGCTTTCCACCATGAGAAATAAATCATGGAGCCCATTTTTATAAACATCCATCAACAACTAGCACTGTGTTAACTGTATTTATAAGGTGACCTGGGGAATACAAAACATGGAAGAAAGGTGAGTAGAACTTTATAACTTTACTTTTATACAGTTCTTGAGGAAAAGCATCCATTTCTCATGCTGAAGGAAAGTCTATTTTGCTTCATGCAGTTTATGAACGCTTTGGAGTATAACTCAGTAGATGAAAAATATTTGAATTCACCACCTGACTAAATTTTTTGGAGGAGTTTAACGTATCTTAAATTAGAAAGATTCCTTCTTCAAGAATAGTGGGAAACAAATTAAATACCACAGTTTTGCTGCTTGGATGTAATTCTGGAGCATAAGTCCTTTTGTAAATATTGGATTAAATACACAAGTTTGCTTGTTACTATGCTCCTTTAATATTTTTTACAACGCCCTTTACGGATGCATTGTTTTCTCATGTGGCTCTTTTTGGAGGAGCATTATACACCATCAGCCAGCTTTATATGTTTCCCAATTGCTTTTGATGCCTCCTTTCATGCTAAAAAGTCTCTGTAGTACATTACACCACTATACAAATGGGAGTTTCATACCATGTTCTTTATGTGCACATGTAAATTGCTTTCATCTGTTTATGCCAGTAGCCTCAATGCTAGAATTGTATGATTGCTGAATAAACAACTTTTCTCCCCAAGTTACTTTTTTCTTGCCATTCGTATCTGCTGCCATGCAGTACAGTGTGTATGTAACCACTCGAAGTGAGGTGTGCTTGACACGAGTTGTTTTCTAAAACCCCTTGGAAACAACATGGAAATTCTTTCCACCAAGTGCCTACTAGAGAAGAAATAAGTGCAAAGACTTCATCAGTGAAAGCCTCGGTGCCCCTTTCTTCAGGCACAGCTCTGTTTAAAAAAAAAAAAAAAAAAAGATGCTTGCATTTATTTCCATCCTTCTACAAACTGACTACTACGAGATCTCTGGTCTGCAAACGCAACAAGCAACAATTGTGCCTGTCCATAGACTCCTCACTTGCCACTTCCTATTAAATGTTCCTGGAACGTTCAAGCTTGCTCCCAATTGTATTTCAAATTGCATTAGGTCAAAACTAGACTCCTCTTCGCCCATGAAAATTTGCTGCTTCCTTGAGAATAAGAGAAGGAAAACTGGCATATAGGTTCATAATGAACATACTCTTGAAGAGGTGGGATTTTAATTACCTTATTTTATTAAATAAGCTTTGGGCTATATGTCACCTGCTCCATGATGACATCGTCTAATGTCCTTTCCCTCTTCCCTCCAAAACTGCATCCCCAACTACTTATGTCCAGATGTAGTCTATGACATTATCTCTCCTACTCACAGCCCATGCGTAAGAATGTTTTTGCTTTCTTGCACTAGCACAAAAAGATAGCATCATGCAAACACTTGTTAGCCTTCCTTTCAAAATCTAATAACAATAATAACAACCTTTTCTGTTTCCTTTCAGAACAGGTATCCTTGAGATGACTTGCCAAGTGCTAGAAAGCAAGTATGCACTGCTTATCAGCCACTAAGCAGGACAATTTGCTTTTCAAGCTGTGTAATGCAAGTCTGAAATGGAGGAAAATATGAGTAAGGTAAGCACAATCCAGACACCAGAGAGAGAAAAGCATCAGACAATATCCAGTTCCAAAACAATCCGTAAGTGCCTATGTTTGCTGGGCATAGAGAAGCAAGTCCAAAACACACGTGAAAACATGAAAGTAAGTTTTGACTCTAGGTAACCTTTTGACACCAGAGTAAAGGTGATCAATTGCATGCTTTTTTTTTGCTTTTTTTTTTTTTCCTTCTTTTTTTTTCCTGCAATTGACAGTTTCTGTAAAGCTCTGAGCTTCGGGCAAAAGGAAGATAATGAATCGGAGACAAAGTGAACTCAGAGAGCAAGAGTCATGGTAGCCAAACAGCCACCTTGGGCTCTGCCGCAGACAAAGCTACTCTGGGTCTTTTTTCCCCACATAAGGCAGCCTGTGGGGTGGAGCCCACGGAGAGCGTTTCCCATGTACTTGTCATCAGAATGTGGTGCATCTGGAGAATCCAAATACTGGAAGTCCTTGTCAATATCTCTCAATATGTGGTAAAGTTAATCTCTGGTGGCATTGATCTTAAAATACATTGATCTTAAAATAGCTAACCCACCTCTAATGGGAAAACAATCACTGTTTATCCCCTCTTTATAGCTAACAGAAAATAATAACTTGAACTGTTCAAAGGATTATCATTTGTTATAAAGTCAAATTCAGCACTATTTACCTTACTAAAATATAACAAAAGATGTACAGCCACTAAGAAGCAGTTTTTTCCTCTGTTCTCTAGCGCACTGGCAAAACTTCATAATTTAGATTTATTGCATCCTCGAGTGCAATGTAAGGAACTCCATAAATGCCATTATTATTATCAATGTAAATCAAAAGGTGCAATGCTGAACGAGTAACAGAAGCCAAAATTTCTCAGTAGATAATGTTATTACCAGCTTAGATCCTAACGGTCACATTAAACCACGTGGGATGAGATGTTTTTCTACAGTGAGAAAGCCTTTGGTCAAGGAAAAGCTTTTTATTTAAGCAAATGTCTCTTATATGGATGATAGTTTGTGAGTAATGATAAATTCAAAGGAGAGAAAGAGAAAGCTATTCCAACAGTAACTAGAAGATGAAAAGCCCTACATTTTTAAAACAAATCGTACTGCAATCTAATATACAGAGGAGAGAGACTTGCTTTTTTAAAAACACAAGCAGTTATGAAGAATTACTTTAAAAAAGAAAGACTTGCCTCCCACCATCCATTTCCATCAGAGGTATTCCTAGAAAACTGTAAAACAGTTCTATCACCCCTAAACATCTTAGCAAAGCTAGGTATGGCATGTGAGAGATATTATACATACAAACACAGCCTCAAGGATCTTCTAACTCAGTTCTTCAGGAAGAAGAGAAGAATGGAGTCAACAGAATTCATACCTTCCATTTCTACATGAGGGAACTGATGGCAGATTTGATTCAGAGGGAAAATGTTCTAGTTATCCTTAGACCTGCAAGCAAAAAAGCTGTGACAGGATGTCCCCGAGCTATACTGCTTTAGGTATCAAATTCAGATCTTCTGCCTGGTATTGTACTGGGCCATGTAGGGACATTTGATTATATCACTGACTCCCCTTGTAACCTGGAACAATTCATACTTTTAACTCCCTAAATATAAAAAGAATCAAAAACATTCATTTTCTTTCATCTAGAACATGTAATTTACAAATTCTCCATCCTTACATGTACAGGATGGATTTTTTTCTACGTACCTGCACACATATAAATGCGCAAACATACATATATACACGTGCAGTCACACAGTTGTTTCAGTTTTCCAGTTTCAGTGTTGCCTCAGATACTCAGTTCTTTGATATGGATATATAAGATCTGTCTATATGTGAGGGAACCACCTGCTTGTCAGTTGAATGTTATACTAACAATGGGTTAATACTGGCTTTGGATATCATTGGGTATGTGCCTGTTACCTGATTTGTTCTTTTCCTTTCTTTTCTGGTTCATGCTTTGCTTAAAAAAACAACATTAATATTCACGGAGGAATGTTTTTATCTGTCTACGCTAAGGAGGCATCTAAATCTCACGGAAGTAAAAGGAAAGCCTTGCAGACTTCACAGCATCCCTGACCTTTCCCTCACATCTGCTCTCCTCAGCCTACGCACGCATGTATACAGAGTCAAAAGATTTACAAAGCAGGAGAACAAGCAGAGTCATACGAGTCGTTCATATCAGGTCACATGCCTGCTTTAACAAGGTAGAATTTAACCTCAGACTTTGAACCTGATTTCTATGGACCATAAGGAACAGTTATGTAACAATGAACAGTTAAAACACGGACAAAGATTTTACCAATCAAAGCACAGGTAAATTATGAACTGTTATTTTAAAAAAATACTTTTCATTCTAGCTTATCTTGAAATAAATACTATAAAACTATAACATTAGCATTACCATTTATGCACTGGTTCTCATCTTGAACAGATAAGTTATTTGATATTTTATTGATGATCCTTATGCTCTAAATAATTTAAAAAGAATGAGTTTCGAGGAAAAGGTTCAGCCTTAAGAAAATATCCCCGTAGTATGGCTTTATACTGTTTTAGAACTAGATCCGTATGTGGTCAGCCCTTGCACAGCCAGAGGACTGTCATGTTTGACACTTCTCTGTGGGACACTGTTGCTAGGTCTTTTTCTGAATGTCGCTATTAAGGATTTTTCAAACTGTCCCTGATGACAGCTATAGTCCAATGTACTGCACAGCTTTTTACCTCTCTGAGTGAAAAATTTCCATATGACAATTGTAGGATACTATACATTGAAGACAACCTAAAAAACTAAAAACATTAGATGTGCTCCCTCCTCCTCTTTCCCCCCTCCTCTTCATTTATTCAAATGCTTAGAATCCACTAACATTCCAGCTCAGTTACATGTAAATGGAACATTACATTGCTCTTTAGCGATATGTAATGCAAAATTCAATCCCAACGTATTGTGGTGGTAATAGAGAGCTGCTTTTCTCCCCTTTATTACACAGACAGGCTATCTGCCTTTACAGTGTTACATGTGATACGATTTTGTAGTTACAGATGAACACAAATTCAATAGAGAAGGGTAATCAGACAGGAGAAAGACTGTTACAGTCTATGCGATATTCAAGACTGACCTTGATTATTCATCAGGTTTTCATAAAACTCCTCCTCCTGTAGAAGAACGGCATGAGGGATCTGATGTGAAAATCACAGCCAACAAAGAGCACAGAGAAATGGAATAATCATTCTTCTCTATAACAGTGTTGGACCTTACGCAGCTTGCAGACTTTTTTCCCTATAATTTGACTCTCTTACTCATCTTATGCTATTTCAGTGCATCAAGAGATGACTCATAGAAAATGAGAATCCAGGCATAACAGAGATACTATATAACGAGTCATTTGTTTTATACTGAGAATGTTGGCAAACTTAGGTGTATACAAGCTGACTGCTCTCCTTAGTACTCAGTTAAGCTTTTCACTACTGGATAATCTCTTAACCTTAATCAATTGCATTATGACATTAGATTTCAAAATAAGTTAATGTTCTTATGGTAATAAGATGTACAGCTGGCTCAAGAACAATTGTAATTACAGCTACATGCTTATTGCTCAATTTACTTGTGCTTCTTAAGTACCATTTATTACTTGTTTAAGGAATGTTTTCAGACAGATTAAATTAAAAATACCATTTCTGTCTATGCCAGGCATGTTCAAAAAAAAAGTAACAATTGCATTTCAGTTTTGAATCCAGTATATGAGTTTCAGTATCAGATAGAACTTTAATCTGGCAAAGATATTAAATAAAAAAGTAAAAGGGAAGTTGAGGTAGCTCAGCTCTCACCTGGCTGACCGCTAAGCGACCACAAAGCTGACACTGGTTTGCATTTCTTTTGCTGTTGTTTATCTGGTCCTGCACATCTGTAACAGTGGCATTAGTGAGCAGTAACCAAAAATGTACATTAAACAAGAATCTGGGGACACAGCGCAATATCGTATATAGTAAAACGTAAGTTTACTCTTGTTTCTGCTATCCAGCACAATATATATTAGTAAGATATGAAATTTATATGAGCATTTATATGAGCTTCACAGCATACCGCAAGTGAAAATTCCTCCACATTGCTGGGGCCTTGAACCTTGCTGATGAGTTCACATATGACATGACATACAAAAGAAATCTTTGTGAAAGAACAGATGGGGTAATCTTTTGTTTTAAGCTGAATACTTCATGTTCTCTCTCTCTCTCACACATCTTATGTCAAATAAATTTTTGAAGTGCAATCTTGGACCTTTTATAGCCCAAGAAATTCAGATTAAAGACTAAAGGAAATAAGTAATTGTTAGAAGTGGACCAAAAGTTAAAACACAGTATCTCTGGACTTCGTAATGCATGAATTCTTTCTGCTTTGTCCTCATTTTACTATTCTATTCTGCTAAGCAAGTTCTTATATTGGCCTTATCAAGGTACTGTCTGCATACATTTCTGAACTGTGTGCTATCCTTGTCCTGTTCCCTCAAAAGAAATTATCTGTGTGTAGCATTTTATTTGGGGAGGAATTGCTTTATCTTAGAAACAGATGTTTGTACTTCAAGGTTCTACACTTTCATCAGAAACCACAGAGATTTGTGATTCCACAGTCTTGGACTAGACTCCAAGAATTATGAGTCTATGATGTTCTCCACAGAATTTCGAGCGCTTAGGATAACAAACTTCACTTTCAAGCTTGAGCCCCAAGCACTGATCTGACGCCCAAATTTTAGAACTGACTTCAACATTACAGGTAACATCTGGCCATCCCCTTCATCTTTGTTTTTGTAAGATCAGGAATAAATCTCCTGTATCCATCATCAAAACACTCAGTGTTTTTTGTCCACCCTATGGCAGACTCAAATATAATCAACTTCGTGCATTATCAGATATTTGGGTAGAGACTCATTTCTTCTGAAATTATTGTAAAATCAACTTGAGCTTGAATGCAGGCTAAAGGTTGCACAGAGTCTTTCTTCTATGAGCACCTCTGAGTAGAACTAAGAGAGCTGCCCCCTCCTACTGATGATATGACTACATATTTGAACACCCCCAGCACCACTGCCTTTCCTCAGGTTGTTGCCTGCCCATTGTAAACAGAAAGTGGGTCAAGGGCACACTCAAGAATGTTAAAAAGCCAATCAATGTTTGAGTCAAACAGTTCTACCGAATGAAGAAGTAATTTGACACAATAAGTTACAGTCAATATATAAACAAACAAATAAAGTGCCTAAGCAGAATTTCATGCTTTAGCACAAACGGGCTATGAGGAGAGGGTGAGTTTCTAATTAAGACAAAACTGCTATGGTAACTAAAGGTGGTCACACATAATTGGGTGTGAAACCACATGAGGCTTCATGACAGAGGTGGCTGCATATATTATCCAGCACATTTTCTAGTTCTTAAATAGAATTACATTGTTGGGTAAGAGAATATTTCCCATATTTTATGTGCTTCCTTTTTAGCAATCAAACCCATCAATCTCTGGGCTTCAGTGACAGTTTCAGCTCCCCAGCACCCTTCTTACCACCAAGTGAGCAGAAGTCTAGATGTGACTCCCTCATGAGCTAACAAGCAACAAGAGAGAATTATATGTATGTATTATGAGAATATATTTATATGAAACTCAGGAAGGAGTCGACCCTTTACATGATACGATTACATGTTCAAAGACAAGGCTGAAGTGAGGATTCTCAGCTTTGACTTACTCTCAGTCATGGGTCAGGAACAAAGAGTGGTACGTGTTTTCTAACCCAGCTGAATGGGCAGAGAAGCAAGACAATTCCCTGTACTGGCAAAGCATTCCAGTCAGGGATGAAGGTAACACGGCTCCTCAAAATGGGACTGACACTATCTAGCTCCTTGACACCACAGACTTGATACTATAGTTTAAAGTTGGTATTTTGTTATCCCAATTAGTAAGAGAGAGAAAACATGACAACCTTGGAGACTGAATTATTCTAAGCAACCAACATCAGTCTGGTAGGAGCAGAGGAGATGCTTAAAACTCACACTACATCAGCACAGTGACACCTGTAGCAGCAACCAATTGTGGTTAAACAAATTTACTCAAATTTATGAAAATTATTTACCAACTTAAGCACCTCATCCTAGAGAGTTTTGAGTTTATCTTAATTAGATTATGCATTATCTATGTAATTAATTATATATTATCTGTGTAATGAATCCTTATGAAGATTAAAGGAAAATCTCATTACTTGGAATTCTTGTTCTGGCACAAGATTTCTAAGATATCTATTAAAACCCTTTTATGAACATGTGGATATGAATGAAAGGTCAGATCTTTGACTTATAAATCCTCATTTCTCTGTACCAGCTGCACTTGAAGGGCACAAAACTACTTCAATGCATCCAATATTCCTCTGGTCTGGAGGAAACTTGTGACGTTCTCAGGACAGGATCGATTCAGGAACTGGGAGAATAAACAGATCAACTCGTCTGAACTTCCATCACTATTGCAACTAAGAGAAGCTTCGAAACTCAGTTCTGTTAAGCATCAGCATCTTAAATAGACCTTTTTCAATTTACTTTATATTGGTGGTGGTTCTCAAGGTGCATTGTATTTGACATTTTCTCTGTATCCAAGGAGTCAATTAACAAATTCTGACTTAACACATTTTTGCATCCTTGTCAACAAAACAAGAATATATCTGTTCTACATCTTCAAATGAGATAGTGGGCCATCATTAGTCTCTCTGCATATCTGAAAAAGCTGCTTATCCACTCTGAAAGTGCAACCCGTACACACATTTAGGGCGTTAAGGCAGTCAGAAAAAGCATGATCTGCCTGAAAAAGAGGCAAAGCCAAGCCAAAACTCTCAGTCCGCACTGCACTGCCAGTCCATCTGTGTTCTGCTGTTTCTACACATCCACATATCCCATTAATTACATCTCAGCAGGAGTTCTGCATAAAGTAATTTGGTCAAAGAAATTTTCAGTCGCTAAGTTAAAGCAGAATATCATAATCTGCCTCTGTCACACAGGGAGGAGAACCTTGCCCACGTTGATTAAGTACAGCAGTTGACAACAGATGTTATTTGTTAATTATTGACATATCCAAAGGGTCCTATGGCTTGACAGAATCCATAACAGATGCATTATCTACTTTGTTGTATCTCATCATGGAACATATGGTGGCAGTTTGATGTAGCACAATTTATAAATTTTTTTTAATGTCTTCCCTACAGTTAATTCCTCACTTTTTTCTGTTGCTTCTTGATGCATCAGAATGTGTTGTTTTCCTTTTTTCTAATAACCAATTACCCTCTATTTTCTGATACAGTAGAACTACTCAGAGGTACTGATGTATCTTGTTTACCAGTTAACACATTTTTTTTTCCACTCTTAAAGAATATTAACCAGATGGTTTCCAAAAATGCCAATTATATCTAATATATTGCTTGAAATTAAAGTTTCATAGCAAAATGCCTCACGTCTTATTAACTGTTTAAAGCTATATGTATCACTTTGGATGCACAAAGAACTGTGTTCCATCACTGTATTAAACTAAAACCCACTGAAAATTTGAGCTGCTTCAAGATAAATCTGAGTGAATAGCTAAATTGTATGCTACGAAGTATTAATGCATATCTAATGCTCAGATCTGAAAAAGGAATACTTCAAATGATTCAAGAGCTTAAATCACACAGTACAAAGAACATACTGATTTTTTATTTAGCCTTACAGCTGAGAAATAGATTTGCTTGTGTACATCAGTGGAGACAAGGCACATATTTCTGATGACAAATGTTTGAGACTTTACTTGTCTTTACTTGCTTTGACTTGTAGCTGGAAAGTTACTTAGTGATATTAAATGATATTTCATTTCCTACTTCTTTATAGGCCTACTTTCCCACTTTGGAAGGCACCTGAGCATCATCTCCACTGTTGAAAATTAATTTTTTTAGAACATAAAAAATGAGAAACATTTATAATTTCAATTCAGTTTCCTACTAGAAATTGCGATGTAGAAACTGTCACTGAACTTGACACAATTGCAGATGAGTTAATTCATGGGTGAATAAGCATTGAGAAAAAGAGGGAACCAAGTGAGGCGGGGTGGGGTAGGGTGCGGGTGGCGAGTGGTGGTTCAACTAATTAGATCTCTGTATGTTAGTAATGCCTTGAAAATCTTTAAGTGAATTTATCATCAGACTATTCTGCAAGTACCAGGAACCTACTGATACTGTATTTTTTAAATTACAGCTTTGTCTGTGTTTTCCGATAAGATTCTGGCTTGCAGCATGGAACACAGCTCATATACAGGCAGAAACAACTGAGAAGAGGCACCACATGCTGTGCTCCAGCAATAAATAGGAACTAAGTGAAGAGTTACCCTCCTAAGTTTTCCTAGTGAAGACACTGGTAATAAAAGTCACCACTCTTCAAGGGGTTATCAGCTTGGACCCATGCCACAGACCTTCAGACAAACTTTAAAGCAGCTCTGGAATTCTTGCTTTCTAAAAAAGGCAATAAAATCAAAGGGAGAGTAAAATTTCCAGAGCACATCAGCACCACAGACGTGAAAACAGTACGGATCTCAGCCTCCTGATCTGTACTGAATCACATTATGCTGAACTATTTGTATGCAGTTTAATTCCCAGTAGATCTCACATAACTTTTTGTAATAGCAATATGCAAGAAAAATCTTGCATGGTATTATTTTCCTTCTTGTTTGTGCGAGTTATTCATCTAATATGTGATTACAAACTGAATTGTTCAAGGTTTCCTTCAATAAATACTACTTCTCATATAATGAAATAATAAGACTTTAACAAATTAAAGCCTAGCCACATCCTACATAGATCATCCTTGAAAAAATGAACATAAATCACAGAAGCAATTACAAAATGGCTGAAAAGAACAAAAAAAGATGTAAGTATGGTCTATTTCAAACAAGAAAAGATGTTAATTTTTATTTTCTTCTTGGTAAAGTAGCATATTTAAACCAGATTACAACAAAATTACCACAGGATATTTAAAAAAAAATACAAGAAAGTATTAAAAAATTATATATACACATATTTGCTTAAAAATTCTATAATGTGAACAATTAGCATCATGAGTTAAAATAATATTACAAACAGTTTATTAATACTTATGTGAATACTGTGCATGTATATGCTTCAGAATTAATACTACCTTTCTACAGTTTAACAGGAACAACAACAAAACCAAAATCCTCCCACAAATGCAAAGGGAAATCCAACTTCTTCGGTTACCAACAGGTTTGGTCCCACACACACCATACCGAGTTTTTCATCTCAGTGTTTAGTAATAAAGAAAGCGCAGCCTTTCAGAATTACGTTCTAACCACATTTACATTTCTGTAACTTTTAGTGTCTTAAACTATTAATATTCCACTCGGAAAAACTACCACCACAGTTTAACTTCTGTTGTGGTATGGACACAATTTCTGAAATCTTGTTAAGAAACTGATTCCCCTACACGAAGTGCAATACGTTTGTTCTGATGCAGAAAAACAAAAAATTTTTCAGGTCCAGATATTTGCAGCAATTTGTAAATATGGAAAATTCATTCATCTCTAAACTGCTATTTTCTAGTATAAATTCATGCCATTATTGACCAAAAACAAAGCCATTATTATTAATTTGATTAATGCTCTGCCTATTTTTTAGAAAGAAATTTTATAAATAATCTAAGTTATCGATAACTGGACCATAAGAGCACAGTGCAGAATAAGAAATAAACGAAATGTACAGTGTCAGACCACTGTGTAGAAAGTGTTTTACCTTCCATTCAATATGTGAAATACAAAGCAGGTTAACTGATACTTTTAAACATATTCTATGTTTTATATATATAATTTCATATATTAAAGTGATTCTTTCAACACATAATTCCAAGAAACTACTGAAATGACTAAATAATCACCAAGTTAATATTCCATGTGATGCAGAGTGCTGACTGAAATATCCTAACCTATAAAAATTAAAGGAGAGAAATTCTCTATTTTCTTGAGTTTATCTACTTTTCCAGAAGGGACTCGAGCTCCAATACAGAAGTATTATTATTGTCTCCAAGGAGAAAACTGTGTTCTCATGTGAAGCATGTTTATTTTCACATATACTAGAGTTCCAGCTAGAAAAGCACAGTGCTGTTATCAAAATTTGCAAGGGTGTACAAGAGCAGAATGCAGTGAAAAAGGCTTTTTTTTTTCTCTTCCACAGGTTTCTCATAATCATTTCAAGCAGGTTACCATATTTCTGTCCACAGGTATATATTATTTGTCATCAAAATTACAAGATATTAGATGAAAAATATGTTGTTTAAATTTTTTATTGGGGGAGGGAGGGCTGAACCTTTGAAATGGCATGAAACTTATAGCAGAAATGATACCCCTGTGTGTTTTGAAGCAAACATGACATCCATATCTAAAAGTTCTAATAACTGATTCTGTTAACAAAATATCATATTTAATCATTAATATGCCTTGACAGAGAGTATCATTAGTTCACTGGGGGTTCAGCAAGCCTCATTTATCATTAGCTTGCTGCTCTAAGTCAATCTCATTTTTTTACTGGGTTCTTATTAATTAATTTGACAGCTACCGTGCAATTATTGTTCTATACAATGAAACATCACTTTGTAACAAAAAAATGCACCTGAGCAAGAGGTCGCAAATTTGAGCAAGTGATCTATGATACCATTATGCCCTTTCTCGAAATACTTGTATTAACCCAATCACAATGGTTTATGACTCGCAGTAGATTCTGTAAGATAGCATAATTTGATTACAACTATCACATCAATAATATACTCCACAAAAAAAAAGGCTGCCTTTGAAATTATTAATCTTCCAAAGGGTATGTGACTTAGTGGACATATCAGTTTAAGTCTTTATAACTACATCAATATCCTGCCTCATATAAACCTTGGAAATTTATTATTATTATTATCGACAAACTTGATGTAATGCAAAATCCAAGGCAATACAATGCATTCTCTATAATGAAAGACACAATCTCTAAATTAATAAGATTCTAAAAAAACCATAGTCAATACATAAGGAACACTAATAGGCTCAGCTACAAACAATGGAAGAGTCTTACCTGACCTACGTATCTTAGGAAATTGCTCATTTCGCCCGTGACTGGAGATCAGCATTAAAGGTGCTGCTTATTTTTACAATTTATTTTGAATAGTCACTAAAGGTTTCAGATGAGCAGCCCTAGCGACCTAAAACACCTAAACATAAAACAGGAATTAAATGGAAATGATTTTACAAATTCCTCTCCACTGCCTCGTCCCGTAGCCTGGGGCTTGCAGGAGACACTCGAGGGACCAGCCTGTCCTAAGTCTTCTATTCAGTGACTACAGGGCTGTTCAAAGGAGCCTCCAAGAACTGGAGAACTCATCAACTCATTGTGCACTGGCCACTGACCATATACAAGGGTTTAAGAGGTATCAGTCAGTACCAAAGGGAATTAGATTTGTACAAAAATTGTACCTACATGCATGAAATGAGGTGGCACAGGATAAACTGATAAAATCCTTGTTGTTCTTACAGGTATTTTATAATAATAATACAACTATTTGGGATTCTTAGTACTTGCTGGTCAACCTCATTAAACAGTTTTTGGTGAGTCTGGTAAATAAAAAAAAGAAGTGGGATTTGTAACAGATGTGTACAATTCTTTAAAACGACAGGCATTTCAGGACGTCTTGAGGTGCTAAAAATTTGGGCATTCCCATCACTTAGGTATCTACTTGCAGTCATGCAAGTACCTCCCAGATCTTCAAAATAACCCAGTGTATAAAGTGGGAAAGCTGTCTTATAAACAAAGCCTTTCCTTTAATTATTTTCTGAGATTTTAGAGAAATCACAGATGAGCTTTTAAATGGATTAGCAATGCACCCATTATGGTATCTTGTATCACAAAATGAACATTGTTTGCAGACTGTAACCTTAGGAGCTGATACACAGCTCAGCTAAGGTTAACAAAGAACAATTTGTACACAGTAAACAGGTTTAGTATTTTTATGTGGTCTGCATACATACATTAAAAATTACAAGAAGCAAGATCATCAGGAATGAAATCATTCTAAGAAATCAAGACAAAAAAAATCCCTCTACAGAACTAAAAAAATTTTTTAAATTTAATCTGTGCTAAATGAGATTTCTTACCGTTTGCAACTTTCTGAATAAGGAGTACTTTCATTTGTGAATTATTTCCTGAAAATGAATACAGCTTCATGTGGCAGACAACATCAAAAGGTTTCCATACAGGGTTTTCTTTCAGATTTACTTGCAATTCAATGTTCAGACGTGTGTCACATTTCTACTAACCAAGTCTCCATTTTCTGAAAAATGAATTTAGAATTGTCTCAAAGTGGCACCATCTTTATAGCTCCTTTTCTTTCCAACAAAGACAAACTAAACTATCAACACTGTATCACACCAAAGAGTTTGGAGAAGCATTAACTGACAAGCTACTCACTTTCCTTTCTTCTTAAATGGCCCACTGCGGTTTACACAAAATACCATCAGTAATTCACCTTTTAATAAAAACAAATCAGCTAGCTCCCAGACCAGCCTTTGTGTTTTCTATTTATCTACATATTTGTTTTGAAAATGAGATCTCTTACTGACTGAAAAATATTACTTCATTTCTGTGACACGATTTTACATTGCGGTATTTTAACTACTGAAATTTCTGACCTGAAGAGTGAATCCTACTCCCCTTTACCACACTGTGCTATTTAGTGGAATCTGTAAGCTACATATTTCACTGGTAGGAATGCAGCACTTGGGGCTCATACTGACGCTACCCACTGTCTGTAACAAAACCTGCTCACTCGAGAAGTGCCACTTCCCCGACTAAACAGTACACGATGGTCACAGGTTTGCAGAACAGAAGTTCCAATTTGCTAGAACTTCAGTAAAACCCTGAGGTAAAAAAAAAAAAATCTGTTATTAATCATCAGCTTGTTTTTTCTGCAGGGTAATATTAGATTTCAATATCTACTGACATGAGAATTTAATATAATGAATGGATAATAGAATTACAAGATACGTCAATTTAAGTAACATTATCCAAAAAGACTTCTGAGAAGAAATGTTCTTACACAAAGGAAAACCAGAATACAATTGATAGAAAACTTGAATGTACACTGCTTAAACTTAATGAAGAGAAGAAGATAGTTAACATATAATTAACTGCCTACGGCAGCACAGCTAATGGATACTGAACTGGATTCCAGTTAATCCATGTCAGGACTTCCATCACTTGTAATAATTCTTGTCAATTTTTTTAGTTACTTTTATAGTAGTATCATTACAAATTACTTTTTCATAGGAGGTGATAGGTAACAGGTACTTTCATTACAGGCCATTTTTAAGTATCACCACGTGGAGAGTTTTACAAAGTAAGAATGCCTTGCCAAGGATGGACTGTCTGTAACATCAGCAACAAATTAATAACAAAACATAACCCAAGACTTGAAAACACAATTCTGTATCATGCTAATTTTGTGTATCCTTGTGGTGGTTTGTAGAAATCAATTTTATTGCACCCAGTCTTGCAGCAAGACTGAAATTTCACTAAAAAATTATTACATTCTCCAATTTTTAAGAACTACTCCCCACAACTGAAAGTTATTGAGAATATCTAACTAGAAATGTATAAAAGCTATTTTTCCACCTGTAATGTTTTTCCCTTTGTCATCTACTTTGTCAAGATTTTTAAAATCCTTTGTGTGTGTCAGAGGTTTGCAATAAAAAAAACCAAAACCAAACAGTCTTTCTATTTACAAAAGGTAATAAATTAGTGAGGTTCTTTTAAGCACATTCTGCTGATATATTAAGTAGTGATAATCACAACCATTTTTCTAAAGAAAAAAAAATCATCTTGACATGATACCCATGTCTCTCTGGAACAGAAACATGTACACGTAGAAAGGGAGAAAAGACAAGACAAACAAGGAATCATACTAACCGAAGAACTTTAGGAGAACAAAGGAGAATGTGTGCAATGCAGATTTACAAAACAAAGAAAATGCCTATCAGTTTGCTGAGCCCTATGAAGAGCCCTGTATTCTTTTGAGAAAGTGATTACCGCCTTCCAAAGTCACTAATCAGGATATGACCCTTAGTAATGTAAGTCTCTTCTCAGGATTTAAGTTGATGCAGCTGTAGTCTCTTCGGGATCTTAAATTATAAATACAGGCTAGGAAGGAATCACAGAACAACTTAAAGTACGTGGTGCCAGTATTCACAGTTATGACAAAGGGTCATAGATCACCACTCTGAGGTTCCAGGCTGCGTGGTTCTCTCTGATGGCTGCGAGATAGTTTGGGGAAGCGCGTAGCCACTCTTGAGCGACTGCTTTTGCTTACTGGTTCTCCAGAAGGTGGAATATCACTAGGAAGACAAGAAATAAAGACAGAAGTAGCTAGTTTGTGTTATATGTAAATTATTATGTAGTTATTCCAAATATGAATAAAGCAGATGTTATGAGAGCCTGGCACATGACTGGAAGTACAGCACACACCTTCAGCTACACAGAACTGCATTCTTTCTACTGGTATCTCAAGTGTGAATTACAAAATGGGCTCTTTCAAAAATGAGAAGTAGTAGAACTTTCAATACCTTATGGAAGATTGGAAATTACAGGGTAAATGCATATCTCTATGAGTTGCAGTTCAGAAATGGTAAGAAAAGCATTTTGAAGTGATAAAAGTACAGGCAAAATAGACAAGAGCTTGGATGATGCTCTACTTAACAATCCTCTAGTTATGGATGGATGTATCATTACATGATGAAGTACACTAGTAATACATCCCTGTTGGGAATTCTTCAGTCTCTTCTGACCCACAACAGACTACAGTCTTACATGAATGAGTCTTTTGGAAAAAGTGACTGAGAAGAAATACATTAAATTCAACAACAAGCAGTAACAGAAAATTCCAGCTTACCTAGGTGCATATTCAGAGGCTATAGACTCCTCGGAAAACTACAGTATAAAGGGATACGTTGTACTTTTGCCATTCTTTTAGAGGATTCCACATGTTTTTTAATTATACTGCTTACATACAGATTAATAAATAAAACTAGATTTTGCATTTTGCAACTCAGCTAGGCAATAAAATTTTGCAGCATACAAAGTTAAGTTTATTTTTATAAGTTTAAAACACCCACATTTAATCCCTATCTGCACGATGCGGAAATGCTCATCTGCCATTCTTGCCAGGTTAAACAAATAAAGATCTATTTTAAAGCAAACTGAATTTACTCTATGTAGCTCCCATTTTCCTGCAGTGACCTTCCTCACAGGTCTGACAGCCCTGCAAGAGCCACAGGCATCCTCAGGCTCTCCTCCAGCATTTGGGGCACCCACACGGAAGAGATGCCAGCAAAGCAGAAGCCTTGAATAAGTCCTGGGAAAATTCACTTGTAGGAAACCGAGCACTTTGCACTATAAGGCAGCTGTATCTCTGGTAGCTGCGAGCTTTTTAACTACAATGCACACACACTGGCTGTTACTAAAATTATGATTAAAAAAACAGTATAGAAATAATGTGTCCAATTCAAACGCTAAATATTAACAGAAAATAAAACTATGGGTTTTATTGGCAGTGTATTTTGCTTGTCTAAATTTCTGAGCGGAACAGTCTAAAATAACCTCAGGATTTTTCTGAACTGATTCACTGCACTCCTGTAGGTGTTTAGTCTTCCTAGGTAGAAAGGAAGTCCTTCAAATGAAAAAAAACCCACATAGGATACCTATGGTATATATCCTCCTCTTCTCTAATAATGTTAACAAGTTAGATCTTTAATTCCTTATTTTTCTTGTCACTAAAATAAAAACTCTTAAAAATTAATTTAGCATAGGTTATTAAATCTTGGTAGCTAAGGATAATTGGACTTCCAACCCTGGTCCTATGATTTCTTATTTTGAAACTGAGCAATGCTCTCTAAATTGCTGCAGAGAATTCTGATCATGTGAATCCAATTTCAGCTGTGCTCATTAGCATGGATTTCTTTTAGAAACACGAATATTATTACTCATTATTTTTATACTACTTATAAAATTGCAGCGATGCACTGTTGATACTTGAATGCTTGTAAAATAAAGCATGGATGGCTTCAGAGGGCTGTGAATGTGTTAAAATACATATTTTTCAGAACAAGTAAACATAAAAGCATCTACATATCAAATACAGAATTGGAATAAAATCAAATTTTCACCTCACTGGGCTTTTTCTAACCTAAGAAAGGTTAACTTACCAGCACGATGGCCATTGCTGATAGCACTTTAGCTTTATCAGGCAGCCAGCCAGCCACTTTACAGATACACAGTAGTTTACATTGCAGAAGGAAGCACAGTGTTACGTGCAATTACTATAATTTGGTGATTGCTTTATTGAAAGCACATTTTAATACGCAAGCTCCTCCTGCTGGCACATCCACAAAATGGCATTAGCATCAGCCCAAAGACAAGGCACTTTTCCCTTCTGGAGAAAATTGCCATTCAAAGAAAAAAGTGCAAAGGGTGCAAAATTAATTCCCCTAAAATGAAGAGATACGAATTAATATCGGTCTGCTGATAGGCATGGCTGAGGTAATAAGATCATCTTAGGATAATTACATGAACACAAGTGTCTGTGAACGAAGGACAAAAATTGCAAGTTAATTCGGATCATTTAAATGATGCTACTCCAGAATAAGACATACTTAATATCAAAATTAGAGATAATCTGTCTTAAATGTCTAGCTAATTTTTATAATGAAAACCCATATTCTAAGACAAGTCATTATGTTATGTAGGTTTACAGAAGCCAATTTATATCTGAGGAATTAGATCTTCACACATCCACCATGAAAAGGAAACTGGAGCTGAAACTGAATTGAACTTCCAAGGAAACAGATGTTGTATTAGGAAAAAAGTTTATAGTAAAAAAAAATAAATATTAAATTAAAAGAATATATCTTAAGTCCTTTTCCATCCTCCCTCCTCCAAAACCTGATGGGAAAACTTGCCATCTCACTTATCTGTTTCAGGTCTAGCTTTCCACTCTACAATTAAAATGCTAACTTTCAAATAACACTCGAAGTTTAACTACTAAATTCGGAAACAAAATTACCAATCACCCCTAAAATGCATGGTATTCAAGTAGGAGGAACAGAGATTACTCCCATCTCTCCTCTCTCCCATTACAAGATTTAATAATTTGGTTCTGGCCTTGAGGTTAAATGATACTTGGAGCCTCTGTCACTAAATGACATCTTTTTACATCTACTGACAGTTTGACAGGTCAGATATTTCATGAGTTCTTGGGTAGAGGTATGAAAATGTCAAATGATCCTGTCAGTATTTCTGGGAAACACACAGGAAGATGAAATTGAAACACTTGTTCTGAATCTACTTTTTCCAGTCTGTGTTTGGTACTGAGGAAGAAGGAATTAAGCAGACCCGCATGCGACGTCTGCAAATCCTCCCATTTGTTTCAATCAGCAACAAGAGCTTCCAGGCTGGTTTCGGGGGCTGGGATAGGGTTCACCTATAGCTGGTAGTTTCACTCAGATTAAAATACAGATTTAAAATATGTAAATCTAAACCTGGGAGTATCTATTCAAGAATTAATCTTCCAGAACAACCACCCCAAGTCCCTGCAGCAAGCACTCTTTAAATCTACATCTGTCTGAGTTACACCTGCTCAGTTTTAACAGAACATCCTTCTTTTCATTCTATTACCTTCTTAGCTCCTGAAGTCTTAACAGGTTTCAGTTTGCTGGGCTGAGTCTGGCAGGCAGATGGATACTTGCCAGGCACTACCCTGTTCAGCAGTGGAATGTCCCTGTGTTACAGCCCGAGTTCTTGTCTATATTCTTCACTTCTCTCATTCTGAAGACAAAAATGCAACCTACTGAGGGAATCAATTCCTTCTTCCCACCAGGTCATTGCTTAGCTTTTAAGCGTTCCCGATTGATCTGCCCAGCATTTGTTTGGATACCAACTCAGTTTCATTGATTTAGTCTTGGTGTCAAGTTCTGCCTGAGGTGCATCTATAGAAAATAGCTTAAAATAACCAGTGTTTTTAATCAGCTTCTAGTTTATTCGTACCTTTCTTTTATTGCTCTCCATGCTTCAAAATGTAAATTGCATTTTGTGTGGTTTTCTTTACCTACTTAGTATATGGAACAACAGTGCAACTGGAAATACTTTCCTACCAGCCAGAGATCAGAGAATAGAAGTAATAAGCACATCCTGGGAGTGGTACAAAGCTCAGGATCAAGTATTTCCTATCTCTTGCAGGATATACAGATGTCTCACAGGTAAAAACACCTCTGGAGACATTAATAATTCTAGTTTTCCTTGAGTTGTATGAAACATAACTCATAAAGAAAGGCACTACCTGGCAGGTAAATTCGGTGACTCCTTCTTGCCAGTTTCTTGTGCTACTAATATTTCGGTTTGCCATGATAATAATGCGATTTCTGGTTACAGCCCAAATATTTAATGTGGTAAACTGGATTCAGACAGGTAGCCTTCTCAAAAAGGTAAACAATGCCTATACTCTATCACGAGATCCTTATTAGACAAATGAAAACCAATCCTGACTTGTGAGTACAATATATCTCAGCACCAATTCTGCCAATTAAAACCAGTTAAAGCACCTGTTTAGTGGCATAATTAACTAACACACAGACTTCATCAAATACAAAGGAAAAATCCTTTTTCCAGTTGCTGAAGTGAAAAAAT
Organism: Phaenicophaeus curvirostris; assembly: GCF_032191515.1. NCBI lineage: Eukaryota > Metazoa > Chordata > Aves > Cuculiformes > Cuculidae > Phaenicophaeus > Phaenicophaeus curvirostris. Next base: position 897,465 of record NC_091407.1, read on the forward strand.
AATCAGAGCCACATTCCCACCATCACTCCCAATTGTGTAGAAACAAAACACAATTATTAGTGAGAGTCACTGATCTCCATCTATTAATACAAATGACTGAGTTGGGATGTTTAAATAGTCAGTTCTTAACAGAGGAGATAGAAGGTATAGGTAAGAAAATCTCTCTATAGTACATTTCTGACACTGAAAATCCTGAAGACCCTATTAGAGCAAAGCTGTCAGGATAAAAACGGAATAATCATTTTCTATCAAGATTAGATCTGAATTGATCAAGAAATGAAAAGCATTAATTCTAATATTCTATCCAACTGTTTGACTAATATACAGCTTCTTCTACTGCCACATACATAGTTCTACAGCAGAACACAGTATCCATAATGATGCATTCAATCTCTTCTTGCTGTGAAATTATCACAAGCACATAATCGTGCTTCCATTTTTTAGAATTTGAATGATCGTAACTTGAATGTTCTCATGCTACAAATTAGTTTCCATACCAGCATGAAGATTTTCTTTGTAAACATCATCTGCATGGATACTTGAATTTTTCTGTAAACCATGACACTGTAAGCAATTCTGATGCTCAGATCTTTCTTTTCTTCCGCTAATTTTACTTTGAAGTTGGCATAACAAGATGGTTACCATACAGTAAATGTTTAGTAGCCATCAACATATCCTGTAAAATGACTAATATCTGTAATTAATTTTGGATTAGAAAACCCTTTCTTTCAGGAAATGCTCAGAAACTTGTAAAAATGACCTGTCATTAGTTAATGCCTGAACAATATTTATTCCTAGAGTCTCATTCCTTGGCTTTGTAATGCACAATGGCATCTTCATTTGGAAACGGTTCCCTTCCATCTTTCCTGGTGCCCCAGCTAGAATAACATAATGCATGAACGTGGTACTCACAAATGAGCCCTTCTCAACTAACTAGAAAGCCAGAAACCACTGAACACATACATAAGAAAAAGATCACCATAGTACACTATTTATTTATAATTGACATAATTGTTTGGTGTATTTCACAGGCGAGCTGAAAGGCAGTTAGTTTGGCTTTTCCATCCATTTCCATCTAGAGATCACCAACATTCTTTTCTGTTCGGTGTTAGCTGATTTTGTGTAAACAGTATAATCTACCACTTCTTAGTGATAAGTAATTTAATGAACAAATGGTTCACAAGCAGAACATGTTCCAAGGTTGTTTATATAGTAACAAAAAGTAGGATTTGCTTTCAGAAGAATACTGTTCAGTGAATACCTGGATTTATTTATTCCTGCTAGTACTGTAATTATCATCTTTAAGGAACGCAAAGACAGATCTAGCATACATTTTTACTGAAAATATTGAGGTAACTAAAAACAGAAGACATGCATCAGGACTCACAATGCATCATACATGTGAAAATAAAAGGAGTAAAACTCCTGTCTGACAAGTAGCAATTTCAATATGCTGAGGCAGCAGCGCACCCCAGCACCTCCAGGCCCTTCCTCCTCCAGACTCACTAGTTGCTTGTATGCAAAAATGACACGAAACAGAGACAACTTCAATTACCAAATTAGCTTTTAAACAGCGCAGAATTGATACGACCGGCATTGGAAGTAACAAAGGAAAGAGTTTAGAGAAAGTGTGTTCTCAGACACAGATGTATGAGAGGTCAGTAAATGGAGGTTTATATCAACACGATGAGCTGCCACCCCCAGCTTGCACAGAACAAGCAGGACCAAAAAAACAAAGAAAAAATTTTTACCGTCTCCTCTCATTTGCCTGATTTTGCCAATATCACAGAAAAGAGAAATCTGAAAGCTTAAAACATTTCTTCCTACCTGTTCATCCATATCATTTACTTGATTCTGAGTTCACTAATGGACTTAAGACTTCCAGTTAAAAAATCGGTGCATATTCCTGCCTTGCTTTACTGCATCTGCCTCAACCTTTGACTCCACATAATTCAGCTTTTGGGTAACGCAGCGCAGTTACCAGTCTCCTATTTTGGAAATCTGCCACCTGCGTTTCCAGCGCTCAGGGAGCAAACAGCTGCCGGTGCTTTAGCTCCGAGCTGGGGGGAGCAGCCCTGCTGTAGCTAGTCAGCTGCTGTTCCCTCTTGAGGCTTTGTCCTCTCCATGCTCCTTGACTCTTCTTGGCTCCAAATTCAGCCAAGCAAGAATATTTGCCCACAAGCACTAGCATATACACTTTTCAACATAGTTTGAATAGTCTCTATGGGAATCACGCAACTTCACTGTCTTTGCTTTGAGTTTTGCAAGTAAATCGCCCATCATAAAAAACAACCTGCACAAACAATTATCATTATTATTTTTTAAGAACAAAAACCTTCTTTTGAAATTACCATAAAAGCAAATGGAATTATAAAGAAAAGTTGTGATCAAAACATGTTGTTTTGATCTTCCAAGCAAGTGCTTGAGTTTTAATTGCTCCATCAAGTTAAGAGGTATCAGCTGCTTCTCTCAAGCATCTTCATTTCTCATGAAGATTACAGCATGATATTAACATACACAACAAGGCAGAAGAGAGCTGACACGACCCTTCTAAGGGACAGATCCAGATTTGAATGGACGATATGTTAACAACAATAGATACCAATGTGAAAAATTAACAAACTTAAAAACCGCTCCTAGAATTCTACAGAATCATAAAGTACGTTAGCAATAATAAAAGTACAGAATGGTGCTTTATAGCAATCACACTTCCTGGGTTTTGTTTTGATCTTTTAAATACTAAGGGCACCTTCCTGCACTCCAACCATCACCTTAATACTAAGTGATCCAAGACCGAAAAACTCAAAAATATAGGCCCTAATCTCAGCTTCTGGGAGCTTTTAGTTTATTCTTAATTTTAGCCTATTATGTTTAGTGTCCCCAAGCTAAAAAAAAAACAAACCCAAAACCAAAAATCACACTGAATTGGATAGCACATAGAAAACAGTGCACCTGGAAACATAATCAGAGAGCTGAGAGTTGGCATAGTGGAATTAAACACATAGTCTCTAAACAAACAAAAGTAATCAAGATGGGAAAATATGTAAATAAACTACAGAATTGATTTGAGTACTGTCAATAGAATAACAAGGGAAATGCTGACTTTGTTCTTGGTAATGAATACAAGGATTAATGTTTACATTTAATCCAACAGAGAAATGGAAGCTAATCAAGGAAGGTACGACATTGCCCGGTAAATGACTACGGGAGCCAGCCTGGGATGCAGCATTCTTGATGGATTAGACAGAAACTGAACAAGCATCAGGCTGGCCAGCAAAAAGACCACAGTAACTGGCAACCAAAATCACATTTTCTGTTTAGTAAGGTTTCTATTATTTTCTCTGTAAGAAAATGGCAATGATAAATGTAAGCTCATCCTTTTTTTAATTACAACTCCAAACTAGGCTAACAGGATGCAAAATTTGCTACCAACTCCAGTGAGAGTTACAGGCACAGGACATTGCTGGCCGTTAGCTCCTGACATCTGGGGTCAGTTCTTCAGGTATCGTCAGATTCAGAATCATCAAAAGCATATAATCTTGGTCCCTCTCTAATACAGATGCAACTTTTTCAATGACTTGAAAATAAAAACAAATAAAACTTGCAATAAGCTTGCTTTGCCAGAATATCAAAGAAAACTCAATTTAGGATAGCGGTGATCAGCTGTGACTCTCGTATTGCTGGCAGCATCGAAAGGCACCCCCCGCACTGGGCTGTAGGGCTGCACACTGGGCAGTGGTAGCTTGGGAGCTGCTGAATGTTCTCAGCTTTCAGCTACATAGAGGAGCCTGCAAACTGCCGCTGCTGCTACCCAAAGTACCTGCCTCTATATCCCAGTTGAGTTTGATCCCAAAAGGAATTTACAGGATCACAAGAAAGGTACTTTGATCTTCTACCTGTGAAGTCCCCGGAATTTCCTCCTCTCCTTGTCTCTTTCAGTTCTGTGGCTTTCACACACAGGAAGGTTTTGCTGTTCAGGAAGATCAGTGAACCTTGATACAGGACGTTTTATGGCTCTGAATAAATTTTGAACTAAAAGGTAACTGAAAAAACTGCTGAGGCATTACGTTCCCTGCTTCAGAAACAGATCAATGACGCACCTGAATGTAGAGGTTGACATTATACCTGAACACATACAGCACCAGAAGGCAATAAGGTAATGCAAAATTTTATCTTTATCAGGCTAGTTCTGCTTTGCAAGCAGCAGGAGAAAACTCTTGGAAGACACTGGATTCAGCCGTATTACTGTACAGGCCTGAAAAGCAAAGGGCTACACTTGATGCAACGTGAATATTATTTATGCCCTGCATAGGTGATATGCATCAACCTGACTGCAGTATCAACAGCTCCACAGTCAGACATAAAGCATTTTTTGTATTACACGTACAACTACCCTGTGCATAGATCACTTAGCTGGGCACTAGATTTTGTTGGAGCCTTCAGTATTTAGATGCATTTGACTCGGTTAGAGCATTGACTGTAAAAATATGATAAAATATTCAGTCTGTCTGACAATGCAAACCAGCCCTTTTATTTCCCTTTGGTCATACCTAGCTATTCTCAATAGCTAGTACTTTGGGATTTATCTCTTAATATGCAGATGTATTCTACTGAAAGGCTTTTAAAGGAGCCAGACATTTATGATGTACCCAGATATTGTATTAAGACTAACAAATTAAATCTCTTATAAAGAATTAATGTATGAGTTCTTAAAGGTTAGAATAACATTTCAGAAACAAGATTTCAGAGTTAATAGACATGGAACAGTGAGAAACAGGCTCTCTGGCTCACTTTGCAGTTGTAAAATTAAGCAATGCTACGCAAGCTGTTTACAAGGCACAGATTTCTAACACTTTGTATAGTGACCAGCAGTTCCTGCAGATCCAAGTACTAGTGGTTCTACTTCTTAGTACATTTCATGCGTAAATGGAATTGTGTGACACTTTTAAAATCTCAGTCTCAAAATAAACGTTTGTACTGCTGTTGATATAATCAAACTCTGGCAGACTGTGTAATTAATACGTGAAAATTTGAAGAAAACCTGTTCTTGGAGATGGTGACATCAGCCACCCCAGTACAAATCCTTCCGGTAATTTCTGTCTAAAATCGGTTTAGTTTAGCAGAAGTAAACTCAAGAAGTCTATTTCCCAATTAAGTAGATCTGCATTAGGAAATCTGCAGCTATTCTGACTGCATCATTGCAGACAAGAAACGCCTGATGTTAGACTGATGTGAGCCTGCAGAGAACTCATGCTGACCCTGGCCAGGGCCGTACTGAAACAGCAAGCAGAACCAGCACGGAGAGGATATTTGTGCAATCTCTGCGTGCTGCAGGTGAACCAGGACTTTGTGATGAAGCTACCTCTGTTATTTCTGCATAGACCTCGACACAGTTCCAGTCATTTTGCGTTTCTGAACTGACATTCGGCCTAGTTTGTACCTACAGAGGTTGTATTTGGAGACCTCAGAAGCAGCCTAAAGAATATCCCTAAAAGAACAGTAACAATCACTTTCTTTACTCATTCATTAATGACATGATGTGATATGGCAGGGAAGTATGCATGCATACTATTAATTTGTTATTAATAGATGAGTGCCTATAATTACACTGAGTTATTCTAGAATCCCCCCTTCAGCTAACTGCTCCTGGATTCTGCTATCATCACACAAGTGCCAAACAGATTAAAAATACACCACAAAAATAGCATCTGAAACACAATAGAATTGAATGGACTACGTTTATAACTGGCAGAATAACAAAAACAAAGAACAAAGCTTCTGTAGGATGTTTTGAATTTTGGTGATGGCCCGTAGCTAATTCATGCTGCTTTCACATTAGAAACTGATGGCTGCTGAAATATTTTTCAATACAAGTTCAAATAAGGAAAAGAAATAACCCACCTACTTTTGAAAAACTGTGCAGTTAGGCATAAACAAACTTGTTATGGTCTGGATTCAAGCCAAGTACACGCACAAGCACAAAGATACCTCTCTTATGAAGACTATTTGCTTCATGTATTTGAACGGATGCATCCGTTTATCCACTACTGTCAGTGCTGCACTGAAGATAGTATGAAAAACCACTGGAAGATGTATAAACAGATTTTTCTAAACTGCATTTTCATGAGCATTTCTTACTGTTTCATATGCTAAGAGAAAGGAATAAAGCTTATGTATCCATCCCTCAAGCAAAGCCTCTTTCATTCCTCAAAACCTTTCCCACTGTGGAAAAGTAATAATCTTTGGTTTTATTCCCAGTGAAATAAGCATCACAGAATAGTTTTTCTTGCAATACTCTAAACCTAACAATTACATGAAGACAAAAATTTTAAAACCATGTTGTTTCATTATCAAAATAATTTTTTTAAAACCGTGCCATTCTAGAAATTACATAAAATGTACATATGGGACTATATTTACACATATATGTTCCAATTTAAAGAATAGTATATTTTTTTCCTCCCTAACAAATTCCTCAAGGGAAATAGAACTGAGAACATTGACATTTCAGGAGATCTGTAGCAAACATCAGAAACTCATGTTTGAGAGCTTAGCTTGCAATATTCCTGATAACAGATTATACAAATACACCACACCAAAACTGTTTGCAAATGCCATCCTGTGCCAAAACTGTTTGCAAATGTCACAGAGAACCACCCAATATGAAAAGAGCCCTTTCCTTAATCTATGGTGATTACTTCTGCACAAAGGTCTGATCTACAGAACACAAACAGTGCTCGACCGATGCTTGCTGTGCCCCTCTGTGACTCTAATCAGTAGGGAATGAAAGCATGCAGTAACCAACAGAAATCGCTCATCCTTTTCCTCCATCAAATATCTTGAAAAAATACTATTTTCAATTTCACAGACTATCAGAAGGACAATTTGGTGATAAGACAATGGGCGGTTCAGGAACTGGAGACAGAACGCAGGTTTATTGCCCTGACTGAAAGGAGATACAGCTAACCCGTTAGGTCACGTTACCCAGACCCTGGTTCCTAAACAACGAACCCAACAAATCACGCTCTCACTGGAGAGTACGGCCTTTGTATATCAAATGCTCTGTGACTTCTTCCATTCCTCCACATTTCAGAAAGTCTTAGAATAAAAGTGATTTTTTGACAGTCTACATTGTTGGCAAATATCTTAATGAGGCTTCCCTTATAACATAATTCAAGCTGAAAATGGGAAGCAGAAGACTTTCTCTTGAGCAGACACTCTGAATTTAAGCCACCGTTGTTTATATTCGGAGTAATCTACTATAAACCGTATCAGCTTTATGACTCCATATTCTTTCTAAGTAAAGATTTGAACTTCTCATGGATCTCCAGACTGCCAACAAGGCCAGGCTAGTGCAGTTTTAAATGATATATTTTGCCATGCAGACTAGTTAAAGTAAGCCAGAAGCTCTCAAGTTCCTTTCAACACATGAAAAAGTCAGGAGCAGAAATAACCTCATCCTTTGTTAGAATAGTATGGCTTCAGAAACCTCTTACGGTACCACATTTGCATGGAATGCAACTTCCAAATACATTATAAATACAATATGAATATATTATAAACACGATATTGTTTTGTTCAGTTCTATTAATCAGTTTCTATTCATTCTGTGAACATATATTTAAATAAATACTTCCCTCTGCAGTTGCACATTTCAAATTCTACTTGGAAAAAAACAACCCACTACAAGTGATATGGCTATGAGAGCTTGTCAATAACAGAAGTACACAATCCCATCTACTCAAGTCCTCATGCTGCACTACCTACATGAAATCTGCTTTCAACTGTACAGAGAACATAACTTTGAAAATTTCTTTCCCTGGAAATGTACTCTGCCATTCCAAAAAAAAAAAAAAGAGATCCGATTTTGGAGCATTAGAGTCGTTGCTGTACACAGTGGAAAAATAAATCATCCAAAGGGGTCTCCTCTAATGCACTGTATTGAAGTCCATGAATGGTAACCAAGGGTTATGGATCCCAGAGCTCTCATATCCATCTGCACACACACATAAGATTGCTCTGACTGACCAGATGGCTTCTTACAAAACAAGATGTTTATATGAAAAGGTTTCCAAAACACTTTCTGGTGGCACACTTATCTTCTGTAAGAGACCTGCAGATGGTTCCCTTCCCCTACCTGTAAGTTCTCCAAAGTACATCTCCTGAACTGGCTATTATGCAATCAATCCTCAGCTACATATGCCGATATTTGACTGTGAATACCTAAAGCTGGCAATTTTCTTAAAATAATCTCCATAAAGAGAAACTTAACAAGCAATTATACATCAGCTAGTTTAATTGCAGCTGTAGAATAAATACTACAAACTGTTTTGCAGGATTTAGTAGGCCAAAAAGCAAGCTTTGAAAGCCACATTTTCATCACAGGGAATTCATGCAGATTTGTGCAAGCGTACTCTCATTTAACTCGTATTCTTTTACAATTTCATGGCCACAGCAAATGAGGGTAATTCAGTGGATACCAATGCTTTAGGTCTGTAGTTGTCATGAAGCCTGATACCAGATCCTACTAGCCAGGAGGTAATGCCACTTTGTGGGCAGGAAACTGGCCCAAGAAGGGCAAATATCGTGAAAAGAGCATTATCCAGATATACCAGAGGTATCTCTGGGATATATGTGCCACGTGAAGCAGTGAGGGACCTGAAACAGTCCCAAACAACAATGCAATAAACTGCCCTTACCAACTGCATTTACCATTATGTATTCATTTTAGTAACTGTCTCTGTAATGAGACAATTTAGTGCATCCTCACCTGCTTAAAAGTTTTAAAAATAATACCAAAGATATTAGCTTTAAATCCAATAAAAATAAGTACTTGGAAATTTTTGGCCAGTTTGGTGTTCTTTGATGACTCGGATCTTACATAAAAATATGTATTAGTATGCAACGTAATATTCTATATGTTTGTTTGCCTTTTATATTGAAAATTCTCTGCATGTTTTAAAATCTATTAATATTTATGACTTCAATTGAAACAGGACAGAAAGATACAGCTTTGGTAGTTTAAAGCGTGAGAGCTCCCACATGTTAGAAGGCAGACACAAGCATACAGTAGACATAGCAACAATATTTAGGCATCTGCACTTGTTTATAATCCCAACAGGCTTAGCACATTCTCAACTACTGATTGTTTGAGTTGCAAACTCCTCTGCACTCTCCTCCTTTGGAAAAGTCAGGTCCAGCAGAATAATGGGGCAAATTGTTATGGACAGTGAGGATAATGAGGATATAAAGTGTCCAGGCATGTCTAGTCTCATTTACTAGTGAATTTAGAAAAAACAGGTAGAAAACAAAAACCTTTTTCATTAAGTTAGATATGTTATTTGAACAATTTTTTCAAAAGAAACCTACTCATGTCAGAAACTGTTCTAAATTGTAAAAGAGAAATAACCATATAATTGCAAAGAAGAGTATTAGACTTACCTTCTTTACAAATAGTGACTTTTTAAGTCTATTTAACTATTAAACTATTTAAGTTGTATATGCTAACAAGAGAAGTTTTTATCAATCCAGTAAAGATGTCAATCTTTCAAATGTAAAAACTTCAAAAGTCATTCTTTTACAACTGTTAGTAATCAGATGCAGATTAGGAAGTTAATGAAAAGCAGTTTGATGTGCATTGTTTTGTACTCTCTTGTGTCGTACTTTACAACTCTTTATCATTCTGTATGAGAACTACAAGTTGCCTCTGTTTTGCCAGCATTAAGGATAACACTATGGCATTTCATCTGGAGACAAACACAACACAAATTGCACATTAACCCACTGCAGAGCCTACTGAACTGAGAATACACCTATCTCAAGCTCTCAAGGAGACTTAATTTAACAGAGAGAGCCTGGAAAATTGTATTGACAGGCAGGCTTTGAGGCTCTGGGCAAGCACGGCTGAGCTATGAGACGCTGAGCTATGCAACAGGCACAGACTGAGCAGCACAGAACACAGACTAACAGAATGTCACAATGAATAAGAGATGCAAATATGGTCAGAATGAACCATAATACTGCATCTGGAGGACTTGGTGTCTAGCTTACCCAGGCAAATGCTTCATTTCCCTACATTTTTCCACAGAGTTCGTACCTTAGGCCTAGAGAATGAGCACAGCAGCCCAATATAAGTGATACCACAAATAACTGTATTTTAAATAGTATTAAAATTGCCATCTAGATTTAATTTTATGAAGATGTCCATATGTCCCACACGTGCACTTCATAATTTTATATATCAACTTACAGTATATTGATAACAAACAGAGACAACGGTTTTAGAAGTGTATGAGGAAAATGTTTCTTGCTGAGGAAATACAGATTCTAAGGTTCGAGGACAAGCAGTTTGTAGGTACTGCTGGAAAAAATCAAAATAAAAATTACCTTACAATCTATTTAATACTTACATGAGCACAAATTGATTTATAAGCATGCCTACAATGAAGATAGAAGACATTTACTTGTGCATTTTCCAGTTCCCTGACAAGAACAACTTGATTCTTTTATTCACTTAGGAAAATCACGCCACATTACAAAGAGAAGGTTTCCAGATGGCTGTCAACACCACTGAAAGCAAGCAAAGGTAAACTGATTGTTTGATACCTTATTCCATAGTAAAAAGCTTTGATGCTATCAAGAATGAGGACACTACTTTGAAGTACTGCACACTTAATTATATTAGCATTTCTAGTATTCCACTTTTCATAGCTAGGATGCAAAAATTTGTTCCAGATTCAAAACTGGCATAAGGAGCTTTAAAGAAAATTGCATGTATCGTTTAGGAATTAGGTATGGACAAAATAGAAGTAGGAATTTTTGGGGATATGTTTATAATTAGAAATAGTTTATGACTTAGTCAATCAAATCCACCATGGCAAATACCTGCCACTTAGGGAAATACGCCCTAAGTATTCCAACAGGCAGAATGCGTTTTTGTTGATGGGCAATAGAAAATGAGTTGATTCACATTTAGACCCTAAACCCTGCAAAGGATTTTATATATTCTCTCAGTACAGTAGCTGGATGCCTGAAAACTTACTGGTTACCTCTCTCTACTAAAATAACAAGTGAACTCCACATTTATTTTAAACATCTGTCTTGCTCTACAAATTGACTTCATCTGCGTAAGATATATTTGGGAATGGATGATAATTATATCTTACATTTTACAACTTATAGTTTTAAGCAGCATTATGCTCAGTTACCAGGCTAATGTTGCTGTAAAAATCCCAGCAGAGAAAATGGACAGCTAATTGAGTTTTTTACAACCAGACTTCAAAGGAGCTGGGCTCTTTCGTCACTGCTGCCAGCAGAACTAAGAAAACAAAAAACAAACCTGACCTTCACAGAAGGACTAGACTTCCCAACCACAGGAAGCAGAAAGAAACCTCCTCCTCAAAAAAAAAAAGACACAAGCCACAGAAGCAAGAATTTTCCCACACAGGAAATGTGGTGGAGAGTCACAGTCACTTCCAGAAGTGAGACACAAACAACAACTTTCCTATTTGATAACGTTTTTCCCATCTGTGACTACTCATTGCTGCATATCAAGAACTGGGGCTAAATTCATGTCTCCCGACTAACTTGTTTTTATTCAATATAACTTACAATCTCAGCTATTTTGATTTAATACTGAAACATATTAAAGATTTTACTTTATTGATGTAATTTAACCTGTGCTTTTGAGAACTCAGCATTATAAGTTCTTGTTATATTGCTACCTCATAGACAGAAATATGAATTTAAAACAAGAGCTAAGAACTGCAGACAGAAAAAAAAAGGGTATGACAGAGATTAAAATCATATTTTTGCAAGTCTCTTTTCTGGTTTAATTGCTTTTAAAGTAAATAAGATAATTACACATGTATTCTCCCTGTTTTGCCCAGCCTAAAACCGAAACTTTCTCTACTGGCTCATTCTTTGCTACTAATTTCAGAAACACCTGCTGCAGTACAGAAATGTCTGAATATATAGAGTTCACTTTTTAACAAGGGAGCGCATGTGACTTGCTTGTTACCAAGGAAACAGGATCACTGCTGTAATGACACAAAAAAACTTTAACGGGCTCTGTGTTCTTTTATGAGACAAACCTTAACCTCTTCTTGCACTGCTACAAGGTAAGAGTGTCAGGGACATAAACTGCAGAGTTTAGAAAACCTGTCTCTCGCTAAAGACTTGCTGAGTTTATTAGCAAGCAGTAAAAGAGCAAGATGAAAAGGAAGTAATAAATGCTACTAAGAATGACAACTCCTCTCTCGGAATGATCTTTCATTAACTGAGAGGGAAAAAGAGAGAAAGCGATGATACAGTTTCTTGGGTCCTATAAAGAAAAAAAAAAAAGAAAACAATTTAAAAGCCTCTTGATGCAACTAGTTCCTTAGTTAAACTGACCAGCATCCCTTCCCAACTCAAGCTGCCTACACTAAGGAAAATGGTAACGCAAAATGCCTTGTACAAACTGGGAACCAGGCTTCATCAAGAGTAACACCAGGGACTTGAAGTGACATTACATTATTGCTGCATGTCATAAAGGTGATAAATGAAAAAATATTAGGTAAATTAATGATTTCATGTTTCCATGGTCTGCAACTTGGTATTTTCACAAAGTTTTAGAGCCACTTTTATTCCTTGCAGACACACAGAAATAGACCCATCCGAAAATGCTCAGCACAGTTAAAAAACTCAATTTGTAAAGGGCTGAAGTTTGCTCTAATGTTGAACACGGGTTTGTTCAACACAACCCATATTTGTTTCAGAGCTCTTTAAGTTGTATGTTTATAAAGGAAACAGATAGATACTAGTTAGCCATCAAGAGCAACATACAAAGTGCTTTTCACTGCTGTTGCCATCAATCTACTTGCTTTAATTTTTTGCCCCATTCTTTTAATCCACGCAATGGAGAACATTGCTTGTACACTTCTACACATGTAAAAGAATATTGTAACATATCCTCTCCCTCGTTTGTTTCAATAAATTTAGACATAAAATATCAGCTTTGCCTCTTTTAACATTCCTATTTTCTGAGGAGTTTATTCTGGGGCAACTGTAAAAGACCACAATCTCTCAAATGCTTCCAATGATGACTGGAGAATATTCAATTCTAATACAGTACACGCTAAATTATTCTTCTTGTAAGCACTCTAAAGGTCACTCTGGATACAAAGAAGCATGACAAAAATCTACTTGATGGAAATATGTGCATAAATACCTATTTGTGAGGCCTGTTCAACAATTCGTAGCGATTAACTCTGTAGAGCAAGTCTCACTGTCTTTATTGAAATGGTAATCGGTGTAAAAGTCATAGTATTTGAAAGTGAAGCTCACTTTTTTTTAATGGCAAGACTCAATAATGAGGCAATAATACAATACATAAACTCCTTCAGTATTATAGAGTTGCTGTATGATACACCAGTTCTATTGAGCATCACCACCAAGGCAAACAAATGACAAATGCCTTTTCTTTGAGGCATCTTTAATCCAGGAACAATACAACACTCAAGTGTTTCATTTGGGTCAGCTTATAAGGATGTGTTTCTGTAATACTTGCACTATTACCCATAATTTGCAGGAGAAAATGTTTTCCCTTGGAACTTATACTGAATACTGAACCACTTCTGGCTCAGTAACGTCTTAAAACACTGAGAAAATGCAAGTGAGAGCAAGAACGTGTGAGCAAGAAAACAGGAGTCAAAGACATGCACATCAATAGATTCTTTCACATAAATAAACCCCCTTCACACTGGGCACTGCTGGCAAAATTCTCTTAAGAGAACTATTTTCTCCTACTTCTTCACAATTCAGTTAGATGCAAATATGCACGATATTTTTTTTAAGTCTGATGTCAAGCCTCACAGGTTATGAGACACTAAAACCAAAACTGCCAGGTACAAAGTAGGGAATGCAGTAACCAAGCGAGACGAGTATATATCTGTTAAGAACTATTCACTCTAATTTAAATATTTTTAATTCTATCATTAGCAAAAATTCCACAGAACAATATTACATTTTTTGCAACTGAAATTCCTGCATTATCTGAACACACTAATCAAATTTTAGATATCTAAGATATTTTAATTTCAGCAATCATCTGTGCTTGGCAACACATTTCTATTGAAAGATAAATATTGTGTAATGTCTCTACATAGTTTTGTAAGTAGATCAATCAATTAACATAGCAATAAATTAGTTTCATTAGCAAGTTTCAGGCATTAGGAGGTGCTTTACTAATTAAAAGTCACATATTTAAGCAAATGCTATTCCCAGTTTGTTCATGTAAATTATGTTCCTCTTTACCAGAGCGCTTGCTTACTGTTATAGAACATAACTGAGATCTACTAAAGAGATACTCAAGCCATTCAGTGTCAAGTTGATAACACAAGTTGCCACCTCAAAGAATGCAGTCAGGTAAATTCTGGCCACTAGCCACAATATTTTAGGATACATTATCTGGATAATGTCATTTATTCCATTAGAAGTCACAGATACGTACACTAGTAGCTAAAAGAAGCATCATACCATCCCCAACTAATTTTTTCAGAAACTACTCTATTCAAAACTGCATTTAAAATGTCCTTACTTAGCATCGATACTGGTTTGCAGTATTTAAGGGATCGCTCGTTTGTTTACTTACAATCTTACTGTTTTTCTGCTAGCGCCCTGCCAGCAGAACTCACACCACATACAAACACAAATACTGCAAAATACATGGACAGGAAAATTCTGCCGTCTCATTTCCAATCATCTAAAGAATTTCCAGGCTGCAACTGCAGCAAAACAAAGATCCAGTATAAAGATCATGTTACTAGCATTTCCCAAACACATATGTAACTAAACACTGCTTATCCTACACACCTAACTGAAGGAAGGTCTAACTAACTAAATATATAACCATACTCTAATTATGTGGATGTCAAAGGGATCATCTCAACGAGGATTCAGCATTCACATACAGCTGGTCATATCAATACATGAAAATATTCCAAGCTAAGCTTTTCTGCAGAATAAAATTATAAAAGAAAAACGTTCACTGCTGGGTTGTTATAGATGTATGTTCATGTGTAGACATTACTTATTTATACGATATACAGAGAGTATAGAACTCAAATATGAGGAGGGATTGGCATTCATTCATTGCATAAATTCTGAATTAACTATCACGTCTGCTATTTCACTGACATGCTAGAGAAACATATTTTAGATATATTTTGGGTGGTTTTGTAGAATCACCTTTTTTAGCTTTACATCCAGAATGACCAGTTAAATAAGAGCTACACTGCTGCTATAAATACAGTGCTATCAGTCCAGCTAAGTAAGTCCTAAGGGAAGGAAATAATTAGAATATTTTAAAAACCTCTCTGTAGCTATAAAACTCATTTCTTATAAATCATAAAATGAAGCAGAGAGCATTAGAACATGTCGTGAACAGAGTAAGATTTCAAATACATTTTTCACCTTATTTGAGATTTAAAGTCCTCCAAATGGAGGGATTTAAAATAAACCTAAAATTCCTTTAAAATTTTTATTAGTTCATAAAATCCTCATCTCACTAATGCCACTGGCCAAGAACACAGTAAAAGCACTGTTTTACTGATTTTTTTCTCCACTGCCTTTATACATAGATATATTAATCTTATTTAAAATCTTATTTAAAATAATATTCCACAAATGCTTCTGTGAAGTTTTAGTTTAGTCTTCATACTAAAACACTGCCCATACCTTCTGTATAGAGAGCAATCCCCTGCTGAGCAATGAAGCTACTGAATGAAATACAACTGACAGGCTAGTAAGCAGCTACCATTGAGCAAATGTATTTATACCTCCAAAATATTTTTAATGTAACTTTGAAAGGGTCAATTTTCCACTTCTTTAACTCAAGAGACATAACATCCATAGGAACCTCACAATAATTTTCTCAGAAGATTTTGCTTATGCTTGAAAGCAACATTTTAATACTAGCAAGAGTTAATGTTTTACCTCTCATACCTTTAATACACACATTTTTATGTTTTCAGTGACACACTAACAATTGCAAAAAAAAAACCCCAAAATTCAAAACAAACCAAAACTCTTCAACCCACTAAGAACACACATCTATTCCACATTATTTAAACTTTATGGTCTGCAACACCAAAAGCAGATATTTGCCTTTACACAGCGTTTAGGGCTAAATTAATCCTAGAGAAATATTTCCAGGGCAGATTGGTAGGTAGTGAAATTTGCCTGTCAGTTGGTACCTGAATCTCTCTACCATGCTTCTCGTAACTTCACCTTCCAGGAGGAGGGAAACATTTAAAAAAATCAGAGAAAGAGAGGTAGAAATAGCTCTATTTTTTTCCCATAGTTTTTAACTTGGTGACACAAAGACAATTGTCACAAAACAAGTTTTGCTAGCAAATATTTTGCCAGTAACGTCATCCATTGAAATGAAGACAAAATATTTTTCAATCATTACAATCCTCTAATCATCAGAGAACTGATGACTCCTGTGGTGGTCAAACACATCCCAAAGGCAACAGTTTCTCAAAGCCTCTTTTCTGATGATTTACTGAACAGATTCTCTGCTTTCTTTAAAGCCTATCTCTGAGCAGCTACCACAAGAGAACAAACGTCCAGCTCTGCAGTTCAGCAGAATGTATAACTAAAAGTTATCTACAAACTGGTTTAGATCCAGCTGAGGCCTAGAAAATGAGATTAAGAAAACACTCAGCACAGCAATCTGAAAATACTTCCAAAATTCTATTTATACTATCCTTGCATATATTTTAATCCAAACATAGGCATTGTCAAAGCAAGAGTCATTTAAGTGGCAGTCTTATTTGAACAGCACTGCACAGCTACAAAGTGGAGTATGTTTCAGTAAATCCACACTGTTCAGGCTTTTTTGTGCTCACACATAACATCTGTTTGAACAGCTGTATATTTATCTAACATTTCTTTGTGTGGGTTTTATCCAAAAGACAACTCCAGTTAAAATCGCAGGCTAAGGTTTTGAGGAATCACAGATTCATAGCCTGTTTGGGGTTGGAAGGCACCTCTGGAGATTGCCCAGCCAATCCTCCTGCGTCCTGTCAAGTCTCTAATATCTCCAAGGATGGAGTGTCAACAACCTCTGGATGACCTGTTAGTGTGTTCCATCACCCTAACAGTAAAAATGATTTTTTCTTATTTTTCTTGTATTTCAGTTTGTGCCCTTTACGAGGATGATGAGAAGAAAACCAGAGAGAAAAAAAGAACATCACAATGTTTGAGTGTTTCTTTTTACAACTTTTTACAGCTTTTAGCGTTTTACATATATGAAATCATATAACCTTTCATAATTATCTATGTTGAAAGGCTTAATTATATGGTCCAAACAATTGTGATGGCTGTTGCCAAAGTTCCCACCTGTTCTTATAGATGTATTTACAAACAGCTAATGTGTGTGATATTTTTCGGACAGATTGATAAAAATGTGATTAAAACACAAGTGTACTTCTTACAACAAGTTTTATTTACCTGTAATGTACCAATCATAAGTGTAAATAAATCTAATTTTAGTCAATTTAAGTCAGTGTTAACAGACCGGCCTTCTCTAGCCAGCAGATGAAGCAATCTAATTCAACAGTGCCAACTTTTGATTTAGATTTTGCTCTGCATGGACTGGAAAATTTAATTTCAGATGTCAATTTTATTATTACAAAGATTTTGTTATTCAGCACATAAACAGACAAATTACCAGAGCTAGAATCTCTTTTTTAACATTAAGACATGAAAGTGGACTATAAAGAAACTATTTGACCAAACCTGTGACTCAGCTAATGCAGCATTAGAACTGAAAAATACACAAACCAAGATTACAAATGATAGAGATTGGCAACAGAAAGAATACATTAACGACAGAGCAGAAGGAATCAAAACAAATTACATTTCCATGATTAACCACTAGCATTTGATGTAATAATGAAGAGAAATGCCAGCAAAATGATTCACATTATTTTACTGCAAACTGTTAACTGTATCTGAGTTTCAAAATAAATTTAATTTCTTTCTTTATAACAGTAGCAGGCTATTTCATACAAATCAATTAAAATGTTTTGCCTCATCAGATACGTACACTCAGAAGGGAGAAATCCCCTAAACAACAACAAAAATCATAGAATCATAGAATGGTTTGGGTTGGAATATTCCTTCCAGCATTAACAATCAAGATTAATGCCTCTAAGACAGAATCCACTATTTTCTGTTCACTGTAATCATATTCTAGGACCTAAGTCAGATCTTAAAAGTGATTAATTAAAACTGACCCTGTAATTTCAATCTGTAGGATGCCTCGTCAGACATAACCTTTATGGGATTTTCATTTTCACACTGAAGTGTTGTCATTTAATTTTGCAGTGAGAAGAAACTCTTTAAGACTGGATCATTTTTTTCTTATATTTCATGGCTTACTAATAGACAGATCTAATGCCTAAGAGACTTTTAATGCATATTAAGACTGTAATTTTTCTCCCAGACTGAGGTATCACTACTTGCTATAGGACAGTCCTATGCTTCGTAACTGCTCTTTCATTAATAAAGATGTAATCAGCAACTATATATTTAATTTGTGCTTTATAGCACAAATGTATCGGAATTATTACATGTTTTACAGTGTTTTATATTAAAATATTATTAAACCTAAAAGAGTAAAATAATTGCAGGTACAGCACAAGATTACAACTGGATAATGTAATAAACACTTCACAGAGTCCAGCACGTTCAAGATCTCCTACTGACAAAGCTCAAAATCCATTTAGGACAGACAATACTAGAGGAGTTGGCAATATGAAGTGGAACTGAAAAGCATTTTCTTTTAGATGCTTTTTCTTACTCACCAACAGTGCTAGGTCATGACTCTCGGAAAATAAAGGACATTGTGAATTCAAATGATAGCCTTGCAATGATGATACTTTCTAAAATGTGTTCTTTCCATCATTGTCTGAAAGATCTTTATATTAATTCAAAACTGCTGCTGAAGCTGCAGAGGAAGAGTCTGATATCTCAGTGGAAAAAAGCACTAAAAACCCACTTTGTCTGCTGCAGATGAGGTATATAGTTATTTCACTCAACAGCTAAGCTTTTCCAGAATCCTACTAATATTCCCATGGAGAACTATCTACTCTAGCTAAGAGAGAATTCTGATACATCTATCATATTAGAAAAAGCTCCAAGGAAATAATTCACAGATACACAGACGAACAGAATCTTTTTGCCATAATGTCCAGATATCAAAGAATATTCTTGGAATGCACTAAAGTCCATTGCTTCAGGCAATGCACTGAGAATGATGAAACTGCCAAATGCAAAAGAAACCTGTGAAACTAAGCACGGCCTTTTTGCAACTTATCAGACGGCCATACCAAGACAGGTCAGTACCAATTCAGTGCATCATATTAGTGGTCACAAATGGTTGACAAATGGTGTTGGCAAATTTCCTTGAGCAAATCTTGAACAAATTTCTTTCCTTAGAGGTAACTCCTTTATTTTGTATTACAATATTTCACATACCAAACTGTACCCGTGCTGAGAAAACAGATTACTTAAATATGCTGCCTTCTCAATAAAATTTTGCTCTTTCTGTGAAATTAATTGTATCTATCACATCCAGCTCATTACACTTAGTAGGCTTTTTTGTTTGGTTTTGGGGTTTTCTTACAAAAGCAGAATGGGGCAATGGTGTTTATTCTGACTTGAGCATTATTGGTTGAATGACTACATGGCATTGTGATTTTGAAACTTTTCCTATGCAGGCCCTCTTATCTGGCACTTTTTTAATAATAAAAAAAAAAAAAAAAAAGGAAATCTAAATTCACTTACGAAAGAGATAAGAGTAACTATCAGGAAGCAAGTTCATTGTTTAGGACTGAGGAATAAAAGGAAATTTGTTTTCCCTTTCTGTTTTTAACAGAAGCAGCAAAGAGATGATGAATACTAACTATTCTTGAAATGTCATTTCTCAAAATAGACTACAAAGACACTGCAATAAAATATTTCTGTAACATCAGAGGAGTGTACTATCATTGTTTCTACATCAGTACTGTATCAAGTCATGGTTATAATCTCATGTTATGGGCCCTGCTGAACACTACAATTAATGATTTAGATTTTTTTTTATAAGTACGTAAAATTCTGATAGATGAAAATAAAAAAAATTCAAACCCAAAACTATTTGCGTTCAAGCATGTAAATAATGCATCACAGTTACGGACTGCTGCTATGAATATGTTTTCCATCAATCAAGGCCAAAGCTTCAAATCAATTATTTCTATTTTAATCTTCGCAGTCCTTAGTTAAATTTTACAAATTTTAGGTTCTTGGGGGAAAAAGTAAGGTAAGTCTCTTGAGATGTCTGTTGCTACAGATCATTTTGTCAAATACAACAACATCAAGATGTCCCATCAAATTGATTTTTGCTTTTTCAAATCCAGGAAGATTTGAAAAAACATGATTGCCACCGAATACACAGTGGCATTTTTCCACTTATCTATTACATTTTCTAATAAATATAGCTTTCTTGAAATAAAGTTTCAACTTGAAAATCTGAAACTAAGTACTAGACCATGCAAACAGTACAGCTAAGTATTTACCAAAACGTATTAATTTTCAGTCGGTCTGGATAGTGCAAATTAATCCATCCATAGATTCACAAGCATGGATGCACAATCCCTGTGCAGAGAGGCTTGTGGACAGCAAATTTAAAACAATGGCTTAATATGAATGTGAGTCAGACCTATACCTAATTTGTACAGGTTGTATTACTGGGAAACCATTATACCAAAAAATCAGCAGTGAAGGAAATAAGTTAACACCACTTTCAGAAACAAATTTTCATTAATATTATTTCTTAAATATCTCTAAGTATCATTTACAAATACTGTAAAGAATGGTGTTTACAACAAAATGGAAAGATTTTAACAGACAGTGTCCCTTTTATGATTATATATCAAAGGGTCTGTTTTGAGGTTCTTAACAGATGACCGTGTTAAACTAATTCTGGACATATTCAACATTGACATTAATGAAATCAGAACGTGTGTCAGCAGACTGCAAAATTCAGCTAGAAAGAGTTCAACAGCTTGACTTTTTAATTTGGTTACTAAGTTCCTCAGTGTTCCACGCTGGTCTCCCAAAACAAACTTAAAAACAAAAACACAAACCCCACACAAACAAATGCAGAACAAAACCAAATAAAAGAAATAAAAATTACCTGTTTCGAGAACCCACATGGATGCAGATTTAGAGGCTGCTTAGATATTTTTGAAAGCTTCATACTATAATTTTTGTTCAAAGTCACCATTTAAATAAACAAAGATTACTATATATGTCATATCTTCCTTTAATTATAAAAAAAGCACTTAAAATTTGAAAAAGAGCTTTCTATTTTAAAAAAACCCACTGTTCTAAAGCTTTTGGTGATGTTAGCATTACATTTTAACTTAAACTGTGATGATAAAAGGTTAATATTTTTTTGACTACTTGACAGATACTTACACAAAAAAGGGCATCAGCTGAATAAGAGTCTCTTTTTTGGGATTGGCTGTGAATTCTGGCACAGTCTGTATAATTTTGTTCATTACATTCCTTAAGTAATTTTGTAGCTGCTTACGTCGCTCTTCTACAAACTTTGCATCCTAAAAACAGAAAGACAAAAAAATAAATGGCACAAAGAATGCATTTTTCAGTTATATAATGCAATTAAATAGTCCTAGTAAGCATAAAATATGATCTTTTGATGATTTATGTTTATTGTGTCTATAGAAATATGCTGGCAATATGTAAAAATCCCTTGAGTCTTTCTTAGAGATAAAGGAAAATGATGCAACCTAATAAAAACCCGTTTCACAAAACATCCACTGTCAGGATGCCAAATTCCTTCCTTGGCAGAATGTCTCTTCTATGAACCAGAATTCCTTTCCTAATAGTAGATCTCCATAAAATACTACAACCTTAGGAACGCAGTGCATAACAGCAGCAAAGAGGCAGTGCAATTTATGCAATTCTTTGAGATCCAGAGTTACCAGTCTTCACAGGAGGAAGTACCAAGTTATTCCCACAATTTCTTCACAATTCATATTTCTCAGTTGTTGGGTACACAAACTGCAGAATGGATTAATATTTCTCTAGCTTTTTTATTATTGTGTTATTAAATTATTATTAAATTGCTTTTTAAGAACTGCATCACAACTCTCAAAAATGTTTTACTGAAGTTCCTACAGCATTTTAGCTCTAAGGATTTTATACTATATTGCCCAAAATAATTAATTCTATAAACCGCACATATGCTGAGGCACTAACAGATCATCTAACAACCAGCATAAGGCCACGCATCCTGTAACTTACATCTAGCTTAATTCTTTTCCTGTGAGGGATCACAATTACAGTGAATTATAATATAAAGTCTACACATTTCACACTCACATAAGACTATAATAGGTTTACAATTAAATCAGTTGCTGGCTGGTTGTGCTATAGGCAGTATCCTGTATCTCCGAAATGCAGGCGTTCTGATCACCTGGTTTAAATGTCAAAGTATGTTCTTCAGGCATGAAGCCAAAACTATTATTAGACAATTACAACTCTCAAAGGGAGACTCTTTTCCGTAAGATGTGTCTATCCAGCCTGCATTGTTTATCACTGTTAAGAAAAGGCATTGAAAAAAATTCTTATTTCCTGCAAAAAAATGACAACCCAGCAACAAAACACCATAAATGAATTTGACAACACTGAATAAATACATTTTATTAAAAAGGGTCAAACCATGCTACCATACATGGGATGCAAATCTGAAGATTATTCATTACTTGGGTAAAACAGACTAACTCATCGTCAAAGCAGAGATGCCCCTTCAAATTGAGGAGGACTGCTGTAATGTTCCTAGAGCCTTTATTCATATTTTGTTCTGCTCTTACCTCTCATTAGGAGAAGCTACTAGGGACAACAATATTTTTTTAGGAGACATAAGAAAATGAGAAAATATTCTGAATGACATGCCTCAAAGGAGTAATTTACATTCGCAGAATTAAAATAAAATCAACCAGCGTTAAGGTACCTTTCAAAATACTGGCAACTAATCCTGTATACTAAGAACAGCCTCATTTCTTATGATATAAGGAGGTCTTTTCTGCTGTTACGTTATATTTACATGTGATTAATAACATGTAATTGTAATTAATATAAACTTTATAACTGCTGAAATCACTGATACCTACAGGCTTCAAAAACTTAGCAGTGCTTGCGCTGCTTAAGTTCCTAAAGTTCCTAATTTCCAATCCATTTTTTCTGTTTTCTAGAGATAAACTTACAAAGATGCCCAGCCCTGTTTCACATACCAGTTTTATATTAAAACATACTAACCAAGATCAGTGTAAAAATAAAAACTCCTACATGTTGTATGGTTTGCTATTTCTTTTTTAGCAGCATACACTACGCACAAATTTCATAGCAAGTGGTTCTAGTGCTAATTGATTCACTGATAAATGAAGAAATTAAGTCTGAAAACTCTTAGAAACTGATGCTGTATCATAACACAAAGCTGCATGGTTGACACTTCATGCAACCCCCTCTGCAGTCACTCACCCAGTATCCCACAGCTGAGCACAGCTACTATTCAAACGGAACAGAGCAACAGCTTGCGCCGTGCCCGCTGCACTCACGGAGTCTGGACTAATGTGGAGAACAGAACTCTAAACAAGCTGTCAGGAAACGTTAAAGCAAAGATTTTAACGCGTGGTGGAACATATTAGAATAAAGCGGAATGCTAGTAACAAATAAAAATGTAGTCCAATACTTGGTGACTAACAATAATTACTAAGTAACTAAAATAATTTCATTTCTTTTCCACTAAGATTTTTGCTCCTACTGGATTCTTTGACTAGCTCAAGGAACAGCCTTGCCTTCCCATCTTGGCACTCAAAGGATTTAAAGTATCACATCAGAAGGGACACTAATTTGCTATGACCAGCTGTGTGAGGCAGAAGACAAGAAAATGTGGCACATCACAGGTATCAGAAAAGGAAATAGATTGTGGAACAGCTTTGGTTCTGAAAGCTTTAACTCTATCAGTGGTGGTGTTTGGCACGTGAGACCATTTCTATTATGGAGTAATTCTCTCCCCCAGTCTTACTTGGCTGCCTATAATGGAGAAAAGAGGAGCATGACTTGGCTCTCTCAAGCCTGCTCCCCAAGCAGACACTCCTCAGCTGAGCCTTCCAAGGGACCGGCCTCAGCCCCACTACATTTCCTTGATTCTACGTTCATCACTTCTATCAATTATGCTTTCAAGCCCCTCCCCCAAAAAAATTTTAAGTACCACATTCATTAGCACATTTTCCATTCTCAAATTTCTGTGGCCACAAATCCTAAACAACAGCATTCTCAGTGAAATTGTTTCAATTATGTTAAAACTTGCTCTTAAGCAGAAGCTGCATTCTTTTAGAACAGCTTATGTGCCGTACGTGAATTTAAATAAATGCACCTTCTTCGACTGACAGCAACACTTGATATAAACACAGGAGCAAAATGCTGAATGTAGGTACTTTCTACCCCTTATGCTATTGTAAAAAAATCTCACTAACTACAGACAGACAACAACGACACAAAGGAGTTTTCTAATTAAGACTGCCAGAATATGCTTAGGGAATGCAGTTTTGCTGTTTACAGCTAATCAAATTAATGCTTATAATATAGTTATTTTTCTGCCATTTAGTCGAGTGAAATACAGAAAATCAAAAATCAAACACAGCCTGAAATTAATTTTAAATGCTCTTTCAGCCTGATATAAATTTGATCTCTAAAACAAACACTGAGCAATCTACCATGAAATTCAACACCATGTTCTATGACCCGTTGTCCTTACCACAAGTAATGTAAACCAAGGTCAAAACCATTCAGCTACAGGTCTACACTTTATCACTAAAAGTGCATTTTGCAACTGCAGGTCGGCTACTCACAGGAATTATTTTACCACACAGTTGCTACTGCCAAGTTGTTGCAGTAATAAGGATGTTGTGTCACAAAATAGTAAACAGAATAATGTGTAGTAGAAAAAACACCATTCGTTCAAAGCTTGGCCCATTTTTTCAGTCTCGAATTATATAAAGGTAACTGTTACCTTCTTTTCACTGGAACCAATTATCTACAAATAAAACCTAGTTAGTATTTTATATTCTAACTCCTACGCTTTATTTTTATTTACAAGTGAAAAATAAGGGAAAGATTTTATTTGGATTTGTACCAGTAAAAAACTCCATGATTTCAGTACATACCTTTGTTGACTCTAAGAGTTTATATCTGTCAATAGATGTCTACACTTGAATATCTAGGAAACAGGAAAGATCTTCCCCTAAGGTTTAATATAGAGATTTATGTATGCTCAATATGAATGTACTTTGGGGACAAAGTAATTTTGTTAAAATTGCAACTCCATATACTTTTGAAAAAAAAATTATATTTTCACAGTTTTAAAGGTTGGATTGTATAGTTTCATTTTTAGGAAAATAAATGCATTTATGGGAAGATAAAAGTAATAGTACTAAATAAACACACACTTTCAAGATCTCACTGAAGAGAGTTCCTGGTAACACGGTTAAAAGAGGAGACCCGACTCAAAAATATGGATAACTATTATTACAAAGATCCAAGGTATTTTCTGAAATTCAGTTAAGAAAAATGTATAGAAAACTATAGAATGAGTAAGATGAAAAAACAGCAGGTCTTGTATCTAACAAAGAAAAAGAATTTGTGTCTTGAACCATCAAGCCACTCATTCCACTACTTGGGATTCAAATTACAATGAAGCTCTTTTCTTTGGCCTACAAATGCCTCTTTTTATTTGCAGGAACACTTGATGAATTTTACCTGCCTTTATTACATGTGTCGCTTTTTTCAAAAAATAGCACTAGCAGGAACTCTGAACAAGAAACAGTAAGTTCTTCCAAACCTGGCTTTAAAAATAAACTTTGAACAATTGTGTCACTGACTTTTTTCCCCAGAAGCAGATACCAAAAATGGCACTAAACCCAGCTTTATTCATATTTGGTTCCTATACTTTCAAGAGCTGTAACTGTTTATAAGACACACATTATATCTAAGCTGACATTGTTACACAAGAAACAGACTCTTCTACGTTCAGTTTTTCTCTATTTTTGCATTCTAGATCCTTCCATAACCAATCTGAGAAGCCGTGTTTTCAAGCATTTTCCTGAGGAAGGTCCTCCATGTTGTTTCTACAAATCTTTCCATGGAGATATTTGAACAACTGGCTAAAATCTTTCTTACTTCAAAACCAAAAGGCAAGGTTAACAGGCCTTTTCAGCTCTTCTAACTGGGTCCAGCTGTAGGATAAATGATCCAACCAAATTTAACTTTTAACTGCTCCTCGTAAAACATCCCCTGCTGTATTCATGATAAGCCTAAACCCTGATCTGGTGGCACTGCAGGTGGCAAAAGAGTATTCAAAGAAGGCAGGAGCTCTGCATTAAAGATGTGAGATTCCATTCAATTTACCAGATAAACTCTTTAGAGCCATATATCATCAGTGTGAGGAATTATTTATGGACAGCTACTGCTGCTCTTTGTAATAATGCTGAAATTACCTTACTGTACTTGAAAAGCAGCTTCAATCTGCCTGAAGATAAAGCCTCACATTATTCAGCACCACGCCTTGTTTATAACCATAACCCACTGCCCTCCCTAAGTGTTGAGGAATCTCTCCTTCCCTGTTAAATGAAAGAGTGTTATACACAGAGGGTCTTAGTTACATAAAAAATATGCAGATTCTGATACACACTTGCAGGGCATCTTGGCCACATGTAGCACCAATATGCAGAATAAACTTATATCGTACACAAATTCTTAACTGAGACTTAACACACCAGCAGTCACCTTCAATCTGTAGGCATATTTTCTGACAAATAAAGCTACTACTGTTAAAGTTATTTTCTAGCCCACAGTTCAGAGCAAACGCTTTTCATAGAGTTCACAAAACTTCAGTTAACAAGCAAAGCTGTGTCAGATTGCAGAAGTATCAAAACACATCTGGGAAAATATTTTTCATCTGAAATTTACGTCTCCCAAAATATTTTATGAAATTCTTTTTGACTGAGAATTTGCCAAGTTTCTGCCCACAGCAAAACACCAACTTACAAATCTCTGAAAAGGAGAATACATAATGGAAATCTTACAGACTTTCAAAAGGTATTAGAAGATGACGTTAAGTGATAAAACTAAAAAGCGGACCCTGACGTACCATATTTTATGTTACGCTGTTTTGCAGTATTTCATTACAAGCCAAGTTCAGTCCAACTTGCGTTTTAAAATGTTTCACACAACTGCTGGTCTTTCATATACACTGTTAGTATGTAACAGATGGCACCACATTGATATTATTCATTATTAATGGGATGGCTCACTTAGGATGTTTCAAATACTTTCCATGAGCTTTTGGAAATGGTACGATTGCCATGGTTACCTGCCATGATTTAGGGACAGATAAAACACTTATATTCTGGGTTTGGTGCTGTTGCAATCAACACTAAATGCTCTGCTTCTGATCATCTAACCGTTTTTTATCAGGGCTCAATCCAACTCAGTTAAAATCAAAGGAAATAGGGCTTAGGAGAACTGTATCAGCCTCTAATACCATACAATGCATGCCATCCTAATTAAAGGTGACATTAGTGCTACTCAAATATGAACCCACAATGTAGAAATAAATGCAGCTCATCCAGTGTAGTCCAATATTTCCCACCATCTTGGTCAAACACACCTAGCAAAATTCTCATAGCAGGTTTTGTCTATTTACAAGACACCAACTGTTAACCTCAAAATGAAACAGGAAATCAGAAGCTGAAATGGGAGCTAATTACACATTTAATTCCTAAGTCATTCTGGTTTTTGATCAAGAAATAGATAGCAAGTATAATTTTTACAGGCTAATTGACAACTTCGCGAAGGTCATAACAAAACATGACTTCAATACCTCTGTCCTCCAATAACCCCTGCATCGTGGAAGAGTTTTACAGATGTACAGTTTCCAATACTAAATATACCAAGAACTATTACATAATATAATATAAAATTCACCTCAAAATTATTGAAACTACATGAGCTTAAAATTTCCATCCTACCTGTATTGCCATCTTCTGTATGGCAGAATCAGGTTGGCGTTATACAACAAAACAAGGGTATACAATACATGAAATTGCCATTTTTCCTATCCCACTGTGAGATTTTTTTGTACATTTACTGTTAAGTGGAACAAACAGGAATTTAAGAGGATGCGATACAAAGAAGAAATCAAGGAACTGTCAGCTTTGAAAAGAAATCTATCTTCCTTTAAAGGGATTTACTACATAATTGTAATTATTATTCTGTGTTTCTCTACTAAAATAGTTGATGGATTTTCACCTCCAACTACGGATTCATTTCAATGATGGCAGAAATAAAGTACTGCTTTTAGATGAAGTCATTTGAAAAAAGCCTTGCTGCAAAATCATCCAGCAGCAGACACACTAAGGCTGAGCTACGATCCTGTCAATGCCCTCAAGTCCCCATAAATTTGTGCTAGCCAACTGCAGCATTTTCATTAGCATTTCTAATTGTTTGAGACTTGAAGCATCTCCTGCAGCACTATGTGGAGCTGCTCAGCACAGCCTACCTGTTCAGTATGGAAATGGTCACCTGACAGCTGTGCCAGCCTCCTCAGGTCACCAGAAGAGCTGCAAACTCAGTCTATGCCTCACAAATACAGATTTTATTCAAATATTAATTTCTGAAAAAAGTCTTAGCTTTTATTTTGAGTAAGAGGAAGGTTTATATTGCAGCACTGTAGCTAAGGTTTACAGTCATACTAAGGTTTTGTCTGTGCTTTCTTGGAATACAATTTTTCTGTATAGCATCCCCTAAGCAAGTCCAGAGCACAAGCACATTAACAAATACATAAAAGTATGTGGTCCCCAGGCCTTATCAAACAACAAACAATATCACTTTGATAAATTCTTCACCTACATAATAAATCTCAGTATGTCTCGTACCACTGTGAATTGGCTCAGGCATTTACAGAATCCTGGAACCAAGTGTGCTTCTTGTAACACCTGGCATTTTCAAGATAGCAATATCCTCCATCCAAAAGGCTAATTTTCTCAAAACAATCCTTGAGGAAAAAGTGGTAAAAATGCATAAATATATCAACGGGAAACAAAAAAATCTTGAGAATAAAACTAAAACCTTATCTCTGTTTAGTGTTGTTTAATGCCACTGTTAGAAAGAACTCAACCTATAATATTATGTTAACAAAACCCAGATTCATCTAAATACTTCTTATTTAAACACAGGAATGCCAACTATGTGTCAATTTGTGAACCAGACAGTAATCAACTATTCATTAAAAAGCACCAACAGAAAACTGCAGCCTATAGCAAGACCCCTAGGGCTTA
This sequence comes from Phaenicophaeus curvirostris, assembly GCF_032191515.1. Lineage (NCBI taxonomy): Eukaryota > Metazoa > Chordata > Aves > Cuculiformes > Cuculidae > Phaenicophaeus > Phaenicophaeus curvirostris. The sequence continues at coordinate 926,918 of NC_091407.1, forward strand.
TCCTCTGCCCAGCTATTGAAAAGGGCAATTCTATTTCTGTTTTCTACTCAGATCAAGTACTAACAGTCTACTCCTTATTTTTATTCAGGAGATTCTGGAAACTATGACAACAGTTCATGAAACAGAGATCCTTTTTTTCACTAGCCTATATTACAGTAATAACTACCAACAATACTAGTTAAAATGTGTCTCAGTTCAGTGCTTCCCCCTAACACAGCAGTTTTCTTTCTTAATTTCATTCTTTTACCAGGTTTGAAAGCGCCCTGAAGACCAATAAAGTCAGACTCTAAATTTAAAACAACAACAAAAAAAAAAACCCTAAACCCTTTAGAAACATGGTACTTACGGTGCACAAGCTTACAGTAATGCTTTCCCTTTAAAATAAAATAATAAATCGATTCTTAAAAAAATAAAAACACAGCAAAGAGGCAAACCCACAAACAGGTTAACGAAAAACTACGATTTCCCTTCTAACTGTTCAGCAAGTGAAAAAAGCGCTTTCCAAATTCCCCACAAAGTTCAGTAACAATTGTTTCCCTACCACATTTCAGTAAATATTTTCCCTTCTCAGTAAAAGCCTTCAAGCAGAACGTTGCCATTTCTCTCCAGCTGGGTGGTTCCAGCAGGCCAGGAGAGGGGACGCTAAGAGAACAGAGAGGGGTGCAGTCTGACACAGAGCTGCAGACACCCCTCTCACGGCTAACCTCGCCCACACAGAGCTGCCTAAAGCAAAGAGAAAAATCAATCAGAAAAATCAGAAAAATTCATTAAAAGAGCATTTTAGCATCCCAACTGCAGAACAGCAGCAGCATACAAGATGCTCTTTGAACTTTACTCCCAGTAAAATATTAGCTGCTCCATTAATAGAAATCTGTATTTAGATAGACTCTGATAGGACAATTCTGTTTTCTATAATAAAAAGTGAATCAATGAGGAATATTAATATCAAGTGCCCGTTACTTATAGGTCTTTCTTGTAAACATATTTTACATGGTACAATGAGGAAAAACTAATTTTTCATGCAGGAAATGTCTCCACCATTTCACATGACCTGGGGTATTCAATATTTAGCTCTCTCCACTTATTTAAAAGTTAACACTGAATGTGTATAGTACCAGCAACCACCCCAAAATTTCCAGAGCAATAAGATTAGAATTTGCTGATAATTACAAGACAATACATTGAGGAGGGGTGGGGAAAGGGAGGAATAAAATCAAGCATATTGATCAGTAGAGACAGAGAGAGAAATGTGAATATAGTTTCACATTCGGAGAAAGGAGGTTTTAGTTCTATTTCTGTAATTGTTTGTCCCTGCTAAGATCCCTTGGAAAGAAAAATTATTACTCTAAGTAACTTGGTAATTCAGTATCACCATCACAATGCGAAATAAATTTAGAAAATTATTTTTATATTTTCATTTTATTCCAGGAGGCTCTAGAATACTTAAATGACGCATGAATTGTTATAAAACTGCAATATTTTTATCTAGCAGTTGTCCAAGCAGCATGTAAATTATATTACTTTCTTTTTTTTTCCCCTCATATCATCATGATATAAAGCAACACCATCTGAACTGTTTCTAAGGGCTCTATCTTCAGTAAGTTCTTAAAACAAATTGCTTTTCTTAACTATAAGACTACAAAACAGCAAAAATAAAAACACCTTGACAAGCAAAATTCTGGTTTTTAGTTCCTAAAGAGTCTGTGTTCCTTCTTCCTAAAATTCCACAGCAATTAATAGCAAATTTTTGTTAACTTGAAAAGAAAAAGGCTCAACTCACTTTTCTCCCCAAATGTTATACTTGAGCACCAAATGAACACATAAACTGAATGAGACATTCAGGGAGAGAAGGAGATGTGCCAGGTGGCAAACTGCTTACCTTTTAAATACAGCCACCAAAAATTAAACACAATTCTGTGCTAGTTTTAACCTTCATGCTGAGTTTTGGGTCACCCACACATTCCATACCACAGAACTTAAGGATGAGGTGTTGGCTATAAAGCAATTGTCATATAAAAGCCAACCATTTCCCACTGATTAACTTCTCTTTTCTTAGATAGCAATATGACAAAAAAATGGAAATGAAGAATCGAATGCTCTTCTCTAAATGCTGAATACATAAAACATCAACTGCAGTCTCTTCCAGCAGAAAACCCAGAGGATGCGGATTCAAAATCTGAAATACTCTATAGGCCCCCTTAGCGTGCAGGTGACAGTGTCAGGGAAGATGTGTGCTGTGACTACCAATCTTCATCATGCCACATGTGAAATAGTTGTATTTCTACCAGTACGGTACTTCAATTAAGTTACCTGTTTAAAAACTAGACTGTATTAATTCAATCTCAGTGCCATTTGAAACTCACACTTTTTAGTTGTGAAATAACAGGGTGAACTTAGAAGACGAAGTTTCTATGGCTTTAGAATGCCACAACCCCCCCCCAACATTGTTATAGAATTAACATATATGGCTATACATAAGACTAATTTGGGTTTGTTTCCTGGTTTGAACACAATACAAATGGATGTCCTCTTTTTAACTATGCCACAGCACAAGCACGTCTGTGAAATTTAAAGCTATTTTCTAATCCTACATATAGAATTTGTTGAAAGATCCTGAACACAAATTGTTAATATAAATTGTCCCAAATTAAAGCAAATGTATAAAAGGACAAAAATTGCTTACACAGTGCGCTTGGAAATAAGCTCTTGGGTGATAAACTGAGGCAAGTTCTTGCAAAGCTGACGTGAAAGCACCACGTTGTGACCTGCAAGCTATTTACAGCGAGTAGCCAGAAGTATAAGCATTAATCAATCCCAATTATATCTCACCGTAGAAGTCTTTCAGGAGTGCTGTGGATGGCACCCGCTTCTTACTGTACAGAAAAGATACTTTTTCTGAGAACTGATATGACAGAAAGTGATTGTGGGTTTATGCGTGATTAAGGTAGAATTTTGGCCCAAAGCTAAAGCACTGAGAGAATAAGAGATGCAAATTTTTTAATTAGTTGCTCAACTGATAATTTTGTATGCATCAATTGTGCAACTGAAGTTGTAATTCAATTAGTATTTAAAGTAATTAAGGATGAAAGACTATCAAAAGAAGCTTAAAAGAAGGCTTTTGTAATTTATTTAAGTGGGTGATACTTCATCACTTCAAAAAAAAAAAAATTATGTAACAAGAAAATACATGGTTTCTATTACAAAACTGTCCACTAAAAATGAAATTAAAAGCACAGGATCTTCTAGTATATGGAAAAAAAAGTAGAAATGCTCTCATAAGTACTTTCATTTGCTAGGTTAGCAGGCAATGAATAACTACATCAAGTCAGGACTTTATGCCAAACAGACCCACAGGTTTTCTTGGTAAATTCCATGGGTATCTACATCACCACCACTTATTCCAGATTATGTGCACTACTACTCATTTCATATCACACGTGCAGAGCTTCTCATTTTCACAGAACACTGGGGAAATCACGTGAAGTCAGATTAGAGCAAATATCTTTGAACATTCACAACCCATATTCGCTGTCATCTGAACGTCATTAAGGAACTGATAAATATTATTCTTTTCTATTTGTTTTTTAAAATTTATATTACTTCATACAAACTAGCAATCATGATTTTTCTATCACAGACAAAGTTGCAACAGATATAACTGGCGTGATTCTGGCATTTCAGTGATACACATTAGAGTGGTCTTAGGACAGACAAAATGTCACGAAGATGTTTGAGTACTTTAGTTCTTGTATCAGCTTTCTTTTGATGTCTACACTGATCACTATGGTTGGTGCTTCTTAGATATTGGATACAAGAACTCAGTGATACTCAGACAAAAAAAAAGGGAGAAAATTCCACAGAAAAGCTAACAAATTTGATTAACTACTCTTTGTGGGGGGAGAGCGGGGTAGGAAAGGGTTTTCTTCCCAGCTCTTACTGATGCTATGAGTTATTTGCAGTACCTTGTTTCCAATGGCCTTCTTTGGTGGAAAGTTAAAAGTCCTCACTTGCTGGTATTTATTCTGTAATTTATGATGCAAGCTTCTGAACTCAGCATATCTTCGATAAACATTCCATTCATCATCCTTTATCCTAATATAAACCTGAAAAATACAAACATGGAAGGAAATAATTTAAAGACAAACCATTGAACTAATATATCTCCTTTATTCTTTAAAGTTTCATGGCTAAACACCTTCACATTCATGATGCAATGGTACCAGAAGATCCAGGATCCCTTATCCATAGATACCTCTCTGACTGTACATTTACTGCCTCTGTTGTACAGGTCATTAATCTTATTCTCTCCCTTTTTCCCCTCTCCTCCCCTTTTTCTCTCTTTATATTATGTTAATCAAGACAAACATAGCTTGCTCTTTTTAACATGACTCTGGGGCACCCATGGTAGTACTTTTGTTACCATGGTTTCCAGCATATTCTACTACCTAGTGACCAAAGGAAAAAAATAATTTAATACTACTATAAAATTGATTTCCATGTACTCAACACATTTTTTTCAACTTTTTAAATTAGCTTTGTAGCATCACAATTGCAAAACATGATTTAATCTAAAGTATAAAACTTAATTTACTTTCAAAAAAAAAAATTACATTGAAAACTAAACTAGAAATTTTATTGTTTGGAAAATAAAACAGACCGTTCTTTTTGCTTGTATAGGACATTAAGTATAATTTAACACAGCTGTAGTTTTTGTGATTCGGTTTTTGTTTGCCGCTCAATTACTTCATGAGCATCTTAGCAATTACATGCTGAAGACTCACATTCTCTAGGAAAATTTCATGCAGAACTGAAACGCACTCACAGAAAGCTGAGATCTCATTCATTATTAGGGAATAACCTTTCCTCTACAGAAATGAGCCCAGAGTTTAAAGGAATGCTGAACTAACACAAGCCAGAAACTATAAACCAAGCATCAAAACTCAAGATCCAGAGTGCCCTTTTCAATAGCTTCTGTACAATCTGTAGCTCACTCATTCCCACGTGCACGTTAATAATCTCAGTATTCTGCATCACAAATAAAGCTGGAATTGTACTGACGACACTGCACTTCCTTGCTTACCCAACAAAAAATGGCAATTTAATAAGCCGTAAGGCAAGTATCAGGAGAAAGCTGGTGTAAAAAAGTGACAGCAACAACCACCACACAAAAAGTGGGCAGTAACAACTGTAGTATTAACAACTTATTAACGCAAGGAACAAATGACATTTGGATTTTGACGTGGCCAATTCAAACACTGAATTGTAGCTTTTCCTGATGACAAATGTTGTCATGGTCTTTCTCCTCTAGATTTGAGGGGTCCTTAGAAAAGACTCATGGTGTTTCAGAAATCCAATGATATCAAGTGAAAGTCCCATCCCACAAAAGAAGCTTTAGAGCTTTACAGCTTTCCTTTGGTTCAGTCTTTAAGAAGTCCTCTTGCCTCTACAGACACTTGGTTTCTCAAATTTATAGGACACTTCTGTCTTCCAACAAGATACAATATACTATGTAGATACCATGCAATCTCTGCCAGATTATAATATTTCACTGTACAAAATACTCATATATTGGAGTCTACCGAATAACAAGAGCACTTTTTGGTTATTGTTGTACTTCTTCATGTTTCATGATGATGGCATAGAATGAGTACAGTAACTCAAAATAAACACATCTAAGAATACAAGAGATTCAGAGCATTGTGTGAATTACAAATGCATATGTAAACAAAAAATTAAACTAGCCTTTGGCAAGAAGAATTCAGAGAGTATAATGATGGAGCCAGTATAACAAGTCTGCAAGAAGTATTCAAAGCTCTTTTCCATTTTGAAAATAAGGCCAGGATAAAGATAATCAAACACCTACAGGACATCTGTTTTAACAATTCAGTACAACTCTGAAGGAAAAAGAAGGGAAATATGAAATACAAGTATTTGGCAGAATTTTGATAAAACTAATTTAACATAGTTAAAACTATATTAAATAATTTTTATTCACCCAGTTCTAACTTCTCTCGCTGCCTATTCTCGCTTCAACCACCACATTGTTTGAAATTTCATATTCCCAGCTTCCCTACGAGGGGTGGGGAAAACAAAAAAGCTTAAATTATTAAGTTATTTAATATGCAAATCCTAATTTAACTAAGGAGTTATCTTTGCACATGTGATTTGGTGAATCATGCAATTCAGTACTACCTGTTAAGCTCTAACCCATAGTTAACTAATTAAGGCATCCAGTACACTGTAATTGAAATTTTTAAGGACTAAAAAGCATAGATTAATTTCTTGGATGAAACTGTTAAAGAATTTCTTCCTGGTTTTCTGTGTACATAGATAGCAATTTCTTTTAGACAGTAAAAAATGAAAACACAGTATTTGGAGTCCTGTGCCATACTGAATTTATTGACAATCATATAATAGAGTGTGGAAGGCACATTAAAGTTCATGATGTAGTACACATTCAAAGCTTCATTATCTCAACAGGGAATACTGTTCACAAGCCAAGGTATTTCAAGACACTTACTGCCAATTCAGTTGGGAAATCAAACAAAGTAAACCCTAAATATACAACTGCTTGGATAAACTTAGTCTAGTCTAGTCACAGAAAGCTAAAAAGTCTACTCTTAAGCTCCTTCTCTGACCAATCTCATAATTGATTCTGATCACTGCATTTCCTTTCAAATGCCCATGTTTTCCTGAAATCACCCATCTCCTAAGCTAAATAACTAATTTTTAAGGTAACGAAAATTCACAGACTAAATAAAAATCATCACTAGAATGCTTATTTGATTGTAGACAAAATATTTTACTTCAATATCCTCTTGTATATCAAAAAATGAATTAAGTAGGTTTTGCTTGTAATTTAGGAGCACTTTCCAGTTGAGTCTCCCAAGTGAAGATTGATTGGTAACCTTTTTTCAGATACAATTTACAGCAGCTGAAAGAAGAATTTCAGTTAACAAGTGTATATAATGAGCGAGTCTGCTATTTTCTTATCACAAAACACGTCTGAAGCCAAACATTTGAAGAGAAATAGTAAAATATTAGTAATTTAATATTTTGGTTTTCAGCCAACTACCTGCTAACTTAATATTACTGAAATGCCAAAAAAACTACTGAGAACCAGTTTGAAAGCACTAGTTTAATGATTGCATACTTAAGTGAATAAATCCTTCTCCCATGGTACTGGGTTTTGGGCCAAAAGTTACTTTAATAACTTTAAGAATCTTTAAGCAGTTCTGTGTCAGAAATGCTGTTCAACTCCAGTAACAGCCTAGTAACTCCTGACACAGTTTGTCACTGATTAGGTATAAAAGCCTGAAGAGAAGAAAGGACAAAGGCCAAAGTTCCAGCATGCTCCAGTTCCAATGTACCTTCACCGATTACAGGCATTTAATCAACACGCATTCCTCAGGTCTGGAGACGCCTAAAGCGGGTACTTTTCTTTTTGGATGTAAAATACAGATTGGTAAACACTCCAATTTAAGAATTTCTGCATAATGAAAAACAAGCAGAACAATGAACGTTTTCAGCTGTGATACACACAGCTCTTTGTGTCTCTTTCTACAGGAATTATACTGAACAAGGTTTTATCTCAATAAGACCACTGTACCTATTTGCACAAAGACTACAAACACTATATTTTGTGACATTAAATCTTCAACTTCTCTATATTTAGTTCATAAAAATGCCCAAATACAGTGTCAAATATATAAGAATCCAAATCAAAGTATGAATCTTAAGAACATCAATGTTGTAGGTCTAAACAGGAAAGTGTCATACTGTTTAGGCCTATTCACTCAATTATATACATGCAGAACTATGTTCACTGTGTTTCTGCAGCCACAGTTCTGTTTCTATGCACTAAAACAGCACTCAACTGGCTGGACACTAAAAAGCAAAAGCAGCATGCCTATGCTTTTCCTGGATGAAATCAATATCTCTTTTATTTTTGATAGAAATCAAATCAGTACAGAAGATTTCACTCAATAACATAATTAACTACTTGTAATACCAAAAAAAATAATTAACATCATTCCACCAACATGCACTGTGAACTGATACAGCCATTGCAATGCATGACAACCACTGCAGTGAAAGACGTTTCTGAAGAAGAGAAAATAGGTAAAGTGACAGAACTGCTGGCTTTTTCTCCAAACAGAATATTTTGGGTGCTCTGGCCAAGGAAAGGAGGATATTTCACCAAACAGTTTGTAAATAAGGCAACTATTATTCATTCTAGATATTTAATGGATATTTTTTTTCTTTCTGTAGTAGGTATAAAATAATTTGAAAATTCAAGTTCTGCTTTTATTTTCCTAGGTTTTCTTGCATCCAGATTAGGATTTCTGTAAGCACATCAATGTATTACATTGTATCATGGTTTCCTTTAGAAAAATAAATAATTATAAAAGCCTCCAAGGACTGATTAAATCTTTGTATACTTTGTCCATCACAGCTATTTAAAATTTTTCTCCTTTACCTCCTCATACGCCTCTCTGACACACCTTCAGTCCCCTGATGGAAAAAGTGGGTATTAACCATTTAGGCTTATGCTCCCTAAAAACTGTTCCCTTTCAGAATGCCATGAGCCATATATATCTCTCCCTCAAATTCTCCCAATCATTCTAGGCCATTTTCTTCTCTACTTGCCCTGAGCTGCTCCGAGATTGAATATGATTAGAAGACTATTTCTTTCTCCTTTTTGCCTGCTTAGTGCCGCAGCTGCTAAAGTAATCCAATTCCTCATATATCAGGGAAATGAATCATAGAATCGTTTAGGCTGGAAGAGACCCTTAGATCATCAAGTCCAACCATTGAATGAAATGGCTTCTACAAATATCCTCCCTCAGAGGAATGAGGCTATTTGGTCTCTTTGAAGGCTGACTGTATTTCTGTTTCAATCCATTTGCAAGATACTCAATCTTGTCCAGCCCTTTCTCTTTTCTGCATCTCAGTTGCTCATTTCTACTTTTTCAGGTCAATTCAACTTTGGGCTTAATTTTTGCGATTTGTTGCCTATTTTATCTGCCAATTCACTGCCTTCCATTGCTAAGACTTCTACCTTAGATGAAATACCAAGGTCATACTGGCTTATGTATAAATTGAAGGTTAACTGTCACATCTGACGGATCCAAGAGTGCGCCTTCACTGGTGGAGCTCTTCAAGTGAGAGCGGCCACTCTCGCCCTCAAAAACTCTTTGAGTATCAGATACTGTTCTCTTCTGTCGCTTTTACATTCTGTTTCTGTGAAAATTCTTCCCTCTGTTGAAGCAGCAGCATCCAGGTCCTGTAAAAAGCCCCTTCATCCCAGGGGTATACTGCTCCTCCTTCAGCAGGGAAGTGGACAGGAAAAATAGTACAACTGAAGAGAGTCAAAGGAATAAAAAAGTTCTAAGAAAAGAATATTTATTGATGATAACCTTAGACAGGTCCTATTCGTAAGCAAATAACAACAGCCTTGTCTGAATAGCATGTTTATCTTTATTCTTATTTAGTATAATCTAAAATGTTTACTGCTCTGCAAACCAGACAGCTTTGAGAGTAGCCATTTAAATACTGATATCACTTTAAGAATCACAAAATCTCAGTTTCATTATCTTAAGTGTCAGCCACTAGTAATTATAGCAACAAAAGGCATGACTAACAGCATTTGCTGTACACTTCACAGGAAAGTGGAATCCATATGTACGCAGAAAATAACAATATAGTCCACAGTTGAGAAATATGACTAAATAATGTCATTCCAATAATCATCTCGCTTCACAGGCACTAAAGAAACTGCAACTATCTATCACCATCTAGAGGTAAAATATATTTTTTTTTATTTTTATCTGGAAAAATCCTGTGAATCCTTTATCCCTGTGAATACACTAGAGAAGCACTTAAACTCCAAAGGTCGACTGACCAATATCTGGAAAAAAAAAATCCCAAAAGCAGGGTATCAAACTGCACAAATCAAACCACAACCATCATAAAGCAGCTAGTTAACTGAAGAGACAGGACATTTAGAAGAGAAGAGCAGATTGTTGCCAGCATGACCCTGATTGTACAAAGTTGCCCAATACTTCAATTGTCCGTGTAAAGGACTAGGCTTCCCTAACTATTACGTTGGACAAAATACATCAGTTACTTCATATACAGCTAGGTCCCTGATGCTTATAACTAATCAGTTTACCACTTACTAACAGCCATCACAAACTTTGTAAAAGAATAAACCTCTGAAGCTTCTTTTGGACTGAAAGGGGACAATTATAATCATTCTAATGTTCTTGCCAGGAGATATTGTTATGACAATGTAGTCTGAGCTCCCATCACAGCACAGACAATTTCATCCAGTAACATCCAAATAACTGTCAATTTGTTGATTCATAATAAGGACATCAACTGGTCATCTAATTCATCTTTCTACTCAGGTACAAAACCCTTTTGTTTTTCCTCTCTCTCTTTTTTTAAATAGGCTATGCATTTCCTCTGAGCAATATCCAAGCTTTTAGATTCCATCATGCCTGCAAACCATTTTATCTGTCCTTTTTAAGGTTTTTATAACCAGCTTCCTCATTTTTTTTCTTCACTCTTTCTTATAGTTAAATTTTTTAGTAGTGATTTTTTCCTATTGTGGTTCCTTTTACAGTAGAGTTTAAATTAATTATTTTTAGTTTAATTAAATTCCTACTCCCTTCCCAAACCATCTGCTCTCCTTTACGTGTAAACCTACTTCAATTTTTCAGTTTATACATTTTATGATCTTCAAGTGTCAATAACTGAACCCTGCATTTACAATCATCCCTCCTGTGAAATCTCCCTTTATTCCAGAATCATATCAAAATCCTGACGAAACCGAACCCTTTAATTTTCCAACATTTTTTCATTCATGTGCCAAAATACTAGATCTTCACCTCTCCGAAGCCTCCATACTCCGTATTTCTGGAAACCAAATGGAACATTATCTAACTCAATGGCTTAGAAGCCCATCTAGAAATGGAAAGTTTTCCCATCTTTCTACTTTGCAGGTGAAGTCCCACGTGATACCCCAGGGAATGACAAAATTAACTCCCCAACACTTATAGCCACCTTTTCTCAGTTGGGATCTTTGTCCTTAGAGGATTATTCACTCCGCAAGAGAAAGCAAAGCCCTAAACAGCTACTTAATTTTTAAAGCCCAATATCATAATATTTATTTTTTGTCTTTATTTATCATACCCACCATTCATCTGAAAGTTCAATTATAGTGAAATGCTGATATTACAGAAAACAAGTAAAATAATATTTTTTAATTGAACTTAGTAAGTGCACTCAAGTGCCCATCCAATTTTAAATTCTAAATAGCTTCTTCACTAAAGCTTGTACACCATCTAATTGTTATAACATCCACAGCTGAATATGTCCGTGGCTCTGTTAATTTTTCTTGAGGCGTATTTCCAGTTAGCTTTAAGCACAGTCAGAAGAATTTAGCACATCTAAAAATGATGCTTGCTCAAACCCAAGGGTTCAAACTTTGCCTGTTCCAACCCGCACACTTCAGTTTTCTCCCAAGTTCGTTTCACATCTTTTTCTCACAATTAACCAGCACAACCACAAGAGTACTCACAGAAGTCTGATCTCCAAAAAGTGATGGTTGTTGTAAATAATAACGCTCTGTAATATTGTCACTTCCCTTTACAACGTTACACTACAAGCAATTTCTCATGTAGCTGATACAAAGAGCTACACATGCATTTTCATTTTCTGACACTGGAGAAATAAATGATAAAGCAGCAAAAACAGTGTTTATTATGAACAAGAGCACTCCCAGAAATTAGTTCAGTCATTTATCCTAATTGTCATTCCCAGTCCTTGTCTGCTCATTACATACTGGTAGCCTTGTAAATATCCTCTTCCACAATTTCAACATTGAATTAAATTCCCTGTAATCAGGAGCACATGTTTTGGCAGAGATTTAACAAGATATATGCACAGTGCTGTTATGGAGGCTATTCTGAAGTTTTATAAATTAGTGCTTTCCCGGTAGCTATGAAACGTACAATATATATTCAGCAAGCAGATGACTATATATTTGATCAGCAATGTGGCCATCACTTCAAGTGTCTCATCACAGCACTATACTACAGAGCATATGGTTATTACGGAAAATGTCTTTTTTTCATGTGCACAGTGGCAAAAATAAAGTTATTTGGTAGACAGATATTGATCCCAGTCATACCACTGTTACCAAAATCAAAAAATGGCAGTAATACCATTAATGTATTCTTCCATAAGGAAAGATCTCAGCAGGTACCAAGATCAAAATGTAATAAGATTTATAGAAGTTTCAGGTCACTTATACAGGTAATTTTTGCTCTCAATTTTTTTAAATATTGAAAGACAAAGCTGAGCAAATACACAACTGTTCACCAGAGGAATTCCATTATATTCTGTGCTGTTCCATAATTAAAGACAAACTAGTCTGACCAAGACATTCTACGTCTATTCCAGATAGATGTTTCTAACTTTCCACATAACATATGTCCCATAAATTGCTAGTGTGAATAGAGAACGAATGGAGCATGTTCAGAACAAACACACAAAGAAAATTCTGGAGTACGAAGAAATTCTGGAACTGCTAATAATGGAAAAATTCTGCAGCTGCTAATAATTTACATATAAAGAAATCCAAACAGCCTGGAACAGCATATTAAAGAGCATTTAAAGTTCACCCTGCCATTCTATCCATAGAGGGTATAATCGTTCGAAAACCAAGCATCTGGGAATCAAGGAAGAGTATAGGATTTCAATGCTTCAACTACAAGGCAGGCTAGTCCACAAACTCCTGAATTCAGAGCTGGCTGAATTCACACTACAAAGACATCCACTGACACAGAGGGAAGGCTTGCAGCACCATTCAAAACAGTTTTAAGTGAACTGCCACAGTAGGACACATCCGTCTGGTCAATGATATCACCAAAATTAAAAAAGAATATGTATATGAATATTGAGGAAGGTATTACTGATTAATACTGAATTGTTATACTCCCTGGACAATGCTGCCACCTTATTAGCATGCTTTAAGTATTAAACAATTAAAAAACAAGCCTCAAAATATGCTATTTGGACAATCAACACAATCCTATGGACGAATGTATACAAAGTTACTGCCGCTGTTCATTAACTAATGTCTAATGAAATTTTGCTAAGATCTTGTCATTAAAAAGAAATACTAGTGTGCCATTTCAGTCAGAAAATTTTACACCAAATCTGTGCTAAGGTTCCTCACTTACCTGATAAACATGGAACGCATTAGCAGCTTTCCCACGCAGAAAGACTGAGGGAATCCAAACATTAATAAGTGCACGATTTGATCTGATAAGAAAAAGAGAGTAATATGAAATAGGGAATCATATTCGCGTGTAAGAATTGCAGAGCAACTACCCCCAGTGATTTAGATAATGATCAACATGATAAATAAAGCAACATTTTAAATGGAGCATCAGAAAAATTGAAGTTCTGCTTTAACCTTTTACACCTGCTGTATCTAAAAGCATTCCCTAAAATTAACATAACTGAGAAAGAGCACTAAAACAAGTTGGGAGGGGGGTATTTTTTTACAGCATGCATTTGACAACATTTGATTATATACACAAAACAAAAACTATTCATTTCAAACAACTCAACATTTTAGTCCGTAAAATTCAGCAAAAACATGAGTTATTTAAAATAGAAGAACACTGCTCAGTTATGGAGAAAACACTTCCATCCACTCCTAGTAACTGAAATTTTTGATTCAAAGACATCGGCTACATTTTTTAACCCCCTCATCCACAAAAATTCACTATTCTAACAAAGACAAAGCTCTTAAATCAGAACACACTAGAACAATCTGGGATGACCAGCTGGGTTGTTTTGGCAGGGTTTTGTAGCGCTGTTTGTATGCATTGATGGGGAATTATTCTGTAAAAATGAGGAAGTCTATCCCATTTTGAACAGCACCGAGTATCTATCAAACCCAAAGCAAAAGCAAACAGTAACTTTCTGGTGCTTTGTTTAGAATACCAAGACCTAGTGCACTGAAACAGCACTCCAATAGATTCTTCATAAATCTAAACTCCTTGCCTTCAACATGAAGCACTACATTAGGGCATGGCCTTAGCAGCTTCCCGTAACTTTTAGCAACAGAACACCACAGCTGAGAATTCAGTTATTGCAAATAATATAAGAGCAAATAATCGAATCTGACTGTGTGTTCTTCTTCCCCATAAAGCCAGTACAAAGAGAAAAATGTGCATTATGAAACTTACATTTCAAAATCTGACAAACTCTGATCTTCAGATGTTTGACTCAAATCTCCAGGGACCTATATTTACCAAAAAAAAAATAATTCTTATACCTTGGTTATTATGTTTTCTATTAAGGAGGCATAATATTAAAGGAAATGACAATACAACATTCAATTTCTTAAATGCCAATCAAAACTATTACTGACAAACAATAAAACAAAAATAAACAATCGTGCGACAGGATTATGAACATATCACCCTTGAGAGTTCTTCATGTTAGAATTTGCAATAGTTTTGTAAAGAAACAAACTGGGGTTTGAAAAAGCATGTAATTTTGAAAGGTATAGAATTATCAGTATGGAGTTTTGCTTACTAATATAGAATTAAAATGTATTCACTTCTGAGGAAAATGTAAAAGTCTAAGATTGTATTCAATTCATCGTTCATCACATTGAACAGGGCTGGACCCAGCACTGAGCCCTGGGGAACCCCACTTGTCACTGGCCTCCAGCTGGATTTCACACCATTTCCCACCACTCCCCGGGCCCTCCATCCAACCAGTTTTCCACCCAGGAGAGTGTGCGCCTGTCCAGTCCAGAGGCTGACAGTTTCTCAAGCAGAATGCTGTGAGAAACTGTGTCAAAGGCTTTACTGAAGTCCAGGAAGATACATCCACAGCCTTTCCCTCATCCAGCAGCTGAGTCACTTTGTCATAGAAGGCCATCAGGTTAGTCTGGCAAGACCTGCCTTTTGTGAACCCGTGTGGACTGGGCCTGATCACCTGGTTCTCTTGCATGTGCTTCATGATAGCACTCAAGATCACCTGGCTCCATGACTTTCCCTGGCACTGAGGTCAGACTGACAGGCCTGGAGTTTTCTGGGTCCTCCCTGTGACCCTTCTTGTAGACGGGGAAATCTAGTATCAATATCTAACTACTCACTTTGGATATGGAGATACATGTCTCAAAGCAAAACCTCTGAATAAGAAAGTAGGGCTATAATGTGCATGGGACTTACAATTTGTCATCTCTTAACCCAATAATGTGATTGGTTCCATCTAAAAGGCTGAAAATCACAGGTGAAATCCTGCTTCACAAAAGCACACAGACCTGTCACCAGCCAAACTACGTAAGTGTTATGATACAATCAGCAAGAAAGCTTCTAGTGCAAACAAAAAAGTAAGGATTAATATCACATAACCATATGGACAAAAAACTATCAAAATATGCCTCCCTCAGAAGATGGACAACTATTAGTAACATTCTTGACTCCTCCTGTTTCCCACCTATTCATTTTCAAATGTCAATCCAATCTTTTAACACAGAAGCTGAAGTGAAGCAATAGTTGGTAGAAAACAATTTTGTTGTCTGAATATATCTACTTTTTATTCAATTCTGCTAAAGAGAATGAAATGCTATCAAAAACACCAAGTAAGGTATTCTTGACAGATGTGTTATTAGCCGTTAATTCTTGTAAGCTAAGATATACTCTTTATTTCATCACAAGTAATGGTCTTGATCTTATTCCACAGTGGCATTCTAAATCGTAATAAACAAACACTTACTGGCCCTCTCAAATCGATTAGTTCTTGCCTCATCTGGGACACAAGAGCTTCTTTAGCCATCAAAGCACGGTGCAGCCTCTCATTGAATTCGATCAGCTCCCCATGCATCTCAGCAACCTGAAATACAAAGCCAAGAGATAATTCCGTTCTAAACTGAAAAAAACTCACACTATGTAACATCTTACATGCATATCAGGTTTTATTTCCATTTTTTATTTTACCATACTTGTGAAGTAGTGCATCTCATGGCTAATGCAGTAGTTTGACCATCAAAAACAGACACTGCTGTAAGAATTTTGACTCATGCCTTGAAATGTAGGGTTTGATATTTAATTCAACTGGACAAAATTCAACTTTATGTCCAACTTTATTTATGTGCATAGGTAACTAGCATGGCCTTGAGCATGGCTTCTTTGGAGACGAAGCTGAGCTATGTCTGACTCAAAAATACAGAGCAAAAAGCGTCGAGAAAGCACCAACTGATGTAGGATGTTTCTGAAAGTGAGCAGGGCGGGGTGAGTGACAAGGATGAAAAGTTTACCAGCTTACAGAGCAAACTATGTTTAAGTTGGTTGCTCATCAAGAGAAGCAAGAAACCAAAGAACTCAAATCAAGGTTACAGATGATATTGGGCTCTTGATTTTTTTCTTACACAGAAATAAAGTGTAAGCCTACAGCTTAAGGGGGAAGGAACTCCAGAAGGACAAGGGTTCCCAAATAGCAAAGGTCTAATAGTAGAAGTAATGTGTTATCAAGAGAACGTGATGGAGAAACTATCAGGAACAGGGCTAAACAAGGCTAAACAAAACTTAAAAGCTTTCCCCAGCAAGAGTTTTTAGCTACTCCTATCAGAACCATTATACTATAACATTAAATGAAAGTTTCAATTGTGATGAATGAACCATCAGTGAGTAAGTGAGGCAATGGAGTTGTCTTGAACTGAAAATGCCACTTGTAGCTTTAGACTAAAGAAATTTGAGCAAAAAAGGGATTGTAGAATTATTTTCAAGGAAAAACAAGGACTCGTCAGAAAACCCAACTGTTAGAGTTTTGCAAATAAATCCTCCCTATATAACTCCTACATCAAGGAAAAGGAACTGATGAGAGCTGCTATCAGAGGTGGAGGAGAACCAGGGCACAGCAAGGAAAACTACAATTTTAACAGGAGTATTTCGATGAAAACAGCAGCAGTGACTGGTTGGCTTCTCTAGAACAGCAGACTACCACAATAATACTGTTAAATGTTTTTCAGGTTACAGCAACTCTTGAAATGCCTCCTCATAGAGCCATCCAAAGCCAGCAGAACAGCAGAGGCAACGGGGTAACCCTATGAAAGCCTAGCTGAATAAAACCAGTATCAATCCACTACCTTGGACAAAAGCACAGGGACTTGGAATACTGCCAAACCTCTTAAGCACTCATGGTTTCCCTTCTGAAGGCAGTACACTACTATCTATGAATTTCATGCTTTCCTTTTCTTGAATTAACACTCTGCCTTCTCCCTCTTCCCCAGGGAAGTTCTCCAAGATAAAGCAGTTCAATTCAATTTCTTTAATTTAGTGCTTGCTTTTAATTTAATGCTTTATTCCAGTCAGCCTGTATCCATCACATAACCAAAGCAAACAGAAAAACCAGCTTCTATTTGACAATCCAGGAGCTGATTAAAAATAAGAAATAAAAATAGTTATACCCGATTTCAGCTTAAAGTGTTGTTTTCTAATTTCTTCTTATATTAGGCAGAGTCCTTTGAATCCAGTAATTCATCAGAGTGGCATATATGCAAAAATAGCTAAACTAAGCCCAGACAATATTTGTCTACACTGATATCTCGCATTAGTTCTTAATTTACAAACTCTTCTGAAATGCTCAGCAAATTATAAACTCAAAACCAATAACAATATTTGAACTAACAACAAACTCTCCCTGCAATGGGACCATCAGGAAGTACAAAAGCCAAAGATTTCACAGAGTGATTATTTAAATGCAAACAGGCAAACATTTTGGGTTGCCTGATTATGTAAGCAGTTTTAGAGAAATACTGATGCTTTCTTTTACACATCACAATACAAAGAGTTTGCAACATGTCTCAGTTACCATTTAGTTTCATTCCTCTCTTTCTGAGGTTGCAAAGCTTTAACACAGCGCTAATACAGTTCCAACGATCAAAAGCTTTTTTAAAATTACTATTATTTATAGTGTACTAAAGTAGCTTTAATTTACTGCTTTTGATTTTGTTATTTTCAAGCATTTCCGTTGCACTTATCCCCATTAGAAAAACTAACTTTCCAGACCCATTATGAGGCTCTTTTCCAGCTCTTCCTGACAAAAATCAGAATATTAAGACTTCCAATATTATCAATTAATGACAATACATATGAGTATCTCAATTGTTCATTCATCATCAGCCCTGACAAAAAAGGTTCTCTGACTTGAAACACTTTTTAGCAATTAGTAAGCTCATTTTGCGAAAACAAAAGATAGCCAAATCTGTATAAACTCCAGCATTATGAATAACAGAGTAGGTGCCACTTCACAAGCAGTCTTGCTTCATAAATCACAAACATTTATGCATCAAACAAAATTGCTAAGTTTAACAGATAAAGTAATAATATAACATCATTAACTTAGGATAAATTATTTCCTTACTAGCTTAATCACCCATTCCAATTCAAAGTGGGTGGTGTAATAGTTAAGAATATTATAAGCCTCTCTGATGCAGGTTAATATTAGTGATACAAGAAGTAGTTACTATTGCAAAAAGTGAAATATTTTAATTTCAGCTGAAGTACAGGTAAGATTCATCTAAGCAGTTGTGGTTTTTGAAAATTACAGAGAACACCCCTCTGATAACATGTTTTCTCTCTCTGAGAGTATGTTTTCTTTTAGACACTTTCTCCCAGTTACTGGTCATTCTTTGAAGATAACACCTTGTATGAAGTATGATCTGTGCTGAACAGACGTCTCTTCTTCTCTAATCCCCTCTGTTTGCAGTATTTTCTTATCTTAAGGGCAAGGTCATGCAGAGCTGGAGCCAGCTCCAAATTAGCAAGAGTTCTGACTGTTGCAAAGCTCCATAACATTCAAATTAGACCTTGGAAAGTACAGAATATTCATAAGATTTCTGGAAAAATTTATACATACGCACATAAGCACAGACTGGGAGAAGTCTGTCTAGAAAGCTGCCTGGAGGAGAGGGACCTGGGGGTGTTGGTTGACAGCCGACTGAATATGAGCCAGCAGTGTGCCCAGGTGGCCAAGAAGGCCAATGGCATCTTGGCTTGTATCAGAAACGGCGTGACCAGCAGGTCCAGGGAGGTTCTTCTCCCTCTGTACTCGGCACTGGTGAGACCGCTCCTCGAATACTGTGTTCAGTTCTGGGCCCCTCACCACAAGAAGGATGTTGAGGCTCTGGAGAGAGTACAGAGAAGAGCAACAAAGCTGGTGAAAGGGCTGGAGAACAGGCCTTATGAGGAGCGGCTGAGAGAGCTGGGGTTGTTTAGCCTGGAGAAGAGGAGGCTGAGGGGTGACCTCATTGCTCTCTACAACTACCTGAAAGGACATTGTAGAGAGGAGGGTGCTGGCCTCTTCTCCCAAGTGACAGGGGACAGGACAAGAGGGAATGGCCTCAAGCTCCGACAGGGGAGGTTTAGGCTAGACGTTAGGAAAAAATTCTTTACGGAGAGGGTCACTGGGCACTGGAACAGGCTGCCCAGGGAGGTGGTTGAGTCACCTTCCCTGGAGGTGTTTAAGGCACGGGTGGATGAGGTGCTGAGGGATATGGTTTAGTGTTTGGTAGGAACGGTTGGACTCGGTGATCCGGTGGGTCTCTTCCAACCTGGTTATTCTGTGATTCTGTGATTCTGTGATAAGTGGGAAATATATTTTGTCCCCAGCTTTTGTCTCGTTGCACACGAGTGATGGAGATCACCGCCACGCGTTGCCCAGGCCTGATAAAGGATGCTCGCTTTCTAAAACTCCTAAAGGAGTCTTAGAGATTTGCCGGCATTTTTGGTGTCATTAGCAGGTCATTGTTAATTACAGAGAGCCTGCACTGGGCAGCAGAACTTCCCTGCGTTTCACATACAAAAAGATGAGGTGCACTAGTTCCAAAGGCACAGAGAAAACTCGTAGCACTGACAGCTGGCTGATTGGTTATCAAAAGCAATATATAAATTTGTGGATGCAAAAATCAATAGTTTACATCTTTGAAATAATTTGATTTTTCAGTGCTTGTGTCTATCAGAACAAAATCCAAACTATCTGATGTAGTGTATGACTGCTTTCTCTCCCTCTAATTTGGATGTCCTTGAAATAACTTTATACTTGCAGACTCGATTAATATGTAAATTCAGCTCTCTGAAAACACTGGAAGTAATACAAAGTAATACAAAAATTTATAAGTGTCCCTAGCAAAATTAAATAATAAAAAGAAAATTTAACAGCAAATAAAACAACAAAACACTTGTTATATATTATTGAAAGGACAAATTGGCAGGCATGCTACTTGTGAAAATCACTTTTATTAGTAATTAAGTTACTTCAATACTTTTTCTTGTCAAAGACAAATGTATTACCATCACAGCAAACCAAAAGGAGCAATGAGATATACTTCTGAATAAAAATATTAATTTAGTTTCCTGTAAATTTTCCTGCATCGAGGTCTGCTAAAAACAATAAAGAAGTCCCTCTATAATTATATCCTTTCAATTACATTTTATGGCATTACATCTTCCTTTATTCATTCTGCACAGAAGCTTGAGCAATAATTTTCCCTCCCAGGACTTCAATAATCTTCACACAGTTGCTTTTCTCTATGACAGCATGTTCAAAGCAGAAAATTAAAGTACAAATGAACTGACTTTCCCTTGGTCAGATAATCATTCAGGTTTGGTCCTGGTCACATCAGAAAGCATGCTTAAAAAGCCCAAATCCTTATCACGAAGGGAAAGTGTGGCTACCACAAAATATTTATACTCTACACTAACAGAACTCTAAAGACCTGTTGTCAAAAGAAAATCTAAGTCTACTGCTGCTGCCTGACAGCATCGCTCCTACGCTGTCCAGCGTGACCACATTTCAGAGCAGTCTCCAGAGAAATGACAAAGGTAAATACCAATTAATGTTCTACAGCAAAGGACTAAGCTGTTAACTGAAAACACACTAGGAATGTTTCAGTAAGCATATGAATAATATAACCTGTCTTAGAAGGCTGTGCTTTTAGGGCAGAGAAAAGAGACTTTTAAGAACTTGCAACAAGAAAAATTTATTAAAATCTTTTTAAAGGGTAGAAATCAGCTATACATTTTTTTAGTACCATTTGCAGCTAAAATTCATAAAAGTTTTTGCACAAGCCGCATCTGAATTCATGACTTTTGGTCAGGTAGAGGCAAATCTTTTCCCCCCAGTTGTCACAAAATGCAAAGTAACATATTACCCGAGAAACTCTAGACAGAACTGGCAGTTGCTTCCTTTTGCCCTCAGCGGAAACACGAGCGTATGAACTCTGACACAAAAATACCAAAACCAACAATATAGCTTAGGAACCAAGAGTGGGAGGAGAGCGACAGAGAGATGGTTATAGAACGCGTTCTAACTTGTCACAGTGAGAGAAGGTTCAGCTCTATCACTTCACTTAGTACAAGTGGACACATGTTCAAATAAGAGACGTTTTCTTACCCTCAGTCAAAAAACGTCATTGTGCAAGAGTGAACAGTGAGTTAACATCAAGACAACACCCCAACCCACAACATGTCGTGAAGCAGTTTTTAGCTCGTAACAAATCGGTGTGCTTGAGCACCCACCCTGTTCACCAGACCCGACTTCCTGCAGTTTCCACCTCTTCCCAAAGATCCAGTAAGTGCTCAAAGGAACCCCTTTTTTTTTGGTGTAAGATGATACACAGCTACATCTGGCTTGTTACAGGGGTGACATCCCACTGTATGTGAAGATACTGTTACGTGCTAGTAAGTGAGATTCAGATGCAGATTTCCTCTTTTGGATTCAATGTGCAACAAGGTTTTCCACTGGTTATATCCACTACTGTGTCATCAGTGCCACTGCTAACACTGTTTCCCACAAACTCAGAATGGTCAGCTATGGATTCCTGGCCACACAGAACAAACTCAGCAGAACTAAGGAAGACGCTCTTAAAGCTGAAAGAGATTTTACCTGTGTTCTTAATTAAGATAGTCTTTTGATAGGTACAGAACAGAGGAAAGGAGTCAGAAGAACCCAACCAAAGGTAGGCATTAGGGAGAGAATTAGTTTCACATGGTCCTATGAGAAAAGGATAACCAAGTATGAATGTTTTTAACTCTTTGACATGTGACTTGCACTTTTAGTCATCTTTGTGTTCATCAGTTAATGTGAGTATCCAGTTTCAGAGTATTTCAAGCAAGAGAAAGACAGAATTGTTTTACTTTTGATAAAAATGTTAATTTAATATTTAATAGGAGATATGGGTATTAGATATTAAATTTTATTATTTTTGTCTGGAAAATTGTTTGTATTTAAATTTAGGATGAAACCTTAATCTTACTTTTTTTTTTTCCTTTAATGAATTCTACATTAGACTTGAATATTGCATTGACAACTTTTTCTACCACGGTCATACCAACAAAAATAGTAGTTTCCACCACCCATTCCCCATACTGCAGCATTCAATAAGCTACATGGTAAAGCAATACAAAAATGAAACACAGTTTGACAATGAGAAAACAGTACAAAAGAACACAAAAGGCTACAGATTACATTATATCCTCATTTTAAAGTTCAGCTGACAAAAGAGCAATGCCTGTAACCATGTACTGTAACTGTCTGTGACTCAACTTCACCACCATCTTTTATAACCTTAAAGAACTTGTTTATTAAAACTTTCATTTCAATATCAAACTAGGATAACATGCTTGTTAGGAAAACTATTTTTAATTATCTGACATGCTTTAAACATGCTTTGAAGCTGAATGAACACATTTGCATTTTATCAACATGAGCCTGAAAATTAAATCTTTCATTTTTGTTCTTTTTAAAGTAAAAACTGGACTTCTCTATCACTAAGCAAAGAAACTATTTACAGCCTCAAATGTTGTATTACAATTCCTTAAAATCTGTGCAGCACAAACCTTACCTCAATCAATTTTCTTTCATAAGAGCTGGCTAATTCCTCATTGGTTTCTACTTGCTTTTGCTCTGGAATCGTAAATTCACCATCAGTATTCCAAATGCTTGGCAGAACTAAAACAAAGAGATGCCTCAAATTAAAATGTTAAACTACATAAACATCTCAGACAACATGCTTATAAGTAATAGTTAAAAAAAACAGTTGTTAGAAGCATCAAAACAGGATGCAGTATTAAACACTATCACAAGTACTAAAAGAGAAATGCTGCAGGGAGCAGCATTTCTTGTAAGTAATATCTAGACACTAAAAGCATTTGGCTATTCTGTGACTACAACTATCCAATATATGTAACTTCATTTCCTACCCTCCTTTGAAAACTAAGCCTGTGCTTCTCTTAAGTCTTTTTTTCTACTACTCTTCCAAAATACCATTTCATATTACTTGCACAGACTACCTGCATATCACAGAAATTACAGAAAATAGGGCTGAGAATGGACATTCCATACTTCATGTAGTATTTAATGTTTTTTGCATAAAGCAGAATTACCTGTAGTTACTTCATTCCTGACATTTAATTGTTTAATTTCTTCCTAGAAACTTCCAACAATGGAGATTTCATGCTTTCCTGCACAATCTATTTAAATTTAACTGTTCTTCTCAGAAAGGTTTTCTTGAAAGCTAATCCAACTCCCTTCACCTGCCATTTAAGCCCATTACTTCTTTTCTTACCCACAGTGAATGACAACTACAGTTTGTTCTATTCCTGTTCCTAGCTATCATTTATGTATTCAATGATCACAGCGAAGAAGGGCAGCTGGCAGTTTTCCAAGTTTAAATTGATCAGAGTTCCATGGCCCCATCTACATGTAACACTAGTTAGAAGTCGAAAACCTTAACCTTATGAGTGTGTAAATTGATATGTAAGAAACCAACAAGAATTTCAACTTAAAATGACAAAAGCAGAGAAAGCAGTAGTCACTTCATCTTATTTTCTTCACAAAACTGTCACAATCTCAGAACAAAGTAACAAAACAGGTCTTGTAAATATGCTCTATAATCCTTTTAAGCACGTAAGCCAGTTAAGAACAAAATTAAGACAAGTCATTATGGTCAATTTACATTACATCCCAATTAGAATTCAGTAATTTGCCTTGTTACACAATGATATATGCACTGAAAACCACAAATAGCTTTCTAATAATGCAAACATACTTAATTATGAAGGCTGACATCTAAAAAATAGGAAAGTCTATGATGAGATACTGCAAGTTATGCCTATAAACCATGAGTGCAATAGTTTCTATACAGCTGGTAATAGGAAAACTTTTTTATTGTTTCACTCTACTTTGAATTATATCTAAACATATTAGTTCTTGGGGATTATTTACATGCTTAAGTACTTTGTTTTGAGTCAGATACTCCAGTAATACTAAATCTTTCACATAAATTTCCAATGATAGCTAATTAAAAAATGGTTTTATAAAAATATAATGTGTGAAGTTAAAATATAAGAAGAACCACCACAAATAGTGCACGTAGCTGAAATTTACTCCGGCCAGTAATGATCAATACTACAGAAAATTTCTGTCGATTGATTAAACATCCTTTGAGCATAAAGCATGTATGTATTAATTTTTAGAAATGTTGGTACTGTTCCATCCCCCTTTTTCATCTATCAAATCTGACCATCCTACTCAGTTTCTATTCTTATCACTCACTATTTTGCATAATTTCAACATGGCAGAATATAGCTGGCCTGGGAATACTTCTTTTTCCCTCTTTTCCTATAATTACACTCATCATGAAAACTGTCAGTATCTAATGAAGGATAATTTCTGCTATAATAAGAAGCTTAAGCAACGGTTTTCATGAATAATTCTTAATATGAATCACTACACTCCAGCAAAGTCGGAAGTAAAAACATGTGTTCTTACCAACAAAAATCCCTTTAAGAATGAACGACATTTTTAAACCACAGATAAGGACAGTGAATAGCCCTTGAAGAGCAGAATTATTGTAACATTGATTCATACAACTACTTATACGACCATAATATTGACAACTAAACGAAAAAAAAAAAAAACACAAAATACCAAAACAACTCAAATCCATCCTGTCATGGACACTTATATCACCACCACTGACCACAGAAGAAAAACAGATTACACTGCTGATATCTCATTATCTTTCAGATACAAAATCTGCTCATTAGAGACAGAGCAACCTAGCAATGAAAGTGAAATGTCTGGACTTAATACAGAGCCTATTTTAAACAGTCCACAAATACTAATCTCCAGAATAACACTAACAGTATAATCTAAAGATACTACATTTTCTCTCCTCAAAATCATTATTCTTATGTTACAACAGCACATTAATGCACATTTTTTTAAAATTTTAATCTCATTGTTTAATATCTTTTATTATTACTTACTTGATTTAATATAATGAATATGTTACTGTAAATTTAATCATTCATTTTCCGTTTTTTTCTGGAAAGTTTCTTATTGACAAGGCCACCTTATGTACCAGAAAACACTCTGAAACAGTAAGTACAAAAATCTGTACTGGTATTTTTCTCAAAAGAAAAAGATATCAAGTATGTTATTTTCACCATTGGTTGAATATCAATACCACGGTTGGAAGAGATGAACAGGCATTATAATTATCTCTTGCTAATCCCACTGTCATGTAAATAATTTCATTTGTTTTGGTGAAGACCGGGCAAGGAAAGCAAAGACTTCTTGATTGTTTCTCCTCATTTGACAGTATTCCCTCAGCTAACATTCTTTTTATTTGGTATCAATCTGCATTACAAACTGTTCACACAAGAGCAAACAGCCCAGTCAAAGATGCACCCGGGACAGTGCTCATAGAAACAAAACCCTCTGTTCCAAATGTTGATATTTTCCAACACAGGGAGGGCTGGTGCCGTACTGGGTAGCATGGGGAAGCACGAACTGCATCCGAGCCACACCGGATTGGTTTGTGTGGCTGAAGTGCTGGACCAGGACTCGCACAGGACTGGGTGGGAAATGCAAATTCATGTAATGCAGAGACATAGCCGTTCCTTGGTTATTCTTTCATTGCCGGTTTTTTATACACATCCAGGAGACCATCGCTTAGTTACTACAGCTCCATCTTTAATCAACTCTGCCTCGATGGTGGCATACAGAAAAAAAAGCGTGCATCAATTTTATTTTTTCCCTTCCTTCAATCCTTACCTTCCACTGTTTGACCCTCTCTCCTGAGCATCTGAACAGCTCCTACGTACTTTTTCAGTTGCACTTTCAGCACCTCATTTTCTCTGTTGATAAAAAGAGCAGAAAAAATAAATGTACTGTTTTCTCAAAATAGAGAAAGCCCCTTTCAACAGAATCAAACATACCATCCGTAATAATAAGTTTTATCTAAGTTGTGTCAAGATGAAAAAAAAATGACTTGCACATTAAATAACACATCAACAGCAGGGTACGAGAAAACTATTTTTCCAGGGCCATCATTTCTCCTGACTGAAGTTAAAAACTTGCTGGGAGGAGAGGGGTGCCCATACAAATCGCAGTGTGGAACTACATAAGGCATCTAACGGAGGAGAAACCATGGAGTAATACTAAAATGAAGTAGTTTCCAAAAAAACAGGACCTTAATACTGTGATTTGTCCCAAATTGAGCAGTCAGCCATACAAAAACCTCCTAAATATCAAGTAAAATAAAAAACAAATTTAAAAACCAAGGAAGAAGGTTTGAACTGGACGCAGTACGTATATAAAGACAGAAAAAAAATCTTACATTTCCCTGACACAAATACATATTCTGTTGTATCTAGTCTTAAAACACTTGTGTTCTTCTGAAAAATAAACTACTTGAAAATCAATTTTTCTTGTACACAGAATTTTTCATTCCCTTGTTCCACTGCTGTTACTTTTTACGGCACTTTTAGCGCTCCTTACCGCGCCAAAGCTTGGACTTTCGTGGCATGTCGCTCTTCCTGTTCTGCTACTTTCCTTCTCCAGTTCTCCATTTCCTGCCTTAGTGCTGCAGAATGCTCCATCTCTCCATCAAGAAGATTCCTCAGCGACCTGGAAGAAGGCAGCAGCCTCTGTTATAACACTCCAAACACTACCCAGTAACTAAAGGATACTTTATGAATGACAGAGCAGGTTGCCTGAATGATACCATTAATCCTAACTTCGTGGAGATCCTAAAATTTCGTGGAGAAAACAGCTTATAATCTGTTTTCAGTGCTTCGGTGCAAGTTCACACATCTGAGGAATAACCTATAAGCAATAGATTTACTAGCAAGATCAGGAGACAGGTAGGGGTCTTGTTTTTACTCAAGGCAGTGTCATAGACCTCTGTGTAAAATATTTGATGAGACAGCCAAGGTCAGCATGATACATAAAGGTAAAACCCAAAGCATTCTGGTCCTTCTGCCAAAATCGTCAAAGCTGAACGGGGCAATAACTTGCATTTATGGAAGAGGGGAGGACAAGAGGCAGGAAAGTGGGATCAGTTGGTAGTCTTGACATTTATTTTTAAAAAAAAAAAAAAAACCAAAACACAAAGCACCAACAATTAAAATTTCTACATAAAAATGTTCATTACCAAACTAGCCCTATGGCACTAAAACATTATGTCTTGAGTACACTTGTATTTTCATTCATCTAATGATGTGTTCCAATAGACTAAGTAAGTTCAAAGCAGATCTGACAGCATTTTAAATAAGCAACTAAACTTTTTTACAATTACACCATCATTTCGCCCTTAAGAAACTTTTGGCAGTAAGTTTTAGTTATATGTGGCTCAAATTCAAAGGAAAGGCTGACCTGCAAACTTCAGTATCAGCAGCTGAATATTGAAGTACCAAGATTATCTTTCAAAGAAAAATAATATATACATCAAAAATATTACACAAATATTATGCACAGCTTTACACAAAGGACAGCTCGTACTAGAACACCAGTTTTCTAAAGTTATAGCACCTCTTGACTAGAAAAAGGAAACTACCTATTCTGTTCTTCCAGTTCATCCTTTCTATTCATCATGGCCACGATAGCTTGACGAAGCTCATCTAAAGACAAGGGACAAAGATTAATTTCTGTGTTTATTTTTGCTCATTTCAGATCTAAAAGTCACGTACACAGTGGCAAAACATCACTTACTATTCAGCAAAGCACATAAAAATGCTCTGAAATTCATCACTCACTTTAGCAATCTATCAAAAATGGCATTACTTAACCCAGTATCAAAGTATGGATCAAATCAAATACGTCTACATCTGGCTTTAAATCAAATGTTTACAAGTCTGTAGCCACAGTTGTGTTGTTTTCAGCACAGACTTACAAGACAATGCACCTTTTCAGTGCACGCATATTAATGAGATACACGGCTACTGCTCGTTTCCCATGCTACCAATTCTGACACGGGAAATACAGCTATTACAGTGAGACCAGAGTAAAGATAATGTCATTCCTTCTTCATGGCATTTCTTTTTAAGTTCAGTTTTAAAGACTTCCCATGAAATAAAAAGTTGTTGTAAGGATGAGGGAAACGGAATAATACTAAGTGTTCAAGCCTTGTGCAAATGAACACCACAGATAAAACACATCTGTAAAAAGCTTTCAGTACAGTAATACTCCGTAACAAGATACAGATCTTTTAACTATAAAGCTGAATTCAGAATCCTCCTCAAGAAAGTATCAAGCCAATGGCATTTTAAATATTTCAAAAGTAAAATTAAAATATGATAACGTGCATTCTGAGTTAGTTGCTATTATTTCTCTGACTGAATAAATTAAAGCATTGCTACTCAGACAAGCTACTGTTATGCTGGCTCTGCACACAACAATCTCCTGTCTGTTTAAAGGTGTACTGATTAATTGACTTTTAAGCAGTAAAGCTATTCTGAATTTTCTCAATTTTTCCACTGGTACCAGCCGATTTAAATTGCAACCTTAACTTGCCCAATAACTTCATCATCTTTCCCTTAGTCTACCCAGAACCTTCTGCGTGAATAGAGAGTTGAAATCCCTTCCTCTCTCATTCCCATTTGCACACCACACATACGTAAGCAGAGTATGAAAGCAAGGTTTTGTTAAACAGGGAACAAAAAAGCCCCTTGAAATAATAAAAGATGTTAAAATTATTTTCATTTCCATTTGCCTCATTTTTTTTTTCTGAGCGTTATGTAATTGACAGTACCATGGAGACACAGCAAAGCAGAAATTCCAAATTTCATTATCATATATTGGACAAAAATCAATGCTTAATTTAGCATCACAACAGCAAACACACTTCATACTCAGTATTTCTTGCTAATTTAGTTGAACTACAAATAGCAATGGAGATGTGGAAGAAAGAACCAACACAAATGACTCATCTGGGCTAAGAGATGTGCTTAACCTACCAGCAATATTGCTTCATTGCCATACCTGTGCTACTTCTTCTTGAAGCAATAAGTATTAATGAGTCATGCTCTCTATCAATTACTCAAAACAAACTCAAGAATTATATAGTTTATCATTGATACTGCTTTAACCTCTCCATCCACAGTAAATATAGTCAAACATTCACTAGTGTAATTAAAATAAAGTTGCCAAGAAAAAAAAATTAGAAATATTAATTTTATTGCCTTTGATGCAAGTAACGAAACAGTGAGGGTAATTTTTTACCCTCGCTTATGCTTCTTGAAAAATTGTAGCAGCATATCAGATTAGTCAGCTGACTGCAAAGTAAATCTAATATCATACACTGTGGCAGGTTCATTTCAAATCTGCCAGATCCTCCCCAGTTCATAAGCTTTCATCGATGTGTTATGCTTGCCTCTGAGATCAGCATATGATCATAACCTATTTTTTTCAGCAGATTTACATCTCATTCATTGTGTGGGTTAGAAATATGGAATAAACAAAAAAAAAAACCAAACAGGGTTGTAGCAGCAACCATAAATTTGGCATTTTCTGACTTCCAGACATCACAACCTCAATCTTTCTCCTCCTCTTCCACAGTGGGAGGATGGCCAAGTACATCCACTTCAGAAAGCTGTTTGATACTGGAGTTTATGTCCTACTTCTGAACTGCTTTGTGCTTGCTATGTCATACATGTTCTATGAAGTAGCATTAAACAGAAAGAGACACGCTACCGTTATTAAAGATCAGCATTCAACATCAACATATCTAAAATTCAAGTGATAATCAGAGCTTCATTAACACAGGTATAATAAGATGACTTGTGAAGTCTTTCGAACTATGTAATTTTAAGAGAGAGTTTTGCTACAGTTTCTTAAGAATAGGATACCTTTGTGCAAACCTGTAAATCCAAATCTGGTCTTTCTTTATCAGTAAAAAAAGATAACATACAAGTCAAGGAATGTGCTAGTTAAATTTTTCACATTAAATCTCACTTACTAAAGCAACAAAAATTATCTTGTATTGCTGAACTTAACCTGTGCTTTCCAATTACTAATAAAGCAAATATTTACTCTAAAACTTTAATTCACTTGAAAAACCTAGCTTCTATAAAGCTTTTATAAGGTCACATTCAGAGCATGAAATGTATAAAAGAATGCTGTGCCTTAAGGAACACCTCTCAATTTCCCTGCAGCCTCCAGTATAGGCAGAAGTTTCACAACTTTCTGGCTGTTTAGCCAAAGATTGGATAAGTATGATTTGCAATCACCTGTTATGAAGAATGAGCTGTAAATGAAATCATCTCTCAGTGTACACAAGGTCATGCAGCACTCCTCTGCAATGCTGCAGATAGAATACCAGGGTGGGCTGGGAACAGTCTACAGGAATTATTTTTATTTTTTTTTACTTTAAGTGCAAATTTACAGATATTTCCAGGGACAAAAAACTTCCAGCAGACTAGTTACATCTTAAATCACTAGCTGACCTTTAAAGACATGCTCCCCAGGTCGTGCCTCTGTGAATGTTGGCTATTAAGGCTTTATTTAGTGCTGTAAAATCTTGCAAATATCACACCACTAATAACAGGGTAAACTTTAGCAGGAAACATAGTAGACAATAGTGTTGGCCTTCAACTGTGTAGACGATGGTCCTGACCTAAAAAAAAAGCCCATAAAATGAACTGCAGCTTTTTTCTCAGTGATGGAATTTATACACTCTCTTTCCACAGCTGTGCGCTCTGAGAAGACACAAGAATTTACTACCTGTCAGTGACCACTGGCAGCCAAGTTACACAACAGGTCAGAAGCTATTTAGAGGACAGGGAAAGTACAAAAACATAAACCTTATTCACTTACACAGCCAGGATAAAAAATTAATATGTAGGTTTGATTATTCAGTAAAGTTCTTCAGCCATACGAAAAAAGGCAGGCTTTCTCGAGAACATATGAAAAACTATGGAATAAAGTACAATGCTACAACCTTTGCTGACCTTTGTAGTTAAGCTCAACTTCAAAAACTGAGGAAAATTATAGCAGGAAAACTAAGTTTCCAATTATTTACTAAAAATAGCACTAAAATCAAAGAACCTTGTAAAGAAGGACACAAGCAGCAACCTTCTAAAACGAAGGGTTGGATTTCCTTTTTTTCCACTGCAAAATCAAAGTGGGAAGACTTGTGCTGGTGGGAGAGATTTTTCTGGTGTAAAACAATGGTGAATATATAAGCTTCCAATGACAATAATTCAATAATAATTGGAGCAGACAAAGTTGTTTGTGGTTCAGTTATGACAAGATACAGTTTTTTAAACACTGGAAAATGACACAATGGAAAAAGCACAATAAACCTAAAACTTCTGACAAATTTAATTCTTTGTTATGTTTTATAACTAGTTTTACAATCCGTAAACTAGCACAAGTCTTCAAATTATGTCTAACCTACACAGCAAAACTCTATCAATTAGGATTTCTCCTGAGTGGTAGTAGTATTTTTTTTGAGATATATTTGCTAAGTTAACCTGCACCTTACAAAAGCATGGGAGATATTCAGGAAAATCATTCCAAATGGCGGAAATTTTAAATTACAGCTTCTCCTACAGATAATTTTATAGCCTGCATATTAAAAGAAGCAAGAAAAGGTTAGTACTACATTAGTAAATCAAAAAAGGAAGTAGGAAAAGAATAGATTAAATAAAATTTCATTTGGGGCTTTGTGTTCAGAAGTAAGAAGCACAAAAACCTAGTCACTGGAGACCTTACAGCTTTTCTCACTGCACTACTGCATTCCATTTCTCTTGTGATGTGTTAGAATTAGTTGCTATGCAACCAAGCTACAAGCTTCACCATTTAATAATTCTTCCACTAATTGCAATAGAGAAAAAGAGCCTCAATGTCTGGCTTTGTCACAGCAATGAATTCTTCCCGTAGAGAATCTATGACCAATAACAACAAACTTAAAAAAAGCATTTTTATTGAATGTATCTGAGATCAGCTACCATAAGGGTATTTACTTACATGCATAATCAGCTGAATTTTTATCATAATGATAATTGGAATTATTTACTAAATATTCTACTAGTTTTACTGATTGTTTTAACATACCTCCCCTTCCTCCAAAACTTTCTCTGAAATGGAAAACTAATAATAACGTGTATACTTCTGTGTATCCTGTGATTCATTTCACTTAAAAATTTCTAATTATTAAGAATTGAAAATCTCAAGATTTACCTTCTATTTTATAACTGTCCTAACTACACACAGGAACTAACTGAACAACTGAAAGAGACCAATTGCGGCCCCTGCTGGTACCTAATACAACTACAAAACAAAATCAACAGACTGCCATAAAATCAGAACGTATCCCATTAAAATTCTATTAGTGAAAAATAAAATAAAAATGAAAGAAAGAATATTGCAGTATGTACATGAGCAGAGAAGATGCAACAGCCAAAACGTCACAGTAACTATCAACAGTAACTTCATCTACATCTTCAATTATATCACTTAAAAATCTTAAACTAGTTTTCCACTTCATGAAGTAGTTTGTAAGAAGGCATTTTTCAGCTTTGTAAAGCTCTGTCAGCAGACCCATGCCAGAGCCCAAAACAACACATCCTGACATTTGAACATAACTTTAGAACATGGGATTAGAATCTCTTACAGGTTCGTTCATTTCAATAATTTAATAGATGGATTTCAGAAAAGAACCTTGGCTGCATTGCTTTGAACTTTCCAAATGCCGTAGCTCAAAATTTGTACATATTTATATTTATAAAACAACCAGAGACACCCTACAGCTTTGGAATGAAAGCCACATCCACCAATTCAGTTACAAAACCTTCTGTACTGTGAGGAAAATAAAATGATGCTGGTTTATATGCTAAGACAGCTGGTCAGTATGAGAACTAAGTCTTTGTTCTATAAGGTTTTGTGAAGAAAAAAGACTGAAGATAGTGTAGACAAACTCTACTAATCCCATTCTACAGCAAGGGCTACTTTATCACATCCAGCTCCACTTAACACCACTGAAAAGATGACTGTCCTCCACCTTAATCTTAACTAAAGTTTTTGCTTATGAAAGCCTGTGTTTATGTTTGGAACAGATTTCCACATCAAAACCACACGGAAAGATGTCCAAGTCTGTTTGGTTTTTTTTTTTTGACTCAGCATTAATGAAAAAGCAGGCAAAATAAGTAAGATCAAATCAGAACCAACCACCAGTGTTTTCAGAACATGTAGAGATTTAAAGACGTTAACCAAATTAAGAGTAATGATTGCTCATTCAACTACTCAAGCCACATCTAGTACATGGATGAAATTAGCTCCTCTGGGAAGAGAAGTTAGCATCACACCAGTTGTGATGAACCACAACATGGCACCTGCCAACTAAAAATATCATTTTAGAGCAGTCATTTCTAATGTGGTCAGCATATCAGAAATTAAGTATTGCATGTCTCTCTAAACAGATCTTAATGAAATAAAAACAGAAATCAAGAGTTATATGACTTCCAAAGTTAATTCCATCAATCTAGACACATCAAGGAAGTACTTACTAATTGTCATGGATTCTGGCACTGTGGCTGAAGGCAACATATTCACTTGAGCAGGAGGATTGATTTCCGCTCTAGTCATAAAAGTACAATTTCATCAACAAATAAAAACAAAATTCTGAATTCAAAACTTAAGAAAAAAAAGCATTCCAGGAAACAGAATTGTCATCATATTCACCCATATTCAACCAAACACATTAAAGGATAATTGAACAGTTTGTCAGAAGTCCAAATTAAGAATGCACACAACTACATCCAAATCAACAGGCCATAGAGAATACAGTAAAAAAGAACATAAACAAAAACATAAAATCACCCTTCAGAAACAGGAGGCAAAGTCTGCCTGTTATTTGCCATGACTGCATGGCTTCTTCAAGATAACAAGGAGAAGTTCAATATATGAAACGATGCAAAAAAGGGAAGCATAGGCTTTTGCATTTGTCTTTCCAAACATTCACAAAAGCACCCTGATGAATAGTTTGTTTTCCAGTACTGAGAAGCTCTGCGTTAGGTAACAATAGTAAATTGACAGCAAAGAGAATGAAGATTTTCTTCTAAGAAAACGTATTTGACGCATACCTGTAATGAAGGTCAGATCTTCTCGGAACCAGTTCTACTGCATGAACAACATGCTCATGCCCCTCTCCATTCTCCAAGTTATCTAAAGTAGAATGCACAAGCATTAGCCTTCTTCAGTTAATAGTCCTTTAAAAATAAAATAAAAACACAACCAGAAGGAAGGCAGTCACATTTTTAACTAGAAATACTCATCTTTACTAAAGCTTTTAAACACTTGAAATTCCTTCTCCAAGGTTAGCTTCTGCACACTCACACTCAATACCAGGATTGTAAAGTCCCTTAGAAATACAGCCACTAGTTTAGAACAAAATAGTATTGCACAATTCCTAAGTTATAATTTAGATGTACATTTTACACTTATAACAATGCCGTAAAGCTGTGAAGAGACTTCTTACTGAAGTTATTTTTGCAAGCTCCAGGAATTTAACAGTCATATGACATCTGATACTCATTACAAATCCATTTGTGACTTGCAGGAAAGAATTTGCGGTTAGAACATGAAACTTTGTAAAGACAGCTGTCCTGTGTGCATTCCCAACAGAGCAACATTATTCGAATGCCACTGAAAAGATTCTAAGTGGTCGCTGAAATGAGAATACATATCCAAAGTTTTATGAAAACAAAGTTTCATGAACAGCTTGCAAAAATGTTAACTCAGGGAAGAGGAGAGAGGAGGAGGAAGAATTTTCTAGCCAATCACTCCCTATCCCGTATATAAACAAGTAACAGCTTCTATTTAACTTCATCCAATATTGGACGCTTCCTCCAATCTGTCAAAATTAATTTGAATTGAAATTCTCCAAAACACTTGCAGCTTCTTCCAACTTTGTGATATCTTGAAAACAAATAAGGATTCTTTCTATTCAAAACATACTAAACATTAATAAAAATCCACACAAAAGACCATAGCTTAATCCCAACCAAACTGTAGTTTATTTTTACATTGATAAATCCTCCTCAAGTATATACTCAAATGAAGAACCCCGATTCCAATCTAGAATAAATTTTAATTGAACCTCCCATCCAGTTGTGCAAAATCTCTTATGTCCTTACAATCCCATTATTTCCTACCATTGTCCCATGTTAGAAATTCTGTTACAAAAATTGATGACATTTGGTAAATTAAAATACTTACCCGTTTGGGAATAAGAGCCAACGGCACTGACAGGAAACAGAACATCTGAGTCATCATTCAGGACCTGCAGAGGAGTCCAACTGCATATCTGAGAACTGCATGTGCCTATTTGATGAGGCCTACATTTAAAACAAACAAACAAAACCTATTTATACAGTCAACATTCGTGTTCACAACACTTGTATTTCTTTCAGAGATATCACTGCAAAAAAGAGAGCCTGCCTGCCAATTTCTTGGTTCAGACATACATAAATTCATTAAATATCAGCCCATTCCAAAGCAGATGAGACAAGCAGTGCTTGCCTCTTTCTCCAAAGGGATTTCTGTGTCAGAAATAAAGAGGGCATATTAGCATCAAAAATTTTTATCTCTCTCATTTTTTTCTTGTCTTGTTTAACTATCTACTCTGATGATAACAGGCTTACTCTGTTCAAAATATGTGGGTTTACTGTGAAGCCAAAATAGAGCTAATATCGTATTACTAATAAGGAAACTTCAAATAGGTCCAAATTATAGCCTGGCTGAATCATGGAACAATTTCAACAACTGAGAATTCAAGGAGTGAAATCACAAAATTTTGGTTCCCATTGGAACTTAGAAGCAAAACCCCATCACTGCAGCGGCCTAAATGGTGTAAAAATGGTGGGAAAGGGACAAAAAAAAAGAGAAAATCTATAGTTCAGTTACAGAAATTTGCCAGTGCACATGAAGGAAGGAAGGAACAGGGGAAGGATGGAAAATTTATCACTGGCTCCTGCAACATTACTTACTTTTCAGAAGCTTCTGTTTCACCTTCTGTGCCTTTATTTCCTAACATTTTTCCATATAGCTCATCTTCATCTTCATCATCAATGCTCTTCACATCTAGTTTCTGGTATTCATATTCTCCATTCATGAATACAGAATCGCTCTTCCATGAATTGTTACTTCCATTCCCATTCAAATTTTTTCCAAGAGTGCTTTCAGACGAGGGCAGTACAAATACCGAAGATCTCTCCACACTCCCTTCTGAACTTTCTCCTGTAATCAGAGTCTTTGTGGTATCCCCCAAATTTTGCTCATCATCATCTTCATCAAATGAGATAATATTTGTCACTCTCTTCTTCTTTTTTCGATCCTTTTTACATTTCAAATCTAGTAGCAACATAAAGGTTTACATACTTAAGAAAGAGGAATCCAGATTGTATACAGGGCCACTGCTTGAAGATTACAAAATACAATTTTTATCCAATATATATAAAACCAGACATACGGTAGTGTATTTCTGACTCATAAAGGGACAAAAGAAAACACATTTTAAATCATTATAAGTTTCTGAATGACACTTAACACAGCAACAATGCTTACCAGCATTGACATTCTTTGAGAGAACAGGAAGCGGGTCAGTTTCTTGATCAGGTTTTATTAGAATTGAGACAGCAGATGATGCAGTTATCTCTCTAAGAAGACTGCTAACACCCTGAGTGGATTCTTTCAATAATGAGGTTACATTTTGCGTCGATTCCTTTAACAAATCAGACACGGTGGGTGTACATTTGCTCTGCCCATTTAAGTCCTTATTATCAATGTTGATTGCAAAAAGAATGGAGTTCAGACCTTCAGATGAAAGAAAGGGAGAAAAAAAGAAAAGACCAAAACCCACTACGTACTTTGGACAAAACTTGCAAAGGTAGAACCTAAGGATTAACGAATCTATAACATAAAACATTTTTCCAAAAAAAAATTCCCACAGTTTTCTATACATGAATTCTTATTCTTTCATGTACCATTGTTCTTTTTTTGACAATACTCAAGCTGATGCAACCGGTTCTGAATTTATCCTGATGGCTGACCAGCTGCGCACTAAACAAGCAGTAAGTTCTGTGAACTTATTTATTTATAAACTTTTATTTAAACCCATTTCACTGCAACTTTAGTATTTGCTGGTTCCTATATTCTATTAAAAAAAGCTCCTGTGAACCCTCTCGTGCAGAAGAGAGTGTGTGACCACTTGCTCTAGAAAAGTAAAGTATCTGTTATCATTCCTTATTTTTATTCTCCTCCCACATATTTACTTATAATTTAAGTCTTACTGTAGAAGTCTATTATTGCTCGTTTCTAGCCAGGAATAACTCATTTTATTTTCTCTAAAATGAACTATTTTCCAAGAAAAGTTAGCCGTGACTGATGAAGAGTTAGAAATCTAATGTGAAAAACTTTAAGTGTAGGAAGGCCAGACAGCGTTTTAACAGTTCATAGCATAAATTGGCATAATACCTTGACTACTCAACCTGAATGTAACTCTGAGACACATTCTCCACATAAGCACAGTGTGTCAGAAAAGCTCATCACAACAAGAAACAGACATAACATCCCAAAATGGCACAGTTTTCCAAGAACAGCAGCATTTGAGAGAAAGTCTTACCAGCTGCCATCGTAGGTATCATACTAGAACGCTCCTCATCCATCATAAAAGACCAGTCTTCATAGAAGACACTACAATTTGAAAGGAGGAAAACAAATTAAAAGGAATATGCAGTTCTATATTAACATATATTCCACTTGTGAAAGGCATGATATTATTTACCTCTGATATTGTTTAGCTACAGAGTGCTGTAAAGACTGAAAAGGAAAAGGAGGCATTAACAAGATCAGTTCTCGTGATAATCTCATCCAGTACAACCATTAATTGATGCAAATGGAAAGAACGCCTTTATGGTGAATCCACTGGACTCGATGAAGCTAATCAGTTACTGATACAAAAGGAAAATAACCCCAAATTTTCAAAAAGAAAAGGAGCTGAAGATATGAGGAAAAAAACTCAGTTAAGCATGAACTTAAAGGCAATTTGCACATCCAAAGTACAACAGGATTTCACAACTCATGGTAAATTTTCCTCAGTAACTCTTTAACAAAAAGGTTCGCAAACTGGCAGAAAACCATTTTGAAGTGATCTGCAGTAGTAGCTACTTATTGCTTGACTGCTGGAGCTTTTCAATTATAGATGAGCATCTCCAATAAGGCAACTGCCATTGATGAACTGATAAGATCAAGGGTGCGATCGTGTACTATTTTAATGGAATGAGATAGGCATCTCAAAGCGCGGTGTCATGGTCTCGGTGAAAAGAACTGCTGAAAGAATAAGGAAGGGAGTTAGGAAAGAGTACGGAAATGACAATGAGCATAGAAGCATATATTCTCACATGCTAGAATGAAGCCTGTTTCAGGTGGCACAATGATACAGGCATAGGCCTCTATCTGAATGGCTGCCAAAATTTCAGAAATTAACAGAAGAGAAGTATGAGGTTAAGTGGCTTCACTAGCATGGCAATTAATACAAGGTATTATTACAGCCATGGTTTTCAGTTGGCTTGTTGGTTTTTTTCAGCATCGGTACTTCATTTGTCAACACAATTCCTGCTTTACAAATGAATCAAATACCATACCTGAGTCGATTCTTATCTGCAAGCAGCATATGAACATATCTTTCCAGGGAATGTTCATTTAATGCACAGCGCAACCAAGCTCGGCCTCTACCAATATCTGTCGTAATTGTCTTCAGAGAGTAAAACCGCTGCAGTTCATGTTTATTCAGAACTTCTTTCACATAGTACCAAAACACAGGCTCTGAAATAAAAAAGTAAAAATAAAAATTAAAAAAAAACCCAAAAAAACCACACTAAGCTATTGCAGGAATAACCTAGAGCTCGTCTAAATCAAACAAATGTGCAATCCATACGAGCCATTGAATTGACAGTGCAAAATCAAAAGTGTACTTTGCTGAACTAGGACCTCATAGGCACAGTTAACATGCAAACAATAAGAAGGTCCACAGAACATACATTCAACATCATGTGTTGTACTCCTTTGGCTTCAATTTATTTGATCTGCAACTCAAAAATAAAATGCATGTGTATTTAAAAAAAGCATTCCTTAAAATGCCAAATGTGTATCATGATGATAGTGATTTAATAATTTCATTGTGTCTTGTGA
Source organism: Phaenicophaeus curvirostris (assembly GCF_032191515.1). Taxonomy (NCBI): domain Eukaryota; kingdom Metazoa; phylum Chordata; class Aves; order Cuculiformes; family Cuculidae; genus Phaenicophaeus; species Phaenicophaeus curvirostris. Next base: position 966,491 of record NC_091407.1, read on the forward strand.
ACAAGAAAATTCATTCTTCTTTCTTGCTAAAGCTCAAAACAATACTAAAGTAGGAACAACGGCCCAACTATTAAGCACCCTACCAACAGCCTGCATTTTGGCACATAGCTTAAAACTTCCGTTAGAAATTACATTGCTTGCTTGCAGTTACCAACTGTTTAAAATAGAACAGTTACAACTAACAAATTACCTGTTTCAGTTTTACTGGAGAAACCTGCTGCCTGTTTGATCGCTGCTGCTGTTAATGCTAATCCTCGGCTCCTCCTCAGACCATGCTGAAACACAGCTTCAAATTGAGCACACAAACAAGTGACCCTGCAAAGGAATTTTTAAAGAAATTATGCAAAAAGAACAAGCTGCTGTGTTTCTGCAGAGCAGGTTTATTTAAATCTCAGACTAGACAAGGTAAAGATGAACCATTATATGTAGTGAAAGAACCCTTGCATGCACTAATCTAGTAATTTGCAAACAGTATAATCTACTTACCCTCCCAGTCTCATCATGACTATCCAAAGCTGGAACGCAAATTACATTTCCAAAGAATTGGCAATCAGTTTGAGGAACCATCTGCACCTGCTATAGTGATTGTTAGTCACAATATTTCTGCACCAGACTACCTGCTTTTCATGTAATACAGTTACATTTTCATCATTATACTTTGTACTACACATGCAAGGAATGATTTTCTGAAAACATGCTATAACTTCCTATACAATTAACAGATAAATTCGTTAATTTGTATTAGTAGACTATAACTCAAGCCTAGGAAAACAACTAAACATAAATTTTAATGTCCTTCAAAAATCCTACAGATAGGAATACTAAAAAAAATATTTTTCCAGAGATGTGTGGAATCCTAAGGTTTTTATGTTTTTCTCAATAATACTATTGATATATTTCCTGATTTTCTTTTTAAACATAACCCAGTTAATAAACAACTTTTCACATAGGTAGAAATATTGTAAAACCAGTAAAGCTTTAAAATTCAGCACATGAAAGAAAGGAATATTATTGTAACCTACAGGGAATGTAAGGCTTAATGTGTAACACACACAAATGGAATCTGTTTGTTTGAAAACTTATTTTTCCATAAGTTTTATTTATGCCATTAAATAAAAAATACTTAGTCTTTTAAAAGTTTTCACCACGCTACTTCAACAGAACACTAATTCTCTAACGCTGCTGAAGCAGCCAAGGGCAGGACAGAACAGCAGCAGCAGTCAGGCAGGTTTAAGCTGCCATGGGGTAGAATTAGCCTGGAATTTTACACACAAGTAATGCACGGGAGCTGCTCCTGAAAGCAGATGGGTTTTCCCTCTCATTCCTTGTTGCTTCTTCCTCCTCTTCCGCACTTCCCATTGCAATCTTCCCCTCCTTGCAGCAACCCTTGCATTCACCAGACGTTACCGATTTAACTCACTAAAATGGCAGAAAGTTACCCTTTGGCACTATTTCTTCTTTTATTAAATTAAATCAGAGGGGACTGGATGATCAAGCCTTGCTTAAGAAAGGTGGAAGGGAGGATTACTGAAGTAAGGGACTTTGAAGAGATAAATGAACCCACCCCTTCAGGAGCAATGAAATGTTACACTGCCTTTCCAGAAGACACTAAAAAACATACTTAGACATGTTCTTAAAGACTGATTTGGAAGGGGACTGGAAAGAATTATATGCAACATTTATAAATAGTCAAAGGATAATTAACTACTTTCCAAAAGGTAGACTCAAACCTCAAGGACATAAGAAAAAGGACAAACAACTGCATTTAATCCTGGTGTTTTATTTATCCAATATCATTCAACAGGACAGATTCTGAGAAAGACTCAATAGGATACAAAATGCACTGCAGTTTCTGTCCGCCAGTCATCTTCTTAAAAGCCTTAGAAGCCAATATGCCACATTCAACAACAAATGCAACTAACAAGAATTAAATGACAAATTTTAAATATGTCAGGAATAAGAAAAAGTAAAAACGAAAATTTTCGTAATGATTAGGTGTCAAACCTACTTGAAGCAAGCGTGAAGCTTCACAGAACACAGGTGTATGGGTAATAAATATGCATTTGTTTTAAAAGAGGTTTTAGGGAAGACAGGTTCTCCCAATCTCAAGTTCAAATCTCAGAATTCAATGCTTTGTCATGAATTCTGCAGCCACTTAAACACTTGTAACTTCATACCGAAGAACAGTCTTTGTTAAACTGCCAAATTTATAAAAAGGTGAAAAATTCAGAGTCCTCTGTCAGTTTTTGGGTAAACAAGGGGAACTGGAGTTTTCTCAGCATGTCAGCTATTTTGTGCCATACATTTTATGTCATTATGACACATAATCTAAGCAAGTTTAAAGTTTCTTAGACTATTTTACCTGCTATCAGAGTCTGAAGCAATTTCTTTTCTTCCTCCAAACCGTATTTGACACTGCAATAAACAGATTTTAAGAGATTTTTGTTTCTTAAAATATTCTGAAGCGTTTCCATTTAAGAAACAAAGTCATAACAAAAAAGAGGAAGCAGCACAAAGTAAAGCATTGGCAAATACAGCCTGCAACCAAGAAGGGCTTTACAGCATCATGTTCCACTAACAGGCTGCTCTTACAGTTCAAATACATTCTTGCTAGCCAGCACACACCTGCAAGTTCTTCAATAAATTTAAAATTGAGAAAAATTACTACCTCAGAGTTTTAAATGTACATCTACAAAAACAAACACTGCTCCTATTCAGCTTAGTGCTACAATTAAAGAAGATGCTTTATAAAACGTGTCATTGGTTTACTTTTGAGGTATTATGGCTCCCAAAATCTCCTAAGTCGAATCCGGCCTATGAAATTCTACTTGCTGAACTTCATGTTAATGCAACACACATACATACATAAATAAATCCCATCTTTACCTGTGTTTTAACCATTCACTAAAATCCTAGTGTAAAGATAAAAAGCTTCTACTGTAAAACGTTAACCAATGCAGTACACTACAATTTTGTTCAGATATGTATTATAAATATGTATTTATAATAATACATAATCCATAACTCTACATTATATGTATTTACTATATATATAAATATTACAAATTAAATCAGTCATGACCAAGAATTTTAAACAAACACTGAACAACAGTTGTTTTTTAGGAGACACAAAAACTCAGTAGTACTCTTTGAAAGACAAGATTTCTTCGTGTCAGTTAAAGAGTAGAAAAAAAGGACAAAGACAATCCCTGCTAGTACTGACAACTCAGTGAAAGTGCAGCGTAGAAATACATATTGGATTTCTCACCTGTTTAACTGCATCCAGTAGCCGCTCTAGAAGAAACTGTCTTTTAGTGTCATTGCTTTGTGAGCCTGTAATTAAAAAAATATCATTCTAAGGTAAATAGGTTGTTAGGAAAAACACATTCAGGCCAACATCAGTGCTCTGAAAACTTTCTTCCCATGCCAATTACTCCATTAAATTTATTAATGATGTTTTCTTCAAATAAAATTATGCAGAATAAGCTTGTGGTTTCAGATTTCAGGCAGAACTTTAATATACACAAAGGCTGTTTGAAATATCATCTAGAGCCTTAAGTAAGATTTTCATCTCATTATATAAGGTACATTGCTGCAATATCGAGTATATTCATCGTACAATTGCATACAATCAGGACAGCTTGCCCCTAGCTCCTTCGCACAACCACCTCTGGGGCCGTGCTGCAAGCTGAAATTGATCCAGTTAAGTGTGCAGTTTTTTTATTAAACTTTTGGTTTGGTTGGTTGGATTAGGTGTATGATGGAGCTCGCACTCAACCCCATAAACATCCATACTGGGACAACCACCAGTGCAGTATATCATCATATCACAAGAAATAAATGGAAAACGAGAAAGAGCAGGAATATCTTCTTACTGTCAAACAACCTTACTGCAGAAAGTCAGGTGCACAGAGAAATTGTTACAATAGATTCCTTAAAATTTAACTACCAGCATAGCTCTCCCTGAACAACATCTACAAAGTCTAGTTTGTTACTACACAAGCCACTACAGGAAATAATCTTTAACTTCTCAATCGTTTCAACAACAAAGAGCATAATACTTCGCTTGTCAGAACGTACTTTGTAAAATCTATTGTCTAATTAACCTACGTCACCTCTATCATGTCTTCATTCTGATCTTAAATTCAAAATAGCCTTCACAAACCTCTGTGACCCCTCTGTAATTAAAGTCAGTGTATTCTTTTCCTCTCAAAGAACATACAATTAATAGACGCACAGACAGGAAGTCAAATTATCAAAACTCTGCATAAGCCAGTTCCTCCAGATGCTGAAAAAAAAGCCCAACCAAACATCACAGAACAAGCCCTCTAGAAAACAGAGATGACAAAGATACGTCTCTGTCACTGCCCAGCACTGTGAGGTCCCAACCCCGCAATTTCCTGCCTTCACAATCCCATTGCTCCTAAACCACCAGGAGACAGAATTTGTCCTACTGAAATTATTCTGCCTTTATTTCATTTTAAATATGTGATTAAGAGAAGAAAAAAACATCAGTAAGTCTATAATACACAATGACAGAAATCAGAAAACAACAGGAAAAATGTGCAAATACAGCTGCTAGCCAGGCTTCACAATGCTTACTTCAGCTGATTACAGTGGATTTTCAAGAAGTTATACTTCCCATTTTGAACTCTGACTCCAACTGTGCAGACATGTGATGTAAGAGGTTTAATTTAGTACTGTTAATGAAATACTCCAACGTGTGCAAACTCAGGTGGAGTTGCAAATAATGTTCAATACTATTAAAGGATCCTAGAAACAAATCCTCTACCAAGTAGGTTTTATTATAACTTCCAAACAACTATGCCAGTTGCGCCACTGTGAAGATAAGGTTAAATTCATATAATCCCTACTGCTTCATTTTCTCCTCCTTCACAGATTACAGTTTTAGTCAAATATATTCAGTGCTCTTACCATGCACTGCCAAGAGATACATGCCTACGCATTTAAACGCCTTATAACAAATCACATAACCATAAGATAAGGAAAACAATTAAACCTCAACTTTTACTACAGTCCCTCATGCACAACAACACTGAATAAACACAAACCTGCAGATTTTCTCCTTCAAAACTCAATACTTCTACAGTCTTATGGTGTCCACACACCTGCGACAACAGGCATAAAAGTAGCAATTAAGTGTGATCAATTGATTTACAGACTAATGGTATATTACAAACTGATCAAGATACCCTTCTACTGATTCAGAATAGTGGTAAAAACTGCAGTAACGCAAAAACAAAACACAGAACGCATAAAAACAACATTACACAGAAAAAGGCTATATTTAGACTATTGCAATAAAAAAGGAAGTTCATACTTGAGCCTAAAAATAATTGTGTAAACATAAGATTGCAAAAACTAAAACCTAAAAAAGACTCCTCCCATCAACATCTACTCAGTCAAAAAGGGTACTGAAGGTATTAAAAATAACTACACGGTGAGGCTTTATGCCACAAGAGATGCCACCTTGCCTTTTGAGTCACAGAATTCAAACAGGCTTCCCAAGGACGAGTTGCCTAGGAAGATCTAGGCTCTCATTTGCACTAACTTGCACAAGCTTGGTCCCAGCCTGAATGCATCATTGAAAGGCTGGGGTTTTCCATGTCAAACTGCTGACTCTCAAAACTCAGAATTAGCATTTAGTCTACATTGTATCAAGATCTAAAACATATGAGAAACTTTCATTTCCCACAGTTTGAAAGATTTGACTGCTAACTGCATTTTTCACAATACTAATTCAGTTTTCCCCACAATAATCCTTTTTCCCCCTTATCTCTTCTTGTACAAAAGTCTTTTGTTTTCTACTTACCACAAAGGTGAGAACATTGAGAGAAAAACACAACTAAAGTGTTTTCATTTCTCATTTACTTTTCAGAAATTACTGCCATCCACAAAACTTGTGGCATTTAGTTATGTCAGTTAACTTGTCAACTTTTTTTCTAACTGTCTTTAGCAACAGATCTCACCACATATCAAATCAGAGCAGGAGAGAAATAAACAATCTAATTTTCAAGTACGCAGTGTCGTACGCAACTTCCATCGCTGAAAGGATATAAGCTCCTGGCAGCTGAGGGAGAAACTGCTGCACACGATAGATGAAACAAGGTATATATGGATGTTAAGGGATACTCTTGGCTTGCCTTAAAACAGAACCTGGCTGCAATCTACAACAAACACATTAGGGAACAAGGAACAATAAGAGCATTTTAAGGAGCTCACAAGTGGCACTTTTAGAATCACAAAATGAAAGCAGCTTAGAGGGAACTTACAACAGCTTGAAGTCCAGAGCATCACAAAGCCTCTATATAAATGGAATCGCTTTACTGATTGAACACAAACCATTTATCAAATTCAGGAACCTGCCACCGTGAATGTGACTGGAAACTGAGAGGAATATTTTGTAACATGCTGTGATCCTTCCCATATTGTCTGAGGATTAGAATCACAGAATCATAGAATCATAGAATAACCAGGTTGGAAGAGACTCACCGGATCCTCGAGTCCAACTGTTCCCATCAAACACTAAATCATTCCCCTTAGCACCTCGTCCACCCGTCCCTTAAACCTCTCCAGGGAAGGTGAATCAACCCCCTCCCTGGGCAGCCTCTGACAGTGCCCAATGACCCTTTCTGTGAAGAATTTTTTCCTAATGTCCAGACTGAACCTCCCCTGGCAGAGCTTGAGGCCATTCCCTCTCGTCCTGTCCCCTGTCACTTGGGAGAAGAGCCCAGCTCCCTCCTCTCCACAACCTCCTTTCAGGTAGTTGTAGAGAGCAATGAGGTCTCCCCTCAGCCTCCTCTTCTCCAGGCTAAACACCCCCAGCTCCTTCAGCCGCTCCTCGTAAGGCCTGTTCTCCAGCCCCCTCACCAGCTTTGTTGCTCTCCTCTGGAGCCTCAACATCCTTCTTGTGGTGAGGGGCCCAGAACTGACCCCAGGATTCGAGGAGCGGCCTCACCAGTGCCGAGTACAGAGGGAGAATTCATTCTGTTCAAAACAAACCCCTTGGAAGAATTTACTAAAACACCTTCTCCTCAAGGAAAAACCAAACAAACCCTTGCCCGTGTGCTTTCAGACGCAGTCAGCACCACTTATCCTTTACATTTACTGGAAAATTCTCTTCCAGTGCCTTCCTCTACCGGGTAACTCCCGGCTGCCCCGCCGAGGCAGCGATGCCTCCTCCAGGCGCGGAGGTTACGGTCCCAATTCACGCCGCTACAAAGCTCTGCGATACTCCCCTCGCTCAGGGCTCCGCGCAGCCACAGCCCGAGGCAGCGGCCCCGGCCCGCCCCGAACGCCGCGAGGCAACAGGGATGCTCCCCGCGCCCCTCGCGCTCGATCTTTGTCCGCATCGTCCCTCAACCCGCTCTCTGCGGGGCGGGCACCGGGAGGGGAGCGGGGCCCCGACTCACCGCTCATGGTGGCCGCGGGCCCGGCTCCCGCCGCCCCCGGAACCCGCCGCGCCGCCCCGGAACGTAAACACGGGGCCGCGCGCCGCCCGGCGGGACCGCGAGGACGCGCGCCGGGACACGCCCGCCGCCCAGGCCCCGCCCCACCCGGGTTCCCGCCCCGCAGGCGGCTCCCCCCGCAGGCCCCGCCTCCTCCGGGCGTCACCCCGCAGGCCTCGGCCGCTCCCGGGACAAGCTCCGCCCCCCTGGCCCCGCCCGTCGCCCCTCCCCGAGCCGCGGGCACCCTTGGAGTCACAGAACGGCTTGGGCTGGAGGAGACTTTAAAGCCCATCCAGCTCCAGACCCCCCGAGACGGGCAGGGACACCCCCCACAGCCCAGGCCGCCCCAGGGCCCCCAGCCCGGCCTCGGGCACCCCCAGGGCCGGGGCAGCCGCGGCTAACCTGGGCCAGGGCCGCATGAAGGAAGGAATAAATCATTATGTTAAGGGAATTCATTAGCGTAAGCAATAATAAGAATAATAAGCATCAAGTCCTGGCCAGATTGCGGTTAGGAAGAATGGGATTGTAACAGGGGTTTAGCTTGTTCACGACAAGGAACAAATCAAGTATTGAAAGGACAGTCCCCAGCAGGAACAAAGGACCGACCTGAGCTCACCAAGAGGAAGGAGATAAGATAAAGACCATCTAAGGGTTCTGAAGACACAAAGAAACTCTGATGTGCATACAAGAGTGGGTGAAAAACAATGGACGTGCAACATGTCTCCATGAATCTATATGGAGATGTATGTTTAACCAGGATAAAGGTCATGTAACCAGACTCAATAGTTGGACACATTAGGTGGATTACTCCACGCATATACCGGCACCATTTATTAGAAGAATACCCACTTGATACTCAAATTGGCATCAATTATTGAGTTTGGTTTTCACAGCATCAATTTTGGCACCCCAGATGGGACCACTCTCATCGTGAAGCAATTGCTCCTTACATCCAGTCTAAATCTGCCCCCCTCCAGTTTATACGCACTGCCCCCCACCCTGCACAACAAGCCTCTGTAAACAGTCCCTCCCCAGCAGAGAAGTACGGGGCAAAGGGAGGGTGCGAAGAACAGGGATGAAGTGCCCTGTACTGTCACATGTGCTCTAGGAGTGAAAAACCCCGAGAAATTTCCATTCCAAAAACTGGGACAGAAATTGTGAAACCTCCAATACCCAAAAATGTCAAAGTAATGCAGTAAATTTCCTAAATGATGCAGACTTGCTGTAAGGCAATGGCTTGCCAGCTGGCACTCGTCCCCACACAGCGCTGTGTCTGCTGCACGCTGCTCCGCGCCGTGTGGAGCAACGCAGTGTAACCTTTTTCACATGAAGAGCTCCTGCGTGAAGTAGTAATAATAAACTTACAGCGCTGTGTGGCCAGACTGACCCAGCTGACTCGTATCTGGCCCAGACTTTTGTGCTCAGCCTCCCAGCGGTGCTGCGGTAGCGATCATCCATACATTCTGTGTGATGATTTACTGGTCTTAAAACGTTTCAATTCATCATTCGTGCAAAAGCCTGGAAAAGAAAACCATCTACAAATAAAAATATTGCTGTTGCCATTTTCCAGGAACAAATAAAGAAATACATCTCATGTCAGGAAAACACCTTCTATGCTTGGCAGGCAAGGTGACAAAAGTATTTTCCTAATTTTAGGCCACACGGTAGCCTAGCATGACTGTGTCTTATCAGCAGTACCTGTTCATATAATATGGGTAAATAAAAATATTAATAAAATAGAAAGAAGTCTTTCCAGAATACAGTCTGTAAAAGGCTTGGCACTTAAAGGAAAGTCAGCACCATCAGGAAATACATTCAGCTTGCCGGTATGGTGCTCCACAGCACCACTGGCACCTCAGTGTGACCCAGAGCTGATATCTGAGCAGGGGAAGACTCCACGCGCTGCACAGGCACACAGCATTACAACATGCCTATTTCAAGCATCAGAGAGGCTATTTGAAATTATTCTTTACAAGGCTGGGGATGTAATGTGATTCTTCGTTTCTGTTTCTTGGTACATCCCTTGAGTACCATCAAGCAATTTCTGGCGCAAAACCCGAGTTTAACATAAAACGCATATTTAGAAACTTGTTTATTTGTATATATCCAGTGTAAGTAGATACAAACTCTAAAAGCCATCCTACATAGGGACTTTCAGGAATTAAAAATTCCAGTAACTAGTTTAGTACCTGAGAATAAGGTAGAAACACTTGACCAAAGAGATAAAATAATTAGAAATAATATGACAACATATTGTCATACTGACAACATGAAAGCTCAACGGAAGATATATATGGATGATGTACTAGCCTTCTCCACTGACAGCAAGTTTTTAAGATTAATAGCTATACTGGAATAATTCATTTATTATTATGCAGTAAAAATATACTTCTCTCACCTAGCACCCAGAACATAGTTGCAATAATCAAAAGATTTTGTGGTAACTAGAACAGTCGCTCCTTCTTCTGTAGCTGGTAATGGAAATGAAGTTTCACAGCCTGTCTGAGGTTTTACCAAACCACAGTCGCTGCAAGTGCATTCTTCCACTGAATACATTAATGTTTCACTTTGAAGTGAGTATCTAATTCCTTCTGTATTCACACAGCTTTCGGTATTAGCCTTGAGAATATTATTCAGCTCCACAGAAGAGTCTGTAAATATACAGAAGTTAATTCAGTACATACATCACACTGTACCAGATGGTTAAATTCCTGAATTTCATTTTGTTCCAGCTATGTTTTTAACCTCAGTGCAAGTTTTAAGGTATAGTGAAAGTTTTAAGATGTAGTTAGGTAAGACAATCTTCTGTTCTATGACAACATATACTCTACACTTTAGGATAAGCATTTAAGTAATCTGACACATATTTTCTAAGCAGTTAATATTTATTGGCTGAACACTTCACAAATACCAGTATTTGTAAGATGTAAAAATAACTTCATTTTTTTCACCTTCACAAATATACCACATACACTTCTCACAGGGTGGAATATTAAGTAAAATCACTTAATGTCTTATAGAATGGAAAGCCAGTATGGAATGTGTATCCTATACCTGGGTAGAATTCCTTTTGCATTCAATGAGAAGAAGATGAAACCCCTATAAATATCTTCTGCTACTGAGGGTTCATAATTTATTTCTCAAACACCACCCAGTAAGCTGTGTATGAATATGCAACGAAAAAACCTTGACAAGATCAAGAACCAACAAAGAAAGATTACTGCTTTTACAATTTATCATCTGGATATTTTATTCCCAAATAACTTTAATAACTTTGTTGAGACTGTTCGAGGAATACAAAATGATCCAACAAAGCCAGTTATCAGAATCTGGAATAATAATTACATTCAGAGTTAATACATGGTAAGATTAACTAAAAGGTACAATGATTTAAAATTATTTTATAAAGAATCTTATTTATTTACCTGTGTTTTTCAGTTTTTCTTTTAGTTGCTTTAGGTGCTTCCATTTAAACAAGACCATGAAGGTGAACAGAGTGAGCATTAAAATTACTCCTAAGCCCAACCAAATCCAAAGAACTCCACCTGAATCAGTACCTTATGAAATAAGGAAGATGGAGTAAATTAATTCTAAACAATAACCAATGAACAGTAAACATGTCCAACACATAAAACTTATTGCCTATCAAGGGAGCAACTTCTGTTTCCCTTAAGTCACAGTTCAAGTAAAGCTTGAGAGCTTTACAATTTTACTCTTCTTAACATACATATTTGTACAGTGTCTAATACTTTTGAGCCCATACATTATTCTGATATACTCTTTCCAGGTTTTAGATTTCTTTAAGCTTCTATGTTTACAATTCTTCGTAAGATACAACATGAAGATGTCCAGCATAGCCACAAAGTATTGCAGAAATATTACTTACTCTCATTGCAGTAGTTTTCACAAGAAGGCGGCGGTGTATTAGAACATCGAAGATGACAAGGCTTGCAAGAGAGCAGCAAATTATCAAAGTATTCATTTTTGGGGCAGTGGGCCATCAGAGTCGGTAATTATCAAACCGTAAAGCCAAAGAATTGTTAAAGAGTGAGGATCATCTACAAAGGGCTTTTCAGTTCTCAGTTTTAGGAACAGCTTGCAATAACAGTTAGACTTCCCTTACAGCTCCACTACAGAGTATCACGTTAAATAAAAGGATTGAACTCTGAGGCCCCCAAGTAATTACTGTTCTTTTTTTGGCAATTCACAATTGTAGAAAAAACGAACAGCTGTGCTAAGATAAGTTTCAATGCAAGTTTTGTCTGAAACAGAAAATGGTTATTTATAGAAGACATTTCTTGAACAGGTGCTAAGCATTACAAACTGTAGAAAAGCAAGAAGATCGCCAAACAGGAGTTCATAAAAATTGTTCTTGCTTTAGAATTTTGTGGGGTTTTTCATAGTGATGGGCCGCAGTAACTGTGTTTTCCTGTAATGTCAAACTATGCAATGCTTACTTTTTGTCCCAGTCCAAGGAGCTTAACATGGCAAAAAAGCAGAGGCAGGAGGCACAGCAGTAATGAGATATGACTGATTCAATTTCTGGGTTTGCCACTGACTTCTTGTTCTGCAACTCGAGACAACTTCCTTCTCACCCATTTCCCTGGATGGACAACAATATTTAGAACACATAGATTATGAAATAATTACCTTTTGTAAATTAATGGGTTTCTGATTTTGAGTGAGATACTGTAAAAGTACAAGTTCAACATTACTTCATGATTGCATAGTATGAAATACATCTAAGACCTTCAGTCATAAGAGAAAGACAAAATCTAGAGATTCAGATACTGGGATATTGCTCATCAGTTCCAAATTAGCCTCATTTGCCGACTCTGTTAGGTTTTGGTCAACATTTTTCTTGGTTCACTTCTGGGATTTTAGCTGGGTTTTTTTTGCTTATAACCATATTATACAAGAACTTTAACAAGATTACATTCTTATCATGAAAGAAGACATGTATGAATATTTTATAATTTTGATTCAAAGCATCTGTATTTTTTCCTTATTTTTCTGTATGTGGAATTGTCACTGTACCAAAACTGCAGTACCCCACATGGAAAAACAGGTGAGTCCTGGATTTCCTTCTTGTTGCAGAGTGTATAGGACACCTCCTACCCAGGCAGGTGACGGGGTACACTGAGCATGCACAGATTTGTCTCTGTATATGCAGTGAGCATAACATTTCTGAAAATGTGTTTGATCTTCTCCCAGGAGAAAAAAAAAAAAAAGCTGTGATAACCAACTGACACAATGAAAAGAATTTGCTCGGCTTACTTGTACCTTGACTTTTTAATCTACGAGAAGTTATTTTAAATATCTGTCTATATATCTCCAGGTAGATATATAGATATAATATCCATCTATAATATCTATAATGTCCAGTAATACGTAGCAAGTTCCGGGAACTGCTTCTATCCAGTATCACTGCCACAGATAGATTAGAATTAAAGGCTTATTTATAGTTAAAGTTCTCCTTGACATAATTAAGTTAATTGCCTTTTTGACTACCAAAAGAGAAAAGCAAAATACTATCTAAGGAATTGTAATTTCACACCACATTACTACATATGAGACATATTTTCCCACTAAATGCACCATGTGGGACTCCACAAACTGTTTTTAGTGGAATACTCTAACAAAGCAATCTGTATTCTAGTCTCCAGCAGATGGAACTGCTTATTGTGGCTTCTGCACTTGTTTCTGTAGGCCAGGTACACAGCTACAGGCTTTCTTTTATATGATTTCTCCCTGTTCAAGATTAGTGGATAAATAGGAATTGATGAAATCCGATTTAGGTGTGATGAGAGAAAACATGGACCACGAGTGATGCCAAAAAATTGACTAGAAAGTCAATGCTGGTGCTGCCCTTGTCGCTGCAGCACAGCATCCTGCTGGCTTGCTTTGCCACAGCAGCACGCTGCACGCTCATACCGAGTTTGTTGTCCACCAGGACAAGAGAGCTGCTCCCCAGCTGGGTAGGTCCCAGCATGTGCCACACCTCTGGATTTAGTTTTCCCAGGTGCAAGACCTTACATTTGTAAGTACTGGGAAATAAGTGTAAAAAGAAAAGTGTGAACTGTGGAAACAACAGAAAAAAGAAAAGGAAAAAGAATTCTCAGCTTTACTTCTAAAATGTTTCAGTCTTACTCAAGAGTGACACCCAGGGACAATTTATAAAGCCTAGTATGAAATATACTTCTTGGCTCTACTAATGTCATAATCAACCACTGACAACTCCTCTGTGAAATTCGAATCTACATCTGGAAGCTGCAAAATATCTACTTGTTTTTTAGAAGAATAATTTTAAGATACGGTCATTTCTACTAGGGTATCAAACTATGGAACACAATTTCAAGAAATCAAATAATTTTTAATGGTGCAGGGAGTACAAGGCAGTAACAGCACAGTGAGTATTTTGGAGCTGTATACGCACAACCCCCTAGATTTACAGCCTTCTATCGCGTGAGCAGAAGACCTAGAGTTACATCCCACTCTAGCAGAATATGGGCTTACATTGAGCATCCAGACAGAGCGATTCCTGCCATGAACACAAACTTCACTGCTGGTTTCCTTAAACATCTGGACTTCCAGAAATCCTTGTCAGCGCCCATGATTAACATGTGTTAAGCTGGTATTACTGAAGTTACAGAAGTTAGTCACCTGAAAAAGGTAAGGAGAATGTTAGGCTTCACCATTACATTTCAAAAAAACTACTGTAAGTTTCAACACTGAAATAATAAAATGAAAACTCTAAACAGAAAAAAAAAAAAGCAAGTAACACCATTGTGTAAATAATTAAACATAAAGATTGAAATTCATCTCTCACAGAACAGTAGCTGGAGGTCTGTTTACCACACCAAACTTCAACAACAAAGCTTTGTTCTTATGCTGCTTTGGAGTTTCTCTGTTCGTGCTTGCGCCAGCTTTTTTGCCTGACTGTACTTCAGAAATTCTGCTGGCACAATTACACAGCACTTACCAAGAGAAAAGAGGGTATTCTGCTAGGACTGTAGCATTCCCTTCACAAACAGCATTAGCTAGGCTGACAAAGGAATTCTTCTGGCTGTATGGTTGCTTCTCCATCGGTCGTTTTGTGCTGGCACAGCTCTTCAGGGTAGCACACATAATTTTTTTTTTTCCACTCACTAAAGTAACTGACCTACACTGTCAAGTCTTACAGTACAGGCTTGGTCTGAGCCCTCTCCAGTTCTCTGAAGCTACAGACAGAAAAAAATCAAAAAAAAAAAGTCCCTTAAAATCATCTCATCTCAACAATCCTAAAAATCTGCAAGATCAATGTATATAAAAAAACTGCTTTTGCTCCCAGAAGTTACTGCACTTCAAGGAATAGCAGACTTCCAGACAGTTATCTCCTACAAAACTGTTAAAACTTCCTGAAGTGGTTGTTCTCAGAAATCCATATTTTGTTAAGTGTGCCCTTGAACTGTATGGCTGGGAGGAGATAATCTGTTACAGGAACAGGGTACACAGTGCGAAGAAACACAAGAAAGAGGTTAGTAAAGGATTCATCATGTTCATTATCTTTTACAAGCTGCACAGAACAATGCTGGGGTTTTTTTTTAGGCACGATATTATGTCATTTGGACACAGTGCAAAATCAAGAACAATGTGGATTTTGCCTGTTTGCTTCAGTGCATTTTAATTAGACCAGTGATTTGAAAAGGGTGATGTTGCTGTTGCTACATCTGGTATTTCCAAAACAGATTAAAGAACAAAACAAATGAAGAGAAAAATGTTCCTTAACTATAGTAATTAAAATAACAACAGTATAAACATTGACAACCAAATGTCAGACGATTTCTTTACCCCTTACTACACTCAAAGTCTACTTAGGTAGGAAATAATTTATGGAAAAGATTAGATGCATAGCACAGAAAAGCAGTGAACCCTGTGGGGAAAGACGATACCTTTTGTCTGGCGTTCCACATGTGCCAGCACAGTTATGCAATGACTAAGGACAATGCATAAAACAATAATTGTGCAAGCAAGTTTGTATAAACTAATACTTGCTGGAATGCCCGCGATATTTTTAAGGTGGTGCAATAGTTTTTTGCAGGATGTAAACTTAATTGTTTTTCTTCATTTCCTAATGTAAGCACTTACATTTTGTGTGGGAAATGTAATCTCCCGCATACTACTATTTTTGTGACTTAGCCGATGGACAAAACAAACTAACACTCATCAGTGGTGTATTGCCAGCAAGATTCGTGGAGGTACAAAAACAATAGATGTGCAGGAACACCTGGGAATGACGCAAAGTTCTTGGCATACACTAAGACCTAACTAGAATTTTTCTTCCGATAATTTTAACCAAATTCTCTAGCCATTCAGTGTTTGTGGATAAGTTTAGCTAACACATAATTACTTTATTTCAAATTCCCATCTACAGCATCACAGTGCCACTATGTGCTCTCTCTCAAGCCAGGAGGGAAATAGGAATTGATTTAGCCATCCCTATTGCATAAAAAATTCCCCATGCACATTGCCTTCTCTGGAATAAAAATACTGGTACAGAATAATTCTGGAGTAATTAGTCCTATTTAGAAACAAGCTTACTATTTCATTCTCACAATTTCATAATGAAGTAATTATTATATTTTCTGCAACACTGTTAACATGCTAACTAGCTAGAGAAAAACAGCTTTAAAAATCCCATGACACTGTTATTCTTTCTTCATAACAGTAACACCATTTTGCTTTAGTCATTTAGCTTTGGTAGCTAAAAGTTTTTGGAAAGGGAAAAGAAAGCATATGAAAATCCAACATGAAACTAGTTTTCTATTCCCACCTCCCTCGAGACAGACAGCCAGCATGTAAAACTTTCCATGTGAAACCTAAGTGTTGTAAAACTCTTCCCACACGCATAAGTCAGGAGATCTGGCCTAGAGATGTTAATGGAACCCAACAACGGACACGGCAACGCGAGCTTCTCCATACCAGGGAGTCACTCAGTAAGAAATGGCCTAAGTAAATAGCATGGAACATACCCTGCATTAACAACTTGTATTGATATTTTCAGTGCCGAGTTCCACATTTTTGTTATCTCACAAAAACCTTCTTCAATAACACAGTCTGGAACTATTATATGAGGTACAGCTGAACTTGATAGTGGGGATTCACCTGCTGCAGCTGCATTAGCTCGTAAGCCCCACTGTAAATCCTTAGCCATCTTTGCTGCATATTTTACCTTTATATCAAGCTACTAGACTGACCATTTGGTGGTGTCCAGTACTGCATGTTCTCTCTGTTACTTGTCTCCCAGTGGAACAATACCATCTTATAGCCAGTGGAAAAACATCTCCTGAGGATCTGGCACAGAAAAGCTATCATTGTTGCTCAGCCGACTCAGCATCCCAGCCCCTGAGATTCTCCAATTTGTCTCAGGTCACAAGAAACAAAAATATCCTCTGTTTTCACTTCTTACTTCCAGAGAATCTACGTATCTTAGACTTGTAATATTGACTCTCCACATCCAACACATTTCTTGGTGAAAAACAAATTTACTCTAACTAAGCAGGAGGTTACTTTTATAAGCAAAACTTTGCTAATAAAGATGAAAGCATGAACAGATGTCTGGATGGTATTCAACAGGATTTATTTTCAGCTGCTTCAGTATCTTAACTGACATGATACCTCCTCTGACCAGTCCTATACACCTGGCTTTCAGATCTCTAAAACAACACCATCTCTGCTTTAGAATCGATTCCCTCCTGTCTCTAACCTTTCCCATCTTAACTCAGACACTGTATACATCATTGAAGTGATCTCATTCTTCCCTTCCTCGGATGTGCATTCTTTGCTCAGCACATTCCTTCCACATTAAGCAATCCTTCTGCTGTTTACAACATTTCCAACTGTCATAAAGTTTATAAAGTATGAATAGAGTCTTCCCACTGTGCACACCTAAACCACCATCTTTGTTTATTCTGAGCTTTGATAGCAAAAAAACCACACGCACACACCAGTTTTGATAGCAAAATACTTACCTACACCACCCTACCCTACTGTTTGTCTGGAGGCTCATGGTGTGAAACCATGGAAGAAATTCTAAGGAGTAAACTACAATGACTGTGTGTTCAAAGAGAGGCACCTTGAACAGAGAACTAGCTAGCACCAAACCTGCAGGTTTTTCAAATCTGAACAACAGGCTAACTAAGCAGTAGATCCCATGGCTGAGAACTCTGAGCCTCCAATCAGTCACCTGAAAAGCACTTTCATAGCCGACCAGTTTCCTATTCCTTTAATAATTTACCTTATAACTCTTGACTTTTCTTCCTCCTAGGTAAACAACTTGTTCTTCTGGCTTTGTTTTTAAAGGCTCACTCTGACTTCAAAGCAACTCTAAATATGAGGCTACTCATTTAAGTGCATAACTAGAGTATGTATTTAAATACCATTAAATTTCAGGGCATGGCTCTTAGTGCATCAGCTGAATTTCAGCTTGCTGTCACACCAGAAAGGGAAGTCTTACTCCTTTCCTGCTCCTCCCGCTCTCAGCCAAATGCTTTCTTTTCCATTTAGCAGCAGTTCAGGAACTTGTCTGATTACAAGGTAAACTGAGTCAATTCACTCATAACCCAGTACCCTCAACTCGCTCTCCTTCCCCTTTAGACTGCTGCAATCGCATTGAGTTTAATAAGCTTACCTGTTGGTGATGACCTATTAACTGCTTGAAGCTGTTTGAAGCCTTCTAGTGAAATATATCTTTCTTTTCTGCTTCAGTTTACATAAGTAAACCACTGGTATTTCATAGGTAAATCTGCTAGGGTGTGACGTGCTTGTGAGAACCTCACATGAAAGTTACTACCAAGATACCGGATTCTACTCCTAACATCATAGGAATTAAGACCTCCATTTCACTGCTATGGCACTGACTTATCGTTCGTAAGTGGAAAAACAAACAAAAAGCCCTGTTAAAAATTTAGTGTTTGAGTTTACACAACTCCTATGTGCGACATAGCCTGCAAAACAGGTTTGTACACTCTGAAGGACAGCTGGCATCTTCTGAAATTCTGTGGACTAATTATTTATATCCTAGCAAGTACCTAGGGAATAAGTACCTGTCAAAGAAGCAAGGAATATTGGATAACGAGAGTAATTCCTCTCCCCTGAAATCAAGTGGTAATACACACTTCCATATCCCTGATCAAATACATATTTGGACCCACTCCCCGCACACCCCATTTTAAGGAATGACAAAGCCTATGTAAGAATTGCTGCCTACGTGTTCTGTATCTGGTAATCTTAAGGTAAGTCTTAATTGCTCTGAAAATATAGTACCTGCCTCCAGCTAAGCCCTTCCTGTCATGTAGGCTGTGTCAAGGCTCAAGCAAAAAACAAACTTGCAAGACAGCATTGCAGTCATGATAGACCTGAGCTATTAAGTGCTTGTAATGACAGTAGAAAGTGTACAGTGACAAGCCACTCTGTCAGCAGAATTCATTAAGCTTGGTTTCCACGGGATTTTTTGCTATTATTTAACAGTAGCAACCCATGAGGTCCTTTGTGCTAAACGTCCACCCAGCCCGGCCTCGGGCACCTCCAGGGCCGGGGCAGCCGCGGCTAACCTGGGCCAGGGCCTCACCGCCCTTATACTGCAGAAATTCCTCCTTATGGCCAGTCTAAATCTGCCCCTCTCCGGTTTATACTCGTGGCTTCACGTCCTGTCACTACAAGGCTTTGTAACCAGCCCCTCCCCAGCTCCCTTGCAGCCCCTTCAGGCACTGGAAGGTCACTATAAGGTCTCCCGACAGCCTTCTCTTCCCTAGAGAGAACAACCCCAACTCTCTCATCCTGTCCTCGTATGGGAGGTTCTCCAGCCCTCTGATCATCTCTGTAGCCTCCTCTGGATCCGTTCCAACAGCTCCATCTCCTCCTTATGTTGAGGCTTCCAGAACTGGGACACGATCCTCCAGGCGAGGTCTCACAAGAGAGGAACAGAGGGGCAGAATCCCCCCCCCTCACCCTGCTGGCCGCGCTGCTTTATCTGAAACCAAACTCTTCCACCTATGGTCTGCGCGTGCGCTCACACATCTTCATTCCCAGAATCATGAGGTTGGAAAGACCTTTGAGATCACCAAATCCAGCCATACCTATCCACTAATGAATCGTATCCCCATCTACTCGCCTTCTAAACTCCTCCAGGGACGGTGACTCAACCACCTCCAACCTAAACCTCCCGACGCAGCCTGAGGCCCTTCCCTCTAGGCCTCTTCTCCCAGGCGGCTCGGCGGGGTCGCTGCCCCCCGCACGGGCGCTTCCTCGGACGGGGCAGGTGCAATTCTACCCCGATAAAGGCAGCTGAGCCCCGCGGGAGCGCTGGGGCCGCCCCCGCCCCGCGACGGGCCCCGTCCCGCCCGCCGCCACTACCCGTCCCGGCTGCGCGGGCGGCGGCGGAAGCGGGAGCGAGCGCAAAGGGTGACGGGAGCTGTAGTTCCTTAAGGCGCCGAAGCGGAGGGCGACTACGTTTCCCGTTTCTTCCGGGGAGGCGGCCGCGCGTGCTTGCGCAAAGCGTCATGGAGATCGTAGTTCCGGCGTCCCGTCCCCGCCGTGGTGCGGAAGGACGCTCCGGAGGGTTAAAAACTACTAAAATGGCGGCTGGAGAGGCGGCGGGGAGGGCGTACGGGAGCTGCGGGAGGCCATACTGCGCTCGCGTCGGGGCGGCGGAGTACACGCGGAATCGCCGGAGCGAGTGCTGAGTCGGTGCCGCCGCCGGCTTCCCCCTCACCCCGGACGCCGGGAGACGCTTCGGGGCCGCGGAGGCTTGTGGGGCAGCCACAAAATGGAGGCGAACGGCAGCGGGAGCAGCAGCGACTCGGCTCCCGACTGCTGGGATCAGGCGGACGTGGAGCCGGGCAGCGGCGCCGGCGCGGGGTCCGCCCCGGAGGCCGAGGCGCAGCAGGAGCTGCTCGGGGCGGCCTTCAGCCGGCAGCTCAACGTCAACGCCAAGCCCTTCGTGCCCAACGTCCACGCCGCGGAGTTCGTGCCGTCCTTCCTCAGGGCCGGCCCGGCGCCCGGCCTGCCGCCGCCCTCGCCCCCGCCCGGCCTCCCGCCGCCGCCTCACGGTACCGCGGGGCCGGGGCCATGTTGGAGCGGCGCGGGGGCCGGGGGGGCGGGATGGGGGAGCAAGATGGGGGGGCTGAGGGTGCGGAATGGGGCTCCGGGATGGGGGGCTGAGGGGGCGGGTGGGGGGACTGCACCTGCAGGAGAGGTGGGGGGCCTGGGGGTGCGGGATGGGGGCAGCGTGGGGGGGCTGAGGGTGCGGGGGGGGCTCTCTGGATGCGGGATTGGGGAGCAAGATGGGGGGGCTGAGGGTGCGGGTTGGGGGTCCGGGATGGGGGGGCTGAGGGTGCGGGGGGGGAACTGCAGCTGCGGGGCTGCATGGGGGGGGCTGAGGGTGCGGGGGGGGGCTCTCTGGGTGCGGGATGGTGGGGGGGGCTGAGGGTGCGGGTTGGGGGTCCGGGACGGGAGGGCTCTCTGGGCCCGGGATGGGGGTCTGAGGGTGCGGGATGGGGGTGCGGGGAGGGGGACTGCAGCTGCGGGAGAAGTGGGGGGTCTGGGGGTGCGGGAGGAGGGAGCTTCTCTCTCTCTGGGTGCGGGCGCTGTGCGGGGCAGGCGCGGGGGGCTCCGGGGGCGGTGGGTTCTGCGGGGCTGGGGGAGAGCAGCGCCCCTGGTTCAGGGGATCTTAAATGTCTTTTTAAGATTATATCCAGCGGTTATCTTTTTTCCGAGTGTAGTGCTGATAAAGGATTAGTAGGGGAGGGAGGCTTGTCCAGCTGGCCTCTGTCAGTGGAACAGCTTGAAATTTACCCTGCTTTTAATTTCAAAGGATCTCTGTGTATGCAACCGGTGTTTAGACTAGATTTACTTTGCATATGGGAAATTAAAGGGGAGCTACTTTTCTGTTTCCACCTCCAGACTGCAGGTTCTTCCAAACATCAGACTTGCTAGTTAACTTTCTGATCATGTTTTAAAATCGCTAAGGAGTTTGAGACCCAATGCATTATGATAGTTTAGCACCTTCCTATTTTTTCTGTAGTATTCTGTACCCTTCTTGGTATGGTATGAAACAAGCCAGGATTCCAGATACTGATTCTAGTAATTTAATATCACTAAAGTGAGTACTTGTTACATTATGTTTGTCACGATTTCCTGATGACTGTGGCTTATTATTTATTGTGTTTGGATTTAATAGATTAATTAGTCTTGGTCTCCCTAGTGTCTAAAGCTATTGGATGTTAACAGCTAAAATCTGTAACCTTCTGATATGAAGCTTTAAAATTTATGTAACAGAATATTAACCATTTTTTTGTGTTAGAATGAATGTTGGTTTAGGTGTTCTCTACAGCTGAGCAGGACTCGTGGGTTTTATCAGAAATTGTAGCTTATGTGCTATGCTGGCAGGAAATGTGTGTGCATAAAAATATATTTCCAAGAAGCCCTGGGCAGACTCTTCGGTTCCAGTTAGGATAAATGTGTATGTTAAGGTTCACAGGTGTAAAGGTAAAGTGGCTTGAGGCTGTGCTGAACATGTAAGGCACCTTTGATCAATCTTCAAAATTGATTCTAGTGTGTTTTTCAGCCATTGCAACCTGCATCTAATCTTTTTCAAAGTGTGTAATCGATACTGTGACTGAAAACTTTATTGAGGTCTTGGATGTTATTAGAATAACTTTTTTTTTTTCTCCTTGGCTACTTTCATAAGGTTTCTTCTAAGGATTCCAATATATAATCTTTTTTTTTTTTTTTTTTGTTAGGATTTAAACTACGCTTCCTCACTGCTCATTATATTTATTTCTTCATGGTTTCCTCTTCTCCCCTTTTGCTTTTCTCTCCTTTTGCTACTTCTGAGGCCTAAGATAAGCTTTATCTTTCCAGAGACTAGAGATGACTTTATTGAAGGTTTCCTGGCTGTCTGGAGTGATCAGGATAGCTTTTCTTTCCATCTTAGCTGCTGAGTACATTTCTTACATAGTTCTGTAATATATCTGGTTTGCATTCACCTGGCTTCTGTATCTTCTTTAAGGTTTAGAGTTTCGGGATTCTTGCTGAAACTCAAACTTAGATACATTTAAGATTAAGCAGAAAAAAATCCACAGTTAAAAAAAAAAACCAAACCAAACAAACAAACCCTCAAAAAATCCCCAGCAAAATCAGCAAACTGTTTCTTTTTTGACTGGAATACTATACGCTTTTCCGGGTCTGAAGTTCTCACTTTGACAGTGAGTTGTAATTGACAGTCTTGTCCTTGCAGATGTTCATATAAGGTGACAACTACTTTCCTGGCTGGGAGAACTAGGTGGAGCTTGCTCTGGAAATAAGTCAGAACAACATGGGATTAAACAGTGGTGCTGAATAGGTTACTTTTCAGCAACCTAGTTTGCTTTTTCTCACACAGGGAATTAGGTGTTCTGTAGTACTCATTACACTGTGAGGAAAAAAAAATTTCTATTTGTTGAGGTCTGTACAAATCTGTTTTTTACTGGGAAGAATCCGAGTTAATCTTGATTGTTCAGAAGAATCTAAAAAACTCTCTGTCAGTTTGAAGACCTAGGTGGCCTGAAGTTAAGTTCTAGTGAAGCTTTTGTTCTTGGAACTTTCTTTAGGTGAGGTTTTGTACAAGCCATAATTTCTTACTGATTCCAAGGATGTTGTAGGTCAAGATAAACGTTTAGCAGCACAGCATATCGAGGAATTCCACAGAACTGATCTCCATTGTGTGCCTGTAGTGTTGTAATAGTGTTTCCTTTTACGCATGCTAACTTTGTAGTTTTAGTGATTTGTATAAAATTCCTGTCACTTATTTTTAGAGCACTGATATAATGTTCACAGAACCCATTTAGGGACCAAGATGTTAACTTTCTAAAACTGGGTAACACCTGAGACCTGCAATCCAAATGTTCACTGTTGACTTTGCTTGGGGCAGGATATTGAACTATATAACTTCTTGGGTCCCTTCCAACCTGAATTGTTCAATGATTTGAAGCATGCGGTGGTTGTGGTAAGAGAAAAGTGTCATTACTACAAAAGTAACAAGAACAGAAAGTGTGTGATGCAGCAGCTAGTGTGAAGAAAGATAGCATTTATCATTTTGTTGATTGTTAGTGCTGCTGCTTGATTTGGTAGCTCTCTTGACCACTTCAAGTAAGTTTCTGAATATATTTGTTAATGACTACAGTTTAAACAACTTGCATCTACACTCCTGAGCCAAGCAAACGTCTGGCTTAAGATTAGGTGCCCTTTGGATTGCTTCACTCCACGAATGTCCTCACTTGCTTGCAGTGGTTGCTTCTGAAATAGCTGTGTTCAAGCATTTGGGTGTCCTCAACCTTCAAATGCTGTAAATAACTGGATATAGCATCTGTTTTTCCTTGCCCTCCTTCTTCTTGACCTTATAGCTAGCTGGCACATCCATATATTGCCCCTGCCTGCCAATCAGAAACAAAAGGAGTTTCCATGTCTTCTGCTTCAGTTCTGAAACCTATAATTTCGAGAGTAGGATGACAAGTTAGCTGTGTCATCACATTGCCCAAAACTGGTCATTGCTTGCCTTACACCATTTTCTGTAGACGGTATTTCAAGACTCTTCAACAGTTCAGTTCTCAAGAGAGTTCATGTTGTATATGAATTTGCTAAGAAGGTCTTGTTTGTTAAAGAATCATAGAATCACCAGGTTGGAAGAGACCCACCGGATCATCGAGTCCAACCATTCCCACCAATCTCTAAACCATGCCCCTCAGTACCTCATCCACCTGCACCTTAAACACCTCCAGGGAAGGCGAGTCAACCCCCTCCCTGGGCAGACTGTTCCATTGCCTAATGACCCTTTCAGTGAAGAATTTATTCCTTATGTCCAGCCTGAACCTCCCCTGGCGGAGCTTGAGGCCATTCCCTCTCGTCCTGTCCCCTGTCACTTGGGAGAAGAGCCCAGCTCCCTCCTCTCCACAACCTCCCTTCAGGTAGTTAGTCCACCTAGTGGTCCACCTTTGCAGAAGCTGTCACATTAAAGGATTAACACAGTTTATTTGTGTCAACGTTTGAATAGCCATATGCTGATGATTTCCTCACAAGTCGCGTGTTGACAATGCTCCTGTTAATACCTCATAACTGTAAACTTGAACTGCTTGCATGACAGCAAATCATTGTCGTATTGTGAATCCCAGTATAGGGTATAAATCCTTATTATCAAAGAAACCCTTGATTTGAGTCATCACTTGATTATCTAGAGCAGCGTTCTGTGCAGCAGAGGAGCTGCACAGCCTCTTTGAAAACAGTCGGTGCAGAGCGAGGCTTTATGTCTTGGTACTGATGTGCCAGATGATCAGATGTAATATGCCTGAGAGATGCAGTCAAGGTGCCAGTGTATTACACAGATGTCCTCTGTCTGCATCTCAGCCATCCCCAGGAAAGTAGCCAGGATTGTGTTGCTCATGTTAGAATAATTCATCGTGCTTGTGACTCCAGTGGAAGACAGACTAGATGAACTGTCCTGGAGTTTACCTGCGGTCTGCTGACCATGTGTAGCACCCTGGTTTGGACTACTGATTTAACACGTTTGAAAGCACGATGCTTTATTACTGTATTAAAGTGAACTTAATTAAAGTGAACAAAAAGTGATTTCAGGTAATTCTTGGACTCCATTAGCAATCTGATTTTACAGTTCTGCTTTCAGAATTTTGGGATTTCTCTCCTGTGATAACACACAAGTAAGAGAAGCAGCTGATTGAAGCTGAGATAGAAAGTTGGTTTTGTTTTTTATTATGAAGAAATAAAGCAGTCGAAATATAATCAATGAAATTGATGACTGTTTTGAAGAGGTCTATATGAAGATGACGCTGATTGAATTTCAGTACAAAAGTTAGTTTAGGACAGGTGGTGCAAAATTAAAAATGTGTTCTCCAGAACAGTCTGAGAATTTTTGTGTAAATTTTACTATTATGTGTAAATGTTAGGATCTGGAGCTTAACCTGCTAAAAAATCCATGGGGTGCTTAGATTTGGGTTGTTTGGTTTTGTTTTTTCAAAAAAAAAAAATTCAGTTCATATGGGGTTATGAGAGATCTTGATTAGAGCGTGGAGTCCTTAACTGCTCTAATACAGAGCTTGATTTCTTGACTATCTGTCTCAGAAGTCAAGTTATCAACTGACCACAAATACTTGGCCTTAAGGAAAAGGGGTTTTCATTATATTCCCTGAAAATCCCCATAAGCTTTCTTAGATTTAGGTGTGAAGAAGCATGTGGGTTTTAGATAAGATAAACTTAAGGTGTGTCCTCGCTAGGGAAGGAAAAAGGTGGGTCTTTTGCTAAGCTAACACGTGGTAAACTTCCAAGAATACATAGCAAATGCTATTTTTTGTGGATTTTACAAGGTCAAGTTAAAACCATTAAAGCTGCTTTTACATTGGTGGATTTTAAAAACTGGATGTACATCTCTGTGTGCACTGGTGAAGCTGGGGCACGGGCTCTGAAACAGGGCAGAGACAAGAAAGAAAACAATTCTGGATTGAAGTTAACTTTCAAAACAACATTATTACCGTGAACTCCTGAAAATGTTTTCTTTCTGTATGTTTTAAAATACTGAAAATATTAAATATTTTTGAGTTCTAGCACTTATTTGTGCTTAAAGTATTTGTTGTCGGTTTTTTGTTAACCAAGAATCTCTTTGGATTTTTTAATTCTCATTTTCATGCTCTGTGTATTTGACTCAGACTTTTATTTTTTACTCTGGTGTAATTCCCATTACGCTTTTAAATGGGGGGGGGCAGCAGGCATTTGTTACATAATTGATGAAAACTGTTGAAACTTATCAGACTTTACACTTACTGTGTAAATATGTACTGAACTCACACCTACAAAAAGGTGATGGGAATCCTAAGGTGGGTGTCATGTGTTTCTTTACTCTTCAGCCTTCCGGGAATTCCTGGGAAGGAACTTGATGCCTGTATTGGAGGAGCAACAATAAACTCACGATACAGACCCTTAAGTGCTATAGAAAAGACACTTCTTTCAAGCTGAATTTATGGGGTTTTTTTTTTTTCTTTCTTAAGGCTTTTAAATTTTAAGTCTCTATGCCCTGTTGTGCAAACAGTTTCCTGACCCCTGTTGCCCGCCTCGGTTGTCCAGTACCAGAACTGTCTAGGGCCTTATCAGCGGGGCAGCAGAGCGGGCTGGGAGCTGAGCACCCTGTGCAGAGCAACAGCTTGCGGCCTCTCAGCATTTCTGTGGAGGCGTTTGCATTGTGGCTCAGGTAGCTGTGTCTGAGGAGTTACCACTCAGCCACTGAACACTATCTGCTTGTGTGGAGACATCTCGGCTTATTCTGCGCATCTGGTAAATACTGAGTTACATAAAGGTGGAAGTTAATCATTACTGCTTTGCGCTGAAGTTTGATTTTAATACTCTATTTTGATTGCAGTTATTCTAATACTGGTAGGTTCTTCAGTTTTTGGTCAGATGAGCTGCTTTTGTGGTGCTTCAGTAGTTAAACGTGCGCTAGGGCTGACAGGAGAGAAGAGGTGACAAAGAGCAAAATGCAGCCACCCAGCTGTCTTAAGAAGCAGTAGGATTGCATCCTCCTTTCCAGCTGATTGCCTGAAGGATGCTTTTACAACAATCTGTTCACTTCCATACAGAGCAAATAACAAATCTAACCCTTTCAAGTCAGAATTTTTTCTTGTATATTTGTTTGCAGTGTACTGGTGCCTGAAATAACCTGAAATTGTTGATCAGTAGTCAACAGTTATGGGCTGAGGATGTCCTTATTTTTATCACTTAAATCCTATTCTTTTTGTAATTAAGATTCAAATAATGTAATATGTTTTTCATTATGGACAGACTTGAGGAGTGAAATGAAAAGCTTATTGAAATGATCTTGTAATGAAAATATTTATGCATCTCAGCTGTAGTACATGTGAAATAGCCAACAGTCTTCTGATGTGTTACAAAACAGAGGCTTTAGGTTCGTACCTAGATTCTGTGCCACCTGCTTACCACACTCCTAAATGGGCTGTGTTGAGTCTTTTCCAGCCCTCAAATGGGAGTAACATATCAACCCTTACAAGGAATCTCCAGGTATTCTATTCTTAATGCTTTTACTTACTACATCACATAATTCTCTTAAAGCTTTGTTCCTGTTGTTTTGGGACCCTGGCGTACAGATCATAGCTGATCTAACGCAGGAGCGCAGGGAACCTGGTTCAGAACAGTTTCCTCCCCCATGTTGCTGTGCCCCCTCCTCTGTTTGCTGCTGGTCACTGGGTGTTGTGCTGTGACCCACATTCACCCTGCCTGCAAGCTCTGTCCTCTGGCCCTTTTCCAGCTTTTGCAGCACTGCTCCAGTTTATAGAAGTCTACAGCAAATACGCAAAGAGCACAAATGCAAAGAGGCTTAGTATCAGGCCCTTCTCTGTATGTTTTTGTTCTTTTGAGGGGATTTGTTTCCCTTTAGGTTCCATCATACATGTAGAGCAAGTAATGGTATAAGATATGTGTTCTTATAATGGGATTGAAGGAGAGCTAAATACAGCTAAATAGAGGATATGAATTTGGTATGTGGCTGAAAAAATAAGATAACTTCTTTCAAATAATTATGGGGTTATACCAAGAACAAACAAAATGAGCTAAGATTTTAGGAACACTTATAGAAGGCCTCTTGATCTTGTGGAATAGTGTTTGGAAGCGTCGAGTGTGGTAGTCGTTAACTGTAACGTATTACTCCTAGTAGGTTTAATAATTAATTATACCTCAGCATATAGTTTAGCAGCATGTTTTAGTGCTTAAGAAGGCTGAGTGATCTAGCCCAAAAATGTAACCTGTGGGTTTGATGTGCACATGCCTGGTGAGACTGCATTCTGAGTAATGTGACTGTATTATGGTGTTTAAGAGGACTGGCAAATATACCAGGCATGTGAATGAACTTATCATCTCTTGACCCTGATAACTATGGAAGATCTTAAGAATTTATTCTGAATAGCTTGTTTCAATTTTCTACTCAATGCCCGTGTGAAACTAAGGCACGATAGCCTTGTAGATATGCCTGGAAGCTGAAGCTGGCAGTTGTCATGCCACATGTGCCTTTTTTCTTTAAATAAAATGAAACTGGTTTGACACTTTTAAACACCAGTTGGGTAGTAACACTTGACAGAGCCAGCGTGCCCAAATAGGATTGGCAGGTAAAATACAATGTATAGAAAAATTGCTTCCTTGAAAACTTGCTTCAAGTGTACGTTCCCATGTGTGGGGAGGGGGGAAATTGTTTTTAGAACTGGCATATTATTTTCACACCTTCTAGGCAATGTTCTTTAGAAGTATTTGTGCATGGAGGCTGTATTTTGTGCTGTTTTCAGGGACAGAGGTGTTTTTCCTTAAATACACCATTTGCAATAAAATTGGGAGAAAGTTTTTTATGCCCGAGTGTAGAAATTGCTTACGTCAATGTATTTAAAATGTTAAAAACGTTTTTTTTTCCTCTGCAGGTGCACCTGTAGAGACTTCTCCAGAGGAGCAGACAGCCTCTTGTGAAGGTAACTGGTTTTGTGTTCAGACAGTGTGCACCTCCTTTAAACGTGGTTTTTAACAAATTATTGCAAAGAATCTCCTTTTTAAAAATCATTATGAACCTTTTCCAGACTTTATTTTCTTTATACTCATACTGCTGCTGTGAGGCAGTGTAGTTAACTGTGGGTATTTACAATGGTGTAGCCAGTTGAGCAGGGCACGTAAAGACCAGTTGTTCTATTGAAGGTCCTGAAGCAGAATTTTTTTCAGTTGTATCTGTGTGTTAAGTAGCATTGGCAAGTGCCTGAACATCTGAACTATCCTTTTATTAATTTAATCACTCCATTTTTCTGTGTTCTTGATACTGTCATGGTAAGTATGTGTCCTTAATGACTACTGTTTTTTCTTCCGTAGATTCAAATGCTGCTGTTAACATGGAAATTTCAGAATCTGTTGGTAAGATGACAACTGTTCTGTTTCAGTATGATAGTACTAGAAAATACTACTGCAATGCTTTTGCTGAATCATTGCAAACAACATACGTTATTGGGCCTTTACGTTTTTGGTCCTTACTAATTTTCCTTGAAATTGGATTGGACACTGAAAAAGCATCAGTTCATTATTAAAATTTTTCATATTACAAAATAGTCCCATTAATGTGTGAAATAGTGATTAACAAAAGAAGTGGTGGAGATCAGTAATATGAGTGATCAGAACATGGAAATCTCATCTTTCTTCTTCTGTTTGTATGGCTTCTGAGAGAACTTAAACCATTACCCCTCTCCTTTTCTGTTAAGTATATGGTAGTGTGTGCGTCTGCCTATGGATTCAGACCAGCACAATGGTCTGAGTGGTTCTTCAGATTTGGTTTTTTTTCCTTTGTAGAATTGTTGCCTGGTTAAAACAGAATTCCCTTAATCCCTGTGAATCATAGTTTTCTGATGTTAGCCCACAAGCTAGTTTGGAAGCTCCCGATAATAGTTATCTCTGAAACAAGCAGCAGTTGCCCATTCGTGTGCAGGAAGACATGGACAGAGTGGATAGTTGTTCTTTTGATTGCGTCTTTGGGGCAGGGGCTTTTCCCCATAGTCATAGCTTTTAATTTAATTATATTTTCATCTTTCTAACTGGTTAATTTTTAGTGGAAAATGGAGAGACAGAAATGTCCCCAGAAGAGTCATGGGACCACAAAGAAGAAACAAGTGAAACAGAGCTAGGAGGTGGTCCTGCAGGGGATGCGGGGCCTTCTGAAGAAAGTGCTCAGGAAATGATGGAAGAGGAGGAAGAAATACCAAAACCGAAATCTGTTGTAGCACCACCAGGTGCTCCTAAAAAAGAGCATGTAAATGTAGTATTCATTGGGCACGTAGGTAAGTTTTAAGTGAATTAAATAATTGGATCTGTCTGTTGTGTGTTACCTAGAAATTGGAGGATTAGAAATTAGTCCTGCTTTTTGTAGGGATGTATGTATTCACTGTGTCTTGAGGTTAATAGGCATGTTCATTCTAATGAAACTCCTCTGGAAAAATTAAAAAGCTTAAAGAAAGTCTTTCAGGATAGAGCGCCCGTGTGCTCTGGGACACAACAGTGTCTGTTTGTCATGATTTCTCAAGTACCTGCTCCTTTGACTGCTTAAGAGGTGTACCCAAGTTTATGATCCAGAGATCAAAATTGGAAAGCAGTGCTCCTCTTCTGCTTGTTCTAAATATTTTTAGGGTTCTTATTAATTATTAAATTAATATATTATTCAAAATTTTAAAAATTGTAGAGGTGTAAACAATAGATGAACACAATTCAGAGGAAGCATTTACAGCAAAATGTAGTTTCAACAAGCTTCAGGAAAGTCTTAGGTGGTGTCAAAATACAGAAGAATTATTGAATCAAGTAAATTCTGTGTTTTCATTTGTATATTTTTCTTGCACCTTAACGTAGTCCTTGTGTAAATTCAGAATGGAGTTGTACAGAAAAGAGGTGGTGGGCAGAGGTACCTCCGGTATTGAAGGGCAGCCTGCAGAAGCTGGGGACAAGGGAAGCAGGGAAAGGGCTTTTACAAGAGCCTCTTAACACATGCTATTGCTGGATCACTGCTTGTTGAGGTGGTTTTGGGTTTGTTTTTGGTTTTGTGGTTGATGCCAAGTTTACATGTATGAAAACTAAATTTTCAAAATTCTGTATAATTGAATTTAATTGAATTGACAGTGAATTATGGAAACGAGAAGCTGAGACGTGCTTCAAAAAACTTAATTACAGTTAAAAATCGTTGAAAATATATTAGATAACCTTGTTTGTAGATATTTTCTTGTTTTTCTAGAATTTTCTTTTAAATTGTGAATGACTTTTTTTTTTAGATGCTGGCAAGTCAACTATTGGAGGACAAATAATGTAAGGAAACTTATCAAGTTTGTAGATTTGCTCTTGTGAATTAAGAATACATTAAGTAAAATGAGTAATATTTTCTTTATGGTTTATTATTTTTATAATAAAATACTTGTCATCTTGTCAGCCTAGTTACTTATCTTTGTAACTTCTTAATTTGAGCAAATCAAATCTTATCACTACAGGAGTTTCACTTAATAGAAACAACTATGCAAAAGCATACATTATGAAATTTAAATGGAATCCCTTTCCTAGAACGTGATTCTGGTTTTGTTGTTTAAAAAGCTGTTTTATACACTTTGTTAAACTTTGTCCTTTTTGTGAAGATTAAAAAAAAAAATGAATATCCTTATCCCCCGGTACTAACATTGTCAGGCATAATTTGATTTCAAAATTTGAAATTACTATAGCTTATCTTTTAAGTCTATTTTAGAAACAGTACCTACAGACTGCAGTATTTTTATGAGACAAAAGTAATAAATGCAGCTAGATCTTTGCAGCTTGTACAAAACAAGAAATGGAAATTATGCATGAAGGAATAGATGCTGTCCTGCTCATGCAACCTATTTCTGTGATTTTAAAATAATCTTCTCAGCATAAGTGGGAGGACTTTGTCTTGGCATTTTCATCTTGTTTTGTTTTGACCAAACCGGAATGTTGGAATTGTCATGCTGCATTTAACCTTGTAGTTCACATTAGAGCAAATTAGCATTTTGTTATCTGATGTGTCTGAGTATTCTTCTTGTACAAGGAGACGCCTATTCTTAATAATCCTACCAATGTGTTATGTCCCTAAAGCTTTTTGTGGTCTTTTATTTTTTGCAGAATATCCTTTTGTTATACGGGGTAGGGGGGAGGAACTGGGTGCTTGTACCAACTTTGTCATTATAGCTTTATTCACTGCTGTCATTAATTTTCCTTATAAACTAAGTCGATTGCTGTTACTAGAAGATGAGGTAGAAATATCTGAGGGGAAAAAATATAAAAAATTTTATGTAAGAAAAGTGTACACTTCTTTTCATAACCAAAATTTCTCTTAAAATATTTTTCCTTGTTCTATCTAAAAAGAGTGAAATAAAAAATATTTTTCTTTACATTTCAGAAATGGGGGGGAGGGTGGAAAATTCTGTTGCATTTTTACTTAATTTTGAAGTGTTTGGTTAGTCTCAGAAATAGGCTTAACAGCTATAGTTCCTTTTCAGAACTTGCCTCTGCAGGACATTTTACAATTCGGGTTAAAAAGAGGCATTCCTCATACTCGGGCTGAAGTGGTACTGGTGTACTTTTACATTTCAGACAATGGTGTGGCTTTTTGTGTAGAAAAAAATTTCACTGCTGCTCGCATCAGGCTGTTCCAGTTTTTCAAAATAATCCACAGGGATTGTATAAGTATTTAACTATTTGCAAGTATTGTTCTGCTTACGTCTAACTGCACTTTTTTGGGATTTTTTTCACTCACCCTTCTTAGGTATTTGACAGGAATGGTTGACAAAAGAACACTTGAAAAATATGAAAGAGAAGCTAAAGAAAAAAACAGAGAAACATGGTATGAACTTACTGAGGATGCTTTTCTCTTTGCACTGTGATGAAAATGGGGAACTGTTTTTCTCAGTCTCTGTGCCTGTAGCGCTGCCTTCCTGCTGGAATAGTTTTCAGCTACAGTGGTGGGAATCTTGTTTTCCTCCAGTACTACTTTAACTGAAACTATACAGAACAGTGCAATTCATGTTGGAACAGGTTTTGCTGCACTGATGCTTTGGTAAACTTTGTTGGTAAAGTAATACGAGGCAGACACTTTCCTCAGGCAGCTCTTGGGGTCATTCTCTCTGTGTCCTTCATCTATAAACAGCAGACAGGTATCTATAGGACAGAGATTAGAACTGTCCATTTGACAGATATGAGACGAGAGTGAGAAGGTAGTTTTGTCTGTCAACTTCTGTCTCACTTTTCTATGAATAAATGCAGGGTCCTCGGTACTTGAATTGCCTCCAGGCAAGACAATGCTGCTGTCATGTGGATTTTTGGAGGGCCTCTTGTTATTTTTGGGTTTTGTTGTTGTCGTCTGGTTTGTTTTTGTTCTTGTGTATGAGTGTGTGTATATACAGAACATAGCAGCCTGTTTTCTCCTTCAAACAACTCCTGGAAAATTGGTTTGCCTTCTGAAAACTTCTTATTTTTGCTGTGGTGGAGGAAAATAGTGGTTCAAAGGGCTCTGGAAAAGAAGCAGCCAAAGACTTCCTTAGGGTTAGAGCAGCAATGGAGCACTTGGGGAGCGGACGTTGACCTAAGCTAAATGTGTTATGTCTGAGAGAGGGAGATGGAATGGGTGATGTATGTTCTTTTTATGAAGCAAGCATCCACCTGTTGGGAGTTGACCATAGTAATAAAAAATACAGGACATTGCTCAGAAAAATAGAAAGCTTGAAAGAGAGGTTTCCTCTTTAGAGAGTGAGTTGGAGGAAGTGCATCCTTGAATGCTGTTATTATTTAATGAAAGAATATCATCATGATATACAACAGTGTGATGTACTTCTGTGCCATTATCAAAGATCTTTTTAGCTGACTTCATATGTTGAGAGTCTCAAGATTTGAGCAGTTTTACTTCGACTCAAAAAGACTATCTGTAGTGCAGAGTTGACATTTCAGTCAAAAACAAGTCTTTCCCTAAAAAACCCGGTGTGCAAGAAGGATTTCCCATCCAGCTAGCACACGTGAATTCCTGCTTGACCCTGGCTAGCTGAGGAAAACCTGACTTTTGGCTTGGCTGAAATCTTCCAAACTAATTTTTAGTTAATTCTGCTGAGTAAGAGGAATTGTTTTATATTTGAACCAGAGGTGTTTCTCAAAGGCAAAGCATAAAGTATTTGAGATCAGATCGTACCTGGAGAACTTAATAACTGAAAAGAGATTTTTAGAATTGCATCCTTCTAGGTATGCAAGGGAGAGCTAGCACTGGGCACTACAGCTCACTATATATACATAAAATATTTAATAAAAAGTCACTATTGATCTTGGAAATGCCTAAGTTCGGTAATGGCTGAGGTGGTTAGGTGGTTAGCACCAAAAAAGGAAAAACATTTATGATGAACTACTCGCCATACATAAACTTAGTAAAAATTAATACAAAAATAGAATATTTGGGTTGGGTTTTTTTTTTTAGGTACCTTTCATGGGCCTTAGACACAAACCAAGAAGAACGAGACAAAGGTAAAACAGTAGAAGTGGGTCGTGCCTATTTTGAAACTGAGAAGAAACACTTCACTATTCTAGATGCTCCCGGCCATAAGAGCTTTGTTCCAAATATGATTGGTGGGGCTTCTCAAGCTGATCTTGCTGTGCTGGTAAGAACAAGTCATATTCTTCTATTTTGGATATGCTGTGGAACTAGGTTTTCTATTTTAATTTTTGCTTGCTTGTTTACTCCTTTTGTTTGTTACAGCGGGGCAAAATTTTCAAATCTTAGTCTACAAAGTTGAGCAGTTTTTGGAATAACTTAACAGCTTCATAAAATTGCCCACAGGTGTCATGGGATTTTTGTGTTTGCGAGTGCAGAAGTTATTTTTTAATAAGGCAGCATTATCCATTGTCAGTTGTTCTGTTGAGAGAATTGTATATTTTTTTATTAAAATATGTATTTTTAATTAGGTCATTTCTGCAAGAAAAGGAGAGTTTGAAACTGGATTTGAGAAAGGTGGACAAACAAGAGAACATGCCATGTTAGCAAAAACAGCAGGTGTAAAACATTTAATAGTTCTGATTAATAAAATGGATGATCCAACCGTAAACTGGAGTAATGAAAGGTGAGTTTAATGCTTTAAAAATAAGATATTAATTATAAGATACTGAAATAAAATAATTCATAAGTATTTTTCTGCATCCCATTTTTGCTGAAAGAATGGGAGACTGGTGAACTAAAGACAGTTATCAAAATTGCAGGAAAACCAGAAGCACGGTGCCAAGGGACAGTGCCACTCAAGGTTGAAGGTCTACACTGCTTTAAAACATTCACTTTCAACTGTTCGGATCCATTCAGCCATATCTAACAAAACCATGCATTCTAACATAGTTCAATTGCTGACTTGGAAACTTTATACAGAGCCTAAAAGGAAGTGATTGTTTTCTATGGTTTAGTTTGCCACGTACTTGATTGCTTGGCCACATTTCTGCTGAACTCCTAGCTTAGATTTAGTGAAAACAGTGTTACCCTGTTCACCTTATGTGTCTACCCTGTATTATTTGGAGTTGTTCTTTTATGACAAGCTGAACGGGGTAAGCAAATAATATATTAAAGTGGTTCTTGATTACAGTCTGAGAAGGGGGGAGGAGGGAAATCTTGCAATGAAACAGCCCAAGTAAAAGTACCTGGGAAGTCATTATGTTGTATTTAAATAACTAGCAAAAAAATATATAGTTATTCTTTTCTCCCTTAACACTGAAATGTTGTTAAAGGGTTTTATTTTACTAATTGTCGAAACTTAAGCCTTTTTATGGCTTCTGTCACATCTGCCTTCTCACCCCTTTAAGCTGGATGCCAAGAAGTGTAACTTAGTCCTTCCCTAGGGATACTTATGATACTAGAGATAATGACAGGATACAGTTTTCTTCTACAATGCAAGAAGAAGAGTTGTCAGGGAACTTGCTGTGCTGTCAAGAACGGTGGAAGTTTTTGTGGAAAGCTATGAGGGTCTGTGCAACCTCAGAGCATCAGCTGAATATACTAAGAGAACAGGCTGTGCCCAGGTGCACTGTCTTGTCCTGCCCCAACCTTCTGACAGGATGGAATTCAGCTGAAAATGACTGAGAGGAGGAAGCGTAACAGAAATAAATAGAATTAAGTCCTAGGAAATTACGCAGGGGGATCAAGCCACCGCTAAAGTGAAAGCCTGCAGCGTGACCTCAGCTGTCTGCTTGGTCTGTCCTGCTATGGATCTCCTGCTCAAAAGCAGATCTGGCATGAGCTGCTACTTACTGAGCCTGGTAGTTGTACTAGCAGAGGAACATGGAGAAAACTAACGATGTTTTATGGAGCTGAGGAATGAAGGGGAACAGACAATGCTAAGTTGTGCTGAAAGATTGAGGAGAAGATGCAAATAGGCCACTAAGCTTTATTAGGTTTGCTTGCTGCTTACAGAATAACTGGTAAGTATTAAATGTCTGTTTGCTATTGTATCTTTGAAGTACGGTACTGTATCATGTTGGAATAATTGAAACTTACCTTGACCTGCATGTCATTTTAATAGATATGAGGAATGTAAAGAGAAACTGGTGCCATTTTTGAAGAAAGTTGGCTTCAATCCCAAAAAGGATATCCATTTCATGCCCTGCTCAGGACTGACTGGAGCAAACCTTAAAGAACAGTCAGAATTCTGTCCTTGGTATATGTACGTATCTTAAATTAATTTCTCTATTTCAGTATAAGTAAATGCTGCAGTGATGCTAGGAAGTCATATAGCATGGTTCGTTGTAGCTGCGTTCCAGAGTGCTTGAGGGAATACAACAGGGCAACAAGGACACAACCATGCAGTGAGCCAAGTAAAAACACTCTGCTAACTGCAGGAGATTAAAATTAGCAGTAGCATTAGCGTTATTCATTGGCTTTGAGAGTTTGAGTGCCATACTAGCCCTTGAATTTTCCAGTGATGCTGCAGCTGACACGTTGCTAGAAGGAGTAATTGCTTGATGTGTACAGTTTGCTTGAAGCTGTATTATAATTGGTGACAAGTCATGTCTCTCAGTGGGTGCCATGTTTTCCAATATCATTCATAGGAAGGTAAAACATATTACTGAAAATCATGTTTGGACCTAGCTTATGGCTTAGTATTTCCAAAACATATTGCACATCTAGCAAGATTCACAAAGGAATAATGAATTTATATAAAATATTCCTGTAGTATAACTTAATGAAACGTACTTCCTTGGTATTAACATGTTAGCTAGGGTAAAATGAATGCTAATGATGGGACATTATGATAGATTTAACTGTCTTAGGGGTCATTAGTCTTGATGATGATGGAATGAAAACAGTTCCTTTTGTTGGACTGCGTTTATCTATTTTGAGTGATTTTTAAATAGAAGAGTACTCACAAAATTGACATAAATGCCTTCTGCTCTTCTAGTGGATTACCGTTTATTCCATACCTGGATAACTTGCCAAACTTCAACCGTTCAGTTGATGGACCAATCAGGCTGCCAATTGTGGATAAATACAAGGTACAAATAAAAACAATAGCATTGAAAATATAAGTGGACTGTTTTCAGAAAGCAGTGGATTATTTACTGTAATTTTTGAGGGTATCAGGTTTTGCTTTGGTAAGTCTGCATTTCCAACTGTACAATAGAGGCAGGGACAGGAAGGAAATAATTTTGGCATTGTAGGAGACACTTAAAATCTAATCTTTAATGAGAACAGTTTCCGAAACATAAGTACAGCAGTGCTAAACCCTCCATAGGGTTAAGTAATCTCACAGTTAAATCATAAATAGAGAAGACTTCTTAGAAAAGTGTTTTCAATTTTCATGTAATTTCTTTTTGTGAAGGATATGGGCACTGTGGTCCTTGGGAAGCTGGAGTCGGGCTCTATTTGCAAAGGACAGCAGCTTGTGATGATGCCAAACAAGGTATGGTGAGGTCTACATACTGATGTAGGAAATAGGTTTTGCTGTTTGTTTGGAGAGCATTAATATACATTTGGGATTTTTATCATCTTCTCCAGGAAAGCTTGGAGAATATGGGGATTCTGGGATTTTCTTGATTGTGCTGATATTCAGGCTGTTATATTTTTAAAGTAACGAGTCTATACAACACTGTGGCTTTTGCATTCTTCTTAGATAATACACATCCATTGCATCTCTTATCTGTTTCTAAGTTTTAAACTCATTTGACTTCTAGGAATAGTGGGTATTTTTGAAATTTGCTATCCATTGAATATATACTATAGAATTACATTAAAATATGTGTGATTAAATGTGCCGTTTTCAATATTAGTATCTTATCATTCTAATATTTTAAATGTTGTGAACCTTGCGGAACTGAATAATTAATTTTAAATGTGATCGAATTGTTTATTGAAATCCTGTTGTATTAAAATGATCTTGTACCACACTGAAATATTCACAATAGAAAAAAGGCATTTTTGCTTTCTTTAAGCACAATGTGGAAGTTCTTGGAATCCTTTCTGATGATGTAGAAACTGATTCCGTAGCCCCAGGTGAAAATCTAAAGATCAGACTGAAAGGAATTGAAGAGGAAGAGATCCTTCCAGGATTTATTCTCTGTGATCTCAATAACCTCTGTCATTCTGGACGCACGTTTGATGCCCAGGTAAGATAACCAGCATTTGATTGCTGGATAGATGGGTAAAAAGCATTAAAATATTTTGCTTGTTTCACCCAATATAAACTCCAGTAGTTTGAAGTCGCAGTTCAGATCTCTTATTCACTATCATATCTTTAGATTGATAACATCATATATACCTAACACACTGACACCGTTAGCTTTGAGTTTTGAAAGTACAGTTTGTTTGGAACGTAACTTCTCAATGAAGTTTTAGATACCTATAACTGCGAAAGCAGGATCTAGTCAGGTTCAATTTTATACTGTTGTATTACAGACAACTTGATTATAAATGTTTTCTTTCACAAAACTTCGCTCTGTGTTGTTCAATTACGCATTTTAATGTAGCTCTGTATTTGGTTATTCTCTGCTCCTTTATAATGTAAATGAGGAAAAATGCACTTATTTTTAATTGTTTTACAGATAGTGATAATTGAGCACAAATCCATTATCTGCCCAGGTTACAATGCTGTGCTGCACATCCACACCTGTATTGAAGAAGTTGAGATAACAGTAAGTGTCCTTTTCAGTTGTGAGGTGAATATAGACGATGTGTTTGTTGGGGTGAGGAGTTCTGTCGTGACTTAATGTCTGTGGAGCAACCAGTGCAACAAAGCTCCAGCCTTGAATGGAATCTTTGGTCAGAACTGTAAAACAACCAAAAATGACTTAACCGCTAGCATAAGCCCCCTGAAAAGCACATGGTAAGTCACGATTGACTCTCTTATGCAGTAAATATAGAAGGTGGGTTTGTTTTTTTCTGACTTAATTCTAAGTATTTTCTTTCTTAGACCACCTCAGTTTTGTTTGGGGAAAAGAAACACAACCCTTATTTTAGCACTCACATCTATTTTTTTAAATTAATTGTTATTTTAAAATTTTTATTTTTTTTATTTTTTTATTTTTTTCTTAAACAGGCCTTAATCTGCTTGGTAGACAAAAAAACAGGAGAAAAAAGTAAGACACGGCCCCGTTTTGTGAAACAAGATCAAGTATGCATTGCCCGTTTAAGGACAGCAGGAACTATCTGCCTTGAGACATTCAAAGATTTCCCTCAGATGGGTCGCTTTACCTTAAGAGACGAGGGTAAGACTCCCTTGATCAAGAGTTACTAACTGCTGCAAAAACGTAGTTATTCCAAATAGGAGGTCGTGCATGGCTATGAGGTACTAAAATGCTGGTACCTAGTGGAAATCACTATCTAAGTAACAATGGAAAAGTAAATCTAAGCAAATTATTATTGTGCAGAGTTCTTGCTAGCAAGTGTGGTTTATTTTAGAGGAATAACACACAGAAATGTGCACTGTGAAACGAGATTTAATTTGAAAAATTACCAGCATTGTTTCCTTAGTGCATTGTGAAACGTCCACCTAAAATATAAATACCAGACTTTCTCTGTTTAAAGTTAGAAAAGATAAGGGGGGTTCTGTGTTGCGCTTTAACTTATGCTCACCCTGGTAAAACTCATAGATTTGCGTGACATCTTTAAAATCAATTACCTTTAAAAGCAGTGAACAGATCTGGTAGAACCTTCTCCTTCAGTGAGTATAGAGCAGGCTTTCCACAATCCATATTGTTTTCTTTATGGTGAGAATAGGACTGTTACTATTTTTAAGATTTTTATTGTGCTGTTAAAATACACCGATGCTTTCATTCTACAATACAACCATTTGTATTATTTCCAATACTATGGAGAGCCTGTATTTTTGGGGGAAGGTTTCATGTTCTTAGACACTTAGACATTCCATTCTTTACCCAATGTATGTAACTCTGCTATTTGTCTCCTTGGTTTAGGTAAGACCATTGCAATTGGAAAAGTTCTGAAACTGGTTCCAGAGAAGGACTAAGTGTTTTTCTCAATGACCCCCGCACAATACTGTGAGGAAAATCGATTCTGAAAAAGCCTACTTCACACCGCCTTCTTATTTTCTGCCCATTGATAAACTTCTCCCCATGTTTTGCAAAGACAGCAAACTTCACAGCAAAGGTCCACATTATGTCAGCTTTCTCATATTGAGAGCTCTGCTATGCCACTGTTGAATTTTCCCAAAAAGAATTTTTTTTTTTCTCCCAAATTCTGCTTCCTTGGAAAGATTGGGCAATAGCTTTGTAAGTGATGTGGACATAATAATTGCCTATAATTATGAAAATCTAAAGGATTTTTAATGTTTAATTTCCCCCAGCATATATATTAAGACCTCTTTTTCCAGGAAGATCATTCAGAGTGTGCGAGTGTGTGTGCACATGTTACGAAGATGACTACCATGTTAATAAACAATTCAATTTGAAATCTTTTTCGGTATTTGGATTGCTTTTGAATAATCTTTTTTATCCAGATGTAACGCAGTTGCATTAGCTTTTTAACTTTCCGGTAACCTAGATACTTGGTTACTTGGACTTTTCTAAACTCCTCAGCCTCCCCACACACACAGTTTTAAATGAGGCTATTGGGCACTCGGCCAAGTTTGTATTAAATTAATTAAGTTTGCTCCTTCCTTTCATTGAATGCATTCTTGAAATGAAAAAAAAAAGTTCATGGAATGTGGCACCTTCATTAGCTTTACATTTGTTAATACCTTCAGCAAATTTAGGTTGACTTAACATCATTACTAGACACATTAAGTCAATTTTAAAGGCTAGAACTGCATATTGTGTCTATAAAAATTCAGCATTATTAAATTCTTAACTGCAGAAAATGCTAACAACCAGTAAATCGGTGAAACTTGCAAAAATGAGAGAATTTGTGGCTATAGTGCCTGTTAGTATTTATAAGAGCTGCATTTTGTGGGAGAACTGGGCCAATTAAAAAGTGCCAGTTATATAAGTTACTCAGTTCATGCTGTCTTTAATTTAGAGGGCTGGATAATCCTTGCTGTTTTAAAGATCAGTCTGAACTGAGAGGGGGAGAGACTATTTAAATCCCTAAGAGTTTGCACATACTGAAATATGGGAGGGTCAGAATCAAGCACAGTCTGTAAATTTTTGCATATCAAAAAGCAGCGTAAGCTTGTGGAGACCAGTGAAGTTTTTCTTGAGAAATTAAAGCAAAACTGGTTCAAAATAAAGCTTACTCAGTACAACTTGAAGGAGCTGCATAAAAAAAACCCACTTCAGCTGCACTTTTAAAGTGGACTATCTACAATTGCTATCCTGATTCCTACGATTAGGATGAAGGCTAACAGATTATTTTCATTTCCCAGAGTATTAGTAGTAAGTATTAAAAGGTATCTTCAGAGCTTCTTCAGAATGTCGTAAACTAAACATTTTCAGTTGTACAATTGTGGCAAGCCCATCTCTTCCCCCAAAAGTTTACAGTCTAGTGACTGTCTCTGAATTCACAGATAATTCAAAACTGAAACAGATTTACCTTTTTGGGGTTTTTTTCGTTTGTTTCTTTGTAACTGTGGAACTCCCATTCATTTCACTTACAGCTACATTGTATGGACAGAAGAAGTTATTGTCCTTCAGTTTCATATGACTACACTTGTAGCTACCGTAATGCATGGAATTTAAATAAATTTTATTATGTCTGCAAATCTCTGGGCTTTTTTTTTTTTTTTTTTTAAATCAGAGTTTAAAAGTAACTTTTTTTTTTTCCTACCAAGTGAACAAACCCCACAGTTCCTTGGGTCTGAAACTACTGAAGAAATTAAATGCCAAGGAAATTTACTGTCTTGTCCATATTCTGGATTGATTTAAGATTTCCACCTATCTGACTGTTTTCTTGAAGTAAGCTCATGGATTCAAAATTCGCAAAGACCAGAACTGGAGTAAACTTACAGTTAGGTTCTGAAATTGTTTAAACTTTTAGTACCTTTTTTAAAGCATTGAAGCGCATCTGAAGACTACATTCTGCTCCAGTAGAATGTTTCCACTTTTGAGCAAGCTTAGTGAGGGAGTCTAAAACTTGACTATTTTGAAGCTGGACTGAGTATCGTTAAACTGAAAAAAGTCATCTGTTGGGTTTAAATACCAGTATAGAAAGTCTGAGTATTTCCGTTACTCATCCCATCTAGTGCATTTGGTTACCAGTTCCATATATCTAGTTAATGGCACCTTGTCTGTAAAGG
The DNA here is from genome assembly GCF_032191515.1 of Phaenicophaeus curvirostris. Taxonomy (NCBI): domain Eukaryota; kingdom Metazoa; phylum Chordata; class Aves; order Cuculiformes; family Cuculidae; genus Phaenicophaeus; species Phaenicophaeus curvirostris. The sequence continues at coordinate 1,009,257 of NC_091407.1, forward strand.
GAGGTTAAATTATTTCAAGTTCACTAACAGAATCTACATTGTATGATTAAAGATGTTGTTAACCTGTAGGAGGTTTTTGTTTGGGTATCGAATATTTGTGTTCTATAACGAACATACTGAAATGAAATGTAAGGTATACATCTACCCCAATTGGCTGTGGTTTTGGTAGAGGAGCTGGAAGTACGTTACATTTGAACAGTCCTCAGATTAAATTTCAACTTTCTCATTTCATCTCCATTTTACATTTTACAGTCCCATTTTTACTACAACTGAGTACAGCTAAATCTAGCTGAAAGAAGAAAAAAAGACAATGTGGCTTTGTTTGAAATAAATAACATTTGCTGATTCACTGATGTAATAAACTTTTTTAAATGACCATTTTGAATACTTCCTTTTGTGAAAGCATGTGGCTTTGAAGATGAAAAAAATAAAGGAGCTGTGCAACCACGACAGTCAAAAGGAAGGAGGGGGGTGGGGAAAGAAACAGAAGTTGGATTGAAGCTGCAGGAACCCCAGGAGCACGGCCAGTGTAGTGAGTCCTGGGTCCTGGCGTGGATGTAACTCATACCAGCAAAACACTGAGGGTGTTTCTGCAGAAGGTGTGGATCTGGGGGGTGTTCCCCCCAGTAAATGACGTTTACAGCAATCTGTGTGTGCAGGGCGGTACTGGGGATGGCACCTGCTCTCCCTGACTGTTGGCCAGAGGTTGTAGTGTAGATAGGGCTTAAATGTACAGCCATGATGTAACTTATAAAAACATAAATTATAACTACAAATTAAGACCTTGTATGTCCTTGAACTGAAAGCCTTGGTATATGTAACAATTAAATGTAAAAAAAGAAAATTCTGAATGTGCAGCAATGGTAATTATTTTGCAACAGAAAATAATTACTTGTTTCTGTGAGTTACAAGAAGTAAAGCAGAGGAATGGGTACACTGATCATTTGATTAACATTGCCATCAACTGCCTACTTGAAAACATTCTAGCTACCTTGGTCACCTTTACAGACACTCAGGAACTGATGCACGGACGCGATGGCACCGATTTCCTGAGATGCTTATTCTGGTGGTAAATTATATGCTTGAATAACAAGCTATTGATGATGGTGTAATAATGTTGTAAGAAAAACAGCTGCTTTAAGGAGGTTTATCCACGGGGATATTGGCTGGCCGTAAATTTTATGCCCCTCTACAGATCTTTTTTAGTGGCATAAAAAGCCCAGCGAAAATTGCTCAATGAAGAACCTCTGGTTTAGACTATTTATGGCACCAGTCATATGTTAAAAACTATGTTAATTATGCAAAATGTGGTTTTATAAGTGTTTATTACTGAATATTACCTAAGAAAAAAGATTGTTTCAATGTCCCAAGCATTTGGTTCTGTAATACTCTGGCTTTTTGGCTCTTAATGAAGACTCTTTAAAGGATGATGATAAAGCAGATGAAATGTACTCCAGACAAGACTGGTTTTATCCTGAACTGATATGTAAAGGCTCTTACTCTGCTGGATTTGTATACCCTATAGAGGATTTAGCAAACAAAAATATACCAACAAAACTGGAGTTACTACTGAAGATTTTATGTTGTGAACATGTTTCTTTCCTTGTGTTCATTTTAAGGCACTGTAAACCTGACAAAATATTTCTTTTCCTATGAAGAAATGTGAGAAAGGAATCTAGTCTTAATATAAAACGGAAAATTATGCTAACAAACTCAGAATCTGATGTGTGTATATATACCTTTTATAATACCTATCCTTACACAAAAAGTGTCAGCTTCCACCATAAACTGATTTTTTTTATATCTCTCCTCAGTTACATACACCTAAAAATGTCACATATTTGTGAATAACAGTAATATGAGATATGACAGGTTAACTGTTGGATGAATAAAGGTACTTGAGGTTGTGTTCCTGTCATCTGTTAAGCCTGTAGAACTGATGACAGGCAAAGGATTATAGCAAAAAAATGTAGCAGCTTCTGTCGCAGACGGGTGCCTCTGTTCTGAGAAAGCAGGCTTTGAATAAGCGAGGGACTTGCGCTGCAAGCATCCATCTGTCTGACAGGTAATTAGATTATAGCTGGAGGCTGACACTAGGCTTGCAAAGGAATACAGTCTAAAGAAAATTGGTGCCTGAACTCCAGGTCTAGTGGGGAAATTCTCTTCTGAGATATTTTTTGAAAAGGACTTCTTACTCCTGGTTTAATTTCTGCTTAGTGCAGAATTTGGATTTCTTTGTTCTAGTTTTGTTGCAAGGAGTACATGTGGAGAAACCTGGGATTTTGACATCAAATAATCTGGAGGAACACAAGCTTGGTACTCGAACTTTTGGGACACACGCTAAGGGAATAATCTTAAACCTCAAAGACCTGTTCACAGCAGAAACAATTGCTACTTGTATACCCGTTTTGCTAGGAGAAAGTAGATTAGGGATATATAGTAATATCATCTTAAATAAGTATGAGGTGGAATGGCTTACAGCTACGTCATTTTAAATCTTAGCTCTTAGAGAAGTGTGACAAATGGCTTAAGTGCTTTCATAATCAGAAAATTTAAATTGAGGGCTACAGCAGAATGTTTAGTGTACAGTGATAACATTGATGAAAGTAACAAACCTCATTTCCTTGCGAAAGTAACTATTAATTTGTGAACTTGCTAAATTAAATGCACTCTTTACATTCATTGCATGCTGTATTAAGCTGAAATATTTCTTATCCAGAGATTAACATTTTTCTAAGACGGCTCTTAGCTATGTCAAATGCCTTTCAAGAGAAAATGATCATACTTAGTCAATTAAACCACATCTAGTAAAATTTTGCATGTCAGCCTTCAAATCTTGCAGAAAGATGTGCTTGGATGAGACCAATACATGACAAATTTGAATCTGAGCCATCAATAACAGTTCCTTTAGTTTTATCCTGTTAATGCTATGCTGACCCAGTGCACTCAGACTTTGAACATACCGTTCACTCATATCTTACAAGACTAGCCTGACTTATTTTCAGAGCTCAGTCATCTGACTTTTTCTGTTTTATTTAACGTCACAATAATGAGTTGATGTTTTATTAAAACATAATTGCTCTAAAATATGAAAAGCCTCTGCTAATACAATTATCAGATTACACTGGTATCATATGCATAAATTCTACCAGTGCTGAAAAGCTTTTAGCGAGTCTGCCCCGTTTGGCTACTGAGCATGTTCCTGGCCTTGCAGTAATTTCTCTAATCAATACTTATCGGACTACAGCAAAGGGTAGATTTTTTTTTCTTATCCAGTTTCATTTATTTTGTTCACCTGTGCAAATCACACAACAGGAAATCAAAACTTCCATTTTCCAGGATTTTTTTGCACGCTAAGTCTGTGGCAGTCTTGGAGCCATCAACTATTCCACTGCTGCTCCGTGAACACTGCCAACAGAATGAAAACAAAAATCATGGCATAAAGCAGCTTGTCAAGCAACTGGAGTATTTTAATTCCTTTCTCTTTGCGGTGGCACACTGAGAAGAGTGACAAATTTTGTCGGAAGACATCTGATGGGAAGGAGAACACCGGGAGGAGGGGGCGGGGACGGACCCGCGGAACCAACGTTCTCGGGACGCAGTTCCGGGGGACGCGGAGCCGGCCGGAAGCGGAGCGCGCGGGGGCCGCACGTGGTGCCGGCGGAGCCATGGCGGGAGGCCCGGAGCGCCTGGACCGCGCGCAGGTAGCGGGGCGGGGGGAGCAGCCAGGGCTCGTCCGAGCAGCTGCGGTTTGCGAGGGGCACCGAGCGTCCCTCTGGGAGCGGCGTTTCCCTAACGCGGTGTTTTCCAGGCCCCGCTTTATGCTGAGCGGGTGTCTGTAACGGCCTGTTTGCAGCCCTCGCCGCTCCGAAAGCCGAGGGCAGACAGGGCCGGGGCCGGCTCCGGAGCAGCCAGAGCCGTCACTGTCGCGGAGTTTCATAACATTCAAATTAGAGCTCGAAAAATAACAGAAAGTGCATAAGATTTGTGGGAAGGTGCATCCATCTGCCCATAAGAGGAGATGTGTTCTGTAAGCGGCCCCGTTGCCCGAGCGGCGGGGCCGGCCAAGGGCGCTCGCTGCTGGAGCTGCAGGAGGCCCGGGGGGTCCGGGGGCCGGTGCGGGTGCCGGGCTGAGCGCCGGTGCTGCCGTTGCAGGTGCGGAAGGCGGTGGAGGCGCTGCTGGCGTTCGCCGGGAGCAAGGCGGGGCGGGGCGCGCTGCCCCTCGGCGACAGCGAGAACCTGCAGCTGCTGGTGACCGTCTGGAAGGTCCCGCGGGCGCCGCAGCTCCTCAGAATGTAAGAGACCCGCGGGCTGGGGAGGGACGGGACCCGCGCCCTGGGCCGCTCCCGGCTCTGGGGCCGCGGCCGCCGGCCCCCCGCGCCAGGAAAGGAGTCGGTAGGATGGACTCAGACAGAGGCGGATCACTCGCTTGGAAAGTTTGGGTCTACAAGTTCTACCAGAAAAGATACAACTTCCGTCTCCGGAAGTGAAGTTTCTGGGCATGTGGTGGAGAGGGGGAGCAGCATGCATTCTCTCAAAGCTTTTAACAGCTTTGGAAGCAGTAAAAATACTGGAGAATATAAGAAAGAATTCCAACATGGTCTAGGCCTGTTCACTTTCTGGAGGAGACACACACCAGACTTTTCCATTTCGGCTTCTTTGTCTTAACCCACCACCAAACCTCTGGAGGGTCCCCCGCTCACTCTTGCAATACCCAGCACTGATAAGGAGTTATCTTTTTTTTTCTTTTAACCTGTAGCCGTGCTGTGAAAGTTTTACATCGCTTACCCAGGCCCCTGCGCTACTAAGATTTGCCTAGTGTGTGGGTGCAGCCAGGGTATAAAAAGAAGAGACTGGATGGGCCTCGTCTTCCTCCAGCGCCTGGTGGTACTGGCTTCTGGCAGGATAGATGTGTCTGGAGCCATGGTATAAGATTATTTAACTCTTACAGGCTATAAAAAGCATAGGTTGCCTTGAGGATGTTTAGTAGTTTACAAAGACCAGAATCCAGACACATAGCTTCCCTGGAGTCCTTATTAAAGGACTTAGTTCTGGAAACATGTCTGTTTCCCCTTTTAGTCATCCCCTGTCTTTCTATTCTTGTTGTAGACCACTGCCCCACGGCATTCGACCAGAAACAGCTGAGGTTTGCCTGTTCACAAAGGATGAACCAAATCTGTCAGCAGAACAGACTGAAAATCTGTACAAAAAACTTCTAACCCAGAACGGGATCAGAAATGTGAGCCAGGTGAGAGAGATGCATGATGGTGTAGTACAGCGCTGTCACTTCTTCCCTCTTCTGCCAGCGAGGAGGGAAAGTAGTTGTTTCCTGCTGTTCAATATTCTAATCTCAGCGGTTCTGAGTTAATGATCTCCAGTAAGATTTCTCTGACCATTCAAACTGCTGAAAATGTGCTTAGAAAATTTCTTAAGTCTGAATCAGGATCTTTAGCAGTCAGATGTCATTGTTAGATAAATGCTCAATATTTCCTTTGAGTAACCAAATGGAAAAACTCGCATGTAAAACAATAATTGAGTTCATTGCAGCTGGGTTGGATTGTTTATGCTACTAGCAATAGAACTAGAAAATAATGTTGTTCTTGTATTTAACCTTGCTTTAGATATTACCATGCAGTCAGATTGTTTTTTGATTTGCGGTTACTGTGCCAGAGATTCGTATTGTTTGATTGTTAAAACCAAAAGCACTCTGTCCTTTTTCTGTTGTTTGTCTTCAGTATTCTAAAATAATGCAGCAGGATAAGACAATGAGTTAAACAAGTGAGTTCTGTACTGCTCTAAGAAGCATTCTTGGCTGTGTTTTCAGTGGCGGGGACTAAACTGTTACTTGCATTGCAGATCATCTCATACAAAACTCTCAAAAAAGAGTATAAACTATTTGAAGCAAAGCGTCGCCTCCTGAACAGATTTGATCTCTTTCTGTCTGATGACCGGATTAGAAGGCTCTTGCCCTCACATCTAGGAAAACACTTTTATGAAAGAAAAAAGTAGGTCTTTACATTCTGTACATCTATTTTACTTCTTTAAGTAAAGTTTTAGGCGGAGGAGTTAGTTTTTTCTTGTTTTGGGGGTTTTAATATTTTTTAATCCCTCCTCATTCCTTTTTAGGGTACCTTTATCTGTAAATCTGAAAGCCAAAAATCTTGCTAAGGAACTACAAAAACACATCCAGGGGACTACGCTCCCAGTCACCAACAAAGGGTGCTGTTAGTAAGTATGAGTAGATTAATACTTTTCTTGAAGGACGGTGGTAGCTTAACTGTAGAAATTTTAAATTATTTGGTTTTATTACATCAGTATGTGATTAAAGGAGATTAAAGAGTCAGCATTCCAAATACAGGCCATTTTGAACCTTAAACTTTATAAAGAAATCAGTAGTTCTACTTAATAAGCTGGTTTACTGTGAAGTTTTACTTTTTGTCTTTTGCCTTATACCTGAGGAATTTCTCAGCAACCGTTGCTGTCCAACAATGTGTACAATCTTAAAAAAATATTAGTGTTGAATTAGATAAAAACTATTTCCAAAATATTATATTCTTGTAAGACTTTTACCATTTATCATGCATCCAAAAGGATCTAAATTGGTGATACGCTTCACAAAATAAGGCAGAAGCTGTATGTCCAAATATGGAAGGGTTAATACAGGTAATTAAGTTGTGTTATTACAAAAGGCTTCTGCAATAGCCAGCCATTCTCTATGAAAGTTAAGAAAATTGCAGATCATTAGGCTTTTATAATTTCTGGGTATGCCTAAAGACAGGTAACTTGAAGTATGTTTATTTGCCTGCATATAAATACTCTTTCTTTACAGTACAGCACGTATAGGTCATACTGGAATGAAAGCTGATGAGATACTGGATAATATCATTGCAGCGGCTGAGGTGATCGCTAAGAAGTTGCCAAAGGTACTGCTGATTGATTGCATTGAAGCCACTTGGTTCATCATTCAGCCTTGTTGGTTTTACATAATGTACTGTTTTTGTTGTTGCAGAATTGGAAAAATGTAAAAATTCTTCATCTGAAAACACTTAAATCGGTTGCACTTCCAATTTATACGGCAAATATCTCCAACTTGGATGACCTCGACAAGCAGCCATCTCTCAAAAAAACCGAAGTAAAGGTAAAACCAAAATTCCTCAAAGTTTCCATAAAACCAAATTGGAACAACTACTTCTTTGGCTTCTTTTTATGCATTAGTGTCTGATGTGTTGGGTTTAAATGTTTTAGCAGTTGATCCCAGGCATTTAAGGTTGCAAATGCGTTAGGTGCTCCAGACTCATGAGTGCTTCAAATCCTCAGTAACACAAACAAAATTATGGGAACACTCTGATAAAGCAAACTGGAGTTAAGTGTTTCTAGTCCTAAACTGTAGGGGAGGTGAGATTCTTAAAACTTTTGCTTGTATTGTTTATTCATATTTGCCCTCTGAAAATACACTAATTAACATACAGATGGATTCAGACTATGCATCCATTATTTGTTGGCTAATCAGTGGCATCTGAATAATTCACAAGCTCATATATCTGTGTATATATGGGGAGTGACCTACCTTTTTAAAAAAAAAAGAAAATAATGAGCTATTTCTTTGTACTAAGTTCTGCTTATTGAGTTTGTTTGTGTAAAATAAATTTTGAGCATATATATTCAACTTTAAGCCTGTAATCTTGACATTATCATCATTTACTTATGAGCTATTTATTATAAACTTCTGAAAGTAATATATCGTTTAATAGTTTACGTATGGTTGACCAGTGGGTCTATTGAACAACAGTATTTAAATTAATGTTGCTAGATTGTCTTAATTTTAATCATATTAAAACAATTATTATACATTTAGAGATGTTATGGGGAATTTCTGAGATATTCTTCCAATTAATTCTAGAAGGGAAAGAATAAGAAACCGAAGAAGGCAGCTAAAAAAGTTAATTCAAGTCAGGTCTCTTTGACAAATGAAATTAATGCTGCTGCTGCTACCCAGAAGCTTGCAATGAAAGAGAAGGCCCTCCAAGAACCAGGTGATCATGATGATGAAGAAATTCCACAGCTGGTGCCTATACAAACAACCATCTTAGCCGAGCTGCAGGTAATTGTTTAATAATGTGAAGAAATTCACATTTCAGTTAAAACTAAAGATTTTGAACTTTTTTGAATTGCTTGTTGCAATAAACCAACAACAGTTACCAAGTCAACTTTGTTATACTGCATTTGTGATTGGAGCGTATCCTTTAACTATGTACCTTTTCAGGAATGCCCAAACTGAACTAATGATTATGTGCATGCCTGCAAAAAAATTCATACAGCTTGTTTTAAGCTGCACTCACGCAACAGGCCTACGTTAGCTCACGTGATATGATTGCCAGAGCCCTATTTCCAGAGTCCTGGGGTAGATAAACCTAGAGTTGGATTGTATGAATAATTCTGATAGCAGCATTCTTTCCTGAGGCCCATTTGGAAAAAAGAGGAACTTTAGGGACTACTAGGCCTTGTGCAGAGGTAAGAGCGCAGTCAGTTTGTGTGTGTAGAGCTGTATTTCAAATAGAGCTGATCTTTGTGCCGTCTGTTAAGACTGGAAATGTGGCAATGACTGGTTTAAAGCTCTGCCAGCAGAGGTCAGTGACCTGACTGCCCAAAAGTATCCTTGCACCTGTTAAATGTGTTCACCTTCTTACTATTTTGTTAGTTTTTCATAATTTTCATAACTTCTTTGTTTATTCTCTGCTTCCAGACAGAAGTGTGAACAGACACCTTGGGCTAGGGCACAGTTCAGTCGATAGAAAGCATTTGTTATTTATTGGTCTTCATTGTTTCTCTTGAAAAATAGTGAAGATGTTTCTTAAATAGAAGGGTAATTTTTTTGTGTGTCTTAAATACAGAAAATGGAACAAAGATCAGAAAAAGGTGACAACCCAGGCAAGAAAACTAAAACACCCCTTGGTAAGAGAAAGAAACAACCTGGAGCTGTGGAGACTCCAAAACCAAAACATAAAGTTACAGAAGAGCATGCAGACTTGAAGACATCACCAAAACAGAAACAAGCCAAGCAGCTTAGCATGCCGAAGGAGGCAATAAAAGAAAAGGAGATAAAAAAGACTCCCAAAAAGCCTGAAGCCAAGTCTTTTGCAACACCCAAAGCTGTCAAATCCATACAGTCAGCCAAGAAGTCTCCAAAAACACCAAAGCGAACACCCAAGAAAGTGCACAGGCCACAGTCAGCATGAATGGTGTCTCTTCTAATTCATTTCATATAATCATTCAGTGGTGTCTTTTTAGTAAACAAAAACATTGATAGTGTAAAATCATATTCTTAATAAAATCTGATTCCAAGGGTTTTTTCACAGAGACCTGTAATGAGTTCATGTTTCCTTCTGACTGAAAAGATGGAACAAATAAACCCCTGGTCTTAATTGGCTCCGATTCTTACCTTTTATCTTTTCCTGGCCCAAACTAAAAGCACTCAGATTCTTTAAGTATCAAAGGGTAGGGGACTATTCCAGAAAAAAAAAGCTGAGAAGTAGTGCATAAGTGACATCTTTGTGAAGCACAGCTTAGTACTGGAACAGAAATGGGCTAAAGCAAGAAGCATGCGTACCAGTAGCCTTTGAAGTAGCCGCTACCATTTTTTCTTCAATTGTTCAATATAATGAAAACAGGTTGTCATCTCTCAATCAGATTCCAGATATTTTAAGTTAGCAGCTTGAACCTTAATGTACTGCTTAGCTATTTTTACCTAGGTTATTTGTGTGGGGTTTTTTTTATCACTATACTTGATGACGTCAAGCAAAAATCTCCTTACCTTCACTTTTGGTCCTTCTGCTACCAGAATGATCGAGGGTATCCCTGCGTGCTCATCACAATACTGTTGTTTCTTCCATCTGAAATAAGAAAAAGGTCATAAGGAGACAAGGTTAATCAACAGCGTGGAACCAGCCTGCTTTGCAGTGTTTAGAACAATTTATCCCATCTCCTATTTAGGATGCCTTATATCAATAGATTTGCTACCTAGAAAGTAATTGGGTGCAAAGTGGAAAAAGAAACACTAAAGGACATGAAAAGATTAGGCTTGCTCTGTGGTGTGAACTTTGAATAACGTGTGACCTCTTGTTCTTACCTACCACAAACATTTTTATTCAAGAAACAAAACTTAGCCAAAAAAAAGGAAGTCTGACTCAATGATCCGTATTGGATCTAAGCTAACAAAAAGATCTGGCATTGTGCAAAAATGCTACCGCTTTCTATTTTGGGCTGCTAATTATTACTTCGTTTCCATAATAATAAAGTAAGAGAGTGGATTAAAAACTTGTCTCCTTTCTGGAAATGTATTTTATTATTGGATTGCTCATATTAAAGTATTTAATTTCTAGATGTTCAGAAAATTATGAAATTAATCGAACTTCTGCCTGAGTAATAGCTTGCGGGTGCTGCAAAACCATACTCTTTGCATTAAAAACATTAACAAGTACGGCCTCAAAATTACGCAGCGCCTTGAGCCGCTCTGTGTTGGGACTGTAGCGTTAGCCTCGCCTCCTCTTTGCCAGCAACCCTGCAATTCACACACATTAAGCAGAATGTTCACGATTAGTTCTAGTTCTAGATTAGTTCTAGTGTGGTTATCGGGATTCTGCTGTCAGGATAAATGCACAACCCTAAAATCATGTTTGGCTTCCGAGCAGCTGTTCTGATTCTAGTGGAATAAAACCCAGGCTAGGCAGGTCTGTGGACCTCAGGCTGGGGTAACTAGTGCGTTATCTTATTTCTCTGATGCTTTTGAGAGGAAAACGTTTAGAAGGTTATTGCTGTTGTGGGAGGTGTCCCCGCCCAGGGCCGGGGTTGGAACTGGACGATCTTTAAGGTCCCTTCCAGCCCTATGACGAGAGGCAGAAGTGGTGTCCTCTTTAAGCTAGTTTTAAACATTAAAATCCAAAACGTACTTAAAAACAATCAGGAAAAAACCCAAAACACAGCAGCATAGGCACTTCAGTACCGTAATTCCCCTCACGACCGAAGCCCCGGCTGGATGTGGGCCCCGAGCCCTCAGCGCCTCAGGCCCCAAACCCCTCAGGCCCCGCCCCTCAGCTCCCCCAGGCGCGGGGCGGCTCCCAGGCCTGGCCCCGCCTCCCCGCGTTAGCCGCGCCCCCTCAGCGCCGCCCGCAGCTCTAGCCCCGCCCCCAAGCCAAGCTCCGCCCCCTTCCCCGCCCATTACCGCGGGCGGCCCCGCGCCTCAGGTTGAGCCCCGCCCCCTGCACAGCCCCGCCCCTCTCAGCCCACCTTCCGCGGGTTTAGCCCCGCCCCTCAGACCTGCCCCTCACCTGTATTTAGCCCCGCCCCGCAGGTGCGGTTCCCGGTCCCTCCCCCCGCAGGTGCGGCCCCCGGTCCCCCCGCAGGTGCGGGGCCATGGCGGCCCCCGGCGGGCTGGGTCGCTGCGTGGCGGCGTTCTGGCTGGCGCTGGCGTTCGACGCGCTGGGGCTGGCGGTGCTGCTGGCCGGCGTGTTCGCCGACGTGTTCTTCTCCGACCTGCTCATCTACGCGGGCGGCATCGGCATCTTCCTCAGCCTCGTCTGGTGGGTGTTCTGGTACGCGGGCAACCTGGAGGTGCCGCCCGAGGAGCTGCGCGACGACGTGGGGCTGGCGGCGGGCAAGGGCCGCGGGGACAGCCTGCTGCGGGGGCTCGTGCACGGCATCAGCCTCCGCCTCTCCGCCGCCTTCGGCCCCGCAGCGCGGCCCCGCGACGAGATGGAGCTGCGGGGCCGCCCCGCCGAGCCGGCCAGGTGAGAGCAGCGACCGCCCCCGGGCCAACAGCCGCGAGGAGCCGCCCCCGGGCCGGGCCGGAGGGAAACGGAGAGAGGGGGCCGGAGGAGGCCACGGGGACGAGGAGGGGCCGGGAACAGCGCCCGTGGAGGGCGGGCTGAGAGCTGGGGGTGCTCAGCCTGGAGAGGAGAAGGCTCCGAGGAGACCTTAGAGCGACCTTCCAGGGCCTAGAGGGGCTGCAGAAAGCGGGGAGGGGCTGTTCACAAAGGCTCGTGGTGACAGGAATAGGGGCGATGGGGATAAACTGGAGAGGGGCAGATTTAGACTGGCCATAAGGGGGAATTTCCTCCCCGTGAGGGCGGTGAGGCCCTGGCCCAGGTTAGCCGTGGCTGCCCCGGCCCTGGAGGTGCCCGAGGCCGGGCTGGGGGCCCTGGGGCGGCCTGGGCTGTGGGGGGTGTCCCTGCTCATCTCGGGGGGCTGGAACTGGATGGGCTTTGAGGTCCCTTCCAACCCAAACCGTTTTAGGAGAGAGAATGGCACCAGGCAGGAGATGCGCCCTGCAGGGACGGGAAAGCTGGAGTGAAGGGGCTGGTGTGGTGGAGCTGGCACGGACAGAGCTGAGTGCGGCTCTTCCCGCTGCCCGAAGCGTGGGGCGAGGAAAGGGCCGTTACCCACTGCCTCCGTGGGCTCTTGTGAGGGGAAGCTCCCTCTGTAGCAACGTGAAATGCTTATTTCTTGGGGAACGAGAAGTCAGTGTTTCTTTTTGTTGTTGTATTTAAGCTAGGAGTGGAGCTGTAGCTAATGGTTCAAAACTCATAAACGCAATTGGTAGTTACACTGGTTGTCTTGAACCTCAGCATCTGAAAAAGACATACTGCTAGCCAGTGTGCAGAGGTAGCGTCTGGGTCCAGCTTCACAACATCGCTGAATATCATCGAGCTTTTCAAAATATCCCTATCGTGTTCATCAATAACTCATGTTTGTTTAGGAAAAAAAAGCACACCTAGTGCCTTGACAATGAAAAACAAGCCCAACTTTCACTTCCCTGTGTGAAATTCTTCTCTAAAGGAACTGTGCAAACAGTTTTGTACTAACTCTCTGAACTGTTCAAGGGTTCTGAACACCTTGCAGTTCTGATTCACTGTGTACGACTAAATCTTGAAGGTGTTTCTGGCTTACAGAAAAGTTCATGTGGAAATAGTTTCCGTTCATGAAAGCTGCAGAACTTTCTTGAGAGGAAGTCCTAACAGTAGGGAGGTACAGTACAGATAACTGTTGCTTGATAGAAAGGATAACAAATCATTGTACCTCCAAAGATAAATTGGAGTTCCCTTTTGAAGAAAGCTCATCCGAAATGCTTTCTGTCTTTCGATAAATGACTGGCTGAATTGGATCAATCCTTTACTGACAGGCCTAAACCTCTCCCCGTGTGGAGATATTTATGAACTGAACCAAATGGGTTAAACATGTTTGGGCAGATACTGTCAAGAGAGAGGAAGGGCAAAACCACCACCACAAAACAAACTCAAATCACCACAACCAGCAACAACAACAAAAACCCCAGCACTACTCCCCACAGTGCTGCCCATTAGAAGAGCTTTCTGAGTCTATGTGTTTAGAATTCGAACTGTTGCATTGATAGGGAAGTTTCTTTACAGAAACTATTTATGCATTTTTGCCACATAGATAATTTTCTCGATCTTGCCATTAATAAGTTTCTGAAATAGCAAATGGGTATTGCATGCTGTGGAAGTGAATGAGAAGGGTGAGAATTTTAAAGATGTGGAATGAATTACATTGAAGGAATAACAAGTAGATTGGGATCCTTGAGCCTGAAAAGAGATGCAGTGTATAAAATGTTTTAGAAGGCTATATAGTCATAAGTGGTATGGAGTAACTACATAGAGAAGGCCTCTGTCAAGACTAAACAGGAACCCATGAGTTGTCATGTGCTATATCAATAAACTATGGGATCATTTGTCATGGAGAAGTGTGACAGATAAAAAATTACTCATTACAAAAGCCAGAGGAAGAAACAAAGAGAGATGCAAAATAACATATTTGGCTCACAAAGGCCTGGGGCACAGTGATTGGCAGTTGAGATAATATCCTGAGGGCAAATTACTTGTATACTGTATTCTTATGCCTTTATGGAAACATTCGTGCTCGATCATTGTTGGAGATGGGCTGTTGGGTTGATGGATCTTTTATTTGGGTCCAAATTGGCTGCTAAACATGAGGAAAAATACTTCAAACAATGACTTCAAATAGCAGTTCAGAATTTTATATGGCATTTTCTTGTAAGACTATTCCGAAGTAACCTTTTCTTAATGTATCATCTTCAGGGTTTGTTGAAGACAACTATTGAAGTTGCTGCCTCTTTAAGTGGGGGAAGTGCTGCAAATTGTGGAAAGAGAATTCCCTACTCAATGCAATAAGATTCTCTCATTATGGAATAATCTCTGCAACCACCGTGGACTCTGGATAAAGTGGACATATAGAGCTGTATCTCTGCCAAATGCACCTATTTCAGTGTTGGACTGGATAGGTTTTTCGTGGTTCTTTTTTTACCATTTCAAAACATAAATGAAATATCTTAATGACTGAGAACTAAAAAAACCCCCACAATTGACAGAAAAATCACTGTGGCATGTAATATAGAATTTAAAAATTTTTAATATCCTGGGAATGTTTGGATAAAAAGCTCTTGCACGATGAAAAGCTTTTGCACTGTTTTACCGAGGTTTGGAAGTCAAACTTACTGTGAATTTTTATGATGCCAGTGCAATACTTTTGTTTGTAAGGGTGCTTTTAAAATATCTTTGTTAAACTATTGATGCAAAGTTGCAAATGTAGTAGAAGTTGTTTATAGTGTAAATACAGTGAATCTTGTAAAGTTTCATCTTTATTTTGGAATAACTTGGAATTTGAGATTTTATAATTAGACAAGTAAAAATAGTGATGTTGGCATACCAGTATATTCTTCATAGCTGTAAATTATGTAATGCAATGACTCTAAGAAGAGGCATTTTTTTGTATAGTGATGTTGGGAATTATTTTACTAGTGCTAAAGCATTTGAGAGGGGGATAGACACTACCAGAAAAAACCCTCATGACTCAAAGATATTCTAATGCTTTATAAAATATTACCAGAATTACATTTATATGTAACCAAGTCATAGCAACTGGGAAAAGATTTATATAAAAGTTAATGATACCTGAAATTCTTGTGTGTAGAAATTCCTCATGAGTTCCTGGTTTCGAACTAACATTAAGGGCTGGAGTCCACATTTAGCAAGGACATGTAGGTCTTAAAATTTTCATCTACCATTGTTTTTATGCCAGACCTTAGTGAATACTAGAGGTGGGTTTAAGGAAAATGTTTACTAAGAGTTAGGTGGCTGTACTTTCTTGTGAACTCTTGAAACATCTTTCAGTTTTCTCATGTAGGTAACTGGAGTAATTTCTTACTTTTCTATGCATATTCTAATTTTTAAATGTTTTCCAAATGCTCTCAGTTTTTCAGCAAAGTTAGATGAAGGCTAAAACTGAAGGTCTGTAATGTGATTTCTTCTTTACTCGCTACCGTTTTCAGGTGTGTAGAATTGTTTCCTCGTTTTAGAGGAACTGCAATATGACACCATTGTTACAATGGGCTGATAAAAAAGAGCAAACAAACTCCTCCCTTCAATGAATGACTGTTTCAGTGTAATTTGCAAGACTTTTTTTTTTCATTTTGCTGCAGAGAGAACTGCTTTTCCTCATTCTGCAGTTTCATCTGTAAACTGAATTCTGAGATGTAATGCTAAACAACTGGAATGATTAGTAGCAGCTATAAATTGAGCTAAAACTTTTTTTTGCACAGCCATTCACGTACTTAGACTGGTGAAAAAAAATTTCTGATCTAGTGTTGCAATCATAATTACCGGAGTGAACTGAGCAGGGCTTTGCCTTCAGTGTAGATTACAATATAATTGATTTTAAATCCTGCATCAATACTTAGATTGTTGTATAAGAAGGTAGCTAGAATGTTGTTGGCTGTTGCAACTTCACTCAACAACTGCATGGGATTCAAACATTTATAATTGTGAACAGTATGTGTGTTTTAAAAATGAAATACAGGAGCTGACACATCAGCAAAGGAGGATGTTCTTCATTGAGAAGCACTGGAGTGCAACTAGTCGTGTGGTGCGTTGAAACAAGGAGATGAAAAGTACTTCCAGTGGAGCAGTGATAACTGTTATAAGCTATGGTCCTTTCTTTCTGAAAATGTAAACGGGTTACCATTTCACATAACCAGTCTGCCTTCAAAACAAGGAAGGCTAATACTAAATGGAAACTGGCAACTGAATTATTAGCAGTTAAACATTAACGAATATTTAACACTATCTTAGTCTCCTGGTGTCTTTATCAGTTGTGGCTCCATGCAGAACGAAGTCCATTCAAAGAACTTCTGTATTGTTGCTTGGAAAGAAGCTCTTGTATGTGTTCAGAGCTGCTTGCAGTTGTGTGAACAGGGTTTTGCTTCTAAAGCTAGAATCTCTTTAAAGGACAGTTTTATGCACTTTGTCTGAAAACATAGGTAGAACCACAAAGAACCAAACTCTGGTTGCAGGAGTGTGATTCCACCTGGGGGTTTTGTAGCTGGTTAAGCCAAAACCAGCTTAAAATGGCATCCTATACTCCTCTAAAGGAAAACTCCAAACCTGAGCTTGTAACTATGCAGAAGGATTAAGTTGGGGCTGTGTTTTAAGAAAGTTTTGATGTGGTATATAAGGTTTACTCTACTTAAATTGGAAGATCTTCTCCAGGGAGAAATTAAATTATTAGTAAGTTCTACAAAAATCTGTTTGCTGTGACTCTTGGGAGGGAGACGATTGCTGCAGCAGCAGCTTGTGCTGAGGACAGCAATTGTGCACTGCTGGATGACAGGGCTGGGGTCAAATAATGCTAAGTGTAACCAGTTTAGGTGATTTGGGGAAGTAAAAGTTACATCTTCAACTAAAATAATTTTTAAAAAACCAACCCACTTCGAGCACATTGAACGCTCCTGAAGAACTGCACAGGGAATGCCTGATTCCAGTCATGCTGATCTGGGTTGCTCTTGTGAGAAACACTGATTCACTGGTAAAATATTGAAAAGTACAAAGTCATTGAAGCAAAGGTAATAATATTTTTACTTTACAATGCAGCGCTGAATCAGACGGCCTTCTAAAATGGCATCCCATCTTACAAGAGCAGTGGGTGTATTGACTAGTTAGACAAAGAACCGTGTAAGTCCTCGAAGAATGTTTATTTTTTTAGTTTATCTAAGTGTGGAGACTCCCTTCAGGTTCTCTCCTGGCCCAAGACAGCTACATCTCACAGGTCAGTTAAGCACATCAATAAATTCTCACAGCCCTAAGACAGGTGGGAATGGTTGGACTTGATGATCCGGTGGGTCTCTTCCAACCTGGTGATTCTATGATTCTCCTGACCTAAACCAGCTGCGTCTTACAAGACAATGAAGCTTATCAACAAGTTCTTGCGACTCTAAGAGAGTGTTTATCCTTTCAGGTTATTAATTTGTGTGTGGAGATTGTCTGCATGTTCTCTCTTGATACCAGACAGATTTATATCACAAGATAGTTAAACATACAACCCAGCTGCAGCCAAACTAATCGATTCATTCTCACATTCTGAAGGCTATTGAAGCTTTTTATGTGTTTAATGTGTAACGCCTCCTGCCTGCCCTGATCCCCAGGAGGGTGTGAGGCACCTTTTCTTCCATCCAGCCTCGCCTCCCCTCGGTCCGCCCGCGCCACCGAGGCTGGGCCAGAGCGGGCGCAGCCCTTCCAGCCGCGCCTCTCTATGGTGCGACGGCGGCGCTTCCGGCGCGGGGGCCGCTCCTTCCGGGCGGGCGCGGCATGCGGCAGCGCGGGCCGCGGGGCGGCTCCTGCGCGGCCGCTGAGGGCTCCGGCGCGATGCCGGGCGGGGACGAGTTCCTCAGCTCCCCGCCGAGGAAGACGGTGCGGTTCGGGGGCGCCCTGGCGGACATCCTGCTCAAGTACGGCAAGGTGAGCCGTGCCGAGGGCGCCGGCGAGTCGCCTCTGCAGGACTCGCTCTGGAGGCTAGAGAGCGAGCGTCTCGATGCGGCCTGGGCCTTGCGGGGAGCCGTCCCCAGCGGTCAGGGGGGCGTCAGACCAGTGCGCAGCGCGACGGGGGCTTGGGGCGGTGTCTCACGCTCTCACCCGTAGGGATAAACTCTCCCAGGAATCTTACACGCATTCTGTTATTTTCGGTGTTATTATGCACTTTGCAGCAGCCAGGTCTTTTGCTGGAGTTGGCTCCAGCTCTCGGACCTTCCCTTTGAGATAGGAAAGGCTGCGAACAGGTGACTACAGGGGAGACACCTGTTCAGCACAGATCGCACTGAACACAAGATGTTGTCGTCTCCTAAGGATGAACAGTGTCTGGAAAAAACACTTGGGGGAGAAAAGCGTGCCCTCAGAGGGGCATTCTCTCTGACTTTCCAAAAATTCAATTACTTGGATGAAACTTTAGTTTAAATCAACAATGTTCCACTTTTTATAATAGTAATCTCTTGTATCATGAGCGCAGTCTGGCTCCCGCTCCTTGTCTGTGCTCGGGCTCTGCTGCAGCTGGGCTGCAGGTGCTCGGTGTGGGCTGTCATGTGAGCGTGCAGGTGCCTTTCATCTCATGCGAGGCGCCGTGCGCTGTGCAGAGTGGTGCAAGCCAGCAGATTTCCCCTGTGAGTCACCCCAGCGGAGCCCTCGGCAGGCTGGCTGCACCAGAGGCTGCAGAGCGATTGCAGCTACGTCTGTGGGGCAGCAGCTCTGGGTGACCCCACGGCTGCGGTCGGCCTCTCCCCGCTATCGCTGCTCCAGCCTACTCTGAGCTTTCTCACTCGTGTTCTTAGCGTTACTGTTAAGCAATATTATGCTGTGCAGATACGTTGATGGAATATGTATTTTTTGCTGGAGAAAACATGACTTAATTATTTTTCTTTCCCCTGCTAGGGTGAGACCACAGAGTTTGAGTTGTTAAAGCATCAGCTGTCAGATCCAGACATAAAGGTAAGAGTCGCAGCAGCAAGGGCTCTGATGATTTAAGGCTGGGCTGTCTGAGCATAATTGTCAGAAAAGTCATTCTGGTGCTTACCCAAGTGCTCTGCTTTACATGTTGAGCTGCATTTAACAGCTTTTTGCTTGTTGGAAACTGTCAGAATTAAAACCCTAAATTAAAAGAGAAAAAAAAGCAGTTGTGTGTGTATGCACATATGTATCTTATATGCAGAATCTTGCTGTCTTACGCTTACGGGCTCTTTGCTCTAGAGTGAGGAACTTCTTGCTTTGTGATGGGGTCCGTTTTTGTTCCAGACAACTATTAATGACCTAGAAAGATGGTGTCTTTACAGATTACCTCTGTAGATCAAACCATAGTTTCTGGCTTTCATAGCCTTTAAATTGCATGAGTTTTTACCTCTCCTAAGTAAAACCTTATTTAATTAAGCAATAAGATAAACATGTATGTAGTATTTGTATCCAGACATATCTTTTCACAGCTCTTCTGTATACCTGTGAGTACACACCACATTGCTGTATTTCTTTTCCCTATTTTTTTTCTTTTTTTTTTTCTTTTTTTTTTCCCCTTTTAATTAAACGCTGAAGCTGTGAGAAGAACGCTGCAGGATGCGTAGTGCTGTATTGGGTTGCTTTTCTCTTTAAAGAGGACATTTTGTAAAATGCTTTGTTTTTAGCAGCCCTTCTGGAGTGTGCAGGCAAAATCAGTGTAAAATTTTCTGTGTAGATTTACTGCTGTTACAGACTTGAATGTTCTTTGCTTAAACTAATGCAGAAATAGAAGAGAATTAAGATTGAATGCCATTTCATTTAAATATGTTCTGAGTGAGGTTTGCATGCCTTGCTCACCCTGTAACACTGTAACTGGAGCCTTACAGGCAGGCTCTTGGTTCAGGAGGTGGTACGCATTTATTCTTGCATTCAAGAGTTTTCATTGGTGAAGATACAAACTTCTCTAAATTCTTTAATGTGAAAATGATTTTATTTACCATCTTAAAATATGACTTCTTATTTTAAGGATTTTGTTATTCTCTAATAATAGGTAATACTGTTTATTGGAATAGCTATCAATTTTTTCTGCTTATTTTAAGGATGCCCAGATCATTAATTGGCTGCATGAATTTCGAGCTTCTGTTGCATATTTGACCAAAGAACTTGAACAGCTGGTCAGCATTTTGCTGGTAAGTATCTGTTTGTTACATGGGAAGATTAAGAGTTTAGTACTCAAAGCATCTTTCTGTGACATCTTGGTCTTTGCTTACTTTCAGAAACTGCCGTGGTTGCGAAGAAGCCGAGAAGTGGTGGAAGAATATCTGGGTTTTCTTGGCAATCTAGTGTCAGCGCAGACTGTCCATCTCAGGCCGTGCCTCCGCATGATCGTATCACAGTTTGTCCCCCGTAAGTTACTTGAGTCTTATTTGTTTGTTCACCAAAATGTCTTTCCTAGATGAACTCCATATAAATGTAATGCTTGACACAGTTAATTATTGGGTTGGTTTTTTTTCCGCTGTTGATCATTTCTTTAACTTCAGTGATTGAATTGTGATACAGGTAGTTTTCCATACCTCGATTTTAGAAAGCATATTCTAGTGGTAAATACAGATTCCATTTATGCAGACATCTCAGAGAGGGATGAACTGTGTGATGTTGTCATTACTAAAAACCAAAAGGTGCAGTGAGGATTAGGTTGGATGGTCTCACGAACCTCCTGGTTCTGTGAAACAGTCCTTTTGATGTGCTGCTTCTTGTTTTAGAAAGTCTTGTGGATAATTTTGATGCTTTAGTCCTGATAAAGACTCCTCTCCAATTTGTCATTGAAACTTTTACCTGTATGATTTGTACATTTTTGGTAAATTGTTCTCACTTTTTGCTAGCTCGAATAACCATCAGAGAAGATGATGTGGATATTTCAGATTCTGACGATGATGATGAAAGTGAGTATAAAGGAGGCATGGCCTAAGATAGACATGCTGTTGTAATACCTTTACTGAAGCTATGCACACAGTGCACGTTGCTCATTTTTTACCAAGTTGATTTAGCTGAGTTAATGTGAAACATTAAGAAACAGAACATACTTAAATTCCCAAGTGAGAAACTTTCTTGTACTCTATTCAGTGGCACGGTGACCCACTCCTTGTTACTTCGAAAATATTCCTGTTGGTGTGGTATCTATAGGAATAAGACTGTATTGGAAAACATTCCTAGTCCTAGATTGTTTCGAAGCCATAGAGAAGTTAGGAGTTGGTCTGTTTTCCATTTTGTTTGCCTCAATAAAAATAATTAGTTTGGGGGATACTTGAGTCTGTTTTGTTGTCTGCCTGTGGTAATCTCAAGTACAATTGCTGTTTATAAGAAAAATGCTGCATATTTACTGTGTTTATTGATTAGGCAAGCAGACAGGTAAATGTCGGACAGGGATTTAATGTTTTCTTATCTTTAATGCTGGAAAAAAGTTCAGTTCTGCTTGTGATCACCCAACTGCTCTGCTCTTTATTTGTGGCTCTGGACAAAAATACCTGCTGTAGAAGGCCAATTAGCTGTATGTTTGACTCGTGTGAACATGAAGCACAATCTCTCAATAGGTTTTATCTAGTTACAGACTTGGATTTAACTTATCTTCTAAATATTTGTATATTGTGGGATAAATTTTGAATTTCCAAGTTTGGCATTCAATATGAGAGCATATAACAACAATACCTGGCCTTAGGCTGGCAGCACAATCAGAGTTTATTGATTGGAACGCCATGAAAGTTATTAAATTGGAGCACCTCCACCTCCTGTCTGAGGACAGTTTGAGAGAGTTGGGCTGGTTTAGCCTGGAGAAGAAGAGGCTCTGGGGAGACCTTACAGCAGCCTGCTGGTACTTAAATGGGCCTACAGGAAAGCTGGGGAAGGACATTTAACAAGGGTCTGTCAGGATAGGGTGAGGGGGAATGGCTTTAAACTGAAAAGGGAAATTCAGATTAAGTATTAGGGAGAAATTTTTTACTGTGTGGGTTCTGAGTCACAGGTTGCTCAGGAAAGTCTTGGCTGCTCCATCCCTGAAGGTGTTCAAGGCCAGGTTTAATGAGGCTTTGAGCAACCTGATCCAGTGGAATGGTGAGGGGGTTTGACCTGGATGATCTTTAAGGTCTTTTCCAACCCAGAACATTCTGTGATTCTGTGATTTGGAACTATTTTTCACACTTATTTTGATAGTAAGGCAGTTCAACTTAAAAAAAAACCCCAAAAAACAAAAACGAACCAAAAAAACCCAAACTCCTGAACAAAAAAAACCATCAAAAGCATTTTGACAAATGCAATTTTCCAGGGAATCTCTGAAATGTTTAATGGGTGTGAACTGTTTTTGCTGCTTCCTGATTTAGTTTTCTGTAACCAGATGCATAAGACTACTTTTTTCTTTCTCTAGACCTTCCTGAAAACTTCAATACATGCCACAGAGCATTGCAAACTGTTGCCAGATATGTTCCTTCGTAAGTGTATAATCCCATGGTCTTATATGCCCTTTCCTTGCAGATTTAAAACTTGTAAACTGATGATTTTTTTTTCCTCTTAATTGGAAGTATAATAGTTTCATTGCATGATTCTTCCTAATATGCGGTAGCTGTGTCCAGTCATTACAAAATTTCTATAAGCATCAGCAACTGAAAATCCTGTTAATGGAAATACGAGGTAGGGAAAGTTGTGTTTATACCAACTTATTTGAAGTGGCTTCTAGCAAGTCCACAGGGAAAGTTTGCTGCTTATTATCGGTTTGGTGATGCTTGCAAAACCAAATTGTATACAATTGCTTACCTTGAAGTAAAGTTACTGTGAAATAAGCTTATTCTAATCTGTCTTTAGAGTGCTGGAACTTCAATATGTGCCTTTGTGATAATAATCTAAAATAAACTTTTGGGTTTGTATTTTTCTGTTTTGTTTTAAATGGCAGGACACCACAATTTCTCATGCCAATACTTGTGGAGAACTTTCCTTTCATTAATAAATCAGAAAGAACTCTGGTAAGAGCTGTGAATATTTTTGTTTATTTGTTTGCTTGTTTTTTAATGTATAAATACAGTCTGGAGTATGACAACTGATGGTGGCATTGAAAGCTGGTTTTTTTAGTGTATTCTTGTTATTTTTATATATATGGGTGTGTCTCTTAAGTATGCTTAGTCAACCTTGCACTAAAGTTCCTTGTGCATAGGCATTATGCTAGTCTTTAATGACATGACTGCATATCTTTTCCACAGGATTGCTTTCTTAATCAGTGCACAAGATGGACCTTTTTGATGATGAATCTCAGGGTTGTGCAGTAAGAAGACAGTCTCGTTTGTTGTCAGAATTGCAAAGGGGATTTGATAAGCAGACAGAAAGCAATGGACATTATAAGTGAAATCCAAGTTGCTGGTAGCGTAAGGTGTTAAATTGTTTCATTAGATGTTTGTTAGAGTGCTTCTGTGGTAAAAAACAAGCTGGAAGCTTTTTACATCTTGTGGCTCTAGTGTGATCTTTATATTTACTTGTTCCAACTTGGTATGTTGGCACTGTATTTTACAGGAAGGCAGAGCCCTGCTCCGAAAGCCAAGTTCAGGTGGAGCTGTGTTTTGAACTCGTCAAGTACGGAAAAACACTGAAGTTGTGTGCCTTGCTAGGTTTTTGTTGTGTTTTTTTTTTTTTCTTTTAAATCCAAGTAACTTTGGGCATCAGTTCCCTATCTGTAAATGAAGAGGCTAATAGCTCTTACATGGTGTTAGGAGAAGACTTATTTATTTAGCAGTTTGGTGAGGAGCAAGTCATGAAGAAATTCATACCTGTGTTTTCAAGTCAAGGTTTGAATGAAGTGTAATAAAAATATGGTCCATGCATTGTTAAATATTTCCAATTTATACATTCTTACTAAACTAGCTCTATTACTTTTATATACTGAGCGAGCTAGGTGGCCTGTGGAAAAATCATATGTGTGAATAATGCGTATTCACAGAGAGACTGTGGTGTGCCTAAATTTGGCACTTGTGCTACATGTAAGTTGCAGTGTTGTCTTTTGTACACACGTGTGCATATGTGGGTGGGAACATTCGCACTCACAGAACTTGTCTGCTAACCTGTTTGAATTATAACCAGAAAGACTCTGAGGAGACTTAGCTGTGGAATTCAGCTTTGTTGTTGGTATATTATAATAACCTGAAATAGAGATGTATTCTATCTCACTTTAAACAGTTGTACTAGAGCTGGTTCTAGATGCATGTTTGTTGTTTTTGTTTTCCTAGAGGAAGTTTAGGTATAAATTCCTATGAAATGTGTAACTTTTCTGATGGAATATAATTTTTTATATTCATTCTGTTCAGATAGAGTTGGAAAAATTTGCATGGAAATAGTAGATTGGGAAGTGAATGATAACACATCTTAACAATTAAAAGCTGGTGTTTGACTTATACATTAATTTATTCTAGATTGAATGCAATCTGTTAAAACCTGTTTCTGGCTCTTTAGATGACAAATTAAGATCCTTGGCAGAAATTACACTTTCTGTTAACATTATTATAGATACGTTAATTTTGTGTTACAGGAATGTTATGTTCATAACCTGCTACGAGTTACAGTGTACCTTCCAACTCTGAGGCTTCAGATTCTGGAGCTTATTATTGAAAAGCTGTTAAAGTTGGATGTAAGTTTGTTCTGTATCACCTTTTAAGGAATCTTGGTGTTAAAATACACAGAATAGGAAATTATGCTTCAGTGCTAAAGTCAACAAAAAATATGTTGCAATAGTGCTCATGATCATCAGTATAAAACCAACCAAATTTACACTCCATTCCCAGTCTTAAGATGTTCTCACATGGGAGGGTAACTGTGTGACATGCATGGACATACCGTGCATGGAATCTCTGTGCTAGAATCAAAATAACTTCTGGTGGTGATCCGCTGAAGTGCAGGGAATGTGCTTATCTACATGTAGTTGTTCTGCTTTATCATCTCTTTGAAGTAGAAGGGCTTACAGTCTTAAAAAAGAGAGGAGAGGTAGCATTGTAAATGATTAAGGCTTTTTATTTGGAGAAACTCAGGATGCAACAGTCTGGGGATAGCTTATAGCTTATATTGTAGAGGTAGTTGCAGGCAGTTTGGAGTGTGTGTTTGTGTATTACATACATATAATTTCTTTTTAAAATGTTTGTTAAGGACAAAATCTAGTCTAGAAATTACTTATGTTGTTTCTTACATAATTAAAATGTTTTGTAAAGGTCTTATAAAAAAATTAATTTCTTGTTTGCAACTGTAGGTTAGTACTCCACAGCAAGATATTGAAGACGCTGAAGAAGCTGCTAATAACTCTGACATTGAGGAAAAATCTACAGAGGAGGGACTTTTTGACATGGTTGGCTTTCTTGTTCTACTAACAGTTATTTTAGTAAAGTTTTCACTTTTGAGGTGGCCGTGGCAGTGTAGGAGTACATTATTGCTTTGTCATTACTGCATTGCACGTAGCTTTTGAAGCCTGAAATGCTGCCAAGTGATTAATGTGTCCTCCGGGTGTGGACTCTATTCATGCCCAGTGTACGTGCAGTGAATCCATTTTGCTATGTGAAAACACAAGCAGCTAAACATAAAGCTAATTATTCATGGTAGTTGGCTTAGTGTGAGCAAATTTTTGTTAACTAAGCTGTGTAATTAAATCCGGTTTTTTTTTTTCTTTAAAAAGGACAAAACTTTAGCATATCACTGAAAGAGAAATTCAGTTTCACTTGTCCTGTAATTGCTGTCTTTAATGTTGTGTCAATAGAAGCTGCATGACTGCCGTTTTGTCTACCAGGAGGAAGATGAAGAAAGAAAAGGAAACAAAGTTGTCTCTTCCCGTCGTGAGAGAATGGCCCATCCGCTTGCAGAGCGCCTTGATATTTTGATGACCATCCTGTTTTCCTATATTAAAGATGTTTGCCACGTGGATGGTAAGAACACTTGAAATGCAACCTCATTTGTTATTTTGCCTACACATAAGCAAATAAGAGGAATTTTTGCTTTCTGCTGATGCAGAGTTGAGCCCTTGTCCTTCAGCAGCAGAATTCTGCCAGCAGCAGGCTGTAGTCTGCATTCCTGCCTCTGCCCGGTGCTGCTGGCAGAGGATGCAAAGGTACCTTTATGACTTTGAAGTTTAATCTTCAGTTGGAGACATTCTGATTATGTAAAAGTGACACTATGTCCAAATTGTGGCATCACAGTGTATAGGGGTAAACAGATTTTGTTCTAAAAAAATTCAGAGGATTAGAAATACTTTCTGATTAATCACAGTGTTTTATCATTTGCTCTACTGTATTTCTTTAAGTATTAGAATTATGAATCTTCAATGTCAGAAGGACTGGAAGTAGATTAAAACAACCAGCTATGTCTCTCTAGTGGAATTGCTACAGCAGGGCTTTGTGTTACAGGGAAAAACCTGGAAGATATTTCTTACACTGGCATTTATTAAGAGTTTGAATTTCTTAGACTTGTATATTTAAAACAGAATATTTAGAAACCATTTTGCTGTATCTTCTTCATGTAAGTCAGGTATCTTATTTCTTAAGTGTTTTCTTCTGGTTCTTCTGAATTAACACATTATTGCAAACTTTGTCTGTCTACCAGTTTTATACATGTGTGTGCACACACAGAGGTGTTCTCCGTATACACCACTGTAAACACAGTAGAACTGAAGTCCTGGAAAGTCTCACTATAAATATTTTAGATTTCAGATAAGCCTAGAAGTCATCTTGACAGTATTTCCTTACATCTTTCTTAGTGGTTTAGAAAGGTATAAATGCGAAATTTTTTTTTCCTGGCCTCATCCTGCAAAACCTGAAATGGCTCATTTTGTTCTGGTTTGTTTTTTTTTTTGTTTTGTAGGCAAGCTTGATATTAACAGCACAAAGGATTTGTATCGGGATCTGGTTTCTGTTTTTGACAACCTCATTTTACCAACCCATGCTTCATGTCATGTACAGTATTTCATGTTTTACATCTGTAGCTTTAAATTGGTGAGTAGGAGCTGTTTTTAAAATGCAGTGTCTCCTGTTATTTCTGCGTCTTTGTTTTGGCTTTTTGTTTTACCAAAAAATAGTGGTTTCCTACTGTAATTCTAATCTGGCAGTAGTGTGTCAGGATTCATTAGTATCTTTGCTTTCTTTTCCTTCTCTGTTATTCCTTTCCTCAAGTTTTTATTTATGTCGTTGCTCTTCATGTGTTGTTCATAAACTGCAAACAGGTGGAATCTAAGCTAATGTGAAAAACTTGGTTAACAGGTCTCTTTTACAAGACCCGGTTCAGCTCATGAACCTGAGACACAGTGCTCCAGCAAGTTCTTCAGTATCCTAAAACTATCTTAAAGATGGCGTCTGTGTTAGCTCTTCAATTTGAATTTTGGGTCTGCTGTTTTGTTTCTCCTCCTCCCCCATTTTCCCATGTCCCTCAAGCAACCATTGTTCTTTCCCTTAACACATATAAATAAGAACGTGCGTACTTTTTGCATAAGAGTAGCTAAAGATCCAGTTAAACTAATGTCCTGTCTGTGGCAGTGGTGAATAGTAGATGGTTTGGAAAGAACATCAGAATGGGGCAAGTATGTTGTGGTACTTTGCTAGAGAACCCTTTCAGCTGCCAGCTGCAGCCCAAGTGATCTCTCATGGTAACAGCCTCTCATGGACAGATCCAAGGAGAAAATATGTTGTGACATTATGCTTTTCGTACTGATATGAATTTTTGGCATCATGAACTTCCGTGACAAAAAGTTCCACAATAAAACCATTTAAAGTGAAAAATTGGGTTTTTTTCCTCCAAATTCCACTGTTCTAAATTCTGCTGTTTTCATTGGATGCCCCTGTCCTGCTGCAAGAGACAGTGAATGGTCACTTCATGTTTGCCTCCGTATCACTCTTGTTTTTAAACACTTCTGTATCTGTTCCTGACTCTTCCCTAGACTTCTGGTTCCATTTACTTTTTATAACTGAGTATAGAAAAAGACACAGAAAAGAGCACTCTTACATCATGTGGAGGAGTAGTTATTTATTGCAGTTATAGGTAGATTTTTTTTTAATGGTTTGGTGATAGAAATTGTGGGATTTGTGTATTAGTAATCTAATACTTCCAACAGTGTCAACAGCATTGCCACTCATGATTTGTGTCTCTCGTTTCCAGGGTTTGGCTGAGGCATTTTTAGACCATCTTTGGAAAAAACTGCAGGATCCAAACAATCCTTCAGTCATCAGGCAGACTGCTGCGAGTTATATTGGCAGCTTCTTGGCAAGAGCTAAATTTATTCCAGTTGTGTAAGTTGTTTTGATATATAAGTAGAATAAATTTATGATTGCTGAGGTTAAGTACAGAATTCATGGAACACACACACACAGTGTTTGTTTTCTATTCCTAGTAACCCTGTATCAATTAGCCTTGTTTGTCCTCTCTGCAGTACTGTTTCAATGCTGTCTTGAAATTTCCAGGGAGGTTTTGCACTTCTAGAATGCAAACTAATGATTGCTGGGATTCGTGACTTGCTGTTTAAGGCTTCACTTACCAGGAAATGCTGAGCATGAGTAGGTTATGTTGACTTCAGATGGAGTCATGGATGCCCCATACATCTGGTGTTCAGAAGCAGATATTTTTAATGCCCCCTGTAAGGCATTTTATGTTGACTCTGAGGCAGGGAAGTCAAGCGTTCAAGTATTTTGATACAGGTGGGTTGAAATACTTTAGCAAATGGGTGAAAATGCCTTCTTGTTTACATACGTACTCTATATTTTTATGCTGTTTAGGGCAGGCTCTGTAATATTAATGTTGGCCTTAATTTGATATTGGAACTACTTGCTGGATGTGGGAGGGCATCTCTTTGTACTACATGTAGCCCAGAATTCTAATTGTTTAGTGTGTGTATCGCACGCAACATGCATTCATGGATGCATCTCTTCTGGCATCTTGTGCTTTCACTGATTGGGGTTTTCAGAGCTGATACACCGATTCATTTTGTGCTGAGATAGAGGGGAGACCTCATAACAGAAACTCCTTTTTTACAATGAGATTTTCTTACTGTTATTTTCATAACCACTGAGATCCTTGAATACTTATTTAATTTCTACACCATTTCAGGTGCTATTTTTACATTTTTTTTTCCTCCATTACAGTACAGTGAAAGCCTGCCTGGATCTTCTGGTGAACTGGTTGCATAAATACATTGATAATCAGGATACAGGGGCTAATGCTTACTGTGACGTAGCTCTCCATGCGCCATTTTATTCTACGTGTCAAGCAGTGTTCTATACACTTATTTTCCGTCATAAGCAACTTTTGGATGGAAACTTAAGGAAAGGTGAGTGTATTGAATTTGAATGTTATGGGGATTCTTCTGCAAGTTTTACTGTTTAGGTGTTTTGTAGTGGTCAATTCAGTCAAGTATGTGATGGCAAGGTTCTGTTGTTCTGCTCTAAATAAAATGAGATGGCTTGTACACCTGCTGGGCTGCCAAGCTAAATAATCTTTTTTCCCCCACTATTGAAAACAATGCCGATAACTCCTCAACGTTGATTTCTGGCTTGGCTTACTGAGTGTCTTTGAATTCCAGCTATGTAAAACTAGTGTGGGCTTCAAGGAATAGTCTGTCTTGATGACTGTATGCCTCTGACAGTCCCTCCTGTGGGTCTTTAAGTGTAGTGTCTGCGTTAGAAGGATCCCTCGACTGTGGGAGGTTACCATTATTTAGAGTAGCTTTTCTGCTGAACAAGCTGTGGGCTAGATCTCTGCTCTAAGAGAGCACCCTTGATTGGGCTTCCGTGATGTTGTGCAGAGTGCAGGCCAGTCAAACTGGAAATTCTTAGAAACTAAGTTAGGCTTATATAACATATAACCTGTATTATTCTTATTTTGAAGGTCTGGCATATCTGCAGAGTTTAAATTTTGAGCGCATAGTCATGTGCCAGCTAAACCCTCTGAAGATTTGTATACCCTCTGTTGTGAACTTGTTTGCTGCCATTACCAGGTACCTACTCATTTATTTCAGTTTCAGCTTGGTACAGATACTTGTCTGTAACTAAAACCAGCACAGTACTTAACAGTACTTAGATCATGGGTTTTGTTAGGCACAGTATTGAGCATTATCCAAGGCAACTCCTATAACACTGCTCGTATTCTAAACGGGGTAAGTTTATTTCTGGTTCAGTTTTAATGACATCCGACAGTACTGTGAAATTACTTTGTGCTGGAGCCAATGTGGTTCTGCTTGGAGTGAAGTTTATAGGAGTGCAGAGCAAGAGAATAAGACTCCTTACCTTGTGACTATCTTGAAAACTGATATAAATTAAAAATGGAAGATAGAAGTGAAGTTTGTTAAAAATTAACTTCTTTTTTTTAATATCATCTGTAATTCTCGATTTCTGTTTGCTAGAAATGCTTACCTTTTCTTGTTTACCTTTTTAAAGGAAGTACCAGTTGGTGTTCTGCTACACAATTATTGAGAGGAACAATAGGCAGTTTATACCAGTTGTTCGGAGCGGCACTGGGGGTGACCTTGTGCAGACATGCACTAACCCACTTGACAGTTTCTTCCCCTTTGATCCTTACATACTCAAAAGGTATAGTTTAATCAACTTGGTTTTGCCTTGTAGAAAACAATGAACTAAAACTAGGAAACCATTGGTGTTTCACTGTATTCACTTTCTTCCCTGATATTTAGTACATTTAATGTTGCATATTTTAACTAGAGGTTTCAAAGGTTTGAATTGAAATTTACCCCCACTGTGACATGCAGCAATGAAGAAGGAACAGGACCCACTTTCCTGGAAGGTCTAGTTAATATGTTTGGTGGCGCTTTTGTTTTTTCTTGGTTTAAGCAGTCTCTAAAATACCATAAATTTGGCCTAATACATATTTGGTGTCAGCTGTGGTGGCAGTGTGTCATTTTTTTGTTGGTTTGGTTTGGCTTGTGTTCTTTGCACATTGAGTGTATTGATCCTTGATTGGAGATTTCAGCTTATTTTTAAATATCTTGCTTTTTTATTGAATAGTGGATTATTTGCAGCTTTTCAAAATATCTAGCACTATGATGCTTTAATCACTTTTTAATGTTAGAGGGCAACATTCTGGCTTTTTTTTGTCTCTTAAAAAAAAAAATCTGTCTTTGCAGAATGGAGATCTCTCTTAGAAACTATTGAAGAAGCCGTATAATATCATCTTGTAAAAATTTGAAAGAAAACTGTGCTTATTCGCAAGCATCGTGTAGCTGTTAAAAATACCCATCCAGGAATTAGGAGAACCGACTGTATCGGAACTCCTTAAATAAACAATTGTAATTTATACCTGTCAGCAAAATGGAGTTATTTCTTCATGGGATTAACTAGGGATTATATAGGGATTAATTTGATAGTTTGTAAAACGCTGTCACGCTTCACTCATACACATATGACTTTTACTGAATCCATTAACTCATACTGTATTTTAATTCCTGTTTCAGATCGAAGAAGACTATTGATCCTTTGTATCAGTTTTGGGAAGAGCTGAGTGCTGAGGATCTTGAGAATCTGAAGAAACCCATTAAAAGGGTAATAATTGTGATCAAAATGCAATTAAACCTTTGCTAAATGTATCTGCTGCTTCTGATGTAGGATTAAGGTTTTCTAGTAGATAGGAATACACTAAACAGTTATGGGGAACTGTGATGGAAATTGGAAAATTTAGGAACTGACCCATCTTTGGTTTGAGAATGCTTTCCCCCTCTTCCACAGAGGAGTTAGTTTGGCAGCACTGGACCACTGTGAGTACTTAGGAACACTCTCAGAATATGGACACACTGATGTCACTGGGTAATCTACTTTGATGATTTAATTCCTGTATTTGATAATGAGAGTACATCTAATTCTGTTACCATTCCAACTAGTCATGCTGAAGGTACAGCCCAAGTCCTGCATTGTGTCCTGCCAAAGCTCCTGTGTAGTCTGTTCACCTTCTTGCACAATGTCTATCCTGTTGTCAGGTTTTTGTTTGAGTTCTTCAGAGGTTGTGGTTGTCTTTCCTTCCTGTGATAACACGTAAAAATACTTTATACTGTTGCAGCTTTGTTAACTGGTAGCTTTGTAAACTTTCCTATAGAATTTTGATCAGCTATTTGATTATTACCACATTTCAGAGGTTTTTTTTAGAAGTATACTTTTTGGTCTCAGTATTAATTGCTTCTGCTGAATGTTAATCAAGACCTGGGGTGTCCTTCTGCTTTTAAATTTACGTAGGGTACTTCTGAAGATGAAGATGATGACTTCTTGAAAGGAGAAACTCCTCAAAATGATGGTGTGGTTGGAATTGCTCCAAATTCTTATGAGTCAAATACCCGGAGCCCAGTGAGCAGCGTTGGCTCCCCTACAGACTGTTATGTGCCGTACCATCAATGATGTGGAGAATCAGAAGTTAAAAGGTTGAAAATTGTGTGCAATTTTGTGCTCTGTAAAGAGACTTTAGCTCAACTGGCAAATGTTAAAATAACTACACTTAAGAAAAATTACTGTTTCTAAATCATCAGATTTCTACAGATAAAGTTATATGTTGCTAGAAAATATTAGAGAATAAATAGGGCGGTATTTTACAAATTTCACATTGAAATGTTTTTTATGACTTAAAAGGATTTTTTTATAGTTTTTCTTGACTCTTAGAAACTTTGTTTAATAATGCTTCTCTACAAGGTTTTATATATCAGGAGTGCAATTCTTCCTTTCCACTGATTTGTGTTGGGACCAGAATTCTGTTGTCAGTATTCAAACTGTTCTCTGATGACTGTTTTTGAGTTGGTTTCAAAGTAACAGTGTGATCCTGTGGTAGGGAAGCCAGGAATCGAGTCTGACAGTGATTCTTTAGCACGCGTCTCTTAAGTTTTTCCTATTTGTAGAACAGTATTTGGTAAAGGCACTTGGTAGTGGAAAGTGTATTCAGATCATGAGCATTATTGCTCTGTAAACCTGTAGTAGACACACACCTTTCCCAGCTATGAAAGTTCAGACTTGTAAAAGTGGCAGTTGTTGGAGGTGTTGGAAATGACGGAGCAGCTGAATGTATGTTTTGTAGATAGTCTTCTTTGGGGTGCTTGTGGAGCACGCTGGGATGGGTATTTATTTTCAGGCTTTGGTTTATTTGTGAATGCTGAAAATACAGAAAAATCTCCCCGCGTAGAAAGGAGGTGGTGATGGTCATTGGTGTCCTTGTGTTGTCCATGTGGCAATGCAGAGTTTCTCTGTGTAGGTTTCTTGTTGTCTTTTCATCATTGTTGACTTTTAGATTTCAGTAAGAATATAAACAGTGGAAAAAATGTTATTTGTGTAACATGTAGTTGAAAAATTTATGCATTTTGAATTAACCTTTAATTGCCCTTCTTGAGAATCTGAACTTGGAGGCTTTCAAGACAACATTTTCATTTGGATCTAATAAAGAGGTGCGAACAGTGCAGTTCTTAGACCTCTGAAAACAAACATCTCTCTGTAACTAAGGATCTCTCTGTGCACTCTTGCTTTTCAAAGTTAAAATGTTTGCTCTGGCAGACAGCAAAAATGAGCCTGTGAGGTTAATGGTGGGGCAGATCTCCACCTGCAGCCTGCGGAGGACCCTGTGCCCGAGCAAGCAGGTAGAAGCCCAGGGAGACTGACCTGGAGGTGAAAATTATACTGTACTTGATAAACACCAGCATCTTTTGAAGGAAGTGTCTGGGGTAACTATTGACTTTTGTGAAAATCGCATTGGGAGGGCTGGTTTTTCACCTGTGGGGTGCGAGCAGCCCTGAGGGCCTGGTTGCCCTCACCCTGCATAGGGAATGTTGTTCTGCTGCTGCCAGGCCGTTTTCCTCACTGTGCATGGAAAAATTGCCAGAATTATGGAATAGTTTGGGTTGGAAAGGACCTCAAAGCCCATCCAGTCCCCCCCTGCCCCGGGCAGGGACACCCCCCACAGCCCGGGCCGCCCCAGGGCCCCCAGCCCGGCCTCGGGCCCCTCCAGGGCCGGGGCAGCCGCGGCTAACCTGGGCCAGGGCCTCACCGCCCTCACGGGGAGGAAATTCCTCCTTATGGCCAGTGTAAATCTGCCCCTCTCCAGTTTACCCCCATCGCCCCTATTCCTGTCACCACGAGCCTTTGCGAACAGCCCCTCCCAGCTCTCTGCAGCCCCTCCAGGCCCTGGAAGGTCGCTGTCAGGTCTGTGTAGTCTGAGGGCTTTGAAGTGTCTGCGGCGGCGGGGGGGGCGTCTGCTGCGCATTCGGCAGGGAGCGGGGCCCTTGCAGGTCGGTTTCTCCCCGTAAGGCCGCCGGGGGGCAGTCGTGCAGCGTTAGCGCCTCAGCGGCGCGGGGCGGGGCCGGACGGGGGGCGGGTCTGGGGGGCTCGGGGCTTTTGGGGCGCGGGGGTTTTGGGGCTCAGGTTTTGAGGCACAGGGCTTGGGTCAGAGGGAGTCCCGGGGATTTTGGGGCTCGGGGGCCTTTGGGTCCCGGGGGTCGGTGCTCAGAGCCTCAGGCCGGGCCCGCGGACCCCGCCCGCTCTCCCGTCACCCCGCGCGGCCCGGGCGGGGCCTGTGGCGGGGGTGGAGCCGGTGCGGGGCCCGTACGGGGCGGCGATGCCGCTGCTGGTGGACGGGGAGCGGGTCGGGCCGGGGCTGCCCACGGCCGAGCTGCTCCGGGCGCACCCGCAGCTCGAGGTGAGGCGGGGAAGGGGGAAGCCGGCGCCTTTCTCCGCTCTCCTCACGGGTTCGACTTCCCGAGGCCTCGCCTCACGCCTCCGCTTTATCGTCTGTAAAGCGGGGAAGGGGCGCCGTGGGGTGAGGGGTGAGGGGATGTGACGAGCAGCCTGATCGGCCACAGGAAAGTGGAAGAATCCTCTAAATCCAGGCCCCTCCGAATCCAGAGCGCGCGGTGTGTCCGCCCGGCCCTGACCCGCGCCCCGTCGCTCTCCAGAGGGGAGGTCGCCATCGCGGGGCGGATCCGCCCGAGGGTTCTGCCCCTCTGTGTCTGTTCTCATTTATCTTTAGGAAAAGGCAAAACTTCTGCGAAGCCGCCCGGCGCGGGTGGTGGAACCCAAGGGTCTCCTGTACGTGCAGCAGAGAGAGTTTGCGGTGACCACCCCTGCGGATGGTGCGTGGGAACAGAAACGCTCTTCCTCGTCCTGAGGCTCGGGGACTGCAGGAGTGCAGTTCTTACGGTGTTTCTCTCCTTTGAAACAGGCTCTGTCTCCATCCTCGGATCAGACGATGCAACTACCTGCCACATAGTTGTCCTCCGACACACAGGTATCTTGAAGGGATGTTCAGAACAAAACCTCCAGCCCTACAGTAACAAATTAGTATTGGTTTACACTGAAATTACATTTGTATAAACTTGAATCTCAGAGTCACGTGAAGTACTGACTATGTAACTCCTTCAAAGAGCTGGTGTGTTTAGTGCCACAGGTTCCGTGTTCTCGTTGCTGAATGAGCAGGTCCTGGGCTCGGTCTGCTCTGTGGCCAGTGGCAGCTGCAGACCTCGGCTGTGTTTGGGCCTGCAGGGTTTGGCGATAACGGGGGTAGAATTTGTGGAAAGGCCCTTGCTGCCTGCCTGGATTTCTGACAGCGATGTTGTTGTTACCTAACTGCCTTCTCGTGTGTTCCTCAGGCAGCGGAGCGACTTGCTTGACGCACTGCGATGGATCAGACACAGAAGCTGAGGTGTCGCTCATCATGAGCTCAGTAAAATCTTTCTCTAACACCACAGGATGTGGAAGGTCAGCTTTGCTCTCATTTCCAGGGCGCTGTTTTTCACAAAGGTTACTGCAGCTTGTAAGGTGGGGAGTTCTTGTGTGATTCTGTGGGGTCTGGACAAGGTAGTTGTGCGGGAAGAATCTCATTGGGAACCACTTGTAAAGTGAGAATGGTTTTCCCAGTGATGATTCTGAGAGTATTTTTAGCATGGTTCTGTTCTGAGTCGTGTCTCTGTAACAAACACCATCACGAGGTTTTGTGGTTACTGTTTCCCAGTCAGCTTTTGTTTCAGATGCCTGAAATTCTCCAAAGAAATGGTTTTGGGCTTGTCTTTACACAGATACTTCTCAGAGGAGAACGCTGCTCTGTGCTCCAGAGTAGTTGTGAGGAATTAATGGGGGCAAAAGTCTTTCTCGGGAACTGGAAGGTGGTGACTAAGTTCAGTCCAAAGCAGAGGTGCTGACCATCACATACACCACTGGGACAGATCAAACTGCCTGCGTGTGGTGCCTCATAAAGTTTTTAATTGATGCTGTTTCCTGGATGATCCCTGAGATGTTCTGGATGGAATTGCTATAACTTGCTATGTAATGCAAATGAATGTAACAAGCGAGGCTTCTCTAGTGGTTGCTTTGCAGTGTGGGCTGGGCATTATTTTGTAAAGCTGTTCACATTGGGATGTCTTTTTAATTGCTGTTTCCTGTTATTCCATCTCTGCTAGGCTGGAAGTGCACCTAGTTGGAGGTTTCAATGATGATAGGCAGTTATCACAAAAACTTACTAATCAGCTTCTTAGTAAGTTCACGTTTTTTCCACTCTCATGTCCAAAAAAAATATAATTCTAACTGGATTTGGGTGAAGTTTGCTTGTAGCCTGAGCCCCTTGTCATGTAATGAGAGGAAGTCTGGATTCATTTTGAGGGGTGTTTTCTCTGCCTGAGAATGTGGTGCAGAGCGTGGGGCCAGGAGTGTGGGGTGGAGGGTCTGAACTTGCAAATCCTTCCTGAGTTATGTTCGAGCACGTAGCAGGGGGTGCAGCTCAGCTGGGCTTGATCCCTGGCTCTGCTGCCAGTATGTTGTGTGATCTTGGCCAGGTGCTGTCAGTGTCTAAAACCAAACGTGTGGGTGACTTCCTGATCATACTGAATGTCACGAGGTAAAATGTAAATACTGTTTGGGATTGCCTGATGAAAAACACTGCGTCTCTCTGTAAAATCTGTAGTACAGGGAGGTGATTGTGGTGCTTTACAAAAAAATCAGAGTTGTAAGGTAGCCACTTCCCTGCTTTGGCTTGTGCTGAGCCCTCCCGGAGCGTGGAGAGGCCTCGGCCCCTCTGGAACAGGGAACAGGCAGGGATGGGCACAGATGTCAGGACCGGAGAGAGACGGCCCAGGGTGGTAACAGGAAAACAGAACCAGCGAAGGCCCTGGGATGCGCCCTCGCGGCCATCGCACCAGTGCTTCCTGCTGGCTGTGTTATATGTCATACGAGAGTTCTGTATGGAACAAAATGTTTTGGTTAACTTCTTTTTTTCAACTTCCTGATTTTCGTGAGTTATGGTTTGAAACAATAACATTGTGTTGCTGTTAGAACTTCAAAAAAAGAGAAGGCTTTTTTTTTCTGGCGTGTGGGATGGTGGAAAGCATAATTGCAATACAGCTGATGAAAGACTGGGTTTGCTCACTGTGTGTGTAACATTTTAGGAAAATAAATATAAGGTGTTAAATGCATAGTGACCTAAAGCAGAGCTGATTTGATGCCAGAGCTAAACCAGAGTCAGTTAGAGGAGTTAGTGGTACAACACTTCAGCCTGGTTTCGCTATTACAGTTGTTGCTCTGTGTAAATTACTGTTACGTTTATTAGCTGTGACTTTAGCTTTACAGAAGTTAGAAGTGTATCTGGAACTGGCTCTTTGCTCTATTGCCTTATCTAGGAACAGTGCGTTAGGTATCTGTGCCCATCTATTCTGCAGTGCACAGCACTGGTAATGCCCCCTCATCTGTGTACAGCACCTGCTTTGCCACCAGGCTTACACAGTGCTGCTGTCGTTGTTGCTGTAGGAGCATTCGATCTCCAACCAGATGATGTTCACTTAGTGACTTTCTGCGTAACAGGTAAGAAAATATTTCCTTGGTTTTTAAGTATGTTTAGTGACTGCAATCAAAGCGCAGGTGTCTCCTCCCACCTGGTGTTTTATCTGTTCTGAAAGAAAGAGCAGTGTGAGTCCTCCATAACCATTCGTGTTGTTCAGCTTTATTGCTGGCGAGGTGTGTGGTGCCGTCAATGGGCAGTGGATGCTCCTTGCCAGGCACTACTGAAACGCAGCCGATGGTGGAACCACCCTGATCATTAAAGGTTCTCTTGCTGCCTTTGTCCTGTGGACAGAGACGCTGTGTCTGTGGGTGTCTTACCAGGTGCCCAAGGAGGGCAGGGCCAGGCCTTGTCCTGCCTCCCTGCAGCTGGATGGATTCATCCCCTCCCTCGACCAGCAAATAGTGTGCGAGTCACATACAGGAGGCACTAATGTCCTTTTCTTTGTGTCACATTCATGTTGTATTTCCAGCACTGTGGTGTTTCAGCACTGTTGGCGTCTTAGATCTTTGAAACGTGGCATCGTGGTAGTTTTGCATCCTGGTTTTTTTCCCCTGTAAATTGCCTGTGCAGAAAGTGGAGTCGCAGCTGGCTGGAGCCAGCCGTGCTGTTACTGACCTGCACCTTCTTTTCCGTATTTCTTTTAGGCTTCTTTGTTTTTTTCCTGTCTTTGTGCAACATCAGTGTGTGCCTGACACACAACAAAATGAATGCTGCTCACAAAAAAGTCCAAAGCCCTATGAGTTTGACTTTTTTTTCCTCACAGAACTAAATGACAGAGAAGAGAAGGATATTCACCTGCCGATCATTTATGGAATAGGTGAGCTGATTAGAATTCAATTATATTTTTGTAACCAAGTTGCTTTTAAGACTCCAATAGTAAAAGGGCTGCTTTTCATGACTTGGTTGAGGCCGTCCTACAAGTTAAACGCTGTTGTTGGATGTGTAGGTGGAAATGGAAGTGCTCTCCTGGTGCTGTGGTTGGGAGCCTGCACGCCTGGGAAGGGCCTGGCAGGTGTTCTCATTTAACTGCACGCAGCGTTTTGTGGGTACCAGCTGCTGGCCTGACCCTGGGGTCAGAATTCAGCCACCTTTTCATAGGGCGTTCTGTGTTTTTTTAGTTAGTGTAAATATCTCTCAAACTGTTCTTTGGGAATGTTGAAACGCTGCCACAGCAGAACAAGTAGAGAGATGCTGCAGGTAGGAACGGGCTGCAGGGTCTGTGGTTCTGGGGAAGATAGGAATGGTGTTTGCTGGGTTCCCTGCAACGTAACAGGGGTGGGGACAGGGTTGTTTTAAACTGGTGTTTTGTAGGAATTAATTGTTTCTGTTTTACTCTCTATTTGTTGCCAGCTGTGAATGTTAAAACAGCAGAGATTTTCCCAGCAACCTTCCCAGAAAAAGGGCCGGATGAAGATTTGCGTTCAGCCCATATTTTAACAGGAGCAAGAGTGAGTAAGAGAGGAAAGGGGATTTTTGCTGGAAGGGGAGATCAGTTAAGAGCAATGAAATGTCAAAAGCTCGAGGAAAAAAATGCTTTGGCTCTGTCAGTAACGAAACAACAAGGACGGAGGAGCAGAGGGGAAGGGGGGCAGCAGAGACCAAACCCCTCTGAGCCTGCAGCTGCCGGGGGAGCCTTGTCCTGGACGCCCAGCTCGTCCTGGCCCTGCCGCTGGCAGCAGGGCAGCTTATGTAAAGAGATTCAGGCCATGGGCATAATCCCAGCAGGATCTTTCAGTTCTGGGTGGGTTGTTACAGTTTAATGTCCCGTTTCTCAGAATAATCGGTTAATCTTTATGCGGAAGGAACGTGGTGGGGCTGAGCTGGCGTGCTCGACCATGACAGGGCCTCCTAGATGAAGTGACTTTGTCACCTGCTCTGGGGAAGCGCTGCCCCTCACTTACGGCTCCCTGTGTCGTTACAGCTCACTAACATTTACGATGCAAAGATGGAACAACTACATATTGGGCCTTATTTCTGGAGGCCTTTCCCCCACGTGGATTTCTGGTTGGAACAAGACGATAAGCAGATTTTACAGGTACCCGAAACTGATCTTTCCTTTTAGCCGAACAGAGAAAGGGGCATGGGCTATCAGACCTTTTCCTAGGGTGCTGCTGGGGAAGGTGGGAAATGATCTTATTAAAAGGTAGAACGATGCAGAATGTTGTATTTGCAATGTCAAGCAGCTCGTGCTGCCATCTTGTTTTTCAGAACCTTTCCACATCGCCCCTGGCTGAGCCTCCCCACTTTGTTTCCCACATTAGATCTACGTTAATGTTTTTAAAAGAACATCCATTTCCCTCTCGCTCCCTGTTTCCTGACAGGAAACCTCGCATCTACAAAAAAAATGATGAAGGGTTGTGGGAACAGGTTTGTTCCGACAGGATCTAACTTGGGCCCAAGCAGCCACAGCTGCTTTAGGGAAGCGCAGTCTGGCACAAGCAGTAAAAAGCCCCTTGCTGGTCACAAACACTGTTGCTCCCGTGCTTTTCAAAATAAAGTATTTTGACAGAAGTAACTGGCTTTTTCTGCATTACTTACGCAGAGCTCGCTGCGCTGCTGCAGGCACAATGTGCTTCGGTCTGTTCTGCGGCTGCAATACAGGGATGTGACGGGAGCGGTGCTGACAGCCCCAGCCAGCAGCCCCCGATGGGTCTGCACTTTAGAAAGTGATTTTCCACACAGAGCAAAGGCAGCTGCGGTTAAACCTTACTGAAATGCAGGGATGCGTCTTTCAACAATAACTGAATTCAAGAGTAGTAATTTGAAGAATCTTTATTGAAACAGTTGGATCGTATCTAAAGAATGAAGCTCATTCCAACAAAACCACTGCTGTAACACTTCCATATATAAAACCCTTAAAAATTAATCCTCGTGCTGATAACTTTATCCCGAACATATTACCGTTACCTATTCATTGCACCAGAGAAGCCCATAAGGAAGACCAACTTCATTGGTTTTGCACTTTAGAAAAATTGCACTCTGATTTACATATATTACCCCAACAGCAAAATTAACCTTGTCCGTGGCTCCCCAGGAGCTACAAGCTGGAAATCTAATCAGGTGACAGTCCAATTCCACAGCCCAGGTTTTTCAGATTCTCACAGTCCATCCTGCTCCCACTGCAGCCGCTCCCGACTCCATTTATACCTTTTAGAGGGAGAAAAAAGCCCAATCACAACTCACGTGACCAAACTGCAGAACTTGTAGCCAGGTGTATGGGGATGGGATGGTTTTGCTCCAGCTCCGACACCCTGGGGAAAGCACATTTTTCCAAAGATTTCCTTTCCGCAAGAGGACCTGGAAATTTGCAGCAAAGTGAGTAAGATAATTTGGGAACAGGAGAAAACTTCTCCACCTTCACTTTTGATTGATCCAAAGCTTTGCTTGGCACACAGTAATCCTTGACGGGATGAAGTTTTGCTGTAGTGCAAATAACCCAGAGCGCTTCTCGGCGTCTGTACAATTCCTTCCATGGGGAGGTTACTGTCGTTCAAAATGAAGTGTTGAAACCATCACCAGTGTATTGGGTTCTTCAAGCTTTACTTACAACTACCTTTAAAAATACACAACAGAAAGGACGCCAGTTACACCACATAAATGTGTGGGATAGTGTTTGGTTCAAAGGGCGTGCAAAGGAAAACCATGGAGCTCGGGCAGTTCCCGGGGCAGCAGCAAGAAGCCGGTCAGGCATGCAGAGGCAACTGCTCCAAGTCTTTCTACAAGGCTTAAAACTCAGTAACGTGGTCCCCTCCTGCACCTCGGGCCGCAGCCCAGCGTGCCGGGTTGTACAAAGCAGGACAAGTGGTGACAACAACGTGCGGTTCTGTGACTCTTGGATCTGGGGGCACCACCCAGCGGTCTGGCAATTATTCTTCTGAGGGGTGAGAAAAGAAGCAAAACAGAGCTCAGGTGACTGTAGGAGAGGCTGAACTGAATTTTAAATATTAAAAGTGAACGATTGGCAGCTGATTTTTTGAAGTGTATTAGTAGAAGATCATTTTACAATTATTGGGTGCAACTGTTGTTAATCATGTGTATTGCTGATTGGTTTGTTAACTATTATCATGCTTAGATTCCTAGAGGAAGGATAACTGCCAATTGTTTTCACAAATGTTTATGAGCAGTGGGTGACAGTGACATGTAGAGGATTAAAGCAACTGTAACAAGTGTACGATAAGACAAATCTCTGTCCCGTGGGTGGGAATTTCTATTTGTGCAAACTCCCAGTTAATAAGTTACAGTAGTTATTACTGTACGAGTGTGTGGCACTGTTCACATTTTAAATGCATCATTAACACCCTGCCCCCCAGGGCACAGGCTTTCTCTGCAAAGTCTGGAATCCATGCTCTGGATTTTATCTCCGACTTTCTTGTTCCTCTGCCTTGGCGCAGTCACTTGGCGATTTGTCACTCTGAATGTCCTCTGTGCCCAGCGTTGCTGCCTGTGCCACCTCCTGCTCCTCTGTTTTTTTCATCTCCAAAGGTCCTTGCTCGTGGCCAGGAGACAGCACTGGGGGTCTCTGATCCATCTTCTCCAGGTCCTCACAGTGGCTGATGGAGCTGGTCTCACTGAACGCATCAGAGCTTCTTAGAGACCTTTTAAAAGCTTTCTGTCCTGTGAAGCAGTGGGAGGAGGGTGTCAGTGCAGGCAGCACGTGCAAAATGGGGGATGCACAAGGGAAGGCTCAACGAAAGTACCTCAGTTTTCCAGCTGCAAGGAAGTAAGATTTTATTTGGGTGCTAAATTGCACCGCACACAGAGGTGTTCCTGTGGTTGCCAATATGTATGCAGGGCAACTGCACCAGTATTTTTATCCTGTGTGAGCAGAGACTTAAAATGCAGCTGAAAAATCCGTGGCCTACATGCACAGTGAAGTCATTTGAGGGTAGAAACTTGTTGGAAGT
The DNA here is from genome assembly GCF_032191515.1 of Phaenicophaeus curvirostris. Classification (NCBI taxonomy): domain Eukaryota; kingdom Metazoa; phylum Chordata; class Aves; order Cuculiformes; family Cuculidae; genus Phaenicophaeus; species Phaenicophaeus curvirostris. The sequence goes on from NC_091407.1 coordinate 1,051,789, forward strand.
CAACCAGCTCAAAAGGTGAGTTAAAACAATGGTTTTCCTGCCAGTCAGATCAACATCAGTTACGAATACACCTACACAGAAAGTGCTTAGAGGTTTAATAGAGCTTCACCTTAGAATGACTTTGTCCACAAAATACTAGGTAGCAACAGAAATGCAGTTGTTGAAATACAAGATTATACGTTAGTTGTGCTTTTATTTCAAATAAAGCTTCAGGCTTGTTTGCCTGCTCATATTGAAAACTCAGTAATGCCATCATAGTCCAGAGGAAGATTCCAGACTTCAGAGACTGTTGTCAGTTAACAGAACCCCAACCTCCTGTAATCCCAGGAACAATTCTTGGGGAGAAAACAGGTGGGGCTGGTGTTCCATGCCATGTTTAAATTAAGGTTTTTAAGACACTCAGAAGATAATATCTGGAACTAGAGCTCACAAAAGATGGAAAATGATGCCAGCCTTCCTGTGTCACAGCAATTCGGCTGGCAGGATGTTTTAGTAATTTTTCAAAATAAAAGATGTAGGAACTTACCAGGAAGTCTTTGCTTCGCAGCGCTCGAAGTAGGAGTTGGTGGTGGAGTAGTGCCTATTCCTTGTGCTTTTGATACGTATGTAGATTCTGTGGATTCTAGAGAGCCTGCAGATTAAAAGTAGTTTCAAGCTGAATATAGCACACAGATAAGTTTTCTGTTCATCTGTATTTATAAGATACATCACAATCCTATTTTTACTGCACGTTTCTGAAACTGCATGTGCTGGGTGGAGCTGGAACTGCCACTTGAGGGCACTGGCTTTGAGTACCAGGGGACACCACTGGTAAGACTTAAAGTCTCCCCTTACTTCACAACAGCACTACACCCAGTGTTCCTTTCCCCCTGCTCCACTGGGCACTCAACGCACTCCCAGCTGCAAGCAACCGAGCAGCCCTGGAAGCTGCAGCAAGCTACGAGGGGGCTGAGTGTTCCTAAGGAAGCTTTGCTCGTCTCTGCCGTAAGAGCTTTCCAGTCAGTGCATCAAGAATCAGAAAGAAAGATCCCACACCCAGCAGAAAGCCTTCCTCGCTGTCTACAGAGTCGTTCTAGCTGCAACAGATGCTGTGCTGCTATTTTTACAGTGAAAATTAATAATTTCAGAAAGTATTATATTAGTGCATCAGTCTTAATAACGTAAAAACTACAGACACTTCTTTTCACATCACCAGACATCAATTACAAGTATTTGAGTAAAATAATAGTCTTTTACACTGTAAAATTCTATTAATTCCTGTCTCCCACAAAGCCCTGTCCACACTAGTCCTCAGCTGGCTGCAGCCTGTCCTTGTCACACACTGCATTATTATAGCACGCAAAGTCATCCTTTATCGAAGTGGCAATCGCCAGAGGAGCTCTCAAACCAGGATCTCTAAGACACCGAGTTCCAGTCGCACAGGGAACCCCTGGGACCTTATGCACCTATAAACACGGCATAAATGCCAAACGTTTGCAGCATATGTAGGCAAAAGTCACAGAAATAATTCCGCTATTAATAAATGCCAACATCTAAAATAACTTTTGAAATGTGACTCAGCATGCGAGAACAAAATGTTAACTGTACAAATGAGGTTACATCGTCTTACTGAGGGTTAACAGAACTAGTGAAGAGCACGTCACTGCTGGTCAGATCAGCACAACAAAGAGTACTGCGATTCTTGTATAAAAATGAAATCAGTTCGAATGACAGCGTAACACGGCTGAAGATGCGCTCATCCTACCTGCTGTTAAATTAAACGTTCTTCCCTTTGGAGAGGCTTGGAATGGAGAAAACCAGTTCAGCACGGAGCCTACTACAGGTATTTGTCGTAGCAGTCCCTGCGAAGCACACAATCAAACACTGGCTGCTGAGCAAGTTGTGCCAAGGTATTTCAAAGTTACTGAGATAAGTAATGTTTATGGTCTTACCTCTTCCAGAAGTCGTTCTTCATTTGCTTTCTGAAGCTGAAGTTGTGCTTCCTGTATCCCTTTTCTAACAACTTCAGTCATGTTTTCCAACAGCTAATAAAAATCAGAAATATTTTTTATATAAATCTACATATACAACGTGAACTTGACATTGTCTTTTTAGTTCAAGTTTTGAGAATGTAAGCATTACAGTCAGGTATTTTTCTAATTTAAGACAGTACTTGGCAATTACTATTTCATTGTGACTGTAAATTAAAGAATGTAGAGGCTGACTGTACAGTTTTTAGATGATATACCCAGAGAACAGAACATCATTTTAAACATGAATGGTACGTATTTTACTTAGAAATAAGCCTGTAACCCAAATTCTTCAGTGATCTGCTTAGCACATAAGTGCTGACTGGGAAGAATTCTTAGGATTTTAGAGTACATGGTGGTTCCTGTACACGCCCAGGACTTAAAGCAGCCTCACAGTAAGTGCCCAGGTACGTGTCAGTCTCGCTACAGGTTCCTTTTGTTTTTCAGCTTTAGTATACAACCGCCATTCTGGCCCCAGTGGCAGCCTGCGCCAGCACCAGCGCCGTCTGGCACTGCAAAGGGCGGGCAGCTCCCTGGGAGAGCTGAGGGCAAGGAATGAACAAACCAAGAGATCAAGAAACAGTCTCACAATTTTGTTACTCACAAAACAAATACTGATTTCCATAACACATTAGTACGGGGTTTAATATTGCACAAGGCCTCGAAGTCAGGCACTTCCTCCAAAATGCCACAGATTTGGGTTACTGTCAGTTAATAAAAACAAAGGGAAGTGGAAGATGCTCCTTCTCCCTGGGGAAGAGGTGAACCAGGACCTGACCACCCCAGAGTACAAGCAAGAACCGCTGTGCTTTCTGGTGCGGTAAAGATGTTTGACTTCAGCTTAGGTTCTGCCCCCCAGTGTGCTTACACAACTATCCTAAGGGCTTGCTAGTACTGACCTACTTTTTTTTTAAAGCTTACCTTTTGTATCAAAGAGCACTTATCTAAAAATAATGCCAGCGTCCTCCTCTCAGACTGGTTCTGCTTTGCAGCTTTGGATCAAGCAGTGTAAGGTCCTTCCACTACCACAGATTTACTGTGGCTGTTTCCAAGGGCTGCACCTTTCTGGGCCCTCAACTACTCTTTTTCCTCCCCCGAAGCTTCAGGGCCCATATTCTTAAATTTACTTCCTTATCCAACAACCGCAGCAACTACAACCAAAGTCCTTTACAGGCTAATCATCTTTCATCTCACCCTTGAAGCGGCACAGGGAGTCAAGAGCGGGCAAGGAAGGGTCCTGAAAACACTGCTAGAAAGAATTTTATTGCCAAAAATCAACATATTGCCAGAAGCAGAAATAGGCAAAGGATTTCTGAAGTTCTATTTATTTTTTAGATGAGGAAATGAAATGCCCAACAGTAGAGGAACAAAAGGACAGACAGTGATTTGTGATGAAGTTCATTTAGGAATTCTGCTTTAGAGAGCATTTCGAAAACTCTGATCAGGTAAATGCTTTTACAAAAAGGAGTTGCATCATCAGAATATCATAACCCTGTAACAAAAGTTCTCCTCATGTGGACAGATTATTACTTCCACAGTAATTAATACTGTTTGTTGCAGGCAAGTACAATTTGTACTTTCATAAAGAACAAAACCATGTCCTGAAGCCAATATGGAAGGGGAGAAAAAAGGGTTCTGAAATGCTCTGTGATTTATTAATACATACTCTTGAATTTTCTTCAATTTCTCTCCCTGTTGCCGCAATGGTTTCGACTAACTCTGACACATCCAGGTCCTCAGTTACCATCCCAATGTAAATGCAGTTCTTCTGCCCTCCAAATTCTGGACCTGTGGGCACAGGGAGAATCGAGATGTAGAAAAATGCATTCGGACAGCAGGTGCAACTCTCATGCTTGCTGGTCTGCAAATCTCAATGTGTACACACACACGTCACTAATCAAGGGCGATATCTGCAGAGGTATAAATTATGCAGACTAAAACAGTTCAGCCCTGTAGGTTTACAAAAACAGAAAACATCTAAAAAAGAAAAACAGTAGATATCTTATACAGCCATGGAGTTGTAAAATGAATATCAGTGCTGAATGTGTTCAAACTTGTTACTTTCTGCCATTTACAGACTACTCTGTTCCACGATTCCAGGGCACTTAGTTTTTGAAAGCTGATTAGAAAAAACATCAGAATTGAGTAAGCAAATTAATTTTATTTCAGCTATAATGTTGCACTATGTAAATGTGAAAATGCTGTTAATTATCATGAAAGTCATCTGAAGCTTTTGATCTGCATTTCACTAGCTACAGCACCAACTGAGAAGGCTCAGTTTACAAAGAGGAACACTACAGCTTTTATTCCTCCTGGCAAGGAAACTCTTTTGTTCTAATTGCTCCTAAATCACTTTTCATCGGTATTTCTGAGAACAGTGCATCCTGCTCACCCTGCTGAATGTTTACCAGCTGAAACAGGGGTGAGGACGAAACAAAGTTATAGATGTTCTACAATAACCATATACCCAGCAGTGTGATTGTGCAGTAAAAGGACCTCTGTACAAATGACCTATTGAACCATTATGACACATCCAGTAAAATTACTACTAACTTGAACAGAATATTTTAAATAGTGCAATTACCCAAAGAAAAAGTGAGATCAGACTCCAGTTCATTCAATTTTTTCAGAAGTTCTGTATTGATTTTTTCTAGTTCTTTTTCTTGTTTGTCATCATTCTTCCCATCACTGTGATAGTTGTATCTTCAAACCAAGCCAGAAAAGAGTAATTACACTTTACAGTGCACACAAAAATACATAGACACTTAGTATGTTTCTACAGATTTCTGTATTTTACAAACCAAAAACCTCAACAGTAGACAGTTTATTTACAAGCATTTCCAATCAGTGATTTTGGGGTGGGGAAAGGTTGCTGCTGCAAGCTTAACTGAACACAACAGATTTTTAGGTCATACGTTGGTTATACTCCCAATTGCTTTGACTACACAGCATTCTTCCCAGCAGACAGTACCCGACACTTGAAGGGTTCTATTCAATGTATCAGTGAATCCCATTACAGATAAAAATCTGAAGGATGCACTTGCATGTTACATTTCCATCTAACAGATCTACATACTGCCTCCAAGATCAGAACTGTTACCCTAATTTTGGTCTTCAGGTTTTCTTAAAAAAAAAATAAATCTCAAAGTAAGCAACATTAAAAAGGTATTTTATAAAAAAACCACTCAAAAGCTTCAACTGGCTGCAAAGTACTACTAATCAGTAGACAGTACATACAAATCACCACTAAAGAGGTCACATATTCCTTTCTGTTAACGGGCAGTCTACCAAAATACGTAATGAAGAAAATACTGAAAAGTTTACCTTACAACACCTAATCCCGGCCAGCCGAGATCTTCAACATACAGCAGGCCTACTGTTCTTCTCACTTCTTGCTCAAATTCCTCTCTCAGTTGCAGTGTACTTGTCAATACAGGTATCTTCAATTTTAAGCAGTCTACTAACTGATCAACATCTTGTATTTCAGTTCCTAAAACTAAAGAGCTGATGTGTTAGTGTGTGATAAAAATAAATGGACAGATGTCTGTATTAGATCAGTAAACCATGAGGAAGCTGCTCTAAGTCAATCATTAACACGATTTACACAGAATACTGAAGCATCTTGATCTATATTACAGTTTTTTCTTCAGTTATATAGCCATCAAAATGCAGAGTGCTAAATTTCATTAAAATGAGCTAATAAAAAGGATTTTCTGATATTACCATCTAATGACAATACTCTTTTGTTACATAAGAAGCTGGTATCAGATGAATTCCTCCACCCCTAGCCAATGGATAATGAACTGACTTCCGTGGTGTTTAAAAAAAAAAATCACCACAGCATCACCAAGTAATTTTATTCTAAAACCTACTTCTCAGTGCACACCAGGATCCTCTCACATCAGCGTCAATTGTTTTCACAGCCTAAGCTATTCACCCCACACAAACTAAAAGAAGACACCATGCATCACCTTAAGCCCTGCAAGTTGCTCCGTGTCTGCCGAGTTTGAACAATGTCTGTATCCCGTGCTGGCTTGCACATGAAATTTAAGACACTTGCCAAAACAAGTTTTAAATACTTTCTCCCTCCTACATCAGTAATTCTAGGACAACTAGAGGTTTAGTAACTAACTCTTCCAGTTAAGTAGTTACATTTTGATGCAAGCACCATTTCAATGTTAAGCAGCAGAGCAAAGGAAAGGTAGGGATGATTTATCTTTAATATTTCCTTCATAACTGTCAGAAACAAAGAGCTGCTCCCCTTGCTTTTCCTAATGAATTTAAAACTCTTTCTCTGCAGAGGTCACGAGGCAATGTCACATGCAACAGCTGCAGCACCTCTAATGCCCTCACTGCCAAGGCACAACAAAATGATAAAGCTGAGATATTTTGTTTATAAAACAAATCCTTGCCACAGAATATACTAAAGAGTTTCTTGAACGTACCTGCTTTTACACCAGGATATTGTTCTAAAACTCTGTAGCAAATTACAGTTTTTACAAGTGGCTGAATTAAGTGAATGTTACCTGCAGAAGTCATCAGTGGGCTAAAACGCACACACGTGCCTTCATCTTCCAGTTCTACCACATCGACTCCACTGGCAGGAACCAGCTGTGCCAGCTGCTCTCCCAGCTGAGGGGACAGGGCACAGTTACAGGAAAGTACAGAGCATGATCTCCCGCAGTCACTGACTCAGGCTAGGTTCTTCCCACGGTGGGGAAGAACTACATGCTAACCACAGTTTTCTGTGTTTCTCAAAATCACTTCTTATAACAAAATACTTTAGCTTGGTGGTGATAGGACAAAGTTGGACATACACGTAAAGCTACAAGTGTTACAAGTCAGAAATTTCTGCAAGATTATCACCAAATATGCCATGATTACTATGCAATTGATCCAAAATAGTCAACGTGCTCAGCTCTCTGAAAGAACAGCTTTCTAGAATTAATTCTGGTAAGATCTGGAAAAGAAGGACTGCCAGTTCATGAATACACAGACACTGTCAATGAAGTATCTAGATGATTCATGAGTTCTAAAGTTTTCGCATATTCCCACAAGACCAAGTTAAAAAATCCACTACCAAAAGTTTAAGATGCAGTAATAATTTCAGTTGTAATCATGTGGAATAATCAGACAACATGAAAGCAACTTTGCTTCAGGGCAAATTCATCTTTGTAATTGAAAATGCCCACTGGATTTTGCAGAGGTTCTCAGACCAAGAACCACTCTCACACTAATCTGTCAATGGTTTCATGGTTACTTATGAACCCCTGGAAACATTCTGCTGTCACTTCTTTTTGCCTTAAAAGAAAAAGCATCCATTCTTACCCACTGATTGAAAGTATCATAAATGTGTCTTTCGCTGATTATTATGGGGTGCTGAATGGTTGAGGCCTGTGCAGCATGTGAGGTTTGATCTGAATCCAAAGATATAAGAATCACAGAAGTGGATTTTTATTTATTTAATTAAACAAAAGTCAACCTAAAATTTAGATAAGAGACAGTTACAATTCCTAGGCAGTGTAACACAACTACATGATGTACTGGACCTCAAGGAGACTAACAAGGACTTTTTATTTAAAGGCAGGTTGAACATGACAAAACTCATAACAAAACTACAATGTTTCCTAGTACTCTTTTGCCTCATCCCAGCTGGACATTTCCCTCAGTGTGTACACATACCAACAGCACAACATCCTCTGTTGTAACTGACAGGACAAAAATCCTTCTTGGAGAACACATCTAAGCAAGGATGTTTTGCTCAGAGCCACCTGTGGTGTGGCTACTGTGCACCCGCAACAGTATTTCCAGAGTGCTCCTGATGCATTCTGCTATTTTAAAAACCATTGCGACAGCAAGTGAAATTAGTAAAACAGAAATGTAGTTCTTGAAGTTAGCCAGTAAAAGTTAAAAAGGAACAGGAACACTGAACCAAACCAAGGGAGATCCACCCCCGCTGGTACATTCAAACACAGTTCCCAGCTTATGGGACTTCCATCATCTGCCCTCAGGATCAAAATCATATGCAAATCTCTCCTCACTCAAGAAGGCAGAAATGAATTGTTATGATAATTTAAAACACTGCAGTCTACCTAAAAAAAGAAGCTATCACACGTATGGGTTCTACCACCAGCATTCAGAACCTTTCTTGCATGTTGTGCAAGAGAAGTGCACTACATAACATTTACCTCATCAAATTAATTTTACAAATTAGTAGCTTAAAAAAATATAGAGAGGTGCTTTTCGGTTTTGTTTTTAAATAAATCACATACCTCTGTGAGAATATTCCTGGAAGAACTTGAAAACCACCACTGGTGAACTCAGTTCATCTTCAACCTTAAGGAAAAAATAAAAAAAGACATATAATTCCATAGACTGCTGAGCAAAGCAGATAATTTTGGTTTGCTAGCAGTAACAATCTTTACATTATCTCAGTATTAGGAATATGAGCAAACATATCTCTAAACACATGAAAGTAAATCAATATTCACTTAAAGCAGAAATGTATTGATTCAAGGTATGCACAATTAAAATTTGGTCATTATAAAGCAAGAAACCTTAGTATGTTCATCTGCAAACAGACTGTACTAAACAGTTTCTTTAGCTCTAATACTCTTGGAAAAAACATTATTACAAAAATGGTTATTGTCACTCAGAATGATCCATGAATCACCCATTACCTCAGAAAACTAAGCTGAATATACTTTCTATACATATAGTGGCAACTAAAAGGGAGGTGGGGGGAGTAAAACCACCAAATCCAGTTGAACAGCTCACAGAAACTGAATTTGGAATGAACACATTGATGTAATTTCTAAAACTATTTCTGGTGTAAATACCTCAGCTGGGATAATTTCTGCACACAATTTCACAGCACTCAGAGTATCCTCTCAACATCAGGGCAAGATGCATCCAGAATGTATTAGAGAGACTTAAATGTATCCTGGGACAAATCCATGCTTTAAACAGAATTAAATCAACCTCTAAGAAAAAAATTTGATGTTGTTCCATCAGGTCTACTGAGTGCATTAGTACACAGCAATGGAATGAATGTATCTAGAGGTGTCACACAACCAAGCCACAGAATTTCCTTGAACACCAAAACTTAATTAGAAAGATACTAAACATGTTCAAAACAAAGGCTATGATTTAAGTAATACTTAATTTTTTTCATCAGGTAAATAATTTATCAATCATTTATCAAAGACTAAGTTAGGCAATTAAAGTATTAAATGTAGACCATACCGAAGTTTTAATGAAATCCAGATTTTTCAAGTTTTCCAGCAATCTTTGACTCTAAAAGACCGCAGCAGAGGGTAAACAAAAGAGACAAAAAAACACTTTCAGAAGTTGAAAATTTATTCTGAAAAATATTAAATGGTCACTACCATCATTTCTGTTTCTGAACAACCCCCTGCAATGCGTCAGAGATCCATCCAGTTCTCATTTGTAAACTCAGAATGTAAGGGGGAAAAAAATTTCTATTTTTTGTAAAACGCCAGCTACAAAGTGATTTTTATTAAAGTCTATTCATTGACAGAGTTCCAGAGACGTTACAACTCCGTTGACTAAAGCACAGCGTGTAACCAAACAGTTAATTTTCTCAAAGCTACCGAAGCAACTGTTATAATGGCTTTCCAAGTTAGTTTTATTAGAAAAGACATTCTTACATTGCGGCTTAAGACTATTAACTGACTATTATAAAAGCTAAGATCAACTTTAGATGCCACAAAATCTTAATGACTAATGATACTTTGTCACTTTCTTAGGTCTGCCATTTCCACTTTGTTGTTCTTCGAGTTTTCAGTAAGTGCTGTGCCTGAAGGAAAAATGTTTTGTATATAAACAATGCATTTTAACTAACACACTGTGCTGGACCTTAATGTTTACTAGGGTAAGGACCCAACTTCAGAAAGAGTGCACTTGCCACTGTCTCTGAAGAAATGTTTTGTTACTATTAAATCAATACAATGCCAAGTGTAGTAAGACAAAGTCTTTCTCTGAACAGCTTTCAAAAAATAGATAAAATAGGAAAGTGACAAAATAAAGGGAGAGATTGTTATTTTACTGTTTAGAAAGAACAAATGTTAAGTATTTCTCATTAAAGCCCCTAATAAAATACACAGCCTAACAGTAAAAGCACATACCTCCTCCCAACACTACCCTGTTTTTATAATTTATTTCTACCACCATCTGAACCAATTCACTACACTGTCAACAACTACAATATTTGTAGTTGATTCTTCAACAGTGCATAATTGAAAAGCTATTAATGGCAATTACAAAAACATTCCTAAGTGTAACTGTGCTCTGTGACAGCCACCTGGATATGCCTTGTGCTACTGTTGCTATCTGAACTTCCTGTTTTCTTGGAGACTCAAACTGTTAAATCCCCTGGTGAGGATTATTAAGAATAGTCTACAACACACACTCCAAGAAGCCAAGTATCCAAACCAGTGTGCAAACAAGCTGTTGCTTACGAGTTGCGAGGCATGCTTTATCCTCTCCACAATCCCATCGTGACCCAGGTACTGCAAGGAGAGCCACAAAGGCAGGGCACGGAGCTTCTCTACAGGCTGACTTGATGTCAGCCCAGCTGCCAAGGACTAAAGAAGAAAATACCAATAAATAAACCACTATTAACCTCCCTCTAATTATTCCATTTTTGCCAGCTTATGGCATGTGCCGCAGCTTAAACACGGGAGCTTTCACAAATTATAATTTAGATGCTTATGAAGAACACGACACTACACCATGATCAAAATTAAAGCCTCAAGATCTTGAGGATAATGACTAAGGGGTTAAACATACCAAGGACGGATCCTCGTGTCTGTAGAGTGTCACTGCAGGTACAGCCGGGAGACCCAGCCAGGAACCCAAAGTAAGAGTCATGCTGTCACATTTTGTAGCAGCCTGAAGTTTATACAATTAGCAGAATATAAGTCATATATCTTTTGATTAGGTCATAACCTTAAAATCTAGAGCACATTATTAAGTTTCTAGATAGAGTAAAACATACCAGCACAGAAGAGGAGACATAGCCCAAAGCCAAAGTTGCCAAATTCACTCTAGAAAAATAAAGTGGTATAAGCACATATTAAAAATGTATTAATAAACAGCATTTCAATCTTCAATTTAAATGTTCGCATTTATGTGTAAAGGGAAGTAATTTTTGTATTTTTCAATAACAATGCAGTAGATGTTGCTACTTGGTATTCCAAGATTGAAAACCCAGAATTAAAATTCCATTTCAATATAAAAATGTTTCAGTCCAACCTTTGGGGAAATCATCCCATAATTCAGAAGCGATTTGCTATCAGAAATAAATAGCATACAAATATGACATGATACAACGAAATATCAGGAGAAACAGACTACTCCAGGCTCAAAGAAAAATAATCTTAGAGCACTAGAGTCTTCATTACCATTATCTATGTTCTTGGAATTTCTTTTCCTCTTGGTTTAACCCTCCTCCCAGTTATGCTGCACACTGCACTTTCAGCACTCTTCCGAACAGCCTTCATTAAACCATCATCTCTTCCACACTCATTTCATTCTCAATAAACACTGCATAATGCCTCTCCTGACTTGTCCTATAAGGTCTTTTAATTCACATTCCAAGCTCTTCAAAGCAAGAGTAAATAAGATTGGTGTTTGAGTAAAAGCAACCACTAACCTATACTGAAATAATCACTTCAATTAATTATTCCTGTATATGTAAACCAATCTGTATCTTATACAGTGACAAAATTATAACCACATAAAATAGTTAATATGACAACAGTAAAGATGCTCCTATGGCCCTCTTCAAATTATATGCTGTCCATTAGCCAGACATTTTAGTGAATACAGTTATACAGAAGTAAATGTCAAGTTTCTTACCCTTCTACGTGGAGCCACATATTGTACTGCTCACAAAGTTCCTTCAGTCGGCCAAGTTTATCCGTGTGCCCAGCACCCGGTGTGCCTTTATTGAAAAAGAAAGAAGGCAATGACGAAGGATAAGCACGCAAATTAGGACTCCACATAAAAATAACTCTTGTACTATTGTCAAGAAAGTCATATAAGAGCAGGAAAGTGAATGTTTAAAAAGAGTCCACTACACGATGTTCTCATGTGGTTCATCACGACTTATGAGCAACTGGAATTCTAGACAAAAAAATAAAAATACTTGTTTTGCTTGTCAATTTTGTTGCAAATACTTAGAAAATCCTAGGCACTAAAAGACTCAGTAGCCTCAAATAAGAAATGCAGACGTTTTTAATGTGTACAAAGTATGACCTCATCTAAAGGTAACTAAGCCAAGATTAACATCTCAGATATTTTCCCCAAGTCCAAAGCAAGTAGTAATCAGCTCCCTCCTTCATTTGTACTTAAAACAAATTTTGCTTATAAGCGGTTCTGTTTAATTAACTACAAGAAAAATATAACCTTTAAAGCTAAAGTCAATGGCACATTCACAAAAAAAATTCTTGCGTTAGTGTGAAAAACTGATTTTCAACATTTTCACTCACTAAAATAAGATCTAGTCCTATTAATACATGAACTGACATAAGCAGAACTGCAGCAGTAAAATGCAACTTTAAAATAGTTTAAGATGCCTCTAGACAGATAATTATTGTGTAGTCATTAGAACACAGCTGTTTAAAAAATATATTTTTTGATTATATATATACATATAAAATATATACATATTCATGAAATAGTGTGCTTTTTTTTTTACTGTTTGCCTATACCACTTACCAGCATTGGCCACAAGCAACAAAGGCAGTTTTCCAGACTCAACATCATCTTTAATCAATCTGTCCAACAAAGCAACATCCTGTTATCAATAAGAAAAAGATATTCATTTATAAACATGTTTATCAAACACTATAGAACTGTTTCTGCTCATCTGGAAAAAAAGGATTGAGTGAAAACAGACAGCATTCTGAAGTTTTGGAAGACTAATTCTTAAAGTCTTCGCGGCTTGCAGATCCTTCTTCTCAAAGGCAAAATAACACAAACATCAGATTAAGAATTTTTAAAAAATACAACACAAATATACAACATAGATCGTAAATATACTTCCAACTACATGGATTCTAGAAATTGTGGACAAAAGGCACCTCACTATACGACTTTAAAAATATCTTGCAAACAACAAGACCAAGATACAAGCTGCTGGCATTCTAACAGATTTCAGTCTATGATTTATAGAGCTATAACAGAGGACTTAGAGGTTGAAAAAGTATGTTAATAAGCTTTTCCTACCAACTTATTTGACATTCATTAAATAAGGGTTTTCAATAAAACCACTCAAAAAATAGCGACCTCTTAAGGAAGACAAACTCACCATTTGATGCTGAGATCCAAACATAGTGTTACAAGGCACACGGCACATGCAAGAAAGGGGTAACCCTAGCTGTAATAAAAATGATAGAATTTCAACAACTGAGGCATACTCACTTTGTGTGTTCACAGAAATATATACAGTGACACAAAAAATAGTAAACATGACAATAAAAAGCTGGATATTACATTATGAAGTAAGTTTCTTGCCAGAACTTATAATCAAATTAATAGCAGAGAACAGAAAGCACAGGAGAAATTGAAAAAAAACCCACAACAATCAACTTTTGGTTAGCACATCAATTGTGTTCATTTTTTCTGATGAGATACCCATGCCATGCATAACAGCTTAAATTCAGTCCCCCTTTGCTTGGTCACTCCTGCACTTAATGCATCCTATAAGTCAATGCTTGCTTTGTGCCTGGGCTGCGTTCCACTGGAGGTTCACAGTCCCTCTACCGGTCCACTCCAGTTAGCCCAGTATGGACTCTGCTTCCTTTGTCTATGTTTTATTGTGTTGGAACTCACAATTTATAAAGCAGTATGAACACACTGTATAACCTTTTTGTGTTACTGGCTTGCAGATATTTGGCTGGCTTCACTCCCTTCCACTCCCACCCCCATTCTGTTGCTGTTCAATCACGTTGCTACTGTTTCTACCATTAGGAAAAATAAGGAAGTTTTCAAAACCAAAGTTATGCTTTTCCTAAAATCACCTCTGAGGCCATTCCTCAGGTAAAGCCCCAACTGATTCCCTTTACCTGATTGCAGAGAGCTTGGCCCAAGCCTGTTCTAGCTGCGGAACTAATGTATATGACAGGCTGCCTCGTATACAGCACGTTAAATCCTTCTACTGTATAATCTTCATAGCGTGTGTGAATAACAAGTCGACAGATTTTTAGGAGACCTTCACGATCATCTTCATGATAATAAGCTGATCCATTTTCATACCTGCAAGAAAAGCCGAGTAGATACCATCAACAAAACCAACAACCAGTTCAGTGACTAAAATAACACTGACCAGCAAAAGAGCTCAACAAGAGGACAAAGAAGATAGATTAAAAAAGCCTCTTTTTTCCCCAGGATGAAGTAGAGTAGAAGGAAACTTTGATGAGACAGGCTGAGATTAACAATGAGGCAATCTTTATACATATTTTCATTTAGACTCAGAGACAATGTTAGAAAGAAAAAACTGCTAGGTTCCTAAGGATTTCCTTTACAGAGTATAAACCTTGCTTACTGAGAGCAGAGCAGAGGAGGAAACGCACTAAAGGCTTCATCTGAGTTTAATATGTACGTAAACTCTAGAGTGCAAATTTTAATGAGACTACAACCCAACATTCTTTAAGTTGTTAGTAAAACTGGAATCAAACACATGAAAAAGTAAATGGCCAGAAACCTGCAAATTTTGCTATGAAATTACAAATTGTTATTTCGTAATATTCCAAATTACTGATTACTTTTTTAACCCTTCTAAGAATCAAACTCGGATCAGCAGCACATTAACACTTATAGTAAAGAAACAGGAGCAAAGTAACGGAGAAGAGATGAGTCCAGAATGACCCACATGCAAGCATTTACCTTTACACAACAGTTCTGTGATCTAACATGGGCAAAGGGAAATTCCCCTGGTGTTGCTCATAGCCACAGAAAACGTCAACAACTATTAGCAGTTAGTTCACAGCACATTATTTGTTCAGGGCTTTTGTTTGGGGATCACAGTCTAATAGATACACACCATCACTAACAAAATCACAATGATACTGTATAGTTGAAAACAAAAATTTGGTTTTGTTAGCCATGGCATTTAGAAGCATTTGTCAAAAATAGCTGGATTACCCACACTTCTCAAATCTCATCACTGCACAAGGTTTTAACATCTTTAAGTCAAAGACAGATAAAGATAATAACAAAAATTATAAAATAATTCTGATAGACGTGAGCCTGTCAACATAAGACAAATCCTTCGTAACGCTAAGAACAATCCTTCGTAATGCTAAGAACAATCCTTCGTAACGCTAAGAACTAAATTTGGGTTAACTTCAGTTAGACTTTTACTGTTTCATCTTGCACTGCGCTAAGAAAAAAAAAAGAAACATATTCTCCTCAGTAGCACTGGCAACATTTTCTGAAAGATAACAGTATCATGAGAGGGAGAAAGTGGGGATGTTTTTGCTTCAGGAAGAAAAAAGGGAATTTCTAATCAGTGAATCCTCCCCCACTCCAGCACCCCCACACTGTTGATTTCCATTCTTCTCTCATGGAACAGCTTAAGATATCTACACTACATTATGAAACAGGCATTTATGAAAGATTTTACTGTACTGTAAATTTCAGTAGTGCCACCTACCATACCAGGAAAAATAAACCAGATCCAGGAAGACCAAAGGAGAAGTTAACTGGAAACATCTTTTAAAAATATTAAGTACCCCACACCTCAGCATCAAAGCATAAGCCTCAAGAAACAAGACTTTAGCTAAATGTTGGAGCAACTGTATGCCTGTAACTGGTCTTTGGCCCTTAACACCACTATAGAGATCTTATAAGAGGACATTTATGGCAAACATGTCACTAGTAAGTTCCTGCCATCCAACAAGAAGTCTTCCCCCCCTTTTTTTCTTCCTTCAATGATGTGATGTGTTTCAGACCTTCCAAAGAATATCTGTAAGCTTGAGGCACAGTGCTTTCTTCTGTTGACATCCCCAGTCCAGTCACACATTTTAAACTATTACCACCACCCAGACATATGTAAGTTATTCAGTGACTCACCTGAAAAGCCTGCAGAGCCAGAGAGTAGTATCAGAAAGGATCCTTGTCGTGAGTTTTCTCAGCCTTTCCCTGTCCAGCACGGATATATAAGCAGCCAAGCTATGTCCCAGTAGAGCCATGTGACCCTGTTCACCAACATTTTGAAGTCTGCAAGACAGAACAGAGTAATTGTCAGCTAAATACAAGTTGTGGCTGTTAGAGTAATTTTAGGCTTGCGTGTTTTTACTGTAGAATGGCAGAATTTGTGGACTTGCAATTTTAAAGTGAAGCATAACACTGTCACCTTCCCACCACTGTGTATTATAGACTAAAGTGCCAGCGTAGACAAAGCACTTGCACTGCAATTGGCCAAGCTGCTTACAATAACACCTCAGCTTCTTTTTTAGCCAGCCCACCAGCATGAGTTGGAACTAAGCATCTCATCTGTGCTGGGATTTAAGTGCATTAAACACATACCTTTCTCTCCTCATGCAGAGAAAACTCAGAAGACTCATCAATAATATTACTGGAGGCATAGCTTTCATTAGTTTGTTAGTTTGTTGGGGTTTATTTTGATTTGTTGGGTTCTGTTTGGGTTTTTTTTTGGGGGGGGTTAATATTCAAACTGTTTTTCAAATGTTAGTTTTCAATAATCATCTGCAGATTAGTTAGTATTACTTCCATGTTACAGAAAAGTGGAAATTTTTTTTTCTTTAAAATCTACAGGGAGATGGTAACAAAAATTCTGGTATTCAAAGACTTATAAGACTTTCACACGTAAGACAATTTTCAGAAAGCAGGAACCAAAGTGAGCTGCCACATTAGAAACAATTGTCTTGCATAATTCGATTTAGTTATTAGTAATGAAAGCTCTGTAATTTTAAGAAATCCAAGCCTAATGGATTATTCTGGCTCACTGCTTTCTGTAAGTTGCCTTTAAAAAATTACATGGTTGCACGATATCTTTACACTTTAACACACTTATAGAACTTAAATATATAATAATCAGAACATAAGAAAATCAGGATATCTTCCATATACAACAAATCACATTGGCTTTACCGGTAGGCCTGTGAAGTTTCCTCTTCCTCCTCTCCATGCATTAGGTTCTGAACCAACTGAAGTATGCTCACCATATCCTGGCCACTAGTGCACCGGGGAGGGGAAAACAAAAACCACATCAGAAAAACCAAAAGATAAGTACCAGCATCTGACAAAGAGACTTGGGACATT
The DNA here is from genome assembly GCF_032191515.1 of Phaenicophaeus curvirostris. Lineage (NCBI taxonomy): Eukaryota > Metazoa > Chordata > Aves > Cuculiformes > Cuculidae > Phaenicophaeus > Phaenicophaeus curvirostris. Next base: position 1,069,110 of record NC_091407.1, read on the forward strand.
GCATCGTGAGACAAGAAGACAACACTGCACTTTTACAGAATTATGAGTACAGCAACAAAACCAGTTCCTTGCTCTCAGAAAAGCAGATCAACTAGCACAAGGTTGCTGAATAACTTAATTCAAAACTCAATGACAGTATGACACTTGAATAAGTATGAATTCAGATTCATGGGAAAAATCTACTGAAATCTGAAAATTTGGAGGGGAAAGTTTGATAGAAACCATTTAATTGCTTATCGCTACACAGCAAAGTAAGGCAGTAACTAAGGATCCAAATTTGTTCTCACATGACCCAGTTTCAGCTCACAAACTCAGCACATCTCTTAAACCATTACCTACAAACATTAGCTTCTGGCACAAAAAAAATTGCATTAGACTTCTGACATGAAGCACTTTAACAAAGTAAAACTTAAAAGACCCACAACCCTTCAACTTGTATAACTCAACTAAAATTCACAGTAGTATAAGAACTTATACTCTTGAGCGTTTAAACTGCTTTTTATTTCATAGAAAAGCTAATTCAGTGTCTCCACTCAGCCCCAAATTTAGTTCATGTACACAAAAGACTCAAACAGATTTTACAGTATTTCCTGAAGTGCTAGCCTGGGCTCCTGCAGGATCCTCTTCCAAAGAGGCTACAGCCTATTTAAATCTTAGTTTTCAGATATACTGATCTTACCTGCCTTGTACACAAGAGCTCCGTATAGTTTTTTACAGCCTTTATAGGGTTTTTTTGTGTTTTACAGATTCTGAAAATAAAAGAGCATTACCCAGAAATTGTTGTTGCCTACCTGCCTTGGAGCGGTCCAGGAATATCCTTCCGCATATACTTCTTTTCATTTTCCTCCTCCACTTTTCTAAGTTAAAGACAAAAGAATAAACTATTTGTGGTTTATAACATCAAATGTGGTTGACACTGACTTGCAGAAATACACACTGACACGTTAGTAATTTATTTAACTGACAACAGTTTCATAAATAAATCAGGTAAGATCAACACAAAAATTCAGCTCACACAATTAAAAAAACCCCAAAATGCAGGAACCCTTTTAGTTCTTTAACAGAAGATGCACAAACTTACAGAAGAGTTACATGTATATAGGAATTAAGTCACTTCCATAGCAACAGGAAAAAAAGAAAATATCTAACAACTCTGAAAAAAACTCTGAATATTACAGAACATACATAAAAATCCCATCATTTGAGAAACAACAGTGATTTCTATAGGTGAAAGCTTCACAATGACAGTATGACCTTAAACTACTAGGAAAATCAGTTACTTGCTGCATAACATCAGTGATAACAACCCATCCCTTAGCACAAACGGCTACTGCTTTTGTAGTTGTTACTCCGTACACATACTTTTGATTGTCTTCTAGCATCTTCATTGCTTCATTCAGATTCTTTCCCATTTCTGCTAGAGTCGGGTCAACCATCTTTCAGGGAAAAAGACAGAAACTTTTAAGAAAAGACCAAAACACCTTCATCTTACTACTGTCCCCACAAAATCCTCAATAACAATTAATGCATCAGTAAGATTCTTTGTTGTGTATCCCTTGCTCTGCTTCCCAAATGTACTGTAGTCATCGACTCCACAAATCTAATGCCAACCTCTTTTCCAAAGGCTGGCCCACATGCCAAAGCCTCTCGCAGTTCCCCTCAATTGCTGCTGAGGTGTGTGGGGGGCTGGGCAAGGGGTGGGGGGCCGTTAGGAAAAAAAAATTCAAAACAAGTTTAATATTTAAACTTACACTGCCCACACTGCAGGAATATCATAGCTTGTCTACTACAGTATTTCAGACACAGTATTCCTAAAGGCTTGCAGATGCTTTCCATCATCACTGGTGGAAAAGCATGTAATTGTTGCATACACATAACACAGGCAAATACGTTTGCTCTGCAGGTGCAAATACAAAAGCAAATTTAATCATAGAACACAGTGGGATTAATTTACATAAGGGTTTTACACTGTTTTCACCCAGAGGACTGATCAAAAAACAAAACTAAAAAAAAAGTTGAGAGTCACCATATGTTCCAACAGTATTTTTATCAAAATATTTAGAAATTTAACTCATATTATAGGAAGTGGTAGGTGGCTGAAAGAAAGGGCAAGGAGATAGGAAGCAGAAGCCTATCTACTTATTTTAAGCAGCAATAAAATAGGTGTGGCAAAGTTTTAACAACAAAGCACTCAGTTAAGAAAGGTTTCTGAACACACTTTAACAACGTGCCATCATAAAGTACATTGCTTTAGTTTAGTCTGTAAATATGTATAAATATGCGTGTGATCAAGTGTGTATAAAGTCCACCCAGTAACAATCAAGAGTACTTTTTTCATGTTCTTGAACTGGTTTTAGGAATACCTCGTGAACCACAGGACAACAAACTTACTGAGAGGGTTAAAACACCTACATTAGACATTATATTAGCCTTAGTTTCTGCACTCAGGCCTTCCCCTGGTATCATAGGATCTGACTCTGATCAATCTCAGGCAATCCTTTGACCAGGTGGGTTACAAGACATGCAATGTTCTTTCAAGCTCTAAGGAAGCACCAGCCACAGCTTCTTCCTTTGAGGCATCCATTCAGCAATCTGGCACCTCCTGCCTCCTTAAAGCCCTCCAAACATCCTGACACTCACTGGCCTGCTTTATTGTTTGTTGCCTTCAAAATTTATTAATTCAATTCACTAAGGTTAACTTGCAATAGGTTTGACTTCTGGTTACTTCCCTGTTACTCTTCGTTAAACTCTTTGAATTGCAAGCTGTTTCTGGTTTTATAGGGAGTATGTTAACCCTTGAGCTCACTTAGCAACATCACACACCTTGCGTTTCAGACTGTACTCCTAATGTAAGAGAGAGATGATTTTTTAAACAGTCTGCACAAACTATAGTGTGTGCCAAGAAACTCATAGGTGTGGCTTGTTACATATTTCCTGAGAAGTTTTATTCTTTTCCCCACTACATCACTGCTTGCTTAGAAGAAAGTTTTACCTGGTAAATTAATCTCAAACTGTATTAGTGTTCCTCAGCCACAAGAACAATGTCTTTATTCTTCAGACCACAAAAGGTTTTAGACAACAAACAAAAAAAGCAGCTACTTATGACTGTGAGGCTCGAATGAAAATGGCACTGTATGACCACAAAGCGTGCTATAGATATTTGCTCTTTTAATCTTTATCACTTCCCTGACGTGCAGCAGGATCTGCATGTAGGTCCAGTGTCACGAGTTTTCCGTAAAGTTACCAGGATGTTGTGGTAATTAATGCAGTAATAAAAGATAAAATCAGAGGCTAAGTGAGAAGCCAGAGTATTTTTTTCATGTTTAGGGAAGACACTGCTCTAGACACAGCAAGAAATTACAAGAATTTGCCCTATTTTACCATGGACAAAGTCACCTAACTTGAAACTTGAAATGCTGAAATCCTTCAGAAGACTGGTCACTTTATCAAAATGTAAATAGGGAAAACAAAAATAAAAAAGACACAGATCTGTTAGCCAAACTAGTGGAACTTAACACAGGCTTCCAGAAGAACTGAAATTTGAAGTTCACCCCCAGAAAGTTTTCTAGATTTTCATGTTTGCATAGTGGTCATCATAAGGAGTTATAGAAACTAGTCAAACAAAGTTTATATGAACTTTGTCAGTACTACAGGACAATCACTTGCCCAGTACAAATGCGCCGCCTTCTTTAAAAAAACTGCATATTGTACCATTCTTCTGCTTCCATCTAGTTGATATATACCGTATTCCAAACTAATATACTCAATTAAGTTTGATTTAAGTAACTAAACTTGTCAGAACAAGCTTCAGTCATTGTAACTTTGGTCAGCACTAGTAAAGAACTTCAGCTTTCAAAGGCTACCAAATACTCCTTAATGCTGTATTCTTCACAGACTGGGACTTACTGAACCATTTTGCTACCAACTCATTTATGACACAGAATCATAGAAAAGTTTGGGCTGGAAGGGATCTTAAACATTATCCGGTTCCACCGGGCAGGGACACCCCCACAGCCCAGGCCGCCCCAGGGCCCCCAGCCCGGCCTCGGGCACCCCCAGGGCCGGGGCAGCCGCGGCTAACCTGGGCCAGGGCCTCACCGCCCTCACGGGGAGGGAATTCCCCCTTATGGCCAGTCTAAATCCGCCCCTCTCCAGTTTATCCCCATCGCCCCCAGTCCTATCCCCACGAGCCTTTGTGAACAGCCCCTCCCCAGCTTTCTAGTAGCCCCTTTCAGGTGCTGGAAGGTCGCTATCAGGTCTCCTTAGAGCCTTCTCCAGGCTGAACAAGCCCAACTCCCTCAGCCTGTCCTGGTACGGGACGTTCTCCAGCCCTCGCATCATCCTTGTCGTCTCCTCCGGACCTGTTCCAACAGCTCCATCTCCTCCTTACGTTGAGGATTCCAGAACTCAAGACACTAGTCCAGATGAGGCCTCAAAAGCTCATAAAGATATTTCCCGCATTCCCTTACTATTCATTTTACTACAGCCACTCAAACTTCTCTAGCCAACTCCACAGGTAACACAGAACTGAGCAAGCCGTGTACCGCGAACGAGGCGCGAGGGAAGGACGCGAGCACAGCGAGTACACCCGGCTTGAGCCCGCAGCGCCCCGAGACCCTGAGGAGCGGGGCTGGACCGACTCACAGCGCCAGAGGGACACGGCAAACGCCGTGCGGGAGGGACAGACACGGGGCTGCCAGACTGCTCCGGCGTGAAACGAGAGGGAGGGAAGGAGGTCAGGCAGCGTTCTCCCTCCGGTCCTGCTCGAAGGCGAACGCCCCCAGGAAACAAGCTCCATCTCCTCTTTAAGAAAACCAACAAAACCCGTCCCTGCAGCGGCCCCCGGTGTCTCCCCGCAGGCCCGGGGCGGGGAGCCGCCGCCGCGCCGGCCCGCGGCCCCTCACCTTCTCCAGGGAGGCGTCCATGGCGGGGCCGCCCCGGCTCCACGCTGGCAGCGCTGACGAGGCCGCGGCGCGACGGGCGGGGCCGCGCTCACCTCGGCAACGGCGCAGGCCCACGCTGACACCCCCCCCCCCAGCTCCGGGTGAGTGGAACAGTCCCGGCTGAGCGGAACGGCCCCGGCTGAGTGGAACACTCCCGCGCGGGGGGGGGGAGCGCTGGAGCATGCGCACTGAGGGCGGCCAACGTGTCACGGGTTCGAATCCCCGCCGCGGCGGGTCGGGGGGCCTGCGTGGCGCCGGCCCTTACAAACCCCTCGGCTGCCACCGCGCTGTCATCAGCTCGGTCTGTCGGGGCTCGTTGCGGTGGCGCCGAAACCCGCCCTCCCAGGGCACAGCCCCGAGGAACGGGCCTGCCAGGCTGCGGTTATTTCCTGGTCCCTACGTCTCTTCCTTTTAGCGCCATTTACTACGATGATGCATGGAGCCCTGTGATGCTCTGCTGTCATAAATCATAGAATCGCTAGGTTGGAAACGACCTCTTGGATCATCGAGTCCAACCATTCCTTTCTGCCGCTAAACCATGTCCCTGAGCATCTTGTATACCCATCTTCTAAACCCCTCCAGGGATGGTGACTGCACCACCTCCCTGGGCAGCCTCTGCTTGTGCCTGATAATCCTTTTGGTGAATTTTTTTTTCCTGATGTCCAGTCTGAACCTCCCCTGGTGGAGCTTGAGGCCATTGCCCCTTGTCCTGTCCGCTGTCACTTGGGAGAAGAAGGAGAGGAGCCCAGCTCCCTCCTCTCCACAACCTCCTTTCAGGCAGTTGTAGAGAGCAGTAAGTTCTCCCTTCAGCCTCCTCAAGGCTAAAATAGTTTGGGTTGGAAGGGATCTTAAGGATCATCCAGCCCCCCTGAGATGAGCAGGGACACCCCCACAGCCCAGGCCGCCCCAGGGCCCCCAGCCCGGCCTCGGGCACCTCCAGGGCCGGGGCAGCCGCGGCTAACCTGGGCCAGGGCCTCACCGCCCTCACGGGGAGGGAATTCCCCCTTATATCCAGTCTAAATGTGCCCCTCTCCAGTTTATACCCGTTCCCTCTCGTCCTATCACCACGAGCCTTTGTGAACAGCCCCTCCCCAGCTTTCCTGCAGCTCCTTCAGGTCCCGGGAGGTCGCTCCAAGCTCTCCCTCTCTCCTCGCGGCCCGCCCTGTCTCCTCCCTCCGCCGCCGCGCCCGCGGCCCAGGGCTGTCGGGGCCCCTCGGGGCGCTGTCGGGGCGGATGGCGGGGCCGCTGCGGCGCTTCCCCTGGCTCTGTAACGTGGCGCTGTACGCGGGGCTGTTCGCGGCGGGGGACGCGGCGCAGCGGCGCTGGCGGGGGCAGCCGCCCGACTGGGCGCAGACGCGGCGGGTGGCGCTGGTGGCCCTCGCCTTCCACGGCAACTTCAGCTACGTGTGGCTGCGGGCGCTCGAGCGGGCGCTGCCGGGCCGCCGCCCGCCCGCCGTGCTCGCCAAGGTGCTGTGCGACCAGCTGCTGGGCGCGCCCGTCGCCGTCCTCGCCTTCTACACGGGTGAGTGCGGCCTCGCTCGCCGAGCGCTGGGAACCGCGCGAGAGGGGATCGGAGAGTGGTTTGGGCTGGAAGGGATCTTAAACATTATCCGGTTCCACCGGGCAGGGACACCCCCACAGCCCAGGCCGCCCCAGGGCCCCCAGCCCGGCCTCGGGCACCCCCAGGGCCGGGGCAGCCGCGGCTAACCTGGGCCAGGGCCTCACCGCCCTCACGGGGAGGGAATTCCCCCTTATGGCCAGTCTAAATCCGCCCCTCTCCAGTTTATCCCCATCGCCCCCAGTCCTATCCCCACGAGCCTTTGTGAACAGCCCCTCCCCAGCTTTCTAGTAGCCCCTCCAGGTGCTGGAAGGTCGCTATCAGGTCTCCTCAGAGCCTTCTCCAGGCTGAACAACCCCAACTCCCTCAGCCTGTCCTGGTACGGGACGTTCTCCAGCCCTCACATCATCCTTGTCGTCTCCTCCGGACCTGTTCCAACAGCTCCATCTCCTCCTTACGTTGAGGATTCCAGAACTCAAGACACTAGTCCAGATGAGGCCTCAAAAGCTCATAAAGATATTTCCCGCATTCCCTTACTATTCATTTTACTACAGCCACTCAAACTTCTCTAGCCAACTCCACAGGTAACACAAAACTGAACCCCAACTATCTCAGTATCTTCCAGTGATTTGGTATCAACACTGAGACCCTCGTCAGTGGATGAGGAGGGATGATGTGGCAACGTTAGGTAGCCAGAAGGGCATTTTTTCTCTGTAGTGATATCAGCTTTTCTTTCAAAGCTCTTGTAATGTATTTTGAGAACGCTTTGGGATATCATTCAAAACCACAAACATTTCATTTTTCAAGTTTTCTGATTGTTGTCAATATTTTGCCGCTAGGTATGAGCATCCTTCAGAAGAAAGAGGACATCTTCTCAGACTGTAGACAGAAATTTTGGAATACGTATAAGGTGAGGCAAGCAATGTGCTTATCTCCCAGCTGATAAAAAAAACAGTATTCAATAAAATATTTGAAATACTACTTCATCCAACAGCCTTTCTCTCACTTCAAATATTTGACTAAGTGTAGGAAGCTTCTAGTCCCTGCAGTGCCCTGGGGTCAGGGTTGCCTGCAATAGGCGCTGCTGCCACATGAGTGAAATGCTGCCGTTTTAAAAATGTGCAATGTTTGTGTATGTAACACTTGCACCCTGCTCTGTTTGAATGAGAGCCCTACAGCGCAAAGCTGATAAGATTGTACTACATTTTATCTTAAGAAGTACACATACATCAGTATTCGGTTCACGGTGCTGTTGACAACACTTACAGGAACACCTGTTCAAATCCTTATTATAGAGACATCCTTTTTAGATATTCTCTCCAGCCTGTACTTTTCAGTGACAGTCTTCTCACTTTCAGAAACACAGTCTCTTGTTTTAAGAAGACTTTGGTATAAAAAATTGGGTTTGATTTGCATTTCTACATACACAGGAGAAAATAAATTGCGCTACCTCAGAGATGAGCAAATTAAGAATTTTCAAGATTTCTCAGGTGCAAGAAAGATTAGTAGAAAATACATAATTGAAGGAGTAACTGATGTAAAGTGGATTTGTCTTCCCACTGTGGAACTATATAAGTAGAATAGAAAAGGATTACTTTTATTCCTAAAACCACTGTATCCTATTGAAGCATAACGTTTCTACAGACCTTATGATCGATGAGTTAATTATCCATTAATTTTTGCAAAAAAGCCTTACATGTATGAGTAACTAGAAGGACCATTGCAAGTGTGAAATAAATAGCGTTCAGTCCTATTTTTCATTAATGGTTGCAACAAATGTTCACGTATTTAAACAGTTATTCACCCATCTGGTATATGTGGTTGTGCATTTAGTGTCAGGTGACCAGGAAGACTTAACTCTGCTTAGAGTTTTGAATTTAAAATGAGTTATAAATAAAGTGTTTGAGAAAATCGTAGCATAGTGGGTCATGAAGATGGTTAGAAGTTTAATATCGCAGCCTGTAAGTTAAGCGACTTAATTTACATTTGAACAGCTCATATCACCTTTACTCAAATAGGTTTTAGTCTTTGCTGTATGTGTTAAGAAAAAAATGGATCTTTGTGGTTGAAGTCCATAAGAATAACGAATGATTTATTTTCATTTCAGACGGGACTGATGTACTGGCCTTTTGTGCAGGTGAGTTTTTAGGGTAACTCAATGAGCCTCTCTTTCTCATAAAATCTGATCCAATGCATTTGTAGTATATCTAACACAGTGAGAAGTCAGTGGAGTTGTTTGGTGTGTAGTTCTAAGACCTAACAATGCGCTAACTGGGCTCTTTCTCCTTCCAACACAGCTGTCAAACTTCATTTTGGTCCCTGTTTACCTGCGAACAGCTTACACTGGCCTCTGTGGCTTTGTCTGGGCTTCCTTCCTTTGCTTTTCACAACAGAGTGGAGATGGCACAGCAAAGTCAGTATTTATGTGGCTCCAAAGAGAGAAGCTCAATGCTGATGGAGAATCATCAGAGAAATAAGAACTTTAGTTCTGAACACATTCTAATTGTTAAACTGAGTTTATGGTCAGTAGCCTTATTGCTGTATTTAGGATAAACAATCATCTCCGCATTTGTTGGTTAGTATAAGCAGTGGAACAGTTTGGTTTTGTGCCTGTTTATTTTTCATAAGAGAGGCCAATTGTATATTGGCATTTAATTATTTTCATGCTGCCAGCCCATCTCTTCTGGGAACAACTGACTTACGGGGCAGTGTAAGCATTTGCACATCATGTCATACTGCCTCACTGGGGAGAAATATTAACTGTAATTTAATTTTCAAGCAGCTTGCAGTTGCTAGAAAAAGGGGAGTAGAACATTAAATCATCAGTTGTCAGACTTGACAATTGTTATCAGTGCAAGATTGCTTTTGCAGAACAAAATGTAATTAATTTATTGTCTAAAAAGTGGCACTGAATCTGTTTTATTCAGAGAAGACAGAAATGCTGTGTTTGTAGGGACTACTTCTCTATAGGGGCAAACTTGCTTTATTCTACGTGAAAATCTGTATAGCAAATGAATGGATTTGCACATCTTTTATCTTAACTGGGATGGTGGGGGTGCTGCTTCTACAGTCTTTTTTGCTGGCAGGCAGGTAGAGAAAGTAGCATCCGTCTCAGGATAGACAAGTCACTGCAATTCCATCTTCAGCTGCACAGGCAGACCTGGAAGAGGACACCTGCCTACAATCTTAGGTGGAATTAATTTTAATTGACTTTCGACGCCTGTAGTGTGGACATCTGCAACTTGCCTCATCAGTTTATGCTCTGTTTACAGTCAGTGGAGGAAAATAAGCAGCTTCAGACATCCGTTTTAGGGCATGGTAAATCCTGTACTCTTAAGTTCTGTTTCTCTCCATTGAGCACAGAGAGGCTCAGAAGCCTGGCTGCTGTGTGGGTAGCTTCACGGTAGATGCTCACGTGTGGGCGTTCCCTTGTTTGGTGTCTATCTCACATGTCCCTGTGGGAGCAATTTAGTGGGTGTTGCTGCATGAATCCCACAGTGAATTGGGCAGTCCTGATGCTGGGCATCCCAGTAGGAGTAGAAATCCATAGAGGAACTAACTGCATTTTGTTGGTCTATTTAAAAACGAAAGATGAGCGAATAGCTCTTTCAGACAGCTGTAGCTGTTAAATTGTTATTGTGTATACGAAGTCCTCAGGATAAAGAAGCAATTTCAGTAGTGTTTTTTTTCAGTTGATCTTTCTAGGGTTAGAATAGTGTTTTAAAGTCTGTTCTATTTAATGAGACTTAAAAGTTTCAGATAAGGTGTGATTATTTGACTTTTTATTACAGATGCTATTTATTTTTATTTCTGCTTGTGCCTTAAGTGTTTAATGATTAATAGAATTCGCTTGGAGAAGGTAACTGGGAAATAATAACATTACAAGGTTTGCTGTAAGCAGTATGCCATGTTCTGCTGCAACTCACTGCAAAAAGTATTTCTGCATGGGTATAGTTAGTAAAACCTAATCCCCAGGTGAATCAAGAATTTAAAACTGTCCTTATGATCTGTATAATGCTGATGCTTTTCCTCAGCAGGAGTGTTCAATGAATGGAAGATCCATCTTTTATTTTAAACGGCTTAAAAGCTTATACAAGCTGTGCTTTTTTGCTTTAGGCTTTTGTGCTGTGAGCTCTTTGCTTGGGAATTCAAACTAGGTCCTGCTTTGTCTTCAAAAAGTCTGATTCTCTGACTGCAGGTTTCAGGGTTTCTCTCCTTATTTCTGTTACGTGCAAGGTTCTTTCATGTAATGGAAGTCTGTAGCTCTTATATTGCAGTAAACTTTAGATTGTGAATAATCCTTTCACTTCCTCTGTTTCTCATGTTAAGGTACTTGACCGTTTCGTAACCCAAATCCTTTTTCACATAATTTTTAAAAAAATTCTGAGCACTGATTGGTCTTAGAAACATTCCAGATGCACTTCTAAATTTTTTGGCTTATAGGATTAATTTCACAGAATAACAGTGGTTGAGGTAGGAAAGGACCTGGATGTCAAGCTCAGGTCATCCAGTTCAACCCTGTCTGACACATATATAAACCTTTTTTTTGCCTCTTCTAGTAATTCAGTAATTCCTTAAAAAAAAAGAGAAAAACTATAAGTGAGACTTGTCCTAATGTCTCTCCACCACTCTTTCCAAAACAGTCGTGTGGGCTTTATGACTATTTCAAGGAATTGCACTGATCTTATTGCCAGCTGAACATGCAGATTTCCATAACCAGAAAGATGAACAGAATTATACATCACATAAGTGCTCAGGAAGGAGGAAACACTGCCAGTAGCTACCAGACATGCATTCATGGGGCCTCTCTAAAAGCAAATGGGATGTGAAGACATTTATATCAGGTGCAGTTCCAACGTCATGTTATTCTGGACGGCTGTGGAGGTGTAGAGTCTGAATTTGATAAAATGAGAATTCAAAAATGTGTTTTTCCACTGCAAAATTTTTATGCAAAAATACCTCCTGTGCTTTCTGGTATGCAAAATACATCCTTCTAGGCTTGGAAAATTCACCAGAAGCCCTCTGTCTTCTTCACACCAGAAACAACCATCCAGTAACATAGCATAAAATAACCACTTTTATGCTGCAGCGAAGGTGAAATTGCCTGTAGTTTGCTACCATATCTGATACTTTAAATTCTTCGTATAGCACGACCTTTGAAATCTATGCAGCTTTAGCCTTCTGATTTTCTGCTGTAAGTGCCAGTGCTTTCTGCTTATGCTGCTGCCTCTACTGCTAGTGCCAATCCAGTGAGATGTGCAAGAAATACTTGAATTTCACTAAAATAATGAGTTTCAAGTTGACTGAAAAACGTCTGTGTTTTTGCAAAGGCTTAATAAACATTAAATGCTGTTCTTTGGTTCTGTCTGTCTTTAACTAGTGTGTGTATAAACAAAGGCAGGTCTTGCACAAACTTCTGGGATCTTCATGAACCACACATGGCAAAAAAACCTGATGTCTATAACATCAGTTGAATGTTGCAGACCTTAGCATGGCAGCAAAGACAAGCAGGCGTTATTCACTCCCTTTGAAAGTTAGTAACATACATCATCTGCTCCTTCTGAACAAATTCGGAACAGAACTCCTATCTTCAAAGCCTCATGCTGAAGCCACTGGACTTAATTTCCCTTTTATTAAAAAGAGATAAACGTTTGATATAGTTGTCTGTTTAGGTAATTAATACACTTGCAGAAGAATGTAGATTACATATCTGTATGAGTGCTGCGTATACTTAACATCATCCACGCTAACAAACACTGCCTCCCCTTTTTTTGCAGTTTATTAATTTAACGTGTCAGTGCTCAAAAGGCTTGCACTATGTGTCCAGATAGAAAACCAGACTTCATTGGAAAGAGTGTAGTAAAATGCATCATTCCCCACTATGCAACGCTAGTAATGGCTGGGGTTTTGTGCTGAGAGAAGTCTCAGCACCAGAAACGACTAATGAGGCATGGAATATGCTTGGAAAAGACATTGTGAAGGACAGCTCTGCTGTAGCAGCAGGTACATGAGACAACTTCAGAAACTGAATAATGGGCCTTTTTTGTTTGCTGCACTCAGGGAAAGGCAGTTGTTAAGTGGGGCTGTAAAACAACAGGGGAAGAAGGGTGGCAGGTCAGAGTCTGTGTGCACACTCATGATTTTTTTATGTGATGTAATGTGGGACATGTATGCAAATTCTCTCCTCTGGCAGGAGATGACCTTAAACATGGGATCTTGATGCAGTCACTCTTCCATTTTACACTGTCTAGACTGATTAAATCAAAGAGAGACCAAGAGGGAGCATGAAGATCTAGCCTAGTAGTTCAGTTCTGTTACGGTGCTTCATCCAGTTACAACAGAAGTAAAATGCATAAGCACTCAGATGGCTGTGATAAATACAGGGTCTGGCCCATATAGACTCACAAATCATGCACACAAAGTTCTACACTACATGAGATCCTTTATCAGTGGAGGAAGTGCCAGCTTCGTTCTGAATTGTGTCCTTTTATAGGGCAGAATTTGCTGGCAGGTAAATTAAGTTACAACATTCTTGCCTGGAATCAATATAGAGGTATCTCACCGTAGGTAAGATGTGCCCTTAATATGTGTGTACATAAGAATAAACCCTCACACTATTACTTCTTTTATTTGTCAGGAAAGCAGCCTTCCTCTCATTGCACAAATATTGAGAAATTAAAATAAAAGCTTCTTGAGGAGTTCTTTTTTTCCACTTCTCGTCTTTTCCTTTCTCTTGTTCTGTGCTGGCCTGGACATTTGCCTCTCAAAGCCTTCTTCCCCATGGTATTCTTATCTTACCGTTGCTTATATCTCTGTGAAGTAAAAACCACCTTTACTTTTCTGCTAAGGGTGTTCAGCTACTTCATTTCACGCATCACATACTTTTACATCCAAAATATAACAAGACTGTTAGCTGCAGCTGATTTGTTGTGATACACTGGTGACAATGAAGGATTTTGCCTTATTTTAACATCTACCTCAGAATGGCCATCATACAGTAATGAATTGTGACGTTTGTAGCAATTACACCTGATACGATATGGCAGTTACCTAAATGGTGTTTTGCTTACTGTTTTCAGGCAGAAGTAATTGGGGATGCATGCTGCCTTGTTCACAAATTTAATATAGTACATTTACTGCTTTAAAGTGGACATGCCCACATGCACACAGAAATATTACTTATAGAATCATAGAATGATAGAATAGTTCAGGTTGGAAGGGACCTTAAAGATCATCTAGTTCCAACCCCCCGGCCACAGGCAGGGACATCCCACTAGATCAGGCACAGGTTCACTTCTCCAGCCTGTCCAGGTCCCTCTGCTGCATTTGCAAGCCTTCTAAAATGGCCCAGACCAATATATGTCAACATCCAAATTTACTGAAGTCAAGCATCTGTTTTTATCCCTGGCCACCCGTCACTGATACAAAAGCCACCTGCACAATGATGACTCACCTGCACTACAGTCAGTCCAGTCATAGCACTGGAGTTGGCTCCAAATGCCAAAAATAAGACTCTTACATGGACAACTTCACTACTCATGGTATTAGTAACATCTCACAGATGCTTTAACAGCTTTTTCTGTAAAATTTGTACCTTAAAAGGAGAGTGACTGTTGAAATAGTTTACTAAGACAAAAATAAAATGAGGAGGGAAAGAAAGAGTTTAGAGAAATACGTGTCTGAAATCTGTGTTCTGGTCACAACTGTAGCCATATGTCTGTGCGGATTGTTCCATTCTTTCTACCAAACATATGGCCTGTCTCTTCTGCTACTGCATCTCCTGAATTTGTGCCGTTTTCTGACCTTCTATACTGAAAATAGCTGATGTAAATCTAAATAGGTGGAAAGTACTGCGCCAGCTTTAGTAGTCTCTATTACTCACCTCCCAGGAATGTTTGCAAATAGGCTTAGTACAGGTACAGATTATGGTAACTCCTCCAACACAGAAATGTTCTGAAACAAGACTTGGTGTTTGAAAAAATACTATAGGACAGATTTATAGGAGTCCCACAACCTATGTTATGCATGCAGTTCACTTACATCAGCACAGTGCCCCTTGTGACCCTTCTAGATACAGATCTGAGTATTTGTGCATACAAAATGGAATAACTGTGCATAATCCACTTAATTGCATCTTGTTTCATCAGCTGAGTTGCTGGTTTTTATTGTAATTATAAATCAATGAAAAACCTAGGTAGAATTTTAATACTTCCTGTTATTTTTTTGTTAGAATGACCGTACTGAGAAAGAACAATGACCCTGTTCACTGCAGCCCACCCCACATCCACAAAGCAGCTTTAGAAAACCCTTTTGATATACTAGATGTGCCCATAAAGGCAAGAGAATCCGAGATCTTCAAGCTGAGAAATCCAAAATGCCCAAGAAGCTCCATGAAAGCAAAGTCCATTTTCCCCCTGCTGATTTACAAGCCATACTGCCACTAGGGATTTTGCATGAGTGAAGTTTTTCCAAATGGGCAGATGAAAACTTACTAGTTACAATAAATAACCTTTCTTTGCTTTATATAAGTAAACTCTCTGCATCCAATTTTCTAGCTAGTGTCTGTTTTTCTTCTGTACTAATAAACGCAGACCTTTAAATATTCACCCATTTCTAAGATCGTTCCCTCATCTCCTAAACAATGCAGTTGGATTACAATTACCTAAAAAACTCAAAGGGATGCATTGAAGCTAAGTACTCCTCAGATCCGCCAAAAATTGGCCCTTCTCCCTAACCAGCCTGTTTGGCTTAGTCCAACTCTCATCCAGATCCCAGATGGGCTCTTCTCTTCCTCCCACACTTGTGTTCCTCACTTCTTCAAGTGAGTCAGTCCAGCCCACCCCAGCAGGCAGCTGCACTGTCGCCCAAAGTCAGCTGTGCAGCGTGCTGCCACCAGCTTTTCTGCTTGACTCACAGCTCTGTTTGGGCTCCATCTCTAAAAGCCAAAGCCAGCAAGGATGGTGCATTGCACAGTCAACAAGAGCTCTTCCAGTATGTCTGGTGCTCAAATGATGGCGACTTTCTGGGGAGAACTGCTGACGGGGAAAAATCGGAGTGCCCTGAAGACCTTTTAAATTATTGTCCAACTCATTTTAGTTGGTTAGCGAATTCCAGTTCTCAGAAAGCAGTTCTCTCTGACCTAGCGGGAGGTGTCCCTGCCCATGGCAGGGGGCTGGAACTGGATGATCTTTAAGGTCCCTTCCAACCCAAACGACTGTATGATTCTATGATCCTTAAGGTCCCTCCCAATGCAAACTAATTCTGTGATACTACAATTATCCCATTCAGTGCAGGACTTTCAGGAAAGAGAAAGGTGGCACACACAGCAGCTCAAGATCGTGTTAGCATAAGTGGCTGTGGATTTGACCAATTTCCCCCGCCAGATACGCTCAGCAGCTGTGCAGGGCTGGGCAGGGACAGAGCCGGGCAGCCGGGCGCTCCGAGCATCCCGGCAGCACCCCAGCAGCACAGAATCCTAGAATCAGCCTGAGCGGCCTCGTTCTCAAAACACAATTAACTGGAAATGGCAGGAAATAGAATCATAGAATTGTTGCGAGAGAGACGGCCAGAGTCAAGACCACACCCAATGAGTTTAGAATCTTGCTCCGTTTATTATGTGTCTTCCACCAATTTTTATACACCGTGTTACAGTCTACGCGTAAGGTGCCTATTGGCCTGTGTCCACTATTCACGCACTAATTGGTTAGCAGTTACTATGCGCTAGGTGCCCGCTGGTAGCAATTGCCAAGCACGCTCTGTTCTTATTCCTGCCTTGCGGTTAGCTGTACTACTTACTACATTACCCACTTCGCCTTGCTACAAGCCAGCTTCCTCTAAATGTCAAGGTTATTCCGAGATTGAGGCGCTGCCACAATATCAAACCTTAAAGAGCCAGCGTCCTGATGCCCTTTCCTTCTTAACCAATCCTCTACATAGAATCACCAGGTGGAGAACACCTCTTGGATCGTCAAATCCAACCATTCCTATCTGCCACTAAACCATGTGCCTGAGCACCTTGTCTACCTGTCTTTTAAACGCCTCCAGGGATGGGGACTGCACCACCTCTCTGGGCAGCTGTTCCAGTGCCCCATGACTCTTTATGTGAAAAATTTCTTTCTGATATCCAGTCTGAACGTCGCCTGGTGCAGCTTGAGGCCATTCCCCCTTGTCCTCTGTCACCTGGGAGAAGAGCCCAGCTCCCTGCTCTCCACAACCTCCTCTCAGGTAGCTGTAGCCAGGAATGAGGCCTCCCCTCAGCTAAACACCCCCAGCTCTCTCAGCCGCTGCTCCTAAGGCCTGTTCTCCAGCCCCTTCACAGGCTTCGTTGCTCTTCTCCGGACACGCTCCAGAGCCTCAACAGGTAGGAACGGACCTTAAAGAGCATCCAGCTCCCACTCCGCTGCGCCGGGCCGGGCCGCTCCGGCTGGAAGGTGTATTTTTCCCGCTGGAAGGCTCCACGGAGCCTCGAACCCGTCGCGGCCCGCCAGCATCCCGGCAGCCCCCGCGCCGCACGTGCCGGGGCGGCCGCTGGGCGGGGGGACACGCGCCCCGCCCCCCGCACTGGGCATGTGCGGGGCCCCCGCGCGGCCATGGCGTGAGGGGCTGTCGGCAGCCATGGAGCTGAGGCGGTCCATCTCGGCCGGCGCGGGCGGCGACAGGCACACGCGGCGCTACGGGGCCGTGGAGGAGACCGAGTGGACGGCGGAGGCGCTGGGGAGAAGTGAGTGGGGGTCCCGAGGGGGCTGCGCGGGGGCAGCGGGGCTCCTGGCGGTTTCGGGCACGGTTTTCCGTGGGCGCCGGCCGCCCCTGTGCTCCTCGCGTTTGAGCGGCGGCTCCTTGTCCCCCCGGGTGCCCGGGCGGGGGCCGCAGCCCCGCGGCGCTCGGGGGCTTCTCCGGGGGTCGCGTGTGAGGGGAGCCGCCGTGACGCGGTTTTCCAGAAAACAACGACTGACAACAACCCTCCCGCAGCGCCGGGGAAGAGTGGTTAAAAGGCTAGGTAGCTGCCGGTTCAGCTTACCGCGGGACCTGCCTTCTCCAGCGTTCTGTGTGGGCAGAGCTGTTCTCACTTCACCCCTGGCACAACTCTCGTCGCCTCTGGCCTCAGTTTTTCGCTCCTGGGTTATTGTCAGCCGTGCCGCGGTGACGGGGCTGTGAGGCCCCCCCGGTGCCGCGGCCGCGGGGCTGGTTTTGTTGCAGAGCCTGGCAGAGGCTCAGCACTCGCTAACTCCACTTTCTGCCGTGGAACTGAAGGCTGCAGGCACTGTTGGCTGAGTTGGTTGATGCAGACGCGTACAAGAGTTGTGCAGGTTCAGCACACGTTGTTTTTGTGTTCTAATAAACAGGTCTGGCTTTAATTTGGAGCTCAGGGGCTGAGTGCAGTGCAGCACTTGGAACAGTAACTAGTAGCCTGAGATGACGGGAGGCTCATGTCTTGCAAGCTTTGGGTAGAAGGCATTGGGCACTGGATAGATTGTCATTGGGCACTGGAACAGGCTGCCCAGGGAGGGGGTTGAGTCCCCTTCCCTGGAGGGGTTTAAGGCACGGGTGGACGAGGTGCTAAGGGGAATGGGTTAGTGTTTGATAGGAATGGTTGGACTCGATGATCCGGTGGGTCTCTTCCAACCTGGTGATTCTATGATTCTATGATTCTGTGAAGATCATCTGTTTAGCAGAGGGCAGCGCTCGGGCTGAGTGGGAGACCCAGTCTGCTCAAAAATACGTGCTCAGCACTGACATTCCACCCAGATCACAGCTTGACTGGGTGTCAGAATAGACTGTTGGCAGGAGTAGAACCAAATGTCCAGGTGTCAGCACCCTGGCTCTGCTGCTGAGCTGCCTTTCTGTGCACTAGATTCCGTATAATTAGAATATTTCTCTATGTATAACAATTCAGATACAGTCTAGGAAGTAATGTAGAGGTCATGCATGGTCTGTTCTTTGAAAAGGAGAAAATTATTATATTAAGACTTTGCTATTCGAATAATTAATCTGTCTGCTCAAAGGCTTCAGCTTTCTTAAAATGCTGTAGAAAATGCTATTTATATTACCTGATTTAGATGATCTCTGCGTATCTTTCTTACTTTAATACTAGCGCTGACTTCTGGTTACACTTTTGCATTGATTAAAAATAGATCTTACTATTTACTTTAATGCTCCCTTACTGCACAGGTCTGCAGTTGCATGGCACGATGATGGTAGCGTCCAGAAGGTCTGGGAAGAAGCTGAAAAAGCATCCTCCCCTTTTTTGCTGATGTAAACAATTAGCCTTGTACTTGCATATTATTTTAAATACGAAACGCTAAGCAAGAGTAGTAACAAAAGCAGGAGCCTATTACTGCATATGCATTTGCCCTTTTTTACTCTGATGATTTGTTGTGTCTTAAGTCAGGATCTCTTTGGAGGTAGAGCTTGTGTTTCTGTTCAGCACTGCATGATGGAGTGCTGTTTCCTGGCCAGTGCCTTTTGCCTATCACAAGAGAACGTACATCCTGATAATATCCGTTACAGAAAGAGTGTGATGGAAGTTGGGTAGTTTCTATTTAATTGTTAAATGGAAAGGTAGCTCTGTGCGGACTTCTCTCTCTGTGGGATGGAAAGCATTGCTGGTTACCAAAGATGAGTTACTTCATAGCAATGAAATGGGACACACACATTTCTATTCTACAACAGCCTCTTTCAGCCACATTGTCAGTGGAGTTAAGCTGGTTCATAGTAGCTGAGGATCTGATGCCCTACAGCGTGTGGGTTTGCATGCAAAATACAAAGCAGATTGTTTAAAGGTGTATCTTTAACAAAACATTGAAGCCTTTCTCTTCACGTACAGGAGGGAATTCCAGGTAGTAGAGAACATTAAAAACGATTGTTTACTATGTACAGAGCAATTGATGCGTTTTCTATGCATGCATGTAAAACACAGGCTTACAAATTGTCAATTTTTTATAATATGCATGTTGTTACAACCTTCTGAGTAAATGATCTTTGCAATATAGTCTCGAGGA
Source organism: Phaenicophaeus curvirostris (assembly GCF_032191515.1). NCBI lineage: Eukaryota > Metazoa > Chordata > Aves > Cuculiformes > Cuculidae > Phaenicophaeus > Phaenicophaeus curvirostris. Next base: position 1,088,609 of record NC_091407.1, read on the forward strand.
GTCTGCTCTGAAGCACAGCACTCGAGCATTTTGGTCAGTCCTCATTACCAAGCGCACAGCTTCATTTAGAATCATCTGTCTTGCAGCTGGCAGGGAGTCATAATGCCCTGATTAAATAACTGCATGCCACAGCAGGGAAATAGCCACAAAGAAACAAAGCAGTTCTTCACCATCCTTCTGAACACTGCACTTCTCAAATACAGTTCTGCTGGTGCTTTCCTTCATCTTGTAGTTTTTAGGTCTGGAATTAAATGCAAAATTCACGGTGAATGCCTCAGCTTCAGTGTAATGAAGCAGAAATGCCAGGAACTGCAAAGGTTACGTTTTGATGCAACCCTGATATTTGCTTATTGTTTTTGTTTGAAATAACTCAGCGTTGGAGGTGAGCTGCCACGCTGTTGTGTTGCAGAGCTCCACTTTTTCAACTGATTTTAAATATGAAGTGGAGATCAGGGGAAAAGGGCTCTGTTACAGGCCAGCACTGAGGAGGAAGCTGGAGATTTTCAACATGAGGCTCAGTAGCAGCTTGAAGCCTTCATAGGTGGCTTTACTTTCCCTTCATGCTGCGATGTTGTATCGCAGATTGTGTCCAGGCAAGGTACTATGAGATGGCAGTGAGCTCCAGAACAGCACCGATGAGGTGATTTTATCTGATTCTGAGACTGCTCCGATTTGTTCCAACAGCACAAAGATAGTCCTGTTCCCAGGTTCACAGATCGTGAGCTGACACATGTGAAAGCTTATTTTCAGTCAGTTTATCTTGAAAACCTTTCTAAGGTTGTTAGTCAGAAGGAGACTCTTGTATGTATTTATATGCTCTGCTGCTGAGCACTGAGAATGGTTCAAACACTGAAAATATTCACTATTAAATAATTTGCATTTCTTGGCAGCATGGGAAGGTGGATGATTTATATATATACAGAATATTTTTGGTTCAAGACCAGTTTGTTTTAAAATTGCTATTAAGCATAGAGATGGTCTTTCAGCTTGCAGAAGCTTGAAAAGCTAAAGGGAAAACTACTGTAGATTGCACGAACAATCCTGTAGCCGGGTCATGTTTTCTCTTTGAACAAAGCATGAAGAAAAGGCATTTATACCCTGGTTGTGGGCACTTGCTTTATCTAATGTACTGGGAACTGCTTTTGTTGTTTTTAAGGTCTGATTTCATCAACAGAACAGAATGGCTGCGTCTTAGAACAGGTTCTGTCTCATGATGTTTTAATGTTGCTTAATCACCTTGTATAATAATTTGAAAAATGTCTGTTGCTGTATTAAAAAAAGTCAATCAATTAGCAACAAACACATTTGTCTTGCGCCGCAAAACCTGCACAGCTCGTGTCCTGTGACATCTATGTGTCATTCTAGTCACTGAAGAGTAGTTAAGATGGTAGTTAATCATATGCCTGCAGGCATTAGTAAAAAATTAAGTAAATTCCCTTTTATTCTTAAATCTTTGTGGCAGCTTTATTAATTTTTGAGATTTAGTAGCTCTCTCTATATCTAGTATAGTCAGACTGGGTAGTATGTTGGTTCCTGTGAGACATGAGTGCACTCCTGTGTATTTGTGGTGGATGGGTCCCGAGTCACTGTAGAAAAGAAAATTTATGTGGACGCTAACAAAGGTGGATGCAGTCATGGTGCTTTGTACAGCTGAATGTCCTCATGCTTCATTCTCCTGTATTGCTTCAAGGGAGTGAAAAGTGACTTGTGTTGTCTCATGAGACAGGGAAGGAAATGTGATTAGAAAATTGCAATAGTGCTCAGGACTGCCCAGTCAGAAACTACATAGAAATGCTGGGAATTCCAGAGATGTCAGCCTGAGAGAAGATGCATGAGTTGGGACAGACAAGGAGCTGAAGCTGACTCCGTGCTGCTCATAGTTAAATCCAAACTGGCACCAATTATAGCTGTTTCTATCATCTGGTAGTTAATTAGCCAGACACACACCTTGAGGCCCTCTTCCCTAATGCCCCACGTATTGCACAAACATCCACTAACCCACTTCAGTACTTTGTAAAAACCTCTGTTACTGGAACAGCTCCCTGGTCAGTCAGGAAGGTGCTATGACCCTGCCTATCAATGCTCTCAGAACACTGCCCCCCTGCTCTCGTTGTGTCTCCACTCTGATTAAAAAAAAAAAAAAAGAAAGAAGTCATTTTCACAGTCACAATTTACGCAGCCTAACTACTGCTGCTGTTCTTTCACAGCGATGCCCTCGTCTTACTGTAAGTTCCCCATAATTGTTAATTTTATCTATCACAGGCTGTAAAACAGACAAAACTGATTAGGCTTATTCAGACCATCTATTAAGATAGGTGGGAAAGGAGCTAACTGAAGGAGATACGCAATTACATTTCTTTTTCTAGACACAGCAGGTCTCCTGGCTTTTTGAAGGTCTGAAGACAGGCTTCAAATAAAGAATGTAATTAATATTACTTCCATGTCTCCATTTTAACAAAAAAACCCAAACCCAACTGTGTAAAAATTTTGAGAAGAGTGACGAAGAAGTTAAAATGTGACAGTAAAACCCTTAATAGCAACCCCTCCACGTTTTTAGAAAATATTTGACAAAACATTGCAATCAACAAAGACAACTGATTCCAAGGATATTGGCCGACAGTGGCAGGAGCTTTGACCCTTTGCTTCTTCCAGATGCTACAAATCCATCGAGTTCTGTAGCACGGACCCCCATAGAAATATACTTACCAATCTGTTGGCGGAAATAAAATCAGTTAAAGGGCTACCCTTGACCGCAGAGTCTCCCTGTCATATTTCATAAGTATGCCCTTCCTTCACTTTACCCTCTGGCTACGGGCAATGTGTGTCCAAGGTTTCTCAATTAAAAGTGCGGCTAATTTACTCCCTAACTTGTCCCATGGTTCTGAACATAACTGTGTCTTTGACAATACTTTGTGTCCTACAGCGTCCAACCTGTCCTCCAAAGGACCCCAATCTAATCAAAGCCAAAGGGGCCGAGTGTAGCAGGACTCCGGCTAACTCTGGACAGGGGCTGCTTTCCAAGAAACATGTTGGTTATTATGGATCAGGATTTTACTCTTGCACATCTACTTGCATGTATCAGCAAAAACATCTCTATCTGCTGAGATACTCATAAATCAGGAGGTTAATGACTCCCAAAATCTCCGTGCCCAGCTGTGTGCATCAAGCAGGAAATGAACACTTCATGTGTAATGCAGTGTTGATACTCAAACCAGTGCCAGCCAATAATTATTGGAAAAGTTATAGATAAGGCTGAAGTGTCGTCTTTGAGACTGTTGCTCATGAATTTTCCTATTTCCTTTAAAGATATCTTACAGAAAAAACGCACTAGACCTGGAAAGTAGAACAGTGTGAACTACACGCATCATCCCTGCTGGTGGTAGCCTGTGGGATTACAGACTCAGTCTGTATGATTTTTTTCTACTATGTGTGATAATTGATCCCTTAGTTGCATACCATGTTTTCATCAGGGTAACCGCTTGTGAGAAAATGTGTGTGTGTTTGTCTCAAGGGTGCATTATAGAACAGGATTAAAAACTTAAATTCAGGCTTGGGCATGAGCTGCAAAGTACTGTGTGTCATGCACAAAGTTTATAGAATGTTCTTGTAGTTATTGAGTACAAGTATAATCCCAGATCCCAAAGTGCTTTTCCTCTTTAGCTGAATATGTTTCATTTCCATAGAAGTCTTACTTAGTAAAATAATCCCAGAGACTCAGTAAGTCGGTAATGCTAATTTATTTCCATGAAACATATTCTGCTGTCTAACTCCATAAAATACGTAATATAAATGCATTCAGAATTCAAAGATGAAAAATGTATACTTGGAGGGCAAAGAATGAGAAATCAGCAGGAGCACCCTTGGATAATTATGTTAGCTGGCCTTCAGGATCAGCAGTGAAACATTAATTATCAACATTTTGTCAGCTCATAAAGGGCAACATTTTGAGAAAATAATTTTAAAAGAATTTGTAATTAAATGAGGATGAATGATTTTCAGTGAGACGAGCGGCTCCTTGCAAAAGCCTAATGATTGCAAACAGTACCAAAATGCGACCAGTAATTTGTTACTGCAAGAACATCAGCAGTGTTTAAAGATATTTTATTGCTCTGAACATTTTCCCACCCAAACCTTTATTGATTAGGGATTTAAGAAGTTTTGTACAGACACAGCTGTTTTTTAATATACTGTTAAAATTGGAACAAAAAATCCTCATTATAAAGTGTTTTAGTGGTTCTGTTCATTTCTTGGAGAAAACAACTCCAAAATCAGAAAAAGACTCAACAGTTGGCTGTACCACCAATGCCCTTTCACTACATGGGGGCAAAGAAGGCTTTAGAGTAATGGTGTTGAAGCTAAATGAGCAAGACAGTGACCTCATTGCCCTGGGAAATGACAGAGAAGCCTAACTGACACTTAATTGGTTACAAATACAAACCACAGTCCTAACTTCATTGATATAAATGGAAATTCCCTCAGTGATGTCAATAAAAGCAAAACTGGGCTTTGTACTTTGTCTCCTAGAGCCCTGCTCACCTTGTTTCACTTTAGAAAACTTGGATGAGAGAATCTGGGGGCTGTGTCGTTTCCACGAGGGTCCCCTTGGGGATGCGTGTGGGGATGCGTGTGAGGCTGCCCTGTGAGCGTGGTCTCTCTGCCCTCACTTCTCGCTGGGCCTGTCCTGCAGAGCCTCAGCAAGCAGCGACGAGCGCTCGCTCCCTGGAGAACTATTTATGTGGGCAGCGGTAATGCCATTTCAACCTTCTTGTCTCTGAGCAGTGAATCATTTGCTCATACAATGGAGCCTCTACCGTGAATGGCAGCTCCTCAAACTCTCCTTATCTATCTGTGTTTTTTCTCCTCTCGCCTTCTACCAAGGATTCCCATACAGCTTCCTCTGGGCACTGTGCCTGGGAGGGGACTGAAGTCGTTGCGGTTTGGCAGACTCTTAAAACGGAGATTTTCCTTCAGGCTGGTGCTTGTCTGTAGCACAGAGTACGTGGGATGTGATAATGAAGAGCATAGCCATGGAGTTTTGAAAGCCAGTAAAGTCAAGATCCATTTGTCTCTCCCTTGGTAAAGTGTGAAACATCCTGCGATTACAGAATTTCTTTCCTTCTCTGATCCAAGGAGAAGATGACAGGCAGCTATCTGTTCGTTTCAGTGATGCAGATTAAGGCTCTGCCAAATTGCCTTCATTTCCTCACCCCTGACACCTCCAGGGAGGCAGTCAGCTCAGCCTCACATCAGCCCAGTGCCAGCTGTGAGGAAGGAAATGTTAACATATTTAAAGAAAACTGAATCAAAATTAAGTGTGCAAAAGCAATTACCTTGGTGAAAACAGAGGTTGCTAGCGAATGGCTCCACATCCACAGATAAAAGGCAAGTGCAAACCAGATTTGTTTGCCAATTGTCGTTATTTTGTGTGAGTTGAAGAGATGGAGCTCTGTACTGTTCCACGTGAGCACACACTAAGAAAGAACCATTCAGTTTTGGCTCTACTGGCTCTGGCAATTACATCTTTAAGGAAGGACGCAGCTTTTGCCTGTGGCTCCCTGAAGCATTGTGCGCCCCACACATTTGAGAACAAGATCCTGGTGGGATTCTCTGCTGCCTGGCCTTCCACTTCCAGACTGTACGCCCATGGCCTTAGGAATAGCAACATTCACCCCCCTGGGAAATTACTAGTCTTGTCTCCTGTGAAATGTGAAACTCCTTTTTTCTTGGCTTCTGAGGAGCATCTTCTCAATATTTAATTACTTGCTGGAGTGGGAATCTGTTTTGTGAACAAATTTCTTTACTGTCTGAAGCAATTCTCCATACCAGTCTCACTTTGGCCTTTGCTGGAGGGGACTCATGTCTATAGTATTTATCCGGTGGTTTTAGGGATGCATAGAATGATCTACCAGTTGCTGGGTAGATGTTCAGAGCAGTGTTATTAGAGCATCACATCACGGAGTGAGAGAGAAATAAACAAGCTTTCTGGTATGCAGTTGGGTAATTTCAAAGAAGAATATTGTAAAAGGATTTGAAATTTAGAAATGTTTGCAACCGTTTTAGTATTGGTTCACTTACAATATATGCTCCTCTTCATCAAAAGATGCTTACAGGGGAAAGCATAAACCCATATGCATATATTCCTAAAGAGATTTTGGAAGACTTTTTGAGACTAAACATTTTGTTGACTTCTTTTTTCCTGAAACAAAAAATATTATTGAAGATAATGTCTTTTAAAACACTAAATAATTAAGTAAAATATCAACCTAAATAAGCTTTAAAAAAACCCTGAACGTTAGCTGCAGCTCTCACTCTTACAGCATTTGAAGCTTAAGAACCAAAGCTTTGTGTTAGTATTACAGGATCAGAATATGGCTCTAGTGAGGAATAAAATGGAAAGCCACAGGCTGTTTCCTTTGACCACTGAGCAAAATGACAGAAGTAAATGAACAAGTAATTTGCATTTCTTAATATTGGTTTTTAATTCTGCATCACATAAGATGAATTGCTTTCTTTGGAGTGTGGCTTAAAGCCAGTCTTGCTCCAGATGGGAATGTGCATTGATTTCGGTGGGAGCTCCACACTAGGGAAGGTACCAACCACAGTGACAAACTGTACCAGTTTCTGCTCACAGCCTTCTGATAGTGTTGAATCCCATGCAGGGCATGGAAACCCCTTCCTGAGTCTTCCTGACTCCTGGCAGTCTTCCTGAGCCAGACTGAAATAGCTTCTTGGAGATAAAGGTCTAATCCAGTGCCACTGAGTAAAACTGACAATGAGGGCTTTTGGGTCAGACCTTCAATGGCAATTTTCCCTTGTTTTTTGTCTCATTTTGGATCCCTTTTCCCATAGGAGCAGCTGTCAGATCACATACACTGTGCTGACTTTGCCACCAGGCTGCGTATAGCTGCATATTCTCATTTGCTGAAGGACAAGCTGCTGTTTGAAGTGCACGAGGTTCTGTTTTCAGTTCATAACATGATGGGAAAAGGTGAAAGGAATACGCAAAAAAACAATGGTAACTTCATTGTCAGCATCATGAATGCAAACCAAGTTTTCATCTCATATGGATTTATTTTGAAAAATAAAATCCTGTTTTAAGCAGTCAGCCTGCTCCTCTGTACCTGTGTCCTGCACCCCAACCTTGCCCACATGAAGATGTTAAAGAACAAATAGAGAGCTGAGTTCTTTAAGTACTAGCAGCTCCTATCTCTTTTGCCCTTGCTTTGAGATAATCAGAGAGATACTAGAAAAGATAGCCCTTGTTCTCACAAATCCTCCAGAAACAGGTAGCTAATGGAGTTTGATTTCTTTTGTTATGTGGTTGAGGCGCTGGTGGTCACTGGAGAGAGGACAAAGGGGCTGGTGCCTGTGGTGTGAGAAGCACTGAGGCACCTGGAGGCAGCCAGTGACCAGCATGGTCTTTTTATTTCTGCCTTCCTAAAATGAGCTAAGCACATTCCTAAATGAACTAAGCAATGTGGCAGTGGTGCTAGGATGATAACTGGGGGAGGAGGGAAATCTTAAAGCCTATTTCAAGGCTTGGCTACATTTTATGGAATTATTTCCATATGCTTCTCTAGGGTTCTGATCAAGATGGGTGCCAGAGCTCTTGTGCTGGCGCTCCAGCAGCTTTTTCCACTACATTCTAATCTTGTCTTTGATACACTGACGTGGTGTGCTACAATGAATGACTGAGCTTAATTCACCCACTCTCCTTCATTCCTCCTGTCTTTTCTGCAGATCTCTGCCTCATCTTGTAAGTCTCCTCATTCAAAGGGGAAAAAAGCAACCATGACTCAGACCAGCACTCCCACTCTAGGGTTTGTATTTGCAAAACTGCAGGGTTCTGAGGGCTGGACAGGCCATCCCTAATGTATATAAAGCACTCTAAGCTTGTGTAGTCCAAGTTGTGTCTGTTCAGCAGAGGTGTAGTGCAAGTGTGCTTAATCTAATTCCCTATCAAAAATAAAAGTTTGTACAAGAGCTCTTCCAAGAGGAAACTTAAGCTAGTCAAAGCGTTTTTTCAAGCATTTTCCTTGTTTTGTTTTGTTGCAGTGATTTCATAATTGCTGCTGCTGAGTTCTTTCTTCAGTAGTTGTTAAGAAATTTTATTGTGTTTGCTTTTTATGTAGAATAGTCTGAATATAAAATCCCGTGGTAATAATTTCTTGCAGTGAAGAAAACCGTAGCGCTTAATTTCATCGTTTTAAAATTATGTGGCTAGTCAAAACAGGGTAAATCTAAGATAATTATTTTCGTGCTGGGAAGATTTTACACCAATATGTTGCAAGCAAGAAAAATTTGTCTCACTTCTGTCAGTCCCCGACATAGGTAGGTATTTACAGCAAAGAAAACATCGTCCTTGCAGCGTGTTCTCATTCACTCTGCACAAGGGAGAAGAGATGTTTCTTAGAAGTCGAGTCATTTATGTGTTTACAAAGAGGCCATCCACTGTCCTTCACAGAAGTAAAATGGGTAAGGAGCAGGAAACAGAACCTCTTCTCACAGAATGTCCTTTTAATAATTTCCCCAGGCTTCCTCATTCTGGAGTGGTTGAGAGGCAAAATATTCCAGCTAGAAGCCATTTTATATCTACTAGCACAGATGATCAGAATTCTCATCAGTTTCTAGGTACTACGGAAAATGCACTTCTGCAAACAGCAGCCTGTATGCTGTCTGAGAAGAAGGGGTAACAATGACATTTCTGTGGGCAAAACCAGGGTGTTGCCAGGCATTGGCTAAGGTGAGTGTTTGCTGGTCAGTCAGATAAAGGAAGAGGCAGCATGGGGAGTGGTCGTTGTTGTGAGTTATGCAGCCTTTCTTATGCTCCAGTCTGCACTGAGACAAATTGGTCAGAGATGACCAATTCAGAAGAAGTCAGTAAAAATGAGACTTGTCACCAAAGGTTACTTAATCTGGAGGTTATTAAATTTGCATAGTGGCTTCTGAGGAAATATTTAATTTTTTTTTGTTACAAATAAATTTCCATTAAAAATGAGAATTTATAAACAGAACTTAAAATTGCAAACAAAAAGTTAATTTGTTATTTTATCCTGTAGAATTTACTTAACAGATCTTACAGAAGTGTGATTTATTAGTTTGCTAATAGCAGCCTATATGAGCAGTGGTCTGAGACAGTTTATAATGAGTGTGTTTTGTCTACTCAGTCTATCTGATAACTCTTCCTGAATAGAGTCACTATTATTTTCTTTACTAGTTGCAAGAAGTTTTCATATAGCAACAGGGGAGATATAAACACCTAATAAAATCAGAAAATCTCATTGTAAAGTCAAAGAATTTAATAGGAAAGATTACCCGAGGGGCAAAGTGGAAGAAAAAAGGAAGCAGTTTAGCTTAATTCATTTTTTTTAAACTAACAGATTTCGTGCTGGTGGTATCCCAATATTTTATGGAATGACAGTTCTGTTTCTAGGTCTTTAGAGCTTGTGTTTAATTCATATATATGAAGTTTCCACTTAAGAAACACAAGAGTCTGGTCTGTTAGGTTTGTGGAACAGGCTGCCCAGGGAGGTGGTTGAGTCACCTTCCCTGGAGGTGTTTAAGGCACGGGTGGACGAGGTGCTGAGGGATCTGGTTTAGTGTTTGGTAGGAACGGTTGGACTCGGTGATCCGGTGGGTCTCTTCCAACCTGGTTATTCTGTAATTCTGTAATTCTGTAATTCTCAGACGTGTATGTTCAGCACATGTCAAAGATCTAGGCTTCAAGCTTTGTAATGTGGAGATGTGCTCAGATAAGATTCTGGGTTCAGGTGAAAAAAATTTTATTTTGTGGGACCTTCCTCTATCATATGAGAGACCTCCAACTTTGCACCAAGTATTTGTATCATACTCACTGATTTTTGCAAAACAGGGGGAATTCTCTTCATTTGCTGGTTTGAGGGTATGAGGTCATGTATTACCTTGATACTGAGAATTGCATGGGGCAGCATTTTAAATGGGACACGTTCCCAGGCTGGGCACATAATTAAAATCTTCTGTAAGGCTGTGATATGTGATATAGCTGTGACTGTGATAAGAGATGGCTGTTTAAGAAAGTAAGAGCTCCTTTTCTGTCCCAGAGTGGCTCCAGTCTCGGTTTTAAGCTGCTTATGATTAAAGTACAGCAAATTATGAGCCTATATCTTCCCTAAAACAGGCAGGTGGGGAGGGATGAGGAGCTGGCATGGCTATTGCTGTGTCCTCCTTCTTGGCTGCTGGAAGGGTTTGGCAGGTGCAAATTGAAATGGAAAGATGTACAGCAATTTACTGCACGCCACCTTCTGAGGCAGGAGGAGGCAGAGAGCTCAGCTGGGTGCAGAGCCCCTGGGCTGGTGCCGCTGCTCTCGAGCTCAGAGTAAACCAGCCTCTGCACCAAAGCCGCCTGCCACTCCTCACAAAATCTCTGCTGGGCTGAGCTGGGCAGTAGTAATGACTTGTTACTCACAAAGAAATGAGCTACATGGCTGTGTTTTCTGCAAGCAGCACTTACCTGAGTGTTAAAATGGTATCATGCAAGATCAGCTAATTTTTCTGATCTGCAGAGATTTATTTGTTTACCTCTTTGTAGGGGCAGAGAGAAGGGAGAGAAACCAGAGTGATATTAGGAGAAGCTTCTGGTTTTAGACCTGCTGGGATATCGAGGGCACTCTTCTGTCAGCATAGGTCAGTAAGAGAATCGCTGATATGAAGTGCATGATGATACATCTCCTAGAAAGAGGTGGTGGAAAAACACCACCCTTATTTTAGTTACTGCAAGACAAATTAGGTTGCTTAGTTTCAGACTGACATGTAATGTGGTCTGGGGGAAATTGCTTTCACACCTCACCTAAAGCCACCACCCAAATGTGTGAAAAATCCTGTTGTCAGAGCGTCTGGCAACAAGGAATGTTGTAGTGATACCCAAACTGGAGTTTATTTAAAATAGGAAATAACAGTAGGAAGTCTGGAAAACATTCTTGCACAATTAAATTGCAGTCTGTCATAATTCTCTGCAGACCTAATTATATGGACAGCTCTTCTTTAAATTCCACTCAAAACCACTTAATCCTTCTCTATAAACAACAGAAATGTCTGGACGACATACCACAAGCTATTTTGCAGATGGACTGTGCTAGTCTTGAAGAGAGTTAGTGGCTCAGTTCAGGCACTGGGAGTGCTGGAAAATGAAGTCTGGAGTGGTCACACCAATCATTTCCAGTGTGCTGTAATTGCTTTAAAATATTTCTGTGTGTGAGCAAGCCCTTTTCCACTCTGTTACTTTCTCTGAGACGCCAGTAAAGACACTCAGTGTTGCTAGATTCTTGTGTCTGGTGTATGATTGGAACTGTACTGAGATGATACTCGACTGGGTACTGAGCAGCCACTTGCAGACCAGCTTGCATCCGATGTGAAGGTGTGAGCTGCAGCGACCTTATCCCAGCCACCATATGGGAAACAAAAAAGTTAAACCTGCCAAATTTAGAATCTGGATATTTGAAAGCTGTCTCAGTTCAGAGATGCATTAGATATTAAAGCAGAGGATTTGGTTTCAGCTGAGGGGAGAATCAAATGCGAATCCACAAATAATGTCTCTGGGGTTTCTTAATTCAATGGGACTTGAGTTTAAAAAGGATTTTATAAAAAGACATTAATTCCAGTCTCCCTTTGCTGTTCTCATCATTCTGTTTGCCTAATTTTTATGCATTTGCCCTCTAACGGGCTGAAGAGATGTGTACAACCTTGCTGTCGCTGATTGTAATGGAAAATTGGCTGGAGCACACAAATTGCCTAGACAGAGTCTTGGAATCAACTTCAAAGTAGCATGGTTGAGCACTGTAATTGGAGTGTCAAGGCCCCTGAGGGTTTTCAAGACCCAATCTGTGCATGTCATTAGGTTAATTTATGTTAGTGGTCATACTGCTGTACACCCTGAATTTATTTACATCAGAAGCACTTCTTCCAGGTTTCAATTGCATTAAAAAAAAATCTGTATTTTTTACTTAATATTACAGCACAATCAAATCAGGCTTAGGGATTTTATTTCATTATCGGAAGGCTTTCGTAGGAAGTTATATTTGTCTTATATTTTCGAAGAAATATTTAGTTCAGTGTTATGTTTTGACTCTTCATGCATTTTTTGCTGTGAAATTTCGTTTCCTGATCTGTATGGTTTGTATTAGCTTTTAAACTGCTGGTAGAGTGCTACTGAGGAAAAGTCCTCTGTCTCCCTCTAAAATTGACTGTTTAGGGGCCTGTCCTAGGGTATTGTGAGTCACAGGTCAAAGACAATGTAAAAGTAGAGAAGGCTAGTATGACTCTCAGTAAGTCATGTAAGTCATATTGGTAGTGCTGTAAAGCAGCACCAAGTCATACATAGATTTACAGCCTGAAAAGAAATGATTGTAGTTACAGATAATTAGGTAGTAAATTGTCCTATTGTACTGAGTCAGTTCCTTGCGTAAGCAAATGCTCAGATCCAGATGGAAGAGTATGAAAGCAGAGATGGTGCACTATCATGAAGTGATAGTTTAATTTGTTGGGATGGATCCTTTTAACTTCATCTGTGGAGAAGGAGCTTGGAATCTTGGTGTGGGCAGTGTCTGACTGCAGAGGACCTCAAAAAGCTAAATCCTACCTTAAAAAATAAAGCCCCAGATAATGGTGAAATTATTTTTCTCTGCTTTCTTATTCTACCCTTCTGCAACTATAGACAGTCTTACAATACGTGAGCTTTTTCCTCAGAAAGTGAGGCCAGATGCCTTAAAGATCCGTATGTTCTGATCTTAGTTTAAAACACCTTTGGTTCCTTTCTTCCAATATCCTACTTGAAAGACTGCTTCAGAAGGCTGCTGCTTTGGAAGGCTACTTGTTTCCAGTCTAAGCTTATTCTTTATCCCTACTTAATTTTACACTAGCCATTATCATTTAACATAAACAATCATTTCCCCTTTCCTTTATCCTTTCCTCTTAGCTCACCAAAATCTCCATCTTAGATAAGTATCACACTTTTGATAGCATCAGAAGTAGGGAAAAGCTGAAATCTGAAAGCTTAAGTGTGAGATAGAACAAATGGAATTTATCATCCAAATACAGCATCACAGCGTAGATTTTAAACATTAAGTCCTATGTATCACATTAGATTTCTACAAGAACTCCAGACTGTTTCGGATTCACAGGGGCTTCATCATCAGAGAAGGATGAGCAGCTATTGAGAGATGAGTTGTTTTTTTCAGGATATCATTACAACCAAAATGAAGTCTTTGTGCACAGAGCAGTTTAAGACTAGAGAGATCTTTTTCCTGGGGGAAGTGTAATATTAAAGGGTTGCATAATTACCCACTTAGGAAATTGGAGCTGTCATAAATTGACAAAAGACAAAGCCAAGCATAATTACTGCTTATAAATTTCTGAGGATAACAAACAAGACTATTTAATTGATGCTTTTTTTTTTTTTTTTGGAGAGGCAGCATCTTTATAGATCTTATCATTATAGACTTGTGCTGATATATATCTTGAAATAAGGAAGAAGGAGCAGAAAATGGTCCCTAGATTAGAAAGTTGGAACCATCATCTAACCATAAAATTACTAGTTAGCAAAGTACAGAAGACCGTCCTTAAGTAACAGTCACATTTACTGCCTGAATGTCTATTTCTGATTGGCAGCGTGTATTTGACTTCGAAAACTCAAAACAGGATCTTTCAGATTCAGATTTTAAACCAGCACTTCTCCAATGCAGTACTACTTGATCTACAGAGATACAACATAAAGGACACGAAGCAATGAAGAATTTAACTTGGGCACTGAGCAGGTACAGGCACTTTCTTACATCAGATGTGAAAGGAGTCAGTGTGTGCAATACTTTGAGTATGATACCATAGAAACCAAAAGGACTTTGGGAGTTAGAGGAAGGAGTTAATATTCAACACTGTGAATCTGTGCGTTTATATTTCAAGAGGAATCTCAGTGAGACCACAGTGTAGGAAAGCCTGAAATGGAAAAGAATAGACTGCTGCCAACAGGCTTTTTGCTATGGTAAATAATGAAAAATAAAAGATCAAAGCATGAAGGCAAGAACAAGAAAGTACAGGATAAGCAACTAAAAGAGTCTTTTTATACGAGAAGCTCTTAGATATGGAACAGACAGGGCAGTGATTCTGAAGGTGCAGTAGGGAAATGCACACAATGCTTTTTGTATTCTCTGCTTATCTGATTTTAAAGTTGGCTCTTGTGGTCGAGTGCGTTTGAGACATTTTTGAAGAGGAAGCTCAGGTTGTAATATGTCTAGACTGTAATCTAACTGATAATTAAAAAAAAGTATTGACGACCTGGACAAAATAATTGCCAGTAGTATAATTGTGCTATTGCAATCTGACTACAGCTGCCTGTTTGAAAAGAGCCATCTTCAGTCACAGCAGATGATTTAATGTACCTTGGAAGGAAATGGTATGGCAAATATAATGATCTCTTATGGTTTTTCGAGTTTTTTTCTTACTATGTGGTGGTTCAAAGACTCATTCAAATTCTGTTGAATTCAACAAAATTCTGAATATCAGTTCTGCGTTACTGTTTTGCTTTTGTCTCCACCAGACAAACCCATACTTTTCCATCCACAATTCCACATGAATCAGAACAATCCACTGTCTTCTTTTTTCTTCTTCCCCGAATGACTGTTGAGATGCAGGGATATTTGGTGACTGTGACATTCCCTGAGATCTTGGCATTTAACCAGCTTTCGGTATCGCATCTCTGATTCCTGCCTGCCAGAGGGGTTCCCTAGAGCTTCAAAATTCTGTTGCTGCCTGTGGTGATGCCAAGCTGTAAGGGGAACTGATGAGCCCAGAGGTTTACCCTGAGACATGGAGCATGAAAAATACCAGCTTTGGGATTTGTAGGTGCCCTGCTGTCTGGCAAAAATATTGGAAGTTTTGTTGCCTAGTTTCAGGGCACCTGGGGCCGGCACTACAGTTGAAACTTCTGCTTCCAGGGTTTTATGGAGAATTTAAATCTCCAGAACCACAAGGCTGCTCTGGGTCTTAATGCGCTCCCAGGAAACTAGGCTTTATACACAGAGGCATTCATTTGACTTCATGGTAAATGTACTGAATCCACGATGTCATTCCTCAAATGGTCCGTGTGTCACTTGTCTGGCATTTGCTATCAGACTCAGTTTTGTCACAAGGTTTCTGGTCACCATTGCAGGGAGAAAGCGTGTCTAGCCACCTTATTTGTGCTCAGTTTGTGTCACCCCAAAGTGCATTTCATAGCTCTGCATGCCAGCGATTCCAAAGTAAATGTGTTGCTGAACCCAGGGAAAAGTATTAATAGGGATTCCAAAGCTGTAAAAGGCACAGTAAGAGAAGAAAAAAATTCCATCTTCCTGCTAGAAGCAAAATTCAGTTGTGTCATCTCCAGTATTCAGTGCTGCTCATGGCAGTGGAAGCAAAGTAATTTTCAGAACTTTAGCACATCACAGGGGAGTAGAACATTAAGTTTTTTCTCCTTCAGTAATAGCTTCTGTACACTACAATTGTCTTTAGAGATTTCCCCAGTGTTAAAACTCATCAGGTATGTGCACTCCTGTTGCCTCCATGTAACCTATTAGCTGCTTACTGAGGCCCAATACAACTGGCATCGTCAGCTTGAAATCTGCTTCTGAGCAAAAGGAGGAGGAATGGAGAGGGAGCCTCTGTGGAGGCCAGACACCTGCACCATGTCCAAACCAACCCTGAGCCCCGGCAGCCCAACCAGCAGGAGGGGTGGGATGTGCTCCACAACACGACAACCGGGTCGCTTCGTCACTGGTTCTACCCTGTGCCGCCTCCACCTTCCCCCGGTGTACCTAGTCTAAATTGCTTAATGTTGCCTGCCTGCTAGGGAAGCCAGGAACAAAAGGTATTGCAGCTGTTCATATTGTTTTTTGCTATTATCTGTATTTATATGGTAATTCCATCATAAAACATTGAATAAATACCATTCCACACGCATGCCAAATACAATCATTGTTAGGATTCACAGTAAGAGAATGCTGCAGCAGGCTAGATTAGGAATAAGCAATCAGATGTAGGGTTTTTTTCTGCACAGGTTAGTTATTGGCCACTACATCCTGCTCCAGATGGGTTTAATCAAAAAGAAAAATACATCTCTGATCCTGTGAATACATTTGAGGCAACAGTACAAGGTCTGGCTACAGGACTATCATTCATGCCTCCAGGTGACAAGCTAGTGACAAACTACAGGGATCATCTGATTCTTTTCACATAAACATTTTTTATCTGGAATATTTTGTACTATAACAATTTATTTTTCTGCATTATGCAACTATTTCCACCAAATGTGCTGGTTTTGAGTCACACCATCTGGTTCTGTTTTCATCTGTCTCAAACCTGTGTCTCCTGCTTACTTTTGCTGTGGCTCATCAACTACTAGTAGTCACAAAAGTCTTGATTTTGATACCTGAAGCAGCTTTAAGAGTACACTTGCTGCACCGTGCTTTATTAACATTTAATATACTTCAGTGAAAAGGGATTATTTGAGTATTTCACTCAACTCTTGAGAAAGCTGCAAAATGCTGACCCAGATTTGGAACAAAATTTAGCCAGTAAGAGTATTTTAATAAGGATTATCTTATTATCGGACAATTTAAAGGAGTAGGAAGAGGCCTCAAATTGCTTAAGTCCAATCCAGGATAACAATTACTTAAACTAATTTTCAACTGAAGCAGTGTAATTGAGTGGGCTGAGCAGCCTGTTTTGTTGCTGATTGGTGTCCAGATTAGAGAAGCCACGTAGCTCAGGTGTTAGCAATCCTTTAAAGAGTTCTCAGGAGTTATGAATTGAACAGAGTCTCATTTAAGAGGGTTCATCCATGTCACAGATGAAAAAAAGTGGCAGAGTAGCTGGGCCATTGCCCTTACCTGTGCTGGAGCCCTTCTGTTGCTCGGTGACTGAGATGATGCTTCAAGGCTGAGTGGCTGATAGTTCCCACAGCAACAGATTCACAAGTAAGGAAAAGAATAATGTCCTGAAGAGACAGTGCTTCAGCAGACCTTGGCTTGCTGTGTATCCAGAAGGAATTAATCACTCGGCTTTTACTGCCTCTAGATTGCACGCTGCCTGCATACTTGCTTTAGATGTTCGTAGAGTAGAGGTCTGATTGCTGTGGATATCAGCAGAATAACAATGGCACAGTTTGGGGTTCCTACAGCATAGGTCTGGGACGCTTTGTGTTACTGATACACCTCACTTCTCCATGCCTCTTTGACAAAGGTGATGATAACGACCTCCCCAACTTACAGTTAAACCAGCTAATGGTTGTAGAACACAATAATCTTCTCAGTGGACAACGCTATGCTCGCATCAAGTGACAGCAGCAGGATTTTTGCTGATAATTACTTTTTCTTTACACCATTAGCAATTTGCCTGAAACTATTGGCACCAGGTATAATGCATTCTCCCATTTCTCATCGTGCTACTTTAGACTTCTTTAAAGTTTTCTTTGCGCTTATTGACTCAATGGATGTTTTATTTTTTGTTGCTTTTCATCACAGGTGGCTAATGTTCCATTTCTGGCTGGCACACTGAGTGTGATCATTAAGTTAATACTCGGTTTAACTCTACCAGTCTGCATTTAAATTGAAGCAAGTATATGCATAAATACCTTCGGGTTTACATCTTCAGTCCCTCTCATTATATGTAATACCTTGATAATTTTATTCTATATAGTAATTATTTTCATGCTAATATATTTTTGTGCATGCAGTAATAATATTTTACTTGTTTCTTTGTCACTGGAATTATCCTGGAGATTGCAGAGCAGACAAAATAGTTTCATCCTGTCACTGGCTGTGACTAATCTCAGTGTTGTCTCAGCTTTTGCTTTGTGAATTTTGGCTCATTACCAGAAACAGAGATTAATAACAATATATGCTAAAAACTAGTTGACTAATGAATGTTTCCTTTAAATAAAATGAAACTTTTCTTCTTTCTCTTATGAAAAGGTGAGAGACTTTTGTGTGAAGACGTTCAGAATTATGTCTCAAAGCACTAAAGATGTCATTCATCACTGGGACAGAGCTAGAGCTTTACTCAAAGGCTTAATAATGTTAACATATTCATTCCCAAGTGGTTTACATCCCAGGAGCTCAAACCATTTCATGAAAAATAATAATTATCCTTCATCACAGCTGCTGCCAGGTAGGCAAATAGTTACCCACAGTGCTAGAAGAGAAACTCAGACACTAACAGGTTTGTGAGGATCGCAGTGGTGAAGGCGTGAGGTGCGACTCCTGACCTGTGACCTCTTCAGAGGCTTGTATGTCCAATGTCCTCTACTTTTCCAGGATTTCTGGGAAATAACAGTGTTCTTATTGTACCTTTTCCTCAAAGCCTTAAAAATGCATACTCTTCAGAGGGGACCAAAGTGGGTGGGTGATACACTGCAGCTGTGTGGGGTTTATGCGACCTATGGATTGCGCTACGTACAAGGACTTGGCAGCTGTCAAAGGAGCTCACTTAGTCTTTACATCTTAGGAAAGGAGGTTTAGAAAAGCTGGAGAATCTATGTAAAAATGATACAATTCCTTAACAGTGCACAGGGTAACGTGCATAAAGTATGGATTGACTTCAGTCCCTTCTCCTTTGAAGTCCATGCTTGCCCCTCTAGGATGGCTTTTAATCTTTTCCAGCACCACAGTGTCTCCACACTGAGTTCTTTGTATCATCACCTTCAAATTTTTTCCCATTTCAACTGCTTGGTTTGTTTTTTCCACTCAAAGTTCCCTTAATCTGATCCTCCTTCCAGTTTGAGATCTTCATGAGAAATAATCACCTTACAGTATGTTCACAGTACATGTGCTGCTATGAAGATAAACTGATTTACTCCTTGTGTCTCTATATTATTCCAGTTACATCTCTAAGCTTGAAAAGAAGTTGGAAATGAATATTTTGTAGTTTCTACATTTATTATCCTCCACTTTCAGACTTGTGGTGCCCTGCTTATGTTTTTGGTTGGCAGGCTGAGATGGGGGAATGGCATAAAGAGTTACATGAATTAAAAGTGGAAAACCTTTATCAGGTTACAGTGCCTGCACTTACGCCAAGACAGGACTGTTCAGAGTTGCAAGTAATTGCTTTGAGAGCGTTTTGGAGCAGCCTGTGGCTGTCCTGTCAAAGTTTGTTATGTACAGGTTCGGGATTCCTTAGAGGCATGATAGATGCTGACTAACAAAATGGATGTCGCTTTGGATTAGGGATTCTTTTACTTCAAAATGGTTACATTGAAAGTAATAGGCAACACAATAGAGAAACCAGTCAACATTGCATTCAGTTAGAATATTCTTTACTATTTGCATTAATTACCCCATAGTCAGATAGCTCTGTGATTAAATTTGCGTCTTAAAAAACCCCATCGAGACAGTTTGACTAACTTAATTCATTTTCTCTGCTTTCACACACAGATCAACTTGACATCATTTCAATGGCTGAAACAACAATGATGCCTGAGGAAATTGAGCTTGAGATGGCAAAGATCCAGAGACTTCGGGAAGTCTTAGTCAGAAGAGAATCAGAACTCAGGTTTATGTAAGTATCAATACATCTGGGAAAACATTATGCAAAATTAATCAAAATAGGAAAGAGTACTATTTAGAAGACTTTTATCTGCTTGACATTTTAAAAGGAAGAAAGATAAAGAGCATCCCAGTTAGGTGAATGCTAGCAAAATGCCATTGGGAAATGATTTTTGTAGTTGCAAAGGAAATTACTTTTTTCATTCACCATGATTTGCAGAAGTCATAAAAGGGATCTGTCACTTACAAAAGGAAACTTTAGCTTGTCTACAGAGCATATTTTTATACCTGACTTCAGTCCTTTGTGGCAAGGGTATTTGAAGAAAATATCAACAGGTAGGGGATTTGGAGCTTCTGCAGTCTAACCTAGTTCAGGCGTTGTTCCTCACTTCATTAGAAGTTTTAGACAGTTCGTGTCACAAGGGAGCACAGTGTTCTGGGTTAATAGCAGTCAAGATTTGACATTTGTTAAATGGGAGCCATTAAGCTGAGCACAAAACACATTTTGACGTATCAAATTAAATAGCAATACTTCAAGAGAGGTTTTTAAAACTGCCAGAAGGGTCAGGCATAGGAGCCTCACTGAAGGTTAATGAATATTAATCTAGTTCAAATGATGATGTCAATAGGGTTTATATTCCTAAGTCACTGAATTTAGAAGACTAGGACTTAAGGAGTATGTTATTTTGAAGTCCCATCTGTCTGTGAGTACCTTAGATCTGAGACAAATGCCTTTGCTGACAGGCCAAGGACCTCAATAGATCTAAAACCTGCTAAACCCAGACTTGAGGTGTTAGTGAAACTACAATAGCTTAAAAAACCTCACGTGCTGTCTTCTTCTTTTAGAAGACAAAGGTAGGACTGTTACTTTCACCCTAACACCCGGAGATTAATTTCAGAGCCCTGACTTGCACTGCCAGAAGTTGAAAGCCTTGCCTTCAAACAACACAAACATTTGTCTTTTGAGTTATCCCAGAAGACTTCAGCCCAGGTGTCACTGCTTAGACACCTTTGGAAATAAGGACTTGTGACAGTGACACTGACCTTAAATAATGCTGTAGTGGTACAAATAAAGTAAACAGGAAAGGTTTTGTCACACCTGCTCCTGGTAGTCATGTAACTACTTATTAATTGGCTTGTAATAAATTTAATTTGGAAGAATCCTCACCACTGAACCCTGCACTTCTCTTGATATTTTCTATATCAAACAAAGCCCTGAAATAAGCTGTCCCAGTGAATGAGACCTGTGGTGGGCATCTGCTCGTCATCCTTTTTGCATGTTCTTCACTTATTCTGTTTGTTCTTATATCCAGACTGTTCTTTTCATTTCCCCATGCTCACACTCATAATGCACTTTCCTCTGTATTGCCTAGCAGGTGTCTGAGTAAGAAATCGAACACAGAGGTGCTTGCTTATTGAAAAGGGAATATGACTGACAGTCATACTGTGCAGTAGTGGTCTTTCTGCATTAGACAAGTGAGAAGCATGTTGCTAGTGATGCCCAAGTACTATAGCAGCACTTGTTCTTTACCGCCTTTCATTCTGGATAGTTTACATTTGACAGAGGGGCTGGGTTGCATTTGTCTTCGGTGACAAATGTATTTTAATGACCTTTTGCCAAGATTAACAGCACAACTCACAGTTACTTCAGTGGTCCAAGTTTTGTATTTTTTTAATTAAGCATATTACAGAAACTCTAATTCATAGACATATTGTGGAAGACATTCTTTGTGACCATATTTAATTTTTTTCAGTTGTTTCCTGAGGTAAAGCATTACCAATGTCTCCAGAGCAGAAGTCTGTATGTAGGTCATGAATTTTAGTAATTCTTTTCTCCTGGCAGGGTTAGATTCCCACATGAATGACCTGTACAACCAGCTGCTTGAAACTGAGCTGTCTCAGACAGGTTTAAGGCAGCCTCAACTTTGAACACGCAGCTGCTAACTAGCAGTGCTGCACTTTTGCTCAGACCACTGAGTTCAAGACCAGCTTTAATGAGACCCAGATCTCTTTAGTTCTTGTGCTTGCTTTATCTTTTCTTTCTATTATAACAAAACGATAAAGCATATATACAGTAATGGGGAAAATGTGTGGTATGTTTGTATTCTGTTTTTTCTCCTCATGCTGTTACCATTAGTAGAAAATCTCTTGAGTTAAAAGAAAAAGGGAGCAGCTAAAGACAGCCATAGTCTTCATATCCAGGAAGTCTGTACTATTTCCAGCTGACTATGTGCTTGCTATGAAGATTTAGCTAAAGTTTACACTTGGAACCAATTTTCTGATTATAAAATCAAGTCTTCCTCAAGTAGGTAATGCCACAATTTAAGTTGTGCAGTCACATTTTAGCTCAGGCAACCATAGCCACAGCAGAGCAGACGTACTGTGATTTGTTCTGTAGTTATGTTATAGAATCCTATTTTTGTCTCAAGACCCTGCCTCGCTTAGTTCCCAGGATGGACCTCCTCAGTTTACGTCAAGGTTATGTAGCAATTGTGGCTGTTGGTAGCTTCTCCTTCTACCGATACTGTGACATTTCATAAAACTGTGCTGGGAGCTGTTGTGACCGTCTCCAGCCAGCCCAGGAAATGAAAATAGAGCTTAAAGCCATCATATGCTGTCTCCTGCTCTTTTGGGTTTATTCTTAGAACAGCTGAAGACTCGGCATGTATTGATATGAAGGAGACAATATGTACAGAAAAGAATCAGTTTATAGCTAGCCAGCATTTCCTCTCATTTGCTTCTGAGGCTTCTCTCAGCTCATTTCTTAAAATGTTCTCTATAAAAAGAGTTTTGGGTCAAACTGAATTTTTAATCTGTCTTTGCTGTTAGGGGAAGCAAACATACCACTTCAGAACATGCACGCTCTCTCTCTCTTTCTAATTCCTCTGTCTCGCTTTTTTCCTTTCTGGTGAGATAACAGATCCAAAAGCCGAGGGAGCTGCTCAGGCAGCATCCTCTTTGTTGCACGTTTAATGTGTTACTGCTATGGATACTTGTGTGTGGCTTTAGAAGCCATTTAGGATTCAGAACACTGGGACACATGGAAATTGGCTGTACTGAAAGACAGGGTTGTAAAAATGGATAATGCATGAGTTATCTCTGTTTAGCTGACAAGAGGAGACAGGCAGCACAACCTTAGACCTCTGTGTGTTATAGGAACAGATCAAAACTGAACCTCACATTTGTAGTGTGACATTCGTGCATTTTGAAATGCATTAACATATTCTCATCCAGTAAATATTAATCACGTAGGTGAGATCACCCACAGTTACTGCCCATGCCTGTGAACAGAGAAGGCACAGAGTTCTTACAAAATAGCATTCACTGTCATCATTAAACATGCTCCTTGGGAAGTCTGCCAGTGCCTGATACTGCTGGCTTTCCAGATGGAAAGCAAAACTTGAAGCCAGCTCTATTGGATGACCTTGAACTAAAACTGTGGAAGTTACCTCCATCTGTGATAGCTGTCTTGGGAGTGGTTACTTCTGCCATGTAAATGATATTAATGGCATTTTTCTGCTGTACAGGAATATGGGATGTTAAATAGTAAGCTCTATTAGGTTGCTTTAGGCAATTATTGCAAACAGTTCTACTTACCTCATTAAACATGTTTTATCAATATAAATATAATACAGTATTTGCTTAATGTCTGTCTGGTTATTACATTACTAAACTAATACTGTGAAAAAGCCAAATTCACCTCCATATTGATTTAGAAGAATTAAAATTGGTCATTGTCTTTTTTCACTCTCAGTACACACTCTATTAGATGACTCCCTCTTCTCCAGAGTGCTCGTAACATCTACATCATCTAAATTCTCCATAGATCCGTTCAGGCTTTTAGATTATTTTACACCTGTGTTTGTTTACTTGCAATCGCAGGAACAATTACCTTTTGTATAGATAAGTTTGCTGATAAACTCATACTGGCAGCCCCACAGCTTCATTACCTGTCCAGAGTACACAATTACTCCCTGGTTTTCAGGGGGAGGTTCTTGCTTCTAATCAGGCTTGCTTTTTCTTTGCTTGCTTTTTTAACCTTTATCTTTTTCTCGCCTTGCAAAAAACCACACATCTCTCTTTTGGTCTTGAGACATTGATGTACCCATTGCGAGTTGTAGTAGAGGTGGGATAAACAGTAATAGTTATTCTGTAGGGTATTGGACGTAATAATAAGGATCTCAAATTTAGGGCAAATTCATCGTGGAGGAAAATGTATAGTCCTTCTAAGGACAATCAAACATCAGCAGAGGTCAGATAGGATTCTCACCTTTATGTCTTTTGCAGTTTGCACAGCACACTGGTATTTTAAAGTGCAAAAAGGTATGTCTGCTGATTATCTGGCTTTATGCAATCACTGTGAAGTGGAGCAACATCAAGCTACACAATGTTGATTCCTTTGGTAACAATAACCTTCAATAAACCAACTTAGAAATAGTATATTTTAATTCAGAATAAGTGCAGTAGATCTTGGAGGCTCACACAAAGTGGGAATATGGAACAGTCTCTCATTATTGGCTAATTTGAAAAATAATACTGAACTACAAAGCCTGCTTATGTAGAGTGCTTCCGTTCTGAAGTGAGAAAAGGCAGCAATGACTGCTGGGTATGTCGGAACAAAGTTCATTTCAAACTTTAATTACTTTTTCAACCAAATACTTTATCTCTGGTTTTGGTGAGTCACTAATGTAGCATCAGCTATGACTTCTCCGTGGCTTAATGTCTTGTATGGCAAGTGACACACACTGAACATCACCCTGGGTAAAGGCAAGAGGAAGGGACAGTATGAAGAGATAAACAGGCTCTCAGAGGAGTGAATAGCAGCGGTGACTCATGGTTAGATATTGCTAAGCAGGTGTTCTGACTTTTGCTTTCTTGGCTTGTTCTAATTCTTTCTCTGCTACTTTTTGTCTGTGCTGTGTATTATCTGGTTTCTGTCCTCTAAGGTTAAGCTTGGAATTCTCTTAGGACTTAGACGTCGAGCTTCTAGTACTTTTCTCTGAGTTTGGCACCTACCTGTTGCTGTGGTGCACCAACAAAACCTGATTTTTTTCATGAATAGAGTTGTTGTTGTTAGTGTTTCTGATAAGATCTGTCTTTTTATGGAAAGGAATAATAATTCTTTTCTCCTTCATAGTTCTATAATCTTATCGATACAATATGACTTGCTATGAATTCCTTCCTTTTTTTTCCTGATTTTATCTTGCTCTAGGAACATAAGACACACTCTGGGATGCTGTAGAGAAGGAGGCAGTTATGTGATGATGTATATTTTTCAATAAATACATGTCAGGTTGGCTGTTTCATAAGGTGCTATTAGGGCAAATACCAAGACCAGCTTTATGAGAGATACTGTGGGTGTCCCATTGCTATAGCCTGGTGCGGCACACACTTCTCTGCAAGACAGGATTAATTTGTGGCTGTGACTTTATGTCCCATTCACCTTTCACATCCTAAGCACATTCCAATCGTGTCCCACCTGCAAATACCCAGAGTCCTCGGGGAAATAACCAGGAACCTGTAAGCTGGGAAATGGCCCAAGGTGGTTTCTGTAGTGAAAGTTGACAGATACTCAGAGCTTGAGATTTCTGGAATTAGGGACAGAATTTCTCGGGGACTGCCATGGATCTGGAAGCCTCAAGGATGTAATTGTGCCCATGTAGATGTGGGAGCTCCTGAAAGGTCCAACTCTAGTGAGAGTCTTCCAGCTCTTCGCATGTTAACCTGGAAGCCTCGGGAACAGAATTGCAAAGTTCAGACTGTGCACTTTAAGCTCAAAGTACAAATGCAAGTCAGCTGTCAAAGAGGAAAGAAAAATGCCTTTCTTTGGTTCGATCTCCCCGCAGACCCATCTTCTTTGCCCTGTTTGACAGCAAACAGTCAACCCCAGAGGAAAATATGACATTTCACTTGCGACTGTGCGGCAGTCAAAATGCTACATTAAATTGCTCAGAAAGGAAAAGCATTTGCTTAGGTTGTGTACAATACTAAACACATCATTAGGAAAGTATTAAATTAATTGTAGACTTAATATGTGTTAGTTGAGATGTTTGTGTATGAAAAAAGGAAAAATGGAGGAGGAGGAATTCTCATTAATATCTCTATTAGACATCTAGGAAAAAGTTATTTAATAGAAAAAAATTTCTTTAAATAGCATTTTCTACATTGAACATATGTTGTGGTTGTCAGAAATTGCTGTTAATAGAAGAGGGAGAAGCTCTGGGTATCTTTAACCTTTTGAATTAGTCATTTTTAGGTGAGTAATTTAGCACTGTGTTTCCAAATGTAACCTTTAATCCCAGGCTGGGTTTGATTTCCCAGTTCTTAGCTCCCTGTGGTCTGGTTTGCATGAGTGGATGGTAGAATGGATTGTCTCCCATGAGGCCATGTATCCAAGATAAAGTATTGGTAACACATCATGGATATATAGCGCTCACAATCACCATGCCCACCCTTTTGCACAGCTGAACTTCCTACAGGCAATGATGTTCTGTAATAACACGTAACTCTCAACCTGTGGTATTTCCATGGTCTCTCACTCGGCCTTTGCTGTAAATAGGAGATATGGGTCAGTGATGATACAACAATGAACTGAAATGTTCTGAAATGGACTGACTGGCAATGTGTACTTTTATACCAAATGCCTTTAAATCCTTTTTAGCTTTGATAGCAAATAGTTGCTCTTTTGGTTTTAAAAATAAGAAAAGGTCAAATATGGCAACAAATTAAAGAAATTTATCTTTGATTCTGCTAGAGACAACACATAGCCAAACCTAGAGTTTCCTACATTTGCTGCCTCATAAGAAAAATAAAACTACTAGACTGGTTTAAGTAAACCATGCGCATGGGTTGGCTCTATGGTTTTATACTCAGCCTTATGCTACTGTTATCAGGTTAGATACTTCTGTATTTAAATCCAACTTCCCTATTGTATGTTTTTAAAGAAATGAACTTAGTTTTTGCAATGTAGAGAAATACTCCCCTCCGCAGCGGAGCATTTCTAGGAAAGCTCCTCTTGTTACTATTGAAGTTGACAGTAAAACTTCATAACTGGCAGAGGAGGTGGCCAACCTCAAGAAACTTTAACAGAGTCAGTGAGAATTAAATACAGACAGCTTCTTTAGACATTGTTCTGAATTTCGGTGAAGCATGCCTTAAATATGACCTCCAGGGATTGAGATTTTGAAGTCCTGCCATCTTCAATTGTCTGAAACGACAGCTGAATTGCAACCACATTACTTTGCAAGTTGTGGTCCACTGTCCATCAGAGACTGTTTTTAACAAGCTCTGTGTCTTCCAGGTGCTGAGCTAAACAACATGTTGATAAGCACAGACCACGTGTGCCATATTCATTAAATGTTTCCTACGATTTCACAGATTTATAATTAGAAGCTTTAAGAATTTAAGATGCGTAGACAGGGACAAAATGGAGTCAAATGTAGAAGAGAGGGGTATACATAAACGTCTTCTCTTCTATTCCAAGAATACTTTCACCATTCCAGAATCGCCACAGCTTTGGCATGGCCTTAAACCTGCAGTCCCCAAAGGCAGCCTCCACTCATGTCCCTCCTCCCTACCTCACTGTTTTTTTTAACAAATCTGCAGCTTGACAACATATTACCACCTCTGTCTGTGGCAATTCTTTTATTTCTACACAGCTTTTTGCTTTGGTCACCCACATTTCTCCATCACTGCTGGCCGCACTTGGCTGCTGCTCAGCATGTTCACTGGTGACACCACCAAGGAGATTATCTTCTTATCTCTATATTGACTCCTCCTCCTCACGCTTAGTACAATATCTGATTCTTAGGCAGTCTCTTAGAACTGCACTATCAGTCTTCAGACAGTAATAATTACAAGCATTTTACTTCTGGGACAGGAATATATTAAAACGGAACTAAAATAGAACTAAAAATAACCTTCGTGCCTGAAAATGCTCTTGGAAAAGAGGGAGGGAAACCAACAAAACCATTCTACAGCCATTTTTTAACTTCAAGCACCTTAATACAATGACAGAAGACTAAAGAATCTCACACCTCCTCTTACAGATACACTAGAGGGAGCACATACCTATTTCTAGCTTTGAAAGTCATTCAGCAAAGGCAGCATGCTAGACTGCTTTGCTTGTCCAGAAATCAATGAAAAAGCTATTTAATGCTTATGTAGCTGTTATTAATAGTTCTTCCTCTCAAATCTTAAGCATTCAACAAACTTGTTGGCCATCTCTATTTTTTTTGTTAAGGTGAGTGTTAAAGTGATTTCCCTACTAGCTTTTACTATAATTTTTGCTTTTTTTCCGTCCGTGGCCCTAGATGGTACCTGAGTCTTACACTGGGGAATTCAGTTTTCTTCCTCAGCTGAAAAGAAGACAGAAGAATTTAGCTGTTAAGGAGTAACTTGGAATGAAACAAAGCAAAATGCCTTTTCTGTCTTCAGTAGAGAATGTTTGTGTTTTTGAGTCCTGTGTGCCATTACCTTCCACAGCTCCTGCCAGGGCACATCTGAACGGGAGGTCTCCTCTCGGTTTCCTTGCCCTGCGCTCCCTCAGTGCAGATGGTGCAGAACAGAGGTGACTCACGCTGTCACCTCACTTGTGGATCTTATGGGAATGACAGCACTCGGAGCATTCTCCTGGTAACTGGACCACGGAAACACATATTGGGGCTGAGTCACTCTGCCACATCACTGCAGATTCTTCCGACCCACTTATTTTCCTGTCATTGTGTGACATGTTTAGAAAATCTTCTGCTCACGCTGTTTGTGAACTATTTTATCTTTTTTTTGGGCAAACAGAGAGTCTGCTTTTAGGTTTTGATGATACAGCTTGAAATACCAAGAGAGAAAAGAATAATCCATGCTTATGTGATATCTCCAAGCATACAGTGTATTTCTTGCAATAAGCCATCAAACACAGAAAAGCAGAACTGTAGCCTGTGTGTCAGGAGTACAGGAAAGCGCATTGAGATTCATCCTTGGCTCACAGCTAGTGCAGTTACTTCAGGAATGGATTTGGGCTCTTAATAAGAGAAATGTTTTATCATAGTCATAACTTGCGTTTAAGATTGCTGGGCACACATCTGAAGTTCAACTCTAGGGGGGAAAACCAACATGTTGTAACTGCTGTTTGCTTTACCAATATGTTTTTCCACAACATCAAAAATGATTTCACAGGGGCTAGAAAGAATGTACATACTATCTATTCTGAGAACAGAGAGTTCAGCAAAGGTTGTTTGTATATTGCAAATTTTATGCAAATTTCTCTAGCAGCTTTGTGGATAACTTCAGCAGGCCTGGAGGGTGTCATTTTAGATCTTCGCAGAAGCTTCATCGACCCGATAGAGAGAGAAGAACATCCTGTGTCCATGGGTCATGGAGATCTCTCGTGTAGAAGCTCAGTGTTCACTAGTTGAGGGTCTGGCCCCTAGATATTATCTGGGTGCAGGTTTCTCACCAAGAAACTGTCATGTTTGTTAACCACGGTCATTTTTCTTAAATATATTAACACTCATTCATTAATATGACACCCAAACTGCATGAACATTAAATGGATATGGGGCTGCGAGGCTTGTTCACATCCCAGTACATTTTAAATATTGGTTCTCCTGAGGGGATAGTGTTTAAGATTGTTAATTGATAAAAGTAATTTTAGTACCTTTTAGAATGATGGATCTCAAGAGTAAAATAGGCTTTGCTTGTGATCAGCATGAATAAGAGGAGGAGCCCAAGTAAGAATAATCATCAGTGTGTATGTCTTTGCCTCCAGGCAGCATGCTGCTCTTCCCAATTAAAGTCTGTCTTACAGGACAGTGTTTGGTGGGAGAGCAGGTGCCCAGTGCAGGTGACGGGAGCACCTACACAAGGAAAAGAGGTCAGTGATAAAGATTATTCTCAGAAGTATTTCACTATCATATTTTGGGAAGAGAGAAGTAAAAAGGCAGCAGGAAGAGCTATCATAGCACAATGAAAGTAGTGGAACAGTCAAGATGGAGTTAACCAAAGCAGCAAATAATAAAAGGATGATCATATTTTAATAACATGAGCAAAGCAGCTGAAGGACAGCTCCCTGCTAAGAGCCACGTTCCACGCAGAGGCAGCAGGGAGAATAAAAGCTCTTGGGTTGTGATTAAAATCTTATTTGTGCCAGAAACACCTACTTTTTTCCACTCTTCACTTAATTCAGTAATTTGTCTGCATTATTCTTTTGCATTTGCTCTCACATACATGCAGTGGTCTCTTGGGTTTCACTTCTTGAAATACCACCGTGACAACTCATGTTCTGACAGCACATCAACTACCTTCAAGTGCTCAGGCAACAGGCAATCACGCTTCAGGCACCAGGTTATGAAACAAGGACTCTCACAGCAGTGGGCAGGGATAGCCTTGGTGACATCTGAGTTGGAGAATGTACAATTAATCACAGCAGCTGTTTTGTGTTCTTCAGAGTGTGATGCAGCCCTTAGAACCAACACCTGAGTCTCAGCTGCCAGGATGGCTGAGACTAAAATAAAACATTTGCCAGGAAACCAACGCTGAAGTTTGTGAGCTGCCAAGGGAATGATTCAGTGTTGCAGCTCTGAGGGCAGGTATCAGGTTCAGTAAGAACTAAAGATGCAGTTTCTCCTAATGTTACAGATTTTTTAGGTGTCCTCTGTGTCTTAGCTTTAATGGACTTTATTCACACATCGAGGATTTAAAGCACGTGCATCAACCATGGAAGGCATTTACTCAAGGCACAGGACCTAATGATAGTTACATGCTAAATAGTGACAGTTTCCAGGTATTTGCTATCAGGGCTAAGTTGTTAGTCAAAGAAAGTTGGTAGTGGAATAAAAATATTGTCATGGCTGTGCCAAATACCATATCCATTTGTGCTCCCCCTTCCCAGGCTCCTTGTCATTCTCACCCTTGCTCTTTTCCCTAGGGAAAGCTGTTGCTGCAGTGGGGCACCCCTGTCTCTGTCGTGACTATTAAATACACAGTTCCCCAGTCCACACTGTTGGGCAACATTCAAGAAAGCAAAAGGCACCTGAAATAATCCTCAGTGAAAGTTACGACCAACACATAAATTAGATTCCATGAATACAAGTAATCAAGGGCTCAACAGGCATTTAGCACTAAATACCTTTTGCTGTCTGTTAAAGTTGGTGAATGAACGGTATCAGTATCCCAAGGTTAAACCTCCGTGTTTCAAGCTGATGCCAGGTCCCCGGGCAAAGGTCAGTGTCGTATATTCACATGAGAATATACTGGCCAGTCCCCTCAACACAGGATGGAGTTTGCATGTCTCTGACTGTGCTTTTTCTGTTTCTGCAGGATGGATGACATCCAGCTGTGCAAAGACATTATGAACCTTAAGAAAGAGCTGCAGAGTTTGGTAGCAATCCCAGGTAATGGCTCCCTCCAAGCCACTAATAGGATATTGCCTGGGTGATGGGTGGGTGGGGATGGAACGCGCTCCTGCCTCCAACAATCAGAAATCTCCCCCAAGCTTGCGTTTCAAATCTCTTACCTCTAGTCCTGATTTTTTCTTCCCATTTTCCTTCCCATCTTTAATCTCCTAGCCTGTAAATTTCTTCTGAAGCTGTATTTCACCGCTCCCTTGGCAGCAACCCTGCAAATATCACTCAAGCAAGGTGCACATTCCTTAGTTCTTGCACTCCCTTGGCAATCTCAAGGGAACCAGGTGGCATGGAGACGGTCAGATGGAAAAGACAGAGCGCTGAGATAAAAGGGAGAAAGGAGAGAGATTCGTAACAATCACTGAACATGTTCTTAATTGTATAAGAATTTCTTCTCTTTTCTTTGCACCCAAGAGAAGTGGATTCAAATTCTTTTTCTTTCTTTATACTTAGTGATAACATTTTAAATTTCTAATAACACTGCTGGTGTGGTTTTGGTTTAAATGGTGTTGGAAAGGATTATGAATCCTAGAGAATACCTATGAGCTAGTCGCCTTACCTCACCTCTGCTGCAGCTTTTCTTCCTATACTTGTAGCTCACAGTTAGGGCTGGCCAGTTTTCTTTTTTTTGGTGGCTTTTTTTTTTTTTTAAAAAAAAAAAAAACAAACCAGAGACCTTTTAGAAACTACTTTCCAGTCACAAAGTCTTAAACAGAGATGCAGGCAGTGGTTTCTCCTTAGCACTTTACAAATCTCTGTTACGTATTCGCAGTTCCAGCAGCACCACCTTTAGGCAAACTCACAACACCAACACTCGTGCCTTAACAGAGACAAAGGGGCTGCAGGCATTCACACAGCACACGCCTAACCTGGAAAAACACTCTCCAGAAGCAGGTTCATGCATAACATCATCATAATTTTCCTGTAATATACAGATTTGTATAGCGTGACCTGCTCTTCAGTTCTAGTAGTCAAGGTTTAGCACCTTTTAGTAGCCGTGTGACTGGTCTTTCAGTATGGAGTTTGCAGTTCTGTGCTACGACTCAGGGTGCATCTATTTAGCAGGCAGTTTCCTGAAGGACATCACAGGAGAGCACATCTCAATCTGGGAAGAGGATAGATTGCAAGGAAATCAAGCAGCTTCTGCCTTCAGTAGTGAGAGGGGGATTTCCTTTGCTCCATAGACGCAAGAGGCAAAGCAAGAAAAAAGCAGTGACCTGCAAGCATTCTCCTTGCTCTGCCACAAATTCAGCATTAACCACGGGAATTCTCCATAGGCAACAATGCAGAACTCCTGAAATTTTCAAGGCAGTCATAACCACCTTCCTTTAACATTTCTAAAAGATAAGCCACAGAAAACGTCCCAGGCAGAACAGCCTTATGTTACATTACAAACTAGTTCCTCTGCCAGTGGCAAACCATAATTTAAAATTTGACTTTCTGATATTGCGACTTATGGAATTTCATTGTCTCAGAAATATATTCAAGGTACTTTTATCTAGCTAAGGTATGAATTTCTTGCAGAATTTCCCAGCAGTGAGCATGCTGAAGCCCACAATCCAAAATTAAGCTGTATTAAACACTTACTTTCAAATGTCTGATTTATTCAGCTGTTTAAAATATCTTACTAGTTCAGTTGGCAGACATAACATAGCTCAGATGCGTCAGACCGCAGGCAGCTTGCCCTTCTCAACTCTTACTGAGCGTAATTTTATGGCTCTCTAAATGCAGTGCTACTGCTCAAAACCTAAATTCTTGATTTAACGTGAAGTGCCTTCTCAGCTAATCAGAATTTTCACCTTCTTGAGGAAATATGTGGGCTGGGATTTGCCTCTGGCTTTCTCATCTCTGCTCCACTTGCTAGGTTTGAAGATTAGCGTCTTAAATACATTTGGTTTATAATCTTAAAATACAGTTCTGTAATCCCCAACATTTGAGTTTAATTTATAATAGGCACATCTTTCCTGTTACGAAAGTGGTTGTTTACAGACAAAGTAGTCATTACAGACTGGCCGGTTAACAGGGACAAATTAATTACTCTTTTTTTTGAAGCACAGGAAAAATAAACACTTCTATTTAATTTCTCACATTTTACAACTGAAGCTATTTGTGTGGAGGGGCAGTTCACATGGCTTACCAGAGTAGAAGAAGGTGTAGTAGCCACCAGCCAAAGTGGTCAGAAATAGAGAGAAATGAGTCCTCTTGCTGTGGTCTCCTTCTCCTCTGATGCCAACGGCAGTGTGCACCGTGGTCTTTAATGGAGCATCCTGGACTTTTTTCTTAGCAATGCTCTTTAGAAAATTCAAAGCAGTGTCTTGCAGAGTAATTTAATGTGTACAGTAGGCTTGGCAAGCACCACAGCCTCCAGACCATTAATCTGATCAGACACAACAGCAGCAAATGGCTGAGAGAAAAGAGGCAGTGAACTTGCTGGGGTTTTGGTGACTGAGGTATGAAGAACCATTGACATCAATCAGCAATTCATTCTTAGACATCTGCAGTGTCCACCCATGGCCTCCTCCCTAGAACCCAAAGGAATAGTCTTTTTTTCTCTGTTTTTGACCAGAAAAAGAAAAAACAAAGATGGAGAAACAACGAGAGGATGAACTGATTCAGAAGATCCATAGGCTGGTACAAAAAAGGGATTTTCTTGTAGATGATGCAGAAGTGGAGAGATTACGGTAAGAACAAAAAGCAACTGAACTTATTAATGAGACTGCCCAGGTCAAATACTAACTAGAGCCAGTGACAAAATTGACAACAACATTGAGGGGAGAGAATTGGTCCTTTACCAAGTGAAAAGCCTCCTCCTGGTTCCATAGGAAAACATGATGCATGACTGCACTTCTGTGGCTCTTTATCCCATCAATGCTTCAGTTCTCATGACTAGAGCAGAATTTAGTCTCTTACTTTCCTCCAGAAAGTAGCGGAGCATTTACCATTAGAAAGAGAAGAGGTTTTTGCTGCTGCCAAGGGACCCTCTTGGCTTAAGAAGTAGACATGAAATGGAATTCTACAAGGGGCATATTTGTAGATATATAAAACCTGCCTTTTTTATTTTAAAAAACTACTAATGTGGTCAGGTTTTATTATTCCTATTCTCACATTGCCATAGCAAAAAAAAAAAAAAAAAAAGGAATGCTATCACTGACACAGTTCTACCTACCCTAAAGCACAAGCAAGTTCAGAATGGTTTGATCTCAGTATCTTAGCCCAAAGTTGCTGAGAAACCTGTGGTCTTCCTCAGTTCATTTCCAGCTGTTGCACTGAGATCCCAACGCTCTACCAATGTTTTGCTGTGACTTTCTGTCTCTTTCAACAGTAAAAATTCAGAGCTCATCAATCCATTTATCCTAAATGACAGTATCTCTTTGAACATATTTAAATTTCTAAGCAAGCAAAAGAGAGGAGAGAAGAATGCTTGCCAGAGTCCTGCAGCTGATCAAAGGGAGCTGCCCAAAGGCAGCAGCTGACGAGAAGCCTGAGCCGGTAACATCATCCCGAGCTCTCAACTGGGAGCTCAGCGTGCAGATCAAAATCCTCGGCAGCCAGACAATACAGGCACATAATTGTTGGCTACTGAAAACGTCCTGCTCTGCACTATACAGATGTGAATACATTACTGTCAGTTCAGGTCTGCAGCAAAAACTGAAGCTTTTCTTAAAAACTCTTGATAATAAAATCTACTTTTCCTCTGAACTGAGCAATCAGTGCGCTCATTGTTAATGTTTAAATAAGAAAATGGCAAAAAAAACTAACATGGAAATACGATTAACAGATACAGTTGAGGTTAATAACACAATCTTTAATTTTGGCTTAACGCTGTCATCTTCAGGCAAAGAGAACTTCGTTCTGGTAAACACTAACAGCAGAAGAGCAGGAGATCCAGTGTTTTGGCTAAGTGGGCCTTTAAAAATAAGCAGTGCAATCACAGCAATATGTGTCCTCTGCTTTACTCTGCAGAGAAAGAAGCATGAAACACTGGTGAGGCCCCATTTAAAAGAGGTGACCAGTATGCTTTCGATCTGGAATAACAAGTCCAACATCAGAGACAAGTAAAGAACCTTGGGGAAAATTCTGGCTCTGAATTTTAGAATCTTGTTACTGTTTTCATTTAGGCAAATATTTTGCTCTTTATAAGCAGCAAAATTGTTTTTTAAAACAACAAAGAAGTGAATTGTTTGCTAGCGATTTGATCGTCACCACTCTATTACTGTCCCCATTTACATAGAGCACATTGTTATTTCTTTAACATTTATTTTCCTTTTTTCCCCCACCAGAGAGAAAGAAGAAGACAAAGAGATGGCTGAATTCCTTCGCACCAAGTTAAAACCCTTAGACAAAGCAACACAATCTCCAACCAGTGAGTCCTTAAACATTAACAAAAACAGTAGGAAAAGCTCCAAAGATAAAAGCATTCCTGAAGGCCACACTGGGCCAGCCTCTGCCAAAAGCTTGTTTAATCTCGTGGCAGCAGTTACCGGCCATTTAGAATGCAGGTGCCCCCCTTAAAACTGAATCCACATCCTCTATTGGCCACTTCAAAATTTCTTTGAATGTTTGAAATGTTTTCAATACTTCAAATATTTATTTGATGACACCTTACCACAACTGGCTTTTGTGAGCAGGTAGATTTGTTTTTGCCGTTTTCCTATTTGGTTCTGCAGAAGTCACTGGAAAAACCCCTCAAGACGTACGCTAGAATATCTGAAGCAAAGTTTGCCTGGTTTACTGCAGGCATGATGGAAGAGAGACACAATACTGCAAGCTTCCACAGCTGCCCCAAATTGCTTACATCCTACCAGCATAAATGGGCTTTTTGATCACCTCAACCCAAACCAGACAGAACTGCAAACACTAATTCCTCAGAAACTAGGGAGATGACATGATTCCTTGAAAGCTTTTAGCTGCAGCTTTCAAACAAAACAGTCACAGCATGAGCTTTACAAGTTAAATTGGTGTTGACCCATCTCAAACCAAGCTCTTAGGCTGGGAGATAGTCAAGTGAGAGTGGAGCCCTTCTTAGCAAGTGAACTTGGTCCACCAGCTGATGAGGTTTGTATCAAACACATGCTGCCGTTTCATACAGATCAAGATGTTGCTACAGAGTTTTCAGAGGTATGTAGAGTGACTGTGAAGTATGAGGTTGATTGAGACATTTTAAGATGCTTCACCAAGTGTTTATATCCTTTTAGTCACTGGGAGCATGACTCATCTCCCTCGTTACTTTATTTCATGTCGTTGCTTTTAAATGTGATGTTAGAGATAAGATTTTTTTCACCCTGAAAAACTAAAACCTACCTTTATCTTGTCCTCCTAATTACAGTATCCAAGTTGATGAGAGAATAAACTATTTTTATTCTTCACTTCCTTAGTTGTTGGGGTTTAAACACAGCAAGATAACTTTCTGTGAAAGGCCCATTAGCTGACCCTACAGCTGTGAACAGGGACACCCGGATCGAACAAGATGCAAAGCGCTGACCCTGCGATTGAGACATCTGGATTTTTTAGTTCCCCTTAACTCTCTGCCCTGAAAAGATAAGACTTCCTGAGCAGTTTGAATCCACATACCACCTCGGTTACTACTAGATGTGTTCTTCAAACAAGAGTTAAAAGAATTGAGGGGGAGGAGGAAATAGCCAGACCAGCTCTTGGTTTTAACAGTCCCATTTTGACCTTTGCAGGCAGCCCGGCAGAGAAGAAGGCAGAACCTCCTCCGAGCAAGCCAACCATTGCCAAAGCAGGATTGGCCATTATTAAAGATTGTTGTGGAGCCACACAATGCAACATCATGTAGCTCTGGGCTCTCTACCGTGTCTGTCCTTTCAAATGTTTTCATGGAATGAAACTGTAGGGTGAGGGGAACTAACAGCGTCCTGCTAATAGACTCAAGAGCAAGTGGAACAACAGTAACATATGGAATGTATAATGGCAGGTTCTTCACTGTTGCATGGATCACTCAACACGCATGCCTAAAACCAAGAGAAATCTATATAGTGGCTGCCCAGTGACCAGAAAAGATCTTTAGTAGAGTCAAACACACCCCACCGATAAAAGTGAATGAAAGGAGGGTGTATTTCATCCAGTAAGGTATAAACCAGCAATTTTACGATGCCATCGCTTTCTAAGGATTTGTTGTACACTTTTCCCTCTTGCCAAAGGACACTCAAAAAGAGTTGACGTATCCCATTTTGGCCACTTTTCAAAACAGAAGCCAGAAGTAGCAATGCTGTACATAGTGCAACTGAGAGAGGAAGCAACTTTAGGGTAACTGATGTGGCATACAAAATACTTAAACTAGCATGATGTTCAACTACTTCGCTGTGGAGTTTCACTTCCAATTCTTCCTAAAGAATGAGGATCAGTGACAAGGATGCCACAAGTAGAGATTTTTCTATCACGTATGATTTCTGAAGTACTTAAGTCAAATTAACATTGTTTGCAGCAGGGAAAATAAATTTCTGGTAAAGCTTTACAAGCACAGCTACAGTAATCTGCAAAAAGACGTAGTCCAAAGCTGTGTCATTTCTCTTAGATTTTTCTCTCCACCTCACATGGAGTCAGAAATACTCACCCAGAAAGTCTTGACTGTTAGAAGTTATATACAATATGAGATTATGTATCACTGGTAGGTTGCTGGGAGGAGACTGGAAGACAAACAAAACTTAAGTGATACTTAAACGATGCTTAAAACAACTATTAATTGCATATTTCATGACCAGAAGAAATATGAGCTATCAACTACAGGAAGGTATTAGCCACCCAAGACAAACTGACCACAAGACAAATATACAAATACATAAGTAGATATTTGTGTAGGAAGATCACATTGTACACTAAATGGGTTTAAAAATTAAGGGAAATACAGAAAGACTTATCTGTGTTTCATTATTAAATGTGTTTCTGGTCTCTATGCAGATTAAGCCTTGTGGAATCCAATATCTTTATATTAGCTGTCAGTAGCTGGTTTGTCTGTGTGATGGTATTTCCATATAGATGTACTGTGATAAGTGTAAATAGTAAAATAAATGTACATGGATCTAATGTGAAACTCAGGCATAAAAGTAACAGAGAGCAAAAAGTTCCTAGAATAACGTTTTTCAGGAGGAACTTTGATTTTGTGAAGCCAGATAAGTGAAGTGCACACTTACAGACAAAGGAATCCATTATAGGGAAGGAGAAAAAAGTTAACAGCATTTACACAAAAAAAACCCAATAGTATTTTTTAGAAAGTACCTTAAGGGTCAAGGAGATGGACACCATCTAAAGTAACTCAGACTGTTGTACAAGTAAAACTTAATCTCTAGCATCAGACTCCTTCGATGAAGAACGTTCATAATTCCAGAATAATGTTTCAGTATTGCAGACTCACTTGAGACACATCACAAAGTTCCTTATGGTTTAAGGATCAAGAAGGAAAACCAAAAGGTTTCCACTAAGACACGAAGTGCTTGAATTACTTGGAGCGCAGATGCACGAAAGAGGACAAACATGCAGAGGCTGAATAGTCGTATATAGTTCTGCATCCTGGTTGATACATAAAACACCACAAGAAGTTCTGTAGCTGTTACTATCTAGATTATCTGGTACAGGGTGACTCTATAGCACCTGCGTGCACTAACAGAGGCAATGGGAAAACTGCTTTTAAGCAGGAACACGCACTGAGGGGAAGAAACACCCACTGGCTTCCGTAAAATTCATCAGCCTCTTGAATTTGCCAGTACCAAATTAAGATATCGGGAATTATCAGTGTCTTTAGACAAAAGACATGAACAAAAGCAGATAGAAGCCAGGAAGAAAGCTGCAGCAAAGCACCAGACAAAGGCTTAGGAGGATCCGCCGTTACAACCAGGCGCTGTGGATGCTGGTAAGTAGAGTCCCAAAGGAGCTTTTGAAAGGCAAGAGGCAACTTGGGCACATTACTGTTTAAACTAGGCTGTGCGGATGACCGGGGGAATCCCTGCATGCTACACAAACTCTGGTCCCTTAGAGGAAGAGTGAAAGCTGTAGAATGTAGGCTTGCAAGAAAAAAAATTGATTAACAGGAAATGGAGCTCAACGTTTTTGGGTGCAACACTCATGACTGAGCTACAGAGCCCCCCTCCTTGAATTAACGTCAAAAGACCAAGCAAGTGTGAATACATAATATTCATACACAGTTCACACAGGTAGCCAGTGCCCCAAAGGGACTTGAATCACATCAATATTAATGAGAGTGAACTTCATTTTCAGAAGTTTTGGCTCAGCTGTAAGGTTCTCCTTGTGAGTTTGTCTTGGTTTTAATTAGCAAATGCTTCAGTTCTGTTTTTATTTGGGGGGCTTTGAACAGCTTGCCTGCAGTGATTCTTTTAGAAGGGGGGTTCAGTGAAGCTGCTTAGCATAAAGTCCTGGATATTTTAAACTGTGAGGCAAGATTCTCAACTGCATTCAGCACTGGCTTACAGCGATGTCCATCCAGAACACAGCAGAGCCCTACTGGCTTCAGAGATAATACCTGTAATTAAACAAATTAAACTTAAGAAATTAAGTGTGTAAAAATCTTGGCCCTTGTTTTTTTTAAAAAAAAGCAAAACTACACAACTGAGCATTCCAGAGTGCAATGAAATCAAAATTTGTATTAACCAAGTTTTGGTGTTGAGAGTCAACTGAGGAATATCAACAAGCAAGGGTATTACAGCATCTGAACAAGAGGTGTGGAAGACAAGATTCTCTCTTTCCCCCATCCCCTAGAATAAAGTAATTCAGCTCCACATAACAGCTTTAAACATAACCCTGCAGCCAACTGTCATCAGACAAGGACAAGAATTTTGCTTGCTTGAAAATTTTATTGACACAACTGTTTGGTCCCAATACACAAAACAGCACTTGAGCCACAAAAGAAAGTGTCCAAATAAAGTAGACGGCCAAGAAAAGAATTTTCTTCTCCCTCCCACACAAACGTAAGTGGTTTGAGGGCTTCAGTGACATTTTAAGCAGACACAAATCTGAAGTAGTACATTTAATTGTGAAATTAAAGAACTACATGGTTGTAATGCTTTTAAATTTGTAAGTCACATAATTCATTTAACCCTTTGGATAAAAAAATATATTGCAATTCCATTTTGTTACACTATGAACACAACTTCTCAAAAGTATTACTCTATTACTTTCAAACAGCGATTTCAGAATCACACATGAATCCAGAAAAGATATGCTGACCTCCATAAAAGGTATAACCACTACACTCACTTTGACAAATAATGTTTTCCTCTGAAGCAATATCCCAGTTTTCTTTAGTATTCCAGATGACTTGTAGCTGCATCTCACGACAATGTAATTTCAGGTTTTTTTCTCCAATGCATGCACTTTGCAAACAATGATCTAGACTGATCAGTGTTAGCTTTATCAAACTGAAGGTGAAAACAGGTGTTCTTGCGTTTAACTCATTACAAGCATTCCAAGAAAGCTTACTTCTCTTCTAACTTTCTCTATAGCGTTGTCTGTAGAGGTTTACTAAGGACTCAAAGTACCATGCCATAATGCTCAGAAAAACTTCCAAGTGTTTCTGTGCATTCACAATGGCTATAAGTTCACTACTGGTAATACTTGCTTAAGTTTAAAAGATTTTATAACAAAATCTGACTAGTAAAATCCTGTCTATAGCCATTATTCAGTGGCATTTCCTGTTGCTGGCTGAGAAATTGGAGCCCATGTTCCATCTCTCTTACTACAGTAGAATCCACCTAACAACATTCAGTTGGCCAGTGGCAAACCTCTAGTGTAGGTTCTTTCAATAGTACAAGCAATTTATTTGCTGCCTGGCAAATACAACCCATTGTAAATGCCACGGTTACCCAGAGTGGGTATAAAGTCTCACACATTGGACAGTCCTGCTCACTAGAGTTAAGGTCACCCACTGACCTGACCTCTCTCCAAACCGGCCCCTTCAAAAGCCAACACAAGGTGCCACAAACTGAAAAAGCTTCCAACACTAGGAGTAAGTCTTAGAATAAAAACAGACACAGCTAAAAGACAGAACAAAGAATAAGCTTCCCATTTACTCAATATGCTTAAAAAGAGAAAACAAGGTTAAGCCGAACAACCTTAGCATTTCCACGTGTAGTTAGAACTT
The DNA here is from genome assembly GCF_032191515.1 of Phaenicophaeus curvirostris. NCBI lineage: Eukaryota > Metazoa > Chordata > Aves > Cuculiformes > Cuculidae > Phaenicophaeus > Phaenicophaeus curvirostris. Next base: position 1,129,663 of record NC_091407.1, read on the forward strand.
TGCTTACAAGTGGAAATAGCATCAATATCTTCCATCACAAAACATTTTAATAAGATCTGCTCCATTATCTGTAATTTATGCATTAAATGCATATTTCAGAAATATCAGAATCTTCCTAACTTCATTTCTAGACACAATAACATGCATGTGTCTGTATCTTAAATTCATGACACCAAGACAGTCTTTTCCTTAACCAAATCCTTGCCAGCTGGGAACTAAATATAAAAGGGAAGCTTAAAGCATCAGTGTCCTAGAAAGCTCCTAAATGGAACTGAAAGCTACAGAAAACATTTAAAACAAGTTTCACAGAAAATCCACATAATCTTCTACAGACAACTTCAGATAAAAATTTCCAATACAGCTACAAGTCATCTGAAAGGTCAGAGAACAAATTTCTCCTCTGCAGTACAATCAACTCCCTCACTCTTGTCATTTCAGGTCAACAAGCTAAAACTTCTCAATGGGCTTTTGAAAGACAGATCATGCATTTTATTAATACTGTCTGAAACGATACCAGTAAGCAACAGCCTATAGAATACAATATGCTACATTTATGATTACACCACCGATGAGGCTTAAACGAAGTCTGTCCCATTTTAGTTGGATTAATATTTTGCTTTTACTGAACACATACTTATGAAAAACTGTAAAATTTAAGAATAATTTAATGGATGCCAGAATTCTTTTTCAAAATAATAGAAAAAATCTGCTCTAATAGCTGTGTTCAGTGTAAAAGGAACAAAATCTTCACTGAATACATTAAATACAAATTAATTATTCTAGGCTTGTCATTAAAATATGTAAGGGGTAGCAAATTGCTTTACTTTGTGCAGAGTCAATAGGTATTTGTCTTTCACACTAAAAGAGTTAAAGCTTGGTTACAGGTGCGAGTGAAAAGTTTGCGGCCAATTTCACCTTGTTTTTGTGTTGCTTTTTGGCTGGGCTGTCCATCGCTTCCTTGGTTAGTTGGGTTTCAGAGGATTGATAGGGAGGCACTGAAGCATTCTCTGTAGCATTAGATACCACAGAACCAGAGCTCAATTTTTCTTGAGGTGTAGTAACAATTCTTTGTTTTTCTTCTTCTGTTAAAATCATTATCTCTAAAATGAATAAGACAACTCAATTTATTGATGCTCCATTCTTGGAAAATAAAAAATATTTTGCTGGTAATAGGCAATACAATATTTAAAAAGATCTTGTCAGCCTGATTTGAAGCCAGAATGTGCCATTTTCACCTCTGCAGCTGATGCAATGTGTGCTTCTGGCTCTGTTTGCACCATGTACTGTTTTAGAAGGCTTAATTGAATTCTCACACATTAAGTCTCTTGGTGCTCAGCAAACAGCTATTAAACTACTGTGGTGAAAAGGCTGCCACAGGTTGGCAAAAAAGCAGTTTTAGTGGAGGAGTCACTGCAGAGAATCACAGCAGGGCACTTATAGTCAGTACACAAGAGGTTCTGATGGAAGCCACCTGCACCAGTAGCAACACATCCCATTGTGCAATGTACGTAGATACTGGTTTACTGAAATGGAACTTCATACAATCCACCATTTGTTTGATGTTTTCTTTTCCAAATTGTACAAGTTATCCATAAGTAATACAAGCAAGCAAATTCTTACCAGAGAGAGGTGCAGGATGTTCCTCAAACTGAATGAGGTCTGCAGACTCAAGAACCACTGGATCAGGTCTCAGTTGCGGGGATGGCAGGCAGGAAGGAACTGGCTCACACAAGAGGTCCACGGGAGATGTATTTGTGAGGCAGAGAAGTTCTTGCTCAGTCTGATTAGAAACTAGAAAAATAAGGGAACATCTTTCAAAGTATCTAATAAGGTATCATTGTCTCAGAGTTGGTAAATGTAAAGTCTTCAGACATGATAGAGGATTTGAGAACTCTGCTGTATTTGAATTACTAATATCAAACTAATTTAGTTCACGCTGACTAACCCCAGATTCTTTCAAGAGTTATCTTCCTCGATAAAGAACATCCAACTAGAATACAGCAAACAATGCAATAGTATGTTTAAACTTATTGCTTCTCTGAGTAAGTTGAGTAAGCTCGTCCAAGAAGTTCAACAGGTGTCAAACCATAAAGTCTTTCCACCAAAGTTTAGACTAACTCACAGCTTTCCCCATGCTGCTTTGATTACTCTGCTTGTTTCCCCATAGGTAATAAATTTCTTACATAAATCAATTCTGCATTACCATTGCTAGGTGTTCCTAGATTTAGTTCCATTGATGAAGTGGATCCTGAGGTCTCCATAATATGTCCATTATTGTCAGCAAGTTGATTTCCGTGATCATCCACATGATCAGCAGGGGGAAAACTAGGTGAGCTAAAACGAGCTACAAAAAGGCAAGTTCATTTGGTCTGTTTACTCAAGTCATCTCTTAAAAAAAAGAAAAAAGGAAACTAAGATACTGCTCAAAACTGAAATGGCTTACTTTTCATATCATTCTTTAACACCACAATTCTCTTGTGACCATGTCCTTTAATCCAGACCACCTATAGAGGAAAAAAAAGCAGAATTAAAACTTCAGCACATACTAAGATCAAAGCCTAAAGCAGCTTACTTGCTGCCTTTCATCTAGCCTTGCACTAACATACTTCTAAAAGCACAGTAGTTGTTGCTAATTTGTACTACACTACCCAAATAAAAGCTCTGCCTCAAAATAGTTAATGCCAAAAGCAAACTACAGGACTAGAAAGTGTACTAACAAAACAGTAACAAAGCTATATTTAAAGATGGAAGCACAAAACTTCATTTTGTTACTTTCCAGAAAAGATTAATTCACTTAGAGGAAAGCTTATAGCCATAAACTGGGTCACAAAATTATCCCAGAGCTCTTAGGACATGTGGATGACAAGATGCCACAGCAAAATTCCACTAAGTGGCACTTGCGACAAGGTCCCATAAACTCTTCACCCCAAAAATGAATTATCTACACTGATCAAAGTGAAGATTCAGTACTCTGTGGTTGTTCCTTCAAGACAGAAATAAATTCCCTCACTTAAAGCCAAGGATGTTTCTGGCTTCACTAGAAACACTTCTTTAACAATATTTGACTAAACCATATAAAAATAGAAATTTTTTTTTCCTCTTACACAGTACAGACTTCTCGGAAGCTATTGAAAAAACAGTTGGTATAAGCCTCCTTGGAGAAGGTAATTTTAGGATAATTCACACCAATTAACAGAAACCTCAGAAGCGTAACTATTTTTAATCCACATAGAAATCTCAATGCAATTGTGTAAAACAATTCACACCTGTGGAATTGCTCCCAAGAGCTCTTCTAAATTATTGCATCCGTATGCTTTGGGTTGCAGCACTTCTCCTGTGTATTTGCTGTATGCTACTGGGAACTCATGAAGAAAAATCTGCTGATAATGGTAAGTGTGAAGTAAGGACCTTACATTCTTTGCAAACATATACAGATTTGTAAGCTTCACACATTCTTCTGCTGCACCATTGGTAAAAACCTATTAGGAAAAGGAAAGAAAGAATTTGAGTGCATACTCCCATATTCTCCAGTAATGTCTTCTCAAAGTATGGAAACACCAGAAAGGAAAGAGAGCATACAAACCTCAACCAAGTAAGGCAGACTCTTCAGAAGTTCAGTTAAGGTCATAAATCCATATTCACATGGATTAAGTGAAGTACCATGGGTTGTTTCATAATGCTGCTTAAGCTGTTCAACAGAAAGAAAGGATGTTCCATCCCAGGACATCAACAAGACCAGCAATTGGGCAGTCAGAGTCCGCAGCGATTTTCTATTTATCAGCTGAATTTGCTTGCCAGACTCGGTGTCAACAACCTAGAAAAAAAGAATTGGGAATAAAGCTAAGGACAGGGAGAACATGAATTTATAAGTTGTGTAGCTGGGGCTTGTTTGAGCACAATTCTGCAGAAGGCATACAGAAGCTGTGCAGCAGTTGGCATGGTAGATGTGATTTTACTCTTTGTTCCAATCCAGCTGGACCTGACTGAGCTCCAGCCTGAACACCAGCTGCTACATTAAGAGAATTAAAGCAACTAAACCAGTAGAACCACATCCATGTGGATATAACCTTTTCCACTGACACATAAGACCACGTATGTATTGACAACTGGGAGTCAAAACCTCACACCACTGATCAAGAAAATTAGTAATGTAAAACATTAGAAGACTGATTACTATGGTTATTAGGAAATGATTGCTTTTATACAATGAAGTCAGGTGGGAAAAAGCATACCTGTATTAAGTACTATAACACAAACTTTCACTTATTTACTAAGCAAACAAGTTTTCCCAGAGAGCTGAAAAGTTATGAAAGAAGGAAGAGAACATCATAGGAACAAAAGAGTTACATTTGAAATCCCTTTGGCCCCACCCAACTGAATGAAATACTGTTCCTAGAGTACTACAGTGAGCACAGCAAGACACTCAAGACAGAAAATTCCTTAATGTAACATTAGATACCTTCTAGAGGGATAACCAACAAAGATAAAAGATTACCTTTACAACATGGCAAAGATTTTGCATTAAAGCTGGAACAGAGCTAACGTCATAGTCATGAAGACGCAGTGTGTATCCAAATGTCTTTGTGTACTCTGTCAGTAGATCAGTCATCATAAGGCAGTTGTCCTTCTGAGAGCGCAGCAGTTTAACAAACTGTGCAGCAACTGCTTTGACTCGTTCCACCTCTGTGAGTGTGAGAATCTTCTCCTCTCCACATTCCAATACCTACAAAACAGAAGTTACAGGCGATTTACCTAGTCTGTGTGAAGTAAGCGTAATCTGCAACTAAAACTGAGTGCTTGCAGACAACCATTTGCTGTGTAGCAGAGCTCAGCTACCTCAAGTGATACCTATACAGCAAGGAAAAATATGTAGTTTCTGAAATACAAAATAGGCAATTAAATAGTTAAATTTTTAAAGCAATTTTAAGGCAACTTCAGTGAAACTTAGCTCCAATTTTGATGCACTAAATTATGTAAATGTAATCCAATTTACAAAACTTGAATTTGTTAACAACAGCCTAAATGTGCTAAAAAATCTTGGACCATTTTACCAAAAGAGCTGTTACCAATGACTTTCTTAAATACATCTGTCCAACATTACAGATGCACAATTTATAAGTCACACTAAAGCTAATGAGAAGTATAATCCCTGCTGAAATAGTTGAACCGATCTAAGAAATGCTTTAGCAGGGCTTAGGATTTTCTAACTTACTTGTAAGACATCTGGTATGGCTTCAAAGAGTTCAAGTAATTTCGTAAAACCATAGTAAGCAAGTTTGCACTGACGACCAAAGTGATGGTGATATGAAGGAATAAATTTATCAAAGGGCATTCGAAAATGGGGTTGATGGCGCAGTAAGTCCACTACCTCTTTAGAAAATTGTTTGGTTCTTTCTATTTCTTCTTGTGTACGTTCTAAAATTAAAAAAAAAAAAAAAGCTGTGTACCAACACTTAAACACAACAGAACATAAAGTGCTTGATTTCCAGCTTTATCACATATCACACTGTCACTGTTTTCTTCTACTATCGAAGACCTTTATTAAGCTTACAATGTTTAAAGTCCTAATCAGGTGATCCACACTTATGACTATATTAAAGAGCCAATTACGTTCGTAATTTTGCTGTGTGCAAACAACCCACAGTAATCATGCACAGAAACTTTGTTACTGCTTCTGCACGTAGTTTTCTGCATTTTGCCACCTGCTTTCCTGCCTGTTCCATTACAAGTGTTCCTAGAATGACAAATTCTATTTGCTCTAAGTTCATAACTTAGTTATGGCTGTAGAAACAAGCATCAAAAAATTTAAATCATTCCTATATGCTTTACAGGGAACAGTTTATTTGGCCGCAGTAAAAGAAGCACACGGACATACCTCTTTTGGGAATACAAATTACCATTTCATTGTCTTGCTGTGACAAACAGATGGTTGTGTCTGGAATTTCTGATATAATATCAGCCAGTTCACACACTCCATACTCAGTAACATCCCAGTCCTTTGAAAAACACCTGAAAGTTTTAGAAGTTTTGTAATACAAGTATTAACACATGCTGTGTAGGCAAAAAATATGTAAGGTGAGAAAAAAAAGCCTCAAATAGTAAAAAAGCACAATTTTCATACTGGCAATACTACTATCATATGAAAAGGTGAAGTACTTGTAATTCAAATTATCTATCCATCCTAACAAAAAAAAACCTCAAGATACTGATAGTTCAAATGACACTGGAAGAGCAAGCTGTATGTACCGATCAGTGGATACCACAAACTAGTCATGGTAAGTGACAATATGAACTAGTACTTTTGAAACTCAGCTTGTATATTATTTAAAGAAAGTGTAATTATGTTACACAGCTCCATACGGCTACACTTCCAGCAGTCAGTATTTGCTTAATAGTTGACACACAGTTTTCCTAAGCAAGAATGTCTCGAGAGAAGGAAGAGACCATACTCTGGAATACACTGTCACTGTATTATGTAATACACCAAAAGCTATTTTGCTTTCCCCACCTCCCTGACTGGAACATCCCAGAAGCAAAAACACTTCAAACTCTTATTCAACAACCACCAGAGTTGACTACAATGTACATGCACATTTATTAGATTTAGAAACAAACGATAAATTATGTTTCCAGTGTTGGCAAAAATAAGCAGAAGTGTGCAATCCCAGAAAAGAGCTGTTGGCACATGCAGCACAAAAGCACACAAGCAAAGATAGACCAAGTGTAGCACTAATACACTATGACTTCCCCAAAGCACACTAAGTACTACTTTCTATTTTCATATTAAGGAAGGCATCATCCTTTATTCTTCAACAAAATCCTATTTCTCACGATGCCAGAACAGAATGTTCCTCCTGGCAACAGCAATACAGGTATTAGTCATCAGTTTTGTGCCACTGCTAGATCCAATGAAGAAGAGTATTTATTTACAGTCTATTTTATATTACCCTCTAAAGGACGACTAACATTAAGTTTTCCCTTTACTGCTCACGTCAATGCACCACAACCTGCTCACTTAAATCCAGCCTTGCAGTCAGAGCTTCAAAGAGAATCAAAGAAAGACAATAACCGATTTCAAACTTCAGTAAAATTAAATGAACCTAGTACTAAAGGAAGCAGTAAACTAAAAGCTACCAGAAAGCCTTCAAGTTGTTTTCTGTAGAAGTTTGAACTTCCACATCACAACAGAGAGGCAACAGAGTTGCATTTTTCTACTAAGATTACAAGTGCTGACTTCTCTTGCATGAAGTTTTAAAGCCCCTACTGATAAACACGTCTTGCACAGTTGATCTTGTTTCATTAAGGATAACTTACCAGTGATAAGCCTGTAAGAATTCCCTCACAATCACTTGCTTACTGGCCTGGGATTTGAGAAGCTTCAGCAAGTCTTGAGTGAAGCGCTTCACTTGAGCTCTATGCGTTAGAGTTAACAAGCGTTTGGAACCCATACCAAGAATCTGAAAGAAAAATCTTACTTGATCACTCCCATCTAAGTGTCTTGTACAAGAGATTTCACTGAGGAAGCTAGAAGGTGGTTCTAGTATAGGCAGACTAGGAATAAGGGATGTAATAGAGAAATTGTTTGGAAAGTCAGCCTCACGAAACCATACAGTTTCTGTACAGAGGCATATGTCATCAAGAAGAAACATTTCCTCTATGATTGCTGTTGCAACTGTTGCACATTTGTATTAGTTTTTTGAAAAACCAGTTGGTTGTAGAATTTTAAAACCAGTAAGCTAATGTAGCATCTTGTATAATTTACAGCCACATCATGACTTTCACACAGAAATCCTTCAAGTCACAGGCCACACATCACTGCCTACTTTAACAACACTCAGCATCTGCTGTGTTCTTACGATAAACAGCATGATTAAAGCCTTTTACCCAAGCACTAAGCACAGGCTAAATTAAGGAGCCTTAGACTTTATTTGATGTAAAGCTCTGGAACAAAGAGTTAATTTCCCTAGAAGCTGTTTTGGAATGGCAGGGGCAATAAAACAAATCAGGAACAACACTTCAAATAAGAGTACAACCATACTCCAAGGTTCAGTCAACTATCTCTTTCAAGGTGGACTATGTAATTGCACAGCATCTATTACATACCAACCAGTGATTCAGATAGTTGAAGATACAATTCCCCAAGTTAAAAGGAACAGTGCAATATAACTCACTTGCAGTACATGAGGCACTGCTTCCAGCAGCTCCATTAGTTTAGAATACCCGTAGTCAGACACACGGCATTGTTTTGCAAAGTGATGATGGTATGTTGGGATGAATTTACTGACAGGAATGACGCAGGATGGTTGGCTTTTAAGTAGATCTATCACTTCTCTACTGAACTGAATAAGTTGTGGATTACCTACAGGGCTCTTAGAACGCAGAAGCCAAGGATCTATAAAAAACCAAAAAAAAACCACACAACAAAAAACCAAACCCAACATAGTTACTGAATCTTTCATTGATATTCTTCCACTAAACATTCCACTTTATGGCACAGGAGAAAAAGTGAACATTCAAGAAAAAAGTTTCTCTTCATATAAAGTTTAGCAATTATACAGGATGTTTACTCAAGTTGTTTTAGCTGAAAGATTAGTTCACAGAAAAGATTCTCAGTAGAAATACTTACCTGTAGTAGGAGGTGGTGGTTTGTTATGTATCCATTTAATAACTTTAATGCCATTCTGTGCAGTAGCAATGTTAACTCCAGGAACACAGGTAATTAGATGTTCTAAAGGAACACCACCCTGGCCTTCTGGCACCATTTCAAGATCACTGAACTCTGACATGTAACAATCAGGAAAGCTTTGGAAGAAAAAAAAAAAGTCTCCTGTTATACACTAAAATACCACTGTAACTATTGTCCTAAAAACAGACTTCCTGAGCAAGAGGCTTCAACAGCTTAATAAGACATTACAGAATCTTCATAAAATGTTCATTTTAAATAAGCGTCTGGTTTTGCTCAAAGAAATCAAAAAGTAATAATTTCAGAAGGCACTTATTTGCTACAAACAAAACTACCTTACATAAAACCTGGAGATTTTATACAACAGGTAGCTTCAGATCTTTAACCTATCAGCCCTCACACTAAAAGCATGAATTAAAATGCTTTGCTTTACCTTAGTAAAGGCACTGTACCCTCATGTGTCTGTAGAAGACTGTGAACTTGGGGAGCAAATGTCTTCAGAGACAAAACCACAAACGGAATTCTGTAAGAATCTGGATCAAACTCATGCTCACTGTGAAAACAGAAGGATGAAGTTTGTATGCTCATTCTACACACAACTTAAGCATAGCATGCCTCACATACACTCTCACTATATGCACATGATATTCTGCCACTAGCTGACAATGCCACTCTGCGCGGTCACAAGCAACTTGCATCTTTTCTTCACAGACATTACTATAGCTACAGCAAATTTCCCAAAGACAAGCAACATCTAAAAGACCATGATTTTTGTTATGATTAAAATTTTCAAGTTGAATTTTAGGTGCACTTGCAGTTAACAGCAAACATGTAATAACTGCTCTAGTAGCACAACATGGCTGCTGTTGAATAAAACAAAAAACTTAATATACAGCTTCAGGAAAATCTTCAACCTGGTATGAATCACTTCCTAAATGTAGCTGGAAGACAAAAAAAGAATGGTCAGGTCCAGCTATAATTACGTAATAGCATTCAGGCTAGTAGAAGTCTCATGTGTAACTTTCCTATATAACCAGAGGAAGGCAGCATACCTTTCAGCTTTTGCTCAAGACTTATTCAATCTTAGCAGCTGTGCTAGAACACAATAATCTCACCTGAACACACTGATCCTGAAGAATTGCCTAAAGAATTCACCATATCATCTCACCTTTTTCTGCCTTATGCTATAATCATATAAATAGTGACTGAAGTATGCTATATGAACATATACACCTGAACTTTAATACACCTCCAAGTATTAAATACTATTCGATTATTTTGTAATATTTCATAGTATTTTATACACAGCTTACATAAAGTCTTTATTCAGGCAATGCTGCTTACAAACAGGCTCATGATATTCCAACTCTTCAAATACTATAGGACTACAGTTTGCTGATGAACCATCATGTGACTGTGAAGAACCCAGTGGACTCTGCCGGGCTTGGCTGCTGGGTAAAAGGCACACCAGCCACCCACTTCCTTGGTCACGGACTGCCACGGTATCTGTTAGTTTATATAAGTCTGATACGATTAACTTATGCCCAAACCTGAAAGAAAAAAAAAAAAACCAAGGTAAAAACAAATACATGCCATTAGAGAATACAGTAATCTGCATTTTTTTTTAATTTAAGAAACAGAATATGCTAGGAACTCTTCCATATAAAATGTTAAAGTAACTATACTTCCCAGTGAAGAAATATGAAGTAAAATGCCAAAAGCATAACCTTCTAAGAAAGGCTAGTACTACAGTCATGGCCTCTGGATAGACTATACACAGCAACATCTAACAAACCCCATAACACTCCATTCTGTTACTCCCTAATTCACTGTAAACAATCACACAAGGTCAGATTCTTTAGAAGCATTAGAGAAAGCAAAACTGAACTCACTTTTTTTCATAGATTTCTGCAAATTTGAACACAGGCAGACAACAAGCAGGTGCATCCTGCAGAATGGACATAGTTTCTGAGCTACAAAAAGAGTTTTGTAATATTAGTACAAAATTCATCTGTTAGTATTAGTCTCCAGCTCAAACTGGTGAGATACGTACAGATACAGTTCATAAACTATAACAGGACAAACTGCATTCCCTTCCATCTCAGCACCAAAGTAGCTGACGCTTCAGATCAGGAGACAAAGTAGTAACATTTCTAACTCCTTATGTAACGCCTCTGAAGGAGTTGTATTTTCCATAGATGGTAAGATTTCAAGCATCTATAAGCTGCAACACTAATGCTGCAGCAACAGAAGTTACCAACCTGCTGATTACATTAAGAACTTAAAACAAGCATAAACTAAAAGGCAAAAATGAAATAAAGTTGTGAACTACACAATGGAGAGTAGTACATAATTGTAGGATACTCTACAGCCCAGGAACTGCTTTCACTGAAGATTCCTGAAGAAAAAAGGAAGAAGTCTTCCCAGTGCTTTCTTTGAGTAAGGAAAAAACAGAAAATACTTGTATTCCCACTAGCATCAGCACTCCAGTTCTATCATCTTCCACACAGACAATGGAGATCAAAGAAACAATCACTTAAACTGTGTATCCCATCAAAATGATAATTCAAGTGCACTTGCTTGGAGAAAAGAAGAGAGATGCAAAAAACTAAGTTCTTGAGATATATCAGTATTAAGAAAAAGTAGTGGTGAAATCATTGAACACTATTAAACAGAGATCTAGCTTCTTCAAATGCAACTTAAAACATAAGCAGTGTAAAAACACTAGACTGAAAACCAGCCTGATTTTATTCAACAAATTCATCAGGTCAAAAGACAAATATTGCCTTCTGATTCCTTTTCTCAGTATTTCAAATTATCTCTCAGCAAGTAAATAAGCTAGAACACTTAAAATGCAAAAATGCTTCTTACCTAAGTAGAGAGAGTGATTTACTAGCAGCTCCTGTTGCTAATGAGAGCTGGATCCTTTTACTGCCAATTTTGTATCTGTGAAGAATGTTGACAGCAGTGATTGCTTCTTGGAGATTTTCCATCTGAACTGTGGCCTTCAACTGGTAGTCTGTATGAGGACTGAGCTCTACACTTTTTACCTGAAAGGAAGAAAACTTCTTATATTTATCACAAAGTATTAGCCCAAGGTGAGCCAACATGAGAGCAGAACAGTCTTGCTTTGGCCAAGAGCTGAATATAATGCAAAAGAAAACAGTATGATGAGCCACAGCCAACAGGACCATACAAACAAGAATTGAGTACAATGATTCTTGGCCAAGGCAAGATAATATTCCTTCAACAAAAGCACCATCTTCTCATGCGGAAGACTATGACAGAAGAATGTCATCTACAGATCAGACAAAAATAGGACTGCTGCAGAAGTGGCCTCTCCTTGTACAAGTTACTTATTATTTACACTCTCCATGTCTGTTTTTGATCACTTGATTCAAAACAAACTCAGCTTTTACTATGATTCTTAAGATGGCATTAGGGATTCAGCTTTACAGCTTTAAAAGATTATGAGGCTAAGCCCAAGTCTCCTCTCTGCAAGACTGCTGAGCCACTTAAAAATTCCACATACAAAACTTCAGAATATTGTACCTATGAAGACCATGTGCAAGTGATTATGTGATCCTTTTAAAGGAAAAAGATACTACCTCCTTTTAACAAAGTTTTAAAGTCATGGTCAGATAGCATTCCATTATTACTCAATGGAAAGCCTCAAACACGTCCATAAATACATAGACAGGAAGTATTTAAAAACCAGATTTATTAAAAGTATTTTGGCCTTTTACCTTGCCATGTCTTGAGAAAATTTCTTCTAAGTTTTGCTGCAACTCTTTCCTGGACAATCTGTAATCTATATTGCTGATCTGAATGTCTGCACCATTTGCAAAAGGATCAGGGCAGTCTGCACCGCCGGTATGATTTACTACATTAAATGTGAGGGGAGATGATCTGTTGGAGAGGTTTGGAGACATACTCCTGGGTGAAACAAAAACATTTACAAGCTAAAGTAGCTATTGTACAATTCTGATCTACACATCTCAAAATTTATCAGAAAACAGACAGGCCAAGTGCACAAATACAGCACTCCAAAGGTGTTTTCTGAGTACTTATGTGCGTACGGAAAACAAATTTCACCACAAGCAAAACATCATAACAAATGTTTCCTATGAGAAGAAAGGAAAGAATTCATGTTATGTTTCAAAATCACCTAATTTAATAATATATTTGACATTAAGTCTTCTGCTATCTAACACATTAGAGTCAAATGTATACACATGATTTTAATAACTGGGAAATGCCAAGTATTTAAGTCTCCAGGAACTTAATGAGGCTGGATAAACCTCTACTTTGAGCAAAGGCACTGAAATTAATAGGAGTTAAGATGTCTATAACACTTTTTGGATGCTTTAAAGAAAGTCTGCAGGAAGCAACTGCCACACTAAGTTTCTGAAAGAGTTCAGTCCACATTATTTTTACACCCACCCTCCCCATTAGCTGCCACGCAGCACCACAGACTTCTTCCGCTCCCATGTAGGCACGTTCTTTTAATACTGATTTAATACACACAACTCCACACAGAGCAGTCAGTAATCAATGTATATATTGGTGAAGTCTCACTTAACCTCCCAAATAGGAAACACTTACCGAGATGACCAGCAACTCTGAGACATGAGTAAAGGACTGAGTTGTCTTGAGATTGTCAGCTTACTGAAAGCAGAGGGATAGCTGACCTGGAATACAGTTTCATCTTTATCTTTTTTATCTATAGGCGAATTGGTAATGCTCCTGGAAGCAGATGTCTCCTTTCTATTTACAAATGCATAGAAGAAAACACATTACACTGAAGAATTCACATTAAAAAATGTAGCTAACATGGATGTCTATTTTTAAACCTACTTCTGAATACTTTTACAGGACAATTCTCCCATTCCAGCTTTTTTGCCTGGCAGAGACACGGGAACTGCTGCATTAGAGTTACTCTGAGGAGATGGAATTTGTTCTCTTAAATGTTCTTGCTGGCTTTCAGTATTTCTACTGACGGTCTTTGATTCAAGGTGGCACAGCTCCTACAGGAAACAGATGAAAGGTCAGCATGAAAGCACCATAAAAGCCCTACGAGAGGCCATCCTTGTGACAGAAACCCAGATACCCAAGAAATTTTTCTTTTTAATAGCATTTTCATTGGCACATCATGGCCAAGAATATTTCATTTTCTGTGACAGGAAAGAGCAAGCTGTCAATTAGTTGATATATTTTTGCTACACTGTAAATCTAGTTTTCCTTTAAACTAGGGAATGGGATCACTCCTAGATGTTATACTCAACACCAATACAAAAATCAAAACAGGTCTAGGGTTTGAGACTAAGTCGCAGCAGTATTTCCAGACTGAGAAAAAGTTGTCAGGAAGGGAGAAACACCTCAAAATTCATTGTCTGCTTTGCAAGGAGATACAGTTCTCCTTTGGGAATGTCACTATGTTATTCATTAACTAGAACTGACAAGTTACAGAAAGCTGTAACAAACAATCCTCAGAATGCAGGAAAAAAGAATGCTAAACAAGGTGGAACAACTATACCTGTAAACTTTTAACATTTGCGGGTTTGATGACAGATCCATGAATCTGGAATCCTCTCCCAGCAGAGCCTTTGGTACCAGAAGACTGATCACTTGAGTCTTTGTTGAGGAGGCACAGCTTTGTGTTTTTGTTAAGCTTTTTGGGAGACTTCACCTTTTCGGTTCCCACAAAGCTGGAATTTTTTGCTTCATTAGGTTCTTTGTTTTTGGGAGTAAAAGACACTACAATCCTGTTACCAAAAACATCTTCATTTTCCATTCGCTTCCGAGCCCGTTCAGCACTTTCTTGATTCAAAAAACGGAGAATTGCACTGCTTCCAGAAATGCTCAGCACCTTCCCTCCACAGTTGTCTGACAAACGCCTGAGTCTGTTACTGACACTTTTGCTGTCTCTGTTTGTTGGCAGATTATAAACATACAATAATGCATGGCACGCCTGTTTAGAAGGAGTAAGATTTCAATTTGATTATGTCATATTACTCTTGTTCAAACCTAGTATTTTTATATTGGCTCTGGTGAAACATGCTCCCCTCCTCACTCCAAGTCATTCTTTCTTCAGCAGTCAATTCGTTTGGAAAAACACCCTCTCAAACATTACTCAGAAGAGACAATGAAGACCCTGATCAATGTATCAATACCTCATCACCTCCCCAGACAAGAAAGCATCATTGTCTGCAAACCAAAAGCTCTATATATTCTACATACGCATGTGAAGACATTGTTCAGTAAGTTATTTCAAAGAAAAAAAGTCGTGAGTGCTATGCAAAGACACAGGAAGTCCAGAGGGAACCATCAGGAGGGCAAAAAAACCCCAAGAAAACAGTAGACAGTGACTTAAATATTTAAGAAAGCATCACAGAGCAGTCTTACCACAACTAAGTTCTTACCCTAACTTTCTGCCAGTGAAGAAGGTATGCAAGATACATTTATCTGATAAAATATTTACTGACAAGAATGCAACCTTGCTATTTTACTTTTGTAGTTAATTACTTCCTGTATTATTTCATTCTTTTAGTCTTAAAGCAGAAAGCATACATTCACATAATAGTAACTGAAATACAGTCAGTGGTCAGATATGTAGCAGACGTGTCTCACCATAAAAAACACACAATTTCAGCCAAATCTCCCTCTAAGTTAGGGAAAAACAAAATTGACACTTTGAAACATCTGTTGCATTAAGAAATAGAAACCCTTACCGGCATTTTCAGTGGTAACCTTGGTGGCAAGTCTGAAATAAATTCTTCAAAACAAACAAGCTCATGAGCATGATGTAAAAGTGCTTCTGAAGCTTGGTTTTTATGTACCAAAATTATTCGAAAACCATGTCGATGTCTCAGGTCGCTGAGTTCCAAAGCAAAGTTTACATCCGCTGGAGAGAAAAAAAGAAAACAGAATGAACAAGGAAACATGAAAAAGCTAAGAAAAAAAAACTGCATTCAACAACAAAACTCCAGATCTCACTTGACAAGTTCTATTTATTACTGAACATGTCCAATAAAAAAAAGCACCAAGAGCAAGAAGGCTTCCCAACAGACATAATATAAATTAGCAGTTAGCATTCAGTCTTGGACAAGGGCTTCTTTTTTATAGCAACTTCTAGCAATTTCTCAGCAAGGCATTTGTTTGGTGCTGTATACTTTTATAACTAACATTTGTTTAGCTTTAGGGAGAAACCTCAAGGCAACAGAAAGCAATTAAATAGTTGAGTGGCTTGCATATTTAACTGTATAATATGCTGTTGTAAGAATAAACCAAGTCATGTATATTTTGCTCAAAGCATTCTGAAAGATTACCACAAGGAAGCCTCCATGAGTTTTACTTTATTAGCATCCAGGTGAAGCTTCTAACTGTAGACAGTATTTATACACATATCTAACACTCAACAAGACAGATTCCAAGGATGACTTAAATAAGCCAAGTTCTCACCTTGTTTCCCCTACTTTTCCCTTGCTGCAACTGACACTTAAGAGATCTTGATCAATTCAGTTAAAGCTGATTCTAAACACAACCCTTGGAAAGCAGAATATTATCATATGTAAAGGCACTACTGGACAGCAACTGAAATCTGCACTGTAGATGAGTACCACAAATACTTACTTGACACAAGAACCACAGTGGCAGGTGCAGTGTGTGTATCAGCAAATCTCCTAAGACTCTGTCTGAGCTTGTCATCAGCAGCATTCTTTGCTGTAGCATTTATGTGTGCAACAGTCACCTGTGGAGACAGATATGCTCTAGAGAAAAGCTTAAATGTGAACTATGCTTGCTGATATTTGGGCGTTTTAATTAACACAAATACTAGCTTTAACATACAGCTTTTATTTAGATAAATTAATGCATACTTGTATGAAATACAACGTGTATGAATCTCAGACTACTATAATGAGCAATGAACTTCAGTCCTAGTTGTTCAGCAAAGTCTTAGGGATAACTTTTGTTGTGCTAAACAACAGTTTACATAGCTTAAACATCCCACAAAATCTGATTTGCAATAAAGGGGTAAAAACACAGCCAGTACTCCCTATCAAGTCTTTTAACCTCGTGTAAGCAGGTAAGCTGTTAACCTGTTATTTCACCTGCACTTCAGGGGTAGGAAAGAGAACTTCTGACTTAGAAACCTGCACAAGTAGTTAAAAAATACCAAGAAACAAAAGGCATTGATGGAAAATTATGTAGTGTTAAAGTTGCCCCAATCAATACCACTGATTTACAAGTGTCTCACTAGTCAGCGCAGTATTCACTTATACAAGTGACAAAAAGTTAAGTTCACAGAATCATAGCTCTTCCACTTATTACTGGACAAAATGAAGATAGTCTCACTATATTTAAGTTTTAGAACACTAAAACTTGAGCTAAAGCAGTAATCTATATGTAATCAAATGCATTTTCACTTTTTACAAGTATCACACTAGCAAAGTTCAGCATGAAAGACCCTACCTGTAAAAACTAGTAAGCTCATGCACTAAAAACCACAGAAGCTAACAAAGCTTTACCAAACAGGAATCTCTCAACAGCTCACACAGAATACACAAGTTCTCAAGCAAGAACACCAAACAGATGCTGTTTTGATACCTGGCAGTTGTTTAGCTCCTCAATAACTTCTTTATTTTCTTTACTAATGTCACACACACAGATGAACTCTGCCTCTCTGTGACCTTTAAAAAACTTTTCACGAATCCTCTGTACCACTGCTACAGCCGAACGGCCAGTGGGAACTGAACAGTTTTCAATATCCCAGAAGACTCCAATGGGGGGCAAGTTTTCCAGAACTTGGCCTGCTACTGCAACTTCCGGAGACCCTGTACGGGTTTAACAACATAGCTCAATTTAATCCCCAAATACCAAAAATGTTAAACTTAGACTATAAACTTTGCACATGGGAAGCTTTACATTTTAGAGAACAATGTGCCCAGGAATACAAGTCCAGTTTTATTTTCTTAAGGAATCTAAAAAATTAAAACATAAGTGCTTTCAGTTTCAAAGTTTTTCTTTAAAAGAAACTTAATACCTCAAACATGTCTTAACTAGAAATGTATTCATTTAAGTTAGGATGAAGATGCAAGACAACTTCAGCCTTACTTTTAAACTCTCAAACAACCAGTTAACATAAAGGAGCCTTATCAAACACTGAGGTAGCATGTAATGAAACCTGTCTGAAGCTGCATTACACTGAAGCCAGCAGATGCTGTATCAGAAACGAAAGTGAAACATCATGGTATTTTCCACTCAAGAACACTGAGCAAAGCTATATTGCAAATATAAACATTATATCTTTACTGCATATTAAGTGACAATAGACACTGCAAACTAAGAAAATGCTTTTCAAAGTATGGCTGAAGATAGTTTTTTTTATATCCCACCAGAACAAAACTTCCAAGTCCTTAGAATTTTTCTAGTTCTTAAAATGGTAAAAGTATGACAGCAAAAATCAAAACTCTATGCATACAGCTTAACAGTCAAAAAGAAATCCAAATTACGACTTTGCAAAACAGAAAAAAGGTATTTTTTTTTACTGGTTAGTCTCCTGTGTCTTTATAGAAGTTCCCAGAGAAAAGGGTAATTTAACAGAACTCTTTATGTGCAACAGCATTTAATTAGGACATCCACAAAACGCAAGTTTCAAACAAATGTGGGTTACCATATTTCTGTGGTGAATTGCCAAGGCTGCTCACCAGCAGCAAACTCTTCTCATTTCCTGTTCCTTTGGTTCCACAGCCATTACATATTGGGATAGGAACAGGTGCAGTCTGTGCACTTGGAGGAGGAATATTTGGCCAGACTTTAGCAGCATCAACTAGGCTGTTTCTGGTTGGCTGTTGGGACAAATTTTCAAAATACATGTTCATTTAGCATACAGTATTAACACACACTATTCTATAAGAAACTATTTCCTTTCTGCAATAAAGTTAACAATAGTACCACTGCATGAAGGAAGCTTCTGTTCTAGAGTATTTCCTAGAGTACTTGGCTCTAGATTTCCAAAAGCAAGGTAAGAATCTATTAAATCTGCACATTAAGATGTGCTATTTTTAATAAGTACTAACATGTATTCTTAAAAAAAAAGACCTAGCATTGAAATCAGGACAATTAAGAGGACAAGGTAGAATCTCCCTCCCTGCAAAAACAGTGGTCGTAAGTACAAACATATTGAATTCACCATTTATTCAAATGAAGGCATTTCACGTCTATGTTGGAAACAAAAATTTGGAAGTTTAAGCAACACATATTGCAAAGTTAAGTATATTATTTCACTTGTATTTCCTATTAAAATCCAAGCAAAGTTTCTATCAGTTCTAAAGCGTACCACATTGATATCAAAGCATAACTTATAAGTTTAGAAAGATTGAACTAAGACCTATTAAACCAGAAGAATTTTACAGCAACAGACATTTCACCTGACGTAGAAATGGGTCTTTGTTGATGAGTACATGTTAACTGTTAGCCTTGTGACTCTCAAGAGCCACAACTATGGAACAGTAACTGGAGCTGTCAGATAGAAGTAACTGTCTTTCAAATCCGGTTAGAATTCTGTTTGAGTACATCACAGATCCCCTGCAAGTTAAACACTGACAGCCTCTTTTGTCTTCCTATTGATCTGAATGTTTCCTCAGAAAAGAGATTATCTTCAAAAGGATATCCGGTACATTTGGACCGTGCATCACCAAGGAGGAGGACGCAAGATTCAACCCATGGGACCTGGTGCTCTGCTCCAGCAACATTATTTCAACAGTAACCATATACCAAGCTTAATAAATGAAAAACACAATATGCACAAACCTTGCTCAAGCAGTCATTGCAGTAGTGAGAGCCCTTTAAACAAACGGAAGGTGCCACGTTTAAGTGCAAAGGGTTGGCGCACACGCGTGATGTTAGCTCCGACTGTGCAATATGCTCATCCAAGTGGCCTGCAGCCCCACTTGTGAATTCAGAACAAGGAAAATAGCCAGGAGATGTGCAGCTCTGAAGGGTTGGAAACTGATGCAGTTTGTGCATGTTACCATGACAGGACTGGAAATGGAGTTTTCCACAACAGGGCAGATGTTGACAGGAAGATACACTGTTTTCTACGCACATACCAGGGAACTCACTTGCAATGCCTGTCAAATTGCTTCTAGCTGGAGGGTTCTTCAGTGAAGATGCAGGCGGATAAGCAAATCCTGACCCCACTTGACAAGTAATCGTCCCAGTGCTTTTTGAGTCTAATATTGTGCCAGGGTGAATCAAGTTACTACCACCACCACCACCACAATGCATCTGTGGAGTACAGGAAGAGTCAGAGCCATGAGCACAGCAGCTTACTTTCGGGCCAGGTGAAAGCTGTATTTGCTGTTGCTGAAGAGGATGAACATCGGGAAGCGGTACTGCTGGAAACAGTTTAGAGCCAGCATTATGAGGAGATGAAGCACCCTTCAATTCTACAGCAGCTTTCTTGTTCTCCATGTAATCTTTCTGGAAAACAAAATCTCAGTTACATTCAGGTACATATATATACCAACAGCTTTCTACTATAACAAGTGTATGTTTAGACTGTTACAATTTTGACAATAACAGAAATGTTAAAAAGTGTTATTTTTTAGGATTACTATTGCCTCACTGTTGGAACATGTGAAATATTAAAAGAAACATACCAGTTACATGCCAGCTACACATGCCAGCCTGAGGTACAACACATTGTTATCAGTGGATTTTGGAAGCAACAAACCCAAAAAGCTATAAAATAAATAACAATAGGTCTGTAAAACAGAATTTGAAAAGCAGAAAAACTGTTATGCCAAGGCAACTACAAAGCAAAAAAGACTTCTTTCTTTTAAGAGCAAGCATGGATGTGATGCAGAGTAAAAAAATCCCAGTTTGGAGTACTTAAGTAAACATCTTTTACTTCAAGTAAAGGCTTGAATATTGCATTGACGTTTTAGAAGTAACGCATTAAAGATTAAGACCTTCAAAAAAATAAAGCTATATCAAGAAGGTAAATAGAGGACAAAAGAGACTAAATTTTAGAAACTATCTAAGAGCTTTCTGCCTACTCGGAATTAGGATATCAAGATGTACAGACAAAACCACAGTTTTTTAAGTGGCAGCAGTGAAGACTAAACAACATTGCAAGAAGCACCAGAACAGTCAAGGACAGTACTGCTAACCCACATACAACCTGCTGCTCCAGAGCTTTAGGCCACTACTTTGGAATAACGTCTACTTTCCAAACGGAACTTAAAACATTTCCTACTACACAGTAATTGACTATCCAGTTTCAAAACCATTCCTCTCTACCTGATACCATGTCTTATGAACTGAAGACATCCATAAAGAACAGTACCCTCAACTGTTGTAACTAATATTTAATAATAATTCAGAAAGCTCTAAATCTGCCTCCAAATTAAATTGGTAGAAGCTGGAAGTGAGAAGGCCTCTTTCCTACTCTACTCTTCAGCAACAATTCTGCAGAGCTTTCAGAAAGCTGCCTTATATGTTTTCTAGACAGTCAGGTGTGTTATTCCAAACAGAGCTGTAGAGCATAAAGCCTATCAAGCAAAGCAAAGCATCGACACTGATGAGAGAGCCATGAACACAAGTGAAGACATTAAATTCCCAGGTAGGTTTCACACCACAGTAACTGCTGTCTCCCCTCCCCACTCATCCCTTCCATCAGCAGTAACACTGTAATGAATTATACCACTCTGTACCAGGCTATCAACTATGCACTTAGTAAAGCAATGAATTACCGTTTTCGCACTGCAAGGCAAAGACTTTTCAGCAGCAGAAAAGCAATTAGAAAGTTTCCAGAGCCATGGTCTAGCATCATTCTCTTGTCGCTGAAGCCATCCAAACGATCTATTGCAGAGGTTCCCTGTCCTGTTTCCTTCCATCATACAGCCAAACAAAAAGGTTCAACATTCTTTCATCCCCCCTTCCTTTCATTCTTCCTACCTGCTAAAGAGAAAAAAAAATACAGGCTTTAAATAACTTTTAAAGTAAAACAGAAAAAAGTCATCTTACAAATTCCACTGCTGCTAGATTACTGAACCCGCATCATTTATGCTATATTTAATTATGCACATGGGACACAGCCTTGACTATTCCTTTCAGTCTGAAGAAAATAGAGTTTAAGTCCACAGCATTAGCTACAGAGCCCCAGAAATGCATTACTGACAACATGAAATAATTCCCTGAAATTCTCAGTACATTCCCCTGGAAAGAGAAGCCACAAGATAAGCTTTCAAGAAGAGCTCATCAGTAAATACAAATTAAGTGCAACTGAACTCAGTTGAAACAATTAAATTGCATATTCATTGTTTTTCCACTGGCTAACAAAAGTACATATACACCTGCATTGAGCACCCAGCTTCAGAACTTAAATGAACTTTAAATGATATAACTTATTTACACATACCTCTACTAATTCTCAAGCTGCCTCACAGGACACCACATCAATTTAGCTTTAAAGAACCCCAAATACGCAAAGCAACTAGCTTAAGGCCCACCTACACTGCACCGGAAAAAAACATTAGTAGCAACAAAGAATTCTTAACCTCCAATGAGCTGCGCTCCTTAAGGCATGCTCCGTTGTGGTTTCACATTTCTTGTTACATGCAATAACCATGGAACACATCCCACAGCGTTAAATTTTCTCCAGCGTTATTTTTACTTTCCCTTTAAAGCAGAAACGTTTACTCACAAGTACTCCGTACTCCACAGCTAGGCTTGATAAAACATTAGGTTAATTAAGCCGCACAACTCTAAAGCACGCAGCTGCTCAAAACGCCTGGCAGCACCAACCCCTTTAGGAGCCAAAACAGCGAAGGGCAAACGCCTCAAGGGGCGGCTCCTCCGCGGCTCGGCGCTCCCCCCCCCGCGGCTCCAGCGCTGCGGGCCGAGGGGCCGCTCGGAGCCCCCGCAGTGCGGGACGAGGCGGCCGGGACCCGCGGGGCCGACCCTGCCGCCCCTCACCTCGCCCCCCCCCCCCCCAGCTGCTCCTCACCTCGGCCCCCCCAGCTCACCTCGGCCCTCCTCCCCGCCGCCCCTCACCTCACCTCACCTCGCCCCCCCCCCCCCCCCTCAGGCCCCCCCCCCCTCACCTCGGCCCCTCACATGCCGCCGCGGCCCCGCGCGCCCCTTTGTTGTCCTCCCGCTCTGCTCCTTCTGCCGTCAACCGCGCCGAACGTCGCAAACCAGACCGCTGCCGCAAAGCAGCTGTCGCAACACGCAACTCCCTCCCCGCCCAGGCGCGCGGCGGGCCCGGCGCTTTTAAACCGAGCCGGGAGCGGGCGGGGCCAGGGCCGCCTCGGGGGGACCCGGGGGAGCCTCAAGGGGCCTCGGGGGGACCTCGGGGGAGGGACCCGGGAGCCCCCGGCCAGGACTGTATAAATCTTTTCTTTATTGCGGACATGCTACATTTGTATGTGGTTTATTTTCTGAAATTTATCCAATAAAAACCCCGTTCTTGAGTAATGACAGAATGGCAAATTGCATTTAAGCCATTTTTTTTAATACTTAATTTAGTTTTCTCTTCATAGTTTTATGTCTGCATGTTTGTCTCCACTTCCTTCTGCTGAAGATCTAACCTCTGTAATTATTTTGATGAATGTCTGACCTGGAAGTATAATTGCTTTGCTCACCCTTTTTAGTTAAAGTTACCTTAGGTATGGATCAGTTTCTTTTAGTGGAATATCCTTGCAGAAAAGCATCCATCCTCTTTGTTACAGTCCCAGCCCTGTTCTACAAACTCTTTGGGAGAGGCCTAATCCCAATTTAGACAGTTATGTCTTTTCAGGATCAGACTCTGCTCCGGGCCTGGCGTTGCATCATGGCAGGGAACGAAACCAGCCCCTGCGTGTGGGCACCTCTCATCAGGCAGTTTGTAAAAGGTGCGGAGGTGTGAAGTGATACCCGGTGACACAGCGCCGTGCGTGCGTGGGACGCAGTGTATCCGCAGGTATGTCATCAGCTGTGGCTTCGTTTTGACTCACGAAGCAAATGCCAGACACGCCCAGTGTCCAAGTGTTTGTGTTCCCTGTTGGGCACCTGAGGAAGCCTCCACACGTTTCTGTCTCCTTCACACCAGGCCGCGAGGGCACGGCAAAATAATTTATCAGCTGCATTGAGCCGCAGCTCCATCCCTTTGTCTGTGGGGAGCTTGTTCCCTGCGGATGCTTGTGGCTCTTTTCCTGGAATGATGACATCATGCTGAGATGTAGGTGAGTGCAAGTGTCTAATATTTCATACACTGCCTTGTCCTTGTGTGAAAGGCACTGACACAGAGGCCTCTTCCTTGGTGATGAAAATCATAGAATAGTTTGGGTTGAAGAGACCTTAAAGCCTATCCAGCTCCAATCCCTCTATGATGGGTAGGGACACCTCTCACTGGAAGGTGATTTTTTGCTACTGGAAGGATTCACAGAATCATAGAATAGTTTGGGTTGGAAGGGACCTCAAAGCCCATCCAGTTCCAGCCCCCTGAGATGAGCAGGGACACCCCCCACAGCCCAGGCCGCCCCAGGCCCACCCAGCCCGGCCTCGGGCACCCCCAGGGCCGGGGCAGCCGCGGCTAACCTGGGCCAGGGCCTCACCGCCCTCATGGGGAAGAAATTCTTCCTTAAATCAAGCCTAAATGTGCCCCTCTCCAGTTTATACCCGTTCCCCCTCATCCTATCCCCACGAGCCTTTGTGAACAGCCCCTCCCAGCTCTCTTGTAGCTCCTTCAGGTAGCGATAAGCGGGGCTATAAAAGGGGCCTTCAGTCTCAAAACGTTGTGCTGGCCGTTACGACCGCTGCCTCTCGCTTTTGTAGGAGGCGTTTGGAATAAAAAAAAAAACCCAAAACCAACGCAGCAGATGCCAGGCTTGCCCTCTTTTGGGCCACTCCAGGGGAAGGTCCCGGCGGGGCGTCAGGCGCCGCCCCCGGCGCCGTTTGAAAGTAACGAAACTTCGTACCCGGCGCTCGGGGCGCGCTCCGGCGGCGCCGATTGGCCGAGCCGCCCCCCGCGAGCCCCGCGCCCAATGGGCGGCGAGGGGCCGGCGCTCCCCCCCCCGGCGGCCGCCGCCCCGAGCCGCCCCGGGACCCGCGTCCCGCACCCGCGTCCCGCCGCGGTAACCGGGGGTCGTGGGGACGAGACCTTAACTGCGTACCTGCCTGCCTCCCCCTCGCCGTCCCGCCTCCCCCTCCCTGCATCCCCGCGTCCCGCATGCCCCCCTTTCCCCTCATTCCCCCCTCCTTTCCCCTCGTTCCCCCCTCCTTTCCCCTCGTTCCCCCCTCCTTTCCCCTCGTCCCCCCCTTTTCCCCTCATCCCCCCCTTTTCCCCTCATCCCCCCCTTTTCCCTTCATCCCCCCCTCCTTTCCCCTCATTCCCCCCTCCTTTCCCTTCATTCCCCCCTCCTTTCCCTTCATCCCCCCCTCCTTTCCCTTCATCCCCCCCTCCTTTCCCTTCATCCCCCCCTCCTTTCCCTTCATCCCCCCTCCTTTCCCTTCATCCCCCCTCCTTTCCCTTCATCCCCCCCTCCTTTCCCTTCATCCCCCCCTCCTTTCCCTTCATTCCCCCCTCCTTTCCCTTCATTCCCCCCTCCTTTCCCTTCATTCCCCCCTCCTTTCCCTTCATTCCCCCCTCCTTTCCCCTCATTCCCCCCTCCTTTCCCCTCATTCCCCCCTCCTTTCCCCTCATTCCCCCCTCCTTTCCCCTCATTCCCCCTCCTTTCCCCTCATTCCCCCCTCCTTTCCCCTCATTCCCCCCTCCCTTCCCCTCATCCCCCTCCCTTCCCCTCATCCCTCTCCTTTCCCCTCATCCCCCTCATCCCCCCCCTTTCCCCTCATCCCCTCACGGTCCCGCATGGCTCCTGGGCTGGGAGCGCCGGGGTCGGGCGCTCCGGGAGAGAAAGCTTGTCGGGGTTCCCTTAGGAGTCCCGGGAATCTCGGAAGGGTGGGAGCTGGGACGGGCGCTCTGCGGGGTGATGGCGTGGGGGGAGGAGACCCGAGAGGACGTGGCTGTGGGACCCCGCGGCCCTCCTGGCCCTGCGATGACCTCTTCCCTTTCTTTCCCGGGGAGATTCCCTTTTGTATCGCTTAAACAAAAGGAGCCGGGCCCTGGCGGTGCGGGAAGGGCCTGGCCGGGGGGCTGCTCTAAGGAACTGTCCTTGTCAGAGGATGGGAAAACTGCTTTTCAGGAGCAAAGAGAGGTTTTGGTTTGCTTTGCATTTAGGAAAACATGTGTACTAGGAATTTTGTAATCTCTGCCATCGGAATTATTTGTGTTTATGGTACTGGTTTATTCTTTATTACAGTGTGAATTGCTTTGACTCAGGACATCAGGCGTTGCTGTGAAGACAGGGCAACGTTGTTCACTGAGCTAAGATGTTGTTATTGCTTAAAAAAAAAAAAAAGAGTATTTGGTACACAGAGTTATTCTGATCCTTCGTTCTAGGACTGAAGCAGAATTTAAGTTGAAGTCTTCTTGCATTTGGCGAACTAGGATTCTGATTCCCGAATTAGAAGTTCCTTCAATGACTTTGCATGTGGCTTTCCTTAATGTTTGTTTCCCTTAAGAATTTTGCCATTCTGTGCTCACTCATATGAAATTGTTTCCTGCAGCTTATATGCTGAGGCATTTTTCTCCTTAGAGAAGTTTATTCCCCACCCATGAACCCTGCCCCTTCCTGCGTGATGTAGAGGTTGTGCAATGTCCGTGACCAGCACTGGTGCTGCCTGATGCAGGACATCCGGCCAGATGTCTCTTGTGCCTTCATGTGTCCCAAAACAAATAAGGTGCAGCCAAGTCTGAGCCTGCTACAGAGCATAACCGCCTCTGCTTTGTTTTTCCACGTTTTCCCACGTTTAACGAAAGATTGTTAAAACCTCCTTCACCCCTCCTAGCCTTTTTTAGTAAGCCTAGACAAGAAGGAGTTCCTAATTGGTTTAATTAATTGCTCTTCAGTCATTTTGCTTGCTGTCTCCAAGTTGTTAAAAATTGAGAGGAGAAGGTAGCAGGGGGAAGCCCAAAAAGTCAAAGCCCTACCTTTTCTACAGGCAGTTTAGAAAGTTTGATGTCAACATTGTTTTTGTTTTTATTTTCTGAAATTTGTTTAAAAAGATTTAATATTTTGTCTACAACTTGGAAGTTTTCTTTTCAGTTTAAGTTTCTGTCTTGCATCTTTGGTTAGTGAGCTAAATCCCTGTGAGCTTAGATGTAGTGAAGATGTACAGGGAACCACAGAGGTCTTCGTTGTGTGTTGCAGACAAAGAAGATGTGCCTGTGGCATGGGATAGTAGAGAAACAAACTGCCGTGTTGTGTCATAAGTATAGGTCCACAGTCCTTCCATGTATTCACAGTTTAACAATTAATTTTAAATCATAAGTACCATTTAATAATGGTCACTGTGGAACAGAGTGTACTCTCACTGGGTAACATCTGTAGTGGGTCTGTAATCTCATGTTTACAAAGACCTACTTAAAACCTGAAAGGGACAGCGTCATTATGCTTCTGTGAAGATGATCAAAGTTCTGTGGAACTTTTCTATAAATCCTATGGCTTGGTTGGGATAAGTTCCTTTGTATGTGACCATACAATTAAAAAAAAGGGAAAATTAGTCCAAAAGCAGTGTAAAAACATGTGAGAGCCAGGTATTAGCATATTGAAGCTTTTGAGGCCGATGGGAGCTGTGTCTTTTGGTTCTGAAAGGTTATTCAAAAGCTTTCGGGAGCAAGATGTCTTTCACTCCATCTTTGTCTTGTCTGACATCTCTTTGTTGATAGTCTGAACACACATATGGGATTTATTACAATGCTTGTGTCAGAAGAATTCCTCTTTGGAGACTTCTGAAATATATTTTAATCTGTGTAGGAAAACCAGGCATAACCTGGGTGGAATGTCTGTTCTTGAGGAAATACAGAAACTTCCTCTTGTCCGAGTTGTGAGAAATGATGGTCTAAAGGCAACTCTGGCTTGCTGTTCTCTGGAGTGGTTTGACGACTGTAATGGATGCCGGTCCTTGTTGGTTTCTCCTTGCACCTGCAACACTTCTTTGTACCTGAGGGAGGGAGCTCCCTGTCTCTCATCCATGAAAGAGAAATCTAGTTCCTTCACAGGTGTGCTGCAAGAGTTGGCGTGTGTGTGTGCAGGGCCTTGAACATAAGGGCACGCTCATTAACATCAAAGGCTCTTCCAGTTTGCTGAAAAATAATAGAGTAGAAGTGTCGTAAACTATCCTGGGTCAAGAATGGTAATTATGCTTGGTTGTGATTTTCTTTTGAATGGGCAAGGGTACTATTTGGAAAATCACTCCTCTTTACTCACCCTACTTTTCCTCTCTTTATTTCCCCAGTGTATGCTTCTGTAAATACATTCAAAGAGCAGCAGCCTCTAGACCTTGCTGGAAGTGTGTCAATACATCACACTGTAGTTTTATTTCTTAGAAGGAAGACATATAACTTTGTCCAATTAACGTTTTATGTTAAGAAACTGAATTATAAGAACTAAAGCTTAGTAACTTTTCCCTTTACCTGCCGGGTTCCTTTCTCAGTGATATGGTAGTTTCTGTGAGTGTGTAGCTGATGCTGTGCATTCAGGTGTGTGGGTACAGCCCGCTGAACTGTGACAGCTGCTTGCTCTTTGCTCAGTGCTGTCCTGAGTAATCAACTAGTCTGTGAAAAGGACTTGTGCTTTGCAGCATTGCTCGGGTGTGTAATAACTGGGCTTTAGATTGCCAAACTACTCTGAGTACTTGCTACTGTTGCCTATAGTAGAAGTAAGAGCTACTCACGTTTGTCTCTAGAACTGCTAGATAGATGGCTTTAGGTTCTACCTAAACCAGGTGATACCTAGAGAGGCGAGTCTCAATACAGGTAATGAATATTTTTTTCAATTGAGTTCAGTAGATTTGCAGTGGATGCACGTTTTCTTTGACTGTGACATGCTGTGCAGGAGGTCTACTCCAGCATATCCTAAGTGTCATAAATAAGAAAAGTAAAAGGCAGGACTGGTATCTAAAACTTCAAAGGGTTTGGCTCTCTTTTTTCTTTTTTTCCACTTCATTCCATCAGGATTACCTTTAGGAGATGTTTTACTCGGTAGATCCAGAGCTGAAACTAGGTACAACTGTTTCCTTGAGTCATTAGATTTCAGCAATGCAGTTTTCTGACAGCTGCTATTGTCATGAATTGTTCAACTCCACCGTTATTTACTATTCTTGATCTTTTTGTGTCTCTATTAAACTGGTAATGTCTATGTGGAATCTGCTTCACCTAGGGCTGGGCATGGGCAGGCAATCGAGAGCATTAGGTTTGTTTCTCCATTGTCAAGACTAACTCATATAAAGTGATTTTTGCTGGTGGCCTGTTTATTGGAGTGCATCATGCACGTCAGAGGGCATTTATTTAATTGCAGTGTCTAGATACTTAAGTCCTCAAGTAGGAGCGACCAGCTTAAGGTTCTTGATTCCCTCGTGGCACTTTCATGTGTCATTCCCATTTAGGACTGTGTTCTGTGACTGGGCTTATGCTGGCACACGGACAGCTGGATGGTCTGGATTTCTCACTGGGTTGCTGCAATTTATCTGCATACCTAGTCCAGCCAGGTGGTATCCCACTAAAATTTCTGTGGAGCTTTTATCTTGCTTCCTTGAGAATTTCTGCAGCTCCCTTCTCTCAGAGGTATCCAGAGATATCATGGCTCTCAGCCATACATGAATTGTGATATTTCAAGTTTAAAGTCGAGTACCTTTGTCTGTGTTGACCTAGGGAGAAATTTTTCATGTGTCCAGCCATTATGTCCCTAAAAAGCTTAGGTGTTCCTGGAAATGTTAACACAGGAAATCAGTATCTTGAGTACTTTATCTTTGTCTTTAATTTCATAGTAGATGTCTCTGGGGTTGTTGAAGTCAGCCTTAATGGCACTGTCTTTGGAGCCAAAGTTGTGCCTGAGATGTCTTTCCCTTGTGTTTTGTGTGTGTTGGCTCAGCTGCAGCCCAAGTTTGGGGTTTGGTGCTCTGTGCTGTGTAGTTGATGAGGGGAGGGAGGTGCTCACTGCTGGGGATGTGGTGTAAGCATGCAGCAATGTTGGGAGAACTGGGGAAAGGGACCTGATGACTCAGTAGTGGTTCTTTCACGTTTATGATTCATCCGACACAGCCCAGTCAAGGCTGGTCTTTAGTTTGGTCTCCAGGTGTTCAGTGACTTCCTGGGAGGAGGAACGTGCTGCTCTGCAGCCACAGGACTGTGTGTGGTAGGCCACTGCATTAGTTCTTATGCTTGGTCATTTAATTTTCCAGGGGAGAAAAAAATGAAACTGGAGCTCTAAACTCTGAGGGTTCATCATGGAAGATTCAGAAGGACATCACTTCAGCTCGGTGGAAGAGGAAACCAGATACTGGAAAGAGCTGGCTATGACATACAAGCAGTGGTAAGGCGATGGCTTCATTCCTCTGAGTTGTTTGATAGAGTGCATAACACTGCATGGGAAGACAGCGTGTGACACGCAGGGGACATAAGTTCAAGATGGTTCAGCTATATTAAGCAGCAGCAGTAGCAGTGCTTTTGCTTAAGTAACAGCAGCCCTGAGTCCTTTATGCTTATCGGAATAGTGAATCTGTGCTGCTGTTGCATTGCTGGCTTTGGTCCCTGCTCTGGTTTGAGTAGGACTGTATGTGCTGAAATCGTGTCTCTTACTGTGCTTTGTAGGCAACCCGGGAAAATGTAACTCACTGCATGACCTTGTTGGGGGTAGAAAGCAAAGAGTGATCCTGCTGTTCACTCCTTATATCTTTGTGTGGATCAAGAACAATTTGACAGCATGTAGATGGAAGAGGGTCCCTCACTGAGAACAGACATACTTTGCTCTTCCCTTTAGCTCTGTTACCTTGTTCTAAATGCAGTAATGGGTGAAAAAAAATCCGTACTTTTAGGTGCTAATATTGGTGGATCCTTTCTTAGAGCAGGTGTTCAGACCTTTCAGTACTGCTTGTTCGGCTTGCCCAAGGATTATTTCAGTAGAATTGTTTAAGAACATAGCATCTTTCCTTCCATCTCTCTTTTTCTGACTTTTTATTGCTAATTGCAAATGGTTTTGTTAGTATTTCCAAATAAATAATTGAATTAAATAACAGATTAAATATGCAGATGGCAGTGGAGAGAGTACAAGCTCAAGAGACTCCCATATGTCCTTCACATCTATAGTGTGAAGACAGACCTTGAGTTTTTTTCTGTTTGGGCTTTTTTTTTTTAATTTGTTTACCAGTTTGCTATGGGGTGGCTTTTCGTGCTTGACAGGGAAACATTTGCATGTGATTCTTTCTTCCTGTTGGATATATATGTTAAATAAGGGCATAGAGTCTTCTATGGTAAAGGACAGTGTTTTTTTACCTTGAGCATGCAAGAGATTTTTTTCATTCATTATGATGAGTTCTGTTGTTGGAATTGCACTCTAGCGCTGAAAATACACAGGAGGAATTGCGTGAATTCCAAGAAGGGAGTCGAGAGTATGAAGCTGAACTGGAGACTCAGCTGCAGCAAACAGAGTCCAGAAACAGAGACCTTCTGTCAGAAAACAATCGTCTGCGAATGGAACTGGAGTCAGTTAAGGTAAGAGTGGACAATGCGTACAGTATCTGTATATCCTAAGTGGAAAGGTGAATGAGACAGTTATGTGCAGTTTCAGCTTGCTTTGTGCAAAGGGACCTTCAGCATCACAAAGAAATTGAACAGAGAACTGAAGAAGAGAGTTGAAAAACTGAGAAATAACAGTCTGGTTCTGGCTTTGAGAGTGCTGGATATCTTGGTAATATTCCTGAACCCCTGTTTGCAGGTTGTGGCTAGGTGTCAGGATAGATTTGAGATGGGAGAAAAATATTTACATTATAGTGGGAAGTAAGCATGAACGTAACAGAGCTGCTGTTCTATTCCTTCTTCGATCTACTTAGTGCTTTTGTTCACAGCTTTCTTCCTGGCTGCATTGTGCAGACACAGGTAATATTGCAGAACAATCAAAATGCACCACTTCAGCTGTATTCTTGCATTACATAAGAAAACCCAGTGGTTTTAAAGCCCTTTTGCGTAGTTGTGCATTTATTATCTGGTATTCCAGATAAGCTGGGAAGGAGCAGCCAGAGAGTAACTGTCCTGGTTATGGCTGGGATAAAGTTAATTTGCTTCCTCGTAGATGGTATAGTGCTATGTTTTGGATTTTGTGTGAGAATAATGTTGATAAACACACCGATGCTTTTAGTTGTTGCTAAGTAGTGTTTGTACTAGGTCAAGGACTTTTCAGCTTCAAGGAGCTGGTAGGGAGCGTAGCATCTGACCCAAGCTGGCCAAAGGGTTATTCCTTACCAAATAACATCATGCTCAGTGTGTAAACTGGGGAATTAGCTGGGAGGAGTCGATTGTTGCTTGGGAACAGTCGGGGCATAGGTCATTGAGTGATAAGAAATTGTATTGTGCATCACTTGTTTTATATATTCTATTATTATTATTATGATTCTCTCCCCTTTTTGATGTCTATTACCTGTCTTTATCTCTGCCCATGAGTTTTGCTTTTTTTTCTCCTCCACTCTCCTCCCAATCCCACTGAAAGGGTGAGAGGGTGTGAGTGAACGGCTGTGTAGTGCTTAGTTGCCTACCAGAGTTAAGTCATGACAGTAACACATGGAACTGAGAGGCATAAACCAGTTCAGTCCTGATTTTGTTACTGATTCTATCTGTCCTGGAGGAAAAATAGGCATATGAATATTGAGATAGAACTTCTTACCAGAGTAACTTAAGAAATAATGAAGCTACCTAGAATATGAAGAATGGTGAGTTGGCCTCATTTCAGTCTCATTAAAGATGCTGCTATTCCCCTACGCTGGATGACAGGTGTAGGAAATACTTTTAAGTATTCTTAAACTTGAAAAAAACTTGTTACTGAAATCGGTGTGCCTTTTTTAAGTTTGATTTGTTGGCCTTTACATAAAAGGCGAGATAGTCACCCAAGAAGACACTACACTGTATTTTGTAGGTCTAGGTCCACATCTACGGAAGCACAGATTAATTTAATTATACTACTTATACTCAATTGGATGCAATAATGAGCTAATGAGAGTGAAGGTATTTGTATAAGTGATTAATCACTTATAAGTAATCCAGGTTTGCAATGCTTTGTCTAAACTGTTGCCCAAATTACTGTCTTAAGGAGATACCCTTCCATTCCAGGCAAATATTCTGTCCCTCTAGCACCAACTTAATGATCTCCTCCCCACTGCTCTTTGACAGCAAAACCTCTAGGACTTGTTTTATTTTATTTGTTACATTGCACTCATCTTTGTTCTGGTTGTATTAGCATCTTAGTGGTATTAAACGCTCTGCCTGTTGTAAGGAGTATTGTTCTACTGTTCTATGTAGCCACAAAAACACATGTAAGCTGATGGGTCTGGGGAGAACGTGTAACTTTTATAAGAATAAAACAAAACCTGTTTATTTAATTGAAGAGGGTGCGGACTACTCTTTTCCTCTAGAGGAGCTAGTAGGATGAGAGGAGAGGACAATGAACCAGCCGAAGCGGTTAAGAATGAAAATAGTAGGAAACAACAAAGTAAACATAATTTAGAAAATCTTAAATTATTCTTCACAGTAGAAAACTTTATTAAAACATATTCTGTTTGAAACAATTGGCTATTCATGCAGTCTGAAAACTGCAGCAGCAGCCGCTGGTGAAGGAACAGAGACTCCATTGATGGCCAGATCAGCTGATAGTGTATTACAATTGGCTAAACACAAAAACTCAAACCTTGCAGTTCTGGTCTTTTATCTGAATCAATTCAAGAGCAAAGAATTAAACTGGAAGCTATTGAGCAGCAGCGTTAACTGAGCCTTCAAGGGTTGGTGTCTGCATCTAGGTCAGCACTAGTGAACTTTGCCAGGCCCACACAGCTTGTGGCTTTGAGTACACCAGCCTAGTGTGTGTGCCTGCTACCCCCCTCAGAAACCAAAGTTCACACTACCTAGAAATATATCTGAATAATGCTTTGGAGGGTTTGTCCAGAGAGGACTGAAAAGCTAGTTGAGAGTAATCTGCCCCTCAGAGCTTGGTGGCTCTTAAATCCAGCATGTAACTATGCTTCAGACATATGGAATTATTTATAAAGGTGTCACCACACTGTAATCAATAAGAATTGCTTAATTTGTGGTGGATATCTTTCCCTCCTCCTTGCCTATGCATTCCATATGCTAAAACAGCTGTCTTCAAATTACCAGTCATGGTTTTCAAATTCCACATACAGATTTCTTTTCAGTCACTTCAAGTGTGTTGTGCTTAAATTCTGGATGGGCAAAGCACTTCAGGAATGCTAGTTATACAGAAATCTTGGAGTTTTAAAAATATCTCTGGCTTGTTGAAGTGATCTGGTAGTAAGGTGTTGGAGTGTGAAGCGTTGTAGCAGACAGTGTGCTGTGAAGCTTCCCCTGCCAGATGATGAGTTAACTCTGCATATAGCAGCAGTATCAGGAGAGAAGCTTCCTCCCTGCCTATGCCTCTTGTGTACATGCTGTAAAGGGAGACAAAGTTTGATTGGTTCCCATCCAAAGAGCGTTGCATAACTGTACCTGAAATGTTTTGTGATCCAGAGCTCAACTTGCTTTGGGCTAGTAAAACCACAGGGGCGATGGAAGATCCTGCTGATTCCACAGCAGTATGTAACAGCATCACACTTGGATCTATTTTTTTTTCTTGGTTTTTAGGTTCTTAAGTACTGCTTGACCTTTATTAGAGTTGAAAATAGGTGGTTTCTCTTGCATCTTTAGCTTTGTGTGCTGCTAAAATTCTTAAGGCTCAGAAATTAATGCTGAGTCTCTCTCTCTCTCTCTCTCTCTCTCTCTCTGGGAAAGCAAAGAACCTTGGAGGCTGGGAGCTGTTCCCCAGCATCCTTGTTTGATAAGGAGTGACAGGAAGCGCTTTCCTCTGCTGGCAGCCCAGAGTTTTGTGAGCAATTGGCTATGTTGGTATTGCACCATATGTAAAGTGATATTTCTCAAAATAGTTCACAGCATCTGCCTCTGCCTTTAAAGGGGCTCAAACAATGCCAGAGATAGAAAATGTGCATTGCTAAGTCCCTGATATGCTGTTTGATTTGCCCTTGATTAGGAAAAGATTGAAATGCAGAATTCAGAAGCATACAGGCAAATATCTGCACTGGAAGATGACTTGGCACAGACAAGAGCTATTAAAGATCAACTTCAGAAATACATTCGAGAGCTCGAGCAAGCAAATGATGACTTGGAAAGAGCAAAAAGGTGACCCATCTCTGTGTTTCTTTTCCACCTCTGTCCTGTCCTTTAAGGGTGGTGTCACTGAGCAGTTTGTTAGCACTTCCATTCTAAGCTAATCACTTGGATGATGACTGTGGTGAAGAGGTTTGTAGAAATTTGATAATTCTTTCCCCTTACACTCCCCTTCACTGTGCTCTTTCATATCTTACAACCTAAATAAAAAATAATAATAAAACAAATCAAACCAAACAAAGCTGCAATGTTATCCCTTTTCTTGTGAGAGAGGATGTTCTATGTGCTTGAAGTATCTAGTAGTGACATCTTGTGCATTCTTTTTCAGAGCCACTATAATGTCTCTGGAGGATTTTGAACAGCGTTTAAACCAGGCTATTGAAAGAAATGCTTTTCTGGAGAGTGAGCTGGATGAGAAAGAGAACCTTCTGGAATCTGTGCAGCGCCTGAAAGATGAAGCTAGAGGTTAGACAAAAATTACTTCTATCTTTCCCTTTTTCCTCTCCTGGCTTCTAGCTATTCAGTCTCCTCCTTAGAGCTTGGCTTTTAGGTTAAATCTGCACTCTGACACGTAGACGCAATTGATGAAGCTTCAAGACTGTTTTCCTTTACTCCTTGAACTCCTGGCCTTATTCCACAGCGGCTCACAAAAGCCAACATCTGTTCTGGCCTTCTAATCTGTGGTGGTGCTTCAGGGCCTTCGGGGTTTTAAGAAGAGCCAGTCCAGCTGGGGCATCATTTACTTCCACAAGGGCAACAATCTTTTGAACAAAATGTTCTTACCTGGTTTTATTTTGGTATGTACATACTCCAAAGGCTTTTTTTGTGTTGATTCTTTCATAGATCTACGACAAGAGCTTGCAGTGCAGCAGAAACAGGAGAAACCTAAAACACCAATGCGAACTACCCTGGAAACAGAGAGAACAGACACAGCAGTTCAGGCATCCTTATCTGTGCCTTCAACTCCCTCGGTGCCTCGGGCGCACAACATCAACATACCCACCTCTGCAACATTTAGGAGAGGTGACTCACCGGGAACAAATGCAGAAATACAATTTGATGTTCATTTTTACTGTAGCTTCTGAATAAAGGAGGAATGAGAAGAAGGGAGCAGGGTTGAGTGTTTTAGTTAAATACACTTAATTCAGTCACTGTGGTATCAGTATACATAGACTATGATTTTTGGGGTTCATAGGCTGTTCATTTCCATTGAAATGTCCAGTAATAATAATTGTGAGGGTCAGATTGAGTTGTTGGGACTTGACTATTAGTTCACAACTGTCCCAGGGATGTCGGACTAACTTAGAGGAAGGATTTTAAAAACTTCAGTGTGATCTTTAATGTCGGATTCATGTTACTTGAATTGGCTTCTCTATGGGAGTAGGTACTGTAGAGAGGCTTCGTTTTTACTTTGGAACAGCAAGACCACTGGCAAGTCATCCTATCTCTGCACTAAATGACTATGTCTGCTTTTGTGTTAATAATATTAGTTACTTATTTTTTGTGAGCACGGATTTATTTCAATATTTTGGACCTCTGACATTAACTCTCCCCTCTTCTTGCTTTAAAAGCCAGAAATTTTTGTAATGATATTCATTAGTATGTGTAAATGCAGGGTGTTGTACTGTCATATTCTGAAGATTTGATGTTCTGGCTCCAAGTATTAATCAACTGTGGGCTTAACCTAAAATGGTGTTTTGTGTAGAGGAATTAATGCTTCTGTATAACTGAGAGGATTTGGGGATTTGTGGTATATTGAGAGATGATGGTCTTCTCTGAGGACACATCCTTCTGGTCCCACTGTAGCAACATATGTGCAGAGTAGGCTGGTGGAGCAGATCTCTAGAAGCTCAAGCCACAGCATGTCTAGAGGCTTTAGCTTAGGACATTGTAACTTGAGCTGTCTCAGGGAGACAGTGCTTCATATTCCTAATGGATATGAAAGATCTGGAGGTAAGATAAAAAAAGATGAAGATACTTGCTTCCTCTGCTCTGTATGTCAGGCTGTCTTCCGACTTCCAATGTCAGAGCTTTTTTATTTCAAATGACTAGTGTATCCTTCTTTAACCTGCCCTGCAGGTCTTGATGACAGTTATGGTGCAACCCCTCTCACACCCGCTGCAAGAATATCTGCACTTAACATCGTGGGAGACTTGCTGCGGAAAGTGGGGGTGAGTGATTACCTGCCATCCAATGCTCTTGGAAAGGTGGGACTGTCTGAAACTGCAGCCAGCACTATTTGTGCTGTTGCTCAGGGGAGACTGGGAAGGGTATCTTGCTCCCAGGTTAGCTAAGTATGACCTTGAAATTTGGTCTGGTCTTTGTATGTTTCTGACCAACCCCCAATTTATTGGGAGGAACCTTGCTGTGCTCTTCTAAAGTCTTTTCCACATGGGGATGAGATCTTCCTCTACAAATTTCTGAAAGTGCATGTGCAAAAAGAATAAATTAGCATGGATACATTAAGAAGGGACCTATTTCCTTCTCTGCAGTGAAGAAAGCAGCCTGGTGCCTGCTGTCCAGGGGGCTTCTGGTGAAGTTTGCCACAAGAGTCCCTGTAGTCTTCTGAGCAAAGCCTAATGTCAAGTTAAGCTGTAGTTTGACATTTAAGATAGTGCTGATGCTAGAAAAGTTATCCTGTGACTTCCTTCTGTTTTCTCCCTTATGCCCCAGTGCTGTGTTGGCACAAGCCTTTGTATGACTTTTTGGTGGGCTGAGCTGCAGAACTGATACAGCTGAAGAGTAACCCAGCAACAAAGGTGGGGTAATCTGAGATGGGAGCGTGTGGTGGAGAGTAGGGTAACTGTGGCTCAGTTCTCTCGGGTGTGCCACCTAGTATGTACAACCTAATGTGTGTCTAGGGGAGCAGGTAGCTCACATGAATATTTTGTAATCTAAAAGGTGATGCCTGTAAGAAAGGTGTCACCATCTTCCTGTGGAAGCTGAAGATTTTGTGTTCCTGCTAGTGAATAGCATCAACCCCTTAACCTCCCCAGAGGTTCAGCTTTAGAGTGGTGACTGGCTTAATCTCTTCAAAAATTCAGAACTCATGTGGCACTGAGGTCTAGCAGGTTCCTCTATCAGACAACTCATTCTGAAAGAAACACCTCTCCCGCCAAGGAGTCTTACTGCCATTTTGGTGAGCCGCAGTGCTGTTTTGTGAAAGAGAAGGGTGCTATCTGACACTTGCCTCATCTGTGTTTACATTAGGCTTTGGAGTCCAAACTTGCATCTTGCCGAAACTTTGTGTATGACCAGTCTCCAAACAGAACTACGGTGTCGATGTATATGAACAGAGATGTCCTTGAAACACGTTTGAGTCCTCATCAGCCTCGGTGTGATACAGGGTGAGTGCTGTTCTCTGCTGTTGTGTCTTTGTGAGAACTGTGGTTGTTACAACTTAGTGACTGGTACTGTTATGTTCAGTATTAAATCTTTGTTTTGGTAGAGACAGTTTTGTTTTCAAAACACACGAAATTTAGTTATTCAGGATTATGATCTGAATGTTTTGAATCATTTGAGAATTCAGAATCACTAACTGGTGAAATTTGAAGACGTGTTGGAATGTTTTGAAAGCCATGAATTCAAAGCAAACATAAGTGCAGTATTTAAATGGGATGAGATACAACAGAGGAGTTCTTGCATCTTGACTTAATTTGTTATATGCTTTATGTTCTTGTACAAATGATGTCTTAGGAATGTTATGGCATGTAGAGACTTACCACAGTTAAGATTCCCATTTATGTGAGAACTGGAAAAAGACAAATAATGGCTTCACTCAGTCAGAGTACTTCACAGTCACCAAGATGTCTTTTTAAGGTGCAGCTGACAGGAGATTACCTGACTCAACTTACAAATTTGTCTGAACTCTTGAACTGGTTTTCTTTTTTTAAACAAATGAAGAAAAATCAGCAGGGCTATTACAAATTGCACTTCAGTGTCAGCTTAAACTCTCCTAATCCTGTACTGCATATTCTTTAGATTCTTTCTGAATTAAGTGGCTATAGCAGAGTTTGTTCCAGACTCAGTTATTCAGCTAGACCCTTGTGCTGGGAATACTGGTTTGTCCTGTTACCCAGTGCTCAAAGTTGCTGTATGGAAGGAGTGCTGCACGCTGTACTTGCTATCCTAGCCTATGGGGAAACCTCATGAAAGCTCCCACAAGAAAGTCTCAAGGGCCCTACACTTGCATATTCATACTGCTGATCATATATATATATACTGCTGTAATGCTAGAACTGAAATTCCAGCGCCTGTAACAGATAGCTTCTCACTACTCAGAGGGAAACAGAGCCCTGTGTTAGAGTGGAAACTCAGCCTAGTTAGTAATGGGCTAACTTAGTGCTCAGTGATATTCCTCTGTCTATTGATTTGTCAAGATGTGTGGTGTTCTGTTGAAGTGGTCAGTTAATCTGAAGATGGTAAGACTGAGCAAGAAATGCGCTAACTTCTATTTTGTATTTGCAGGTTAGTGAAACGCCTGGAGTTTGGAACACGGCCTTCAAATATTCCGGGACCAATGAGCCATCCCTCACAAAGTGTTGTGAAGAT
This sequence comes from Phaenicophaeus curvirostris, assembly GCF_032191515.1. Taxonomy (NCBI): domain Eukaryota; kingdom Metazoa; phylum Chordata; class Aves; order Cuculiformes; family Cuculidae; genus Phaenicophaeus; species Phaenicophaeus curvirostris. The sequence goes on from NC_091407.1 coordinate 1,169,166, forward strand.
GCTGCTATGAAAAGCCTGGCTGGCTTTGGAAAAGGCCATTTTTTTAACCTTTAATTTTAAAGAGAATATTAATGAGCAATCTGCCTGCAGTTTTGGGCTGAGTGAGAACTGAAGAAGCTACAGTTGGCAGTGGCCTCTTGTGGCCTTGCCCAGTCTTGCTTCTCCGCTGAGTTCTGTGGGTGGTGTGATAAAGCAATACTGCCCAGCAGTGCAGGACTGAGAATTGCTTCCTACATCTATTGCTGCAAATAGCTCCTTGGAAGTTGCTTCTTTTGACACTGCCAGTCAAAGCCCTCATCCTTCTACCATCCGTACACAGAAACAGTATCCCTGTGCAGCTCCTCAGGATTTGGTGTTCTGGCCTTAAATTCTGGTTGTACTAGCTTTATCATGGGTGCTGTGTGCTGCAGTCGTCCGAATTAGAGGAGTGTGGTTATGTGGAGGAAGGTGTATTTCTACAGGGAAGTTCTTTGCAGGATGTTCGCTGCTCAGAATCTTGCTACACAAAAACCTGCCTCTAGTGGTGAGATGGTTTTGTAAGCAGTGATTTGCCATTAAGAAGAGGTCACAGTGAAAGGTGAGGACTGCCTAGTGCTTAGAGTCCTCAGGAGATCCCAGAGCTAACAGGGTAGGAGACTTTGGACTGGCTTAGCATATAGACATCTTTTTGTGCCATATTGTAGTCCATAAAGCCTGGCTGTTGTAGGAAGCAAGAGACCTAATTAAGTTGCTAGTTCTAACATCTTAATAGCTGGGTTTTACTGCTTTCCAAACCTCCCTTTCTTTGTTAATGTGCCTTGGGTCTTCGAGATTTTTTTCTTGTTTTATATTTTCTATGAGGATATAAGCTTTCAGCTGTTACTAATTTAGAAATGTTTTTTGACCGGAAAAGTCCTTTATGCTAGACAAGTGTATATGAGTAGAGAATTATTTTAAATAGTTTTTTTTTCTCCCTTATGGAATATTACTGCATTTTTGGTTTGTTTTTTAAATGGAGTAGGTTCACTCGCCATATTAGTGTACCTCATGGAAGCCTGTACTAGCAAAAATAATCACTACTAAACCACTTCTATAACTATTGCTGGGCATGGGGAGAGCTTACTTTACAAAAGAATGTCTAAATGGGTTTAGGTTTGGTTTTGTTTTGTTTTGTTTTAAGAAAATGCTGTGAAAACAGCGACTGATGCATCTGTTTCTCTGGAGTAGGAAATAACCACATATCATTCCCAATATTCAGGCCATCTACAAAGTTGGCTTAACTGGGAAGTGGAATAAAGATTATTTTGAATGCTAGTTGTTGATTCTTTTTTTGCAATTCGTCACTGTGGTTTATGCATAGATGTTTGCTGCCAGTTTCTCATCTGTTTCTGATAAATGAATCTGAAAGAGACTTTGTTTTGCTGAATCATATGCGAAGATTTTCCTACATCTTTCTTTCCGTGGTTTCTTACCCTAAGGGAAGTAAATATTGTATAGCTAGAGATGCTTCTGGGATTTACAGTGCTTAGTATTGGCATTGCTCTCTCTTAAAATCTTGAACTCTGGCTGATTTTTGTTCTCTCACACAGGGAGCTGGCACTCTTGTGCCCACGAGGAGCAGAAGCGCATGGGTTACTTCGTTAGTTGTGCTGACACATAGATGGCAGCTCAGTGGATCGTGTAACCTGGAGGGATCAGTAAAGACAAGTTGCGTTTTCCTTGTCTTGCCAGAATTTGCCTGCTTGGTGAGCAGATTGCCTTGCAGTCAGACTGAAACACAGCATTGAGATAAGGTAGAAAGTTGGAATATTATGGCTGTGCTTGTAATATGTTTTACAGATACATAATTAAATGTGATTACAGATATAATCAGAGAGACTAAGTGTGGATATGCTACTGAGAATTGTCAAAATAACTTAGTCCAGAACAGTCACCTTTAATGGTACTGAGAGGAACTGTTTTTTAGGAGAGGAACTTCAATTTGGCCACTATTGCGGAATGATGCTTTCTGTGGCATTACTAAGGAAACTCTGACTTCCTGTTTTGTCACAAGCTTTGCTGAACAGAGACTGGAACCTGAGTTTCTCAAGTGATAGGGCAGTGCTCTGACCATCCAACCAAACTGAAGTTACATGTGATTTTCTGCATGAATCCCTTTTAAAAGGGCTCCGTGTTCAGTTTGCTGGTTCTGCTCCAGGTGCTGGTGCTTAAGACCATCCTGTATGAAATCTGACCTTCTTAGTCTTGTTGCTTAAGGTTCATTTGCTGTACAATCTAAGACATCATCAACTACTCAATTTAGAGTCATTCTACACCATTCTTAGCTGTGCGTGGCTCTCTGCTGCCCCAGTGAGACCAGAGAGCTAGCTGCGGTCTGACAAGTCTAGAGGTGCATCTGTTTGTCGTAGGTCCTGGTAGTTCCCAGGAGTGGGCTGAGGTCCTGCTGGAATGCTGCAAAAATAAAAACCATGTGCTGATCCCTTAATGCAGAATAGCTTGACTTGGATTGCGGCATTCAGTGTGGGCTGATGTTTCTGGTTGTTTTCAGCTTGCTGTAGAGGCTTTAATTGGAAACAGTGCTATACATACAGGCTTCCAGGGTGGATGTTCAGTTACTTAAAGACAGACATATAGGGCCCTGCCTGCTTTCCAGCTGCTGCACCAGAATGCCTCAAGTCTCCCGCAGCTCCTTTGTCATGTCTGTCGGTCCTCGAATACATCCTATGGCACCTCAGTTAGTGCCGTGCATCCGTGAGGTAACCAAATCTGTCCCAAATGCTTCTTGTCATTTTAGGTTCAGCTCAGTATACGTACTGTTTTATTCTTGCTTCAAAAGCAGTTGCTTAGGAGAAAAACAGGTTTTTCTTCTAATGACTACAGATGACCTTTTCTAACAAGTATTTGATTTCTAAAGCAGCTCTGCTGCATCCCCAGTTCCCTTCAGTCATGCTGTATTGCACCCAAATGACACTTGTACACAGGAATACTGGAGTAATTTTTATAGCCTTTTATTAGTGTGTAAGCACATCCATGGTGCATATACAACTGTAACAGTTGACTTAATTTGAAAAAATGATATTTTATTTTTCAGTAAGTGATTAAAAAGGCACTTCCACCTTGTGATTGGTGCATCAGGGGTGTAGTAACCAGGAAAAAAACCCTATATTAATCGAATACTCAAGACAAAATGAAAGTTTAAGAAAAGATTAACTGACCAATGCCTTTTTATACCCCTTGCAACAGTCTCACAAATCCTCTGTAAACTGTAGTTCACTGGGATTTAAATCATCTGAGCTACTAGAACTCACTTTCTGTAAGATTCTTTAAGTGAATTACTCTGTTAAAAGACCCCCGCTTTTTCAAATACACTTCGTGGTAAAGTAAGTTTTGGAGTACTTTTAACATCAATCTATACATTGGAGACAAGGCAGTTGTGTTTTTATCATTGTCAGAGGAGTGGGTGTATGTGACCTTGACACTATGAGCAGACTTATACAGTGCTAAATATTGTCCTCCCTCCCCTTGCTGCAGTGCAATTTTTTAAGCGTGTTTATTCACTGGCTTTTGTTCCATTGAAATCTCCATCTCTTGCATCCATTTCTTCATCACCTCCATCTGTTGCATTCTCAATTACTCTTCTGCCTCCAGATCTCCGTGGTGGGGCAAAAGATGCTGGCTCATTTCCCCTCCTGCAGTAAGAAAAGAAAAAGAATCAGGTGGTAGGTCATTTGCAGTCCTCACAAATAAGCACAGAGTTTTGTAACAGTGCCTGTGGGGCTGATGTTTTTAAATGCAGAAGAGCCAGGAGCCTCTAATACAGCTTTGTGATCTGTAGCATCTAAGAGTAACTTGTGGACAGGTTGAGACTCCCAGTTGCTTGGAATGGTGACAAGATTGCTGTTCTTGTCCTCAAAGTTCTCTTGATAGTTTCATCTGCCCCAATCCCCCACTCTTCCCTTCATTTCAGTGTTCTTCCGTATAGGAGCTGCAACTGGTTGTGTTTGGAAGGAATGGGAAAGGGGGCTGCTCCAGCAGGAGGGTGTCCTTCCCGTCCCTTTAGAGGAGCCAGGAAGGATAGACCTTGTGCTGAATTTCTGACCTGTAGTCTGAACAAGCCCATCATAGAATCTTTTTGTTGGAAAAGACCTTTGAGGTCATTGACTCCAACTGTGCCAATTACGGAAGAACCATAAGACTCGGACTAGAGCAGAGCTGCAGATGTTGGCAGGTGGTGTTAAGCCCACAGCACTCTCTGCAAAGCCTGTGTTGGTCAGAGCAGCACAGGTGCTTTGACGTGTACGGCAGCCAAGGTTGTGTAGCCCTATTCCCTATCCCAATGGACAGAGGAAACCACTGCTGCTTTACAGCACAGTTCCAAATCAGGTGCTGACGCTTAACAATGCAAGTGTCTTGCAGAAGAGCTTACAGAAAATGCATTTTCCCATATTACCCCCTTTTCCTCTCCCATCTCCCTCCCATCCCGATATATTTCATAGCCACAGCCCAAGGCAGGGACACTCGTGTCCTCAAGGTTAATTTTTTTTGAGAGGGTGAGCAAGTGAAACAGAAGATGAGTTTGTCTCTTCTTGGCCTTAGTTGCTACTATGCTACAAAACACTTAAGTTTTATAACATGGCCTCTCACTTGCCCCTCATTAAGCAAACCTTTGTAAAGGCTTGAGACTGTAGACATAAGCAATAAAATAAACTCATTATCACTGAACGTTGTGCCCAAATTACTAATTTGGTGTTAAATACATCTGACTGCACTTTTGGGTATAGCAATCATGCATAAATATTTAAAGGCTTGTCTTGTCCTTGCAAAAGACTAAGCCAATGTCTGTTCTGAAGCAGCTATTTAAGTCCAAAGTCCAATCTTCCATAAAAGGGAAGTGGGTAGGAATGTTGGCTGGGCTAACTCATTGCAGAGGCGTGAGCCTGTGTTTCCAAGGTGGAAGTGTGACATGTAGTCTGTTTTCCACAATTCTGCCCTCAAATTGCAGTGCGAGCAAGCAATTAGCTGGATAATAAAGCTTCATTTAAGATCTGCTGTTAGTTAACCCTAGTTGTTCTGGTGCTGATGGCATGTGTTGAACACAAGTATGTCATTTCTACCCTGGCATGTTCTTAACAGAGTCTAACAGCAGCGTCTACTATTTTATGAGAGGAGATATTTGCTATTGCTGCTTAACAATCAAGTTCTAGTTTGGTCAGTCAAGTCATGAATTTTCGTGAAGAAAGGAAGAGCTTACTGTGCTAGGCTCCTCCTATCTGGATTCAGTTATTCACATCATTTGTAAGAACTCTATGCTGCAGTAATTCACTGAGAGCTGTCGGAGAACTTGGGACTAGTCAGGAGTAACAGCAAGAGTCTAACCAAATCATGCAGGATAGTTTCGGCTACAAAGAAGTGAACTCCCTGTTGCACACTAAGCACTTAATGTAAGCTGTTGTGGTATGCGTAAACCCAATACTGCTTTAAACTGGTGTTGGCCCTGTGGATAAACACTTCTTATTTGAATCTGTTCCTTTTAAACACATTTATGGGTTTGATAATATTCATGTGGTCATTCACATTAGTACTTTCAGAATAATGTATATAGTTGAGACAAGCCTTAAGCATTAGTGCTTGCTCAGCATCTGTATTTAGTCTACCATTGAACAAGTGCTGCTGGAGTGGCGCTTGAAGAACAGTCAAACTGGAAGTATTAGACTGACTAAAAGGCACATGCAAGGACAAGACATCATCTTTAAATATTTGTGCATTCACAGCAAAATCCAGTATATATGTAAAATAGAAGATATACAAATATTACAAGGCAGTAGCTCTTTAATTTCTTGCAACAACAGGTATTATTTCTATTTCTGGAGAATGTGATAAAGTTTAATATAATGCTGTGCTAATTTACAGTGTCAATATTAATTTCTGTGCAGCATAGTATCTGCAAAGTAGTTCTAAAAGCCTAAGTGATAGCAGTTTGTAAGCAGTACAGGCACAGAGTGCTGTGTAATGAAAGGCAAGACTTTTGCTTTTGTCTGTGACTGAATGTGTGATAAATCACATGCAACTAAGATTTCAGGTGAATTAGATGGGATCCTACTGTAGAGTCAGCATTACGATACGCGTAACAAATACTGTGAAATTCTAATGGCATGCTGTGACACTATTCATTAGTCCTTTTAATCAATTTTACTAATTAATGGTGTATTTTATTTGAAAAATTGTAATCTTTGTGGCTGTATGCAAAGATGAGGTGCAAAAAGGACAATTTTCATGCAGAAAAAGTCAGAGTACTTTTTTAGGTACTCTGTTGGAAGAGCTTGTGAGAACGCAACATGGTAAGTCTATGTCAGTACTTAACCTACTTGTAAGAAAGATGTATCACTGACAAACAGCTGATGGTAGCTAGATTATTGTAATATTTGTCTCTTTTGATAAAACAGATTAATGCCAAGATATCCAAGCCTTCACAGTTTGCAGAAACCTCATTTCATTTTTACTTGGGCCAAAGAAAATGGAAATTTGTGCAATACAAGCTAGCTGCAAAGTTGAAGGCATGGTACCTGCTTAGTCTTTCGAAGGTTCCTGTGTCCCTCTGAAACAAAGATAAAGAGTCCCGGGCAGTTATACTAAGCACATGGTCATGATCAGAGGTAGGTAGATTATTTTTAAATAATTAAGCAAAGTACATTACAGCCAATTACATTACATTTAAGTAAAACAAAAATAAGCCTTATGCTATTCTATGTAAAAAGGGCTGGGGACAGCCACTCCTTTGTAAAGCAGCCAGGAACACGCACCGCCCAAGATGGTGCTAATGGAAAAGGCTACCACGTCCCTAACTCTTTGCTTTGAAGTAAATCTACATCTGAAGGTTCATGCACGTTACCGGTAAACACGCTGGTAAACTGCTTAGGAACACAGATAGGCAGGTGCTTTACTTTCACTGGAAATACTGTTGGTTTTAGGTAGAAAGCAAAGTTTTGTGGTGTGATGGTGCAGATAGAGCCATTTCCTTATAATTAAAGTCAGCCTTTTTATTTCAGTGAGCTAGTGTTTTCACATCCAATGACTGCAGGGAAACTCAGGTATGTGTCTGACTGATCACAGCTTTATCTTTTCCCCAGTCAGCTTTAACAAGAAAATGCTAAGGGACATCTTGATCTTTTCCTTCGTCTGATGACGCTGAGTCCCTTTGTGGTGAAGTCCAAAGAGACTTTTGGATAAGAACCATATAATGTGCTTTGCCTTTTGCTGCCTGTGATGTTGTCTAAGACTGTTCCTTGTCGTTGTGTGCAAGTTGTGCATGTGTGAAAGTGTGAAAAGTACAAGCATTTCTACCCTTTTCTGACTCCTTCTGTACAATTAAATACAGCCATTATATAAGGGGTGTTTTCAAAAGCAACCAAGCCTGATTCTGTTCCTATTTAAACCAACAGGAGCTTTGGTTAGAAAGAGTATGGCCTATGCCATGTTGTCACAGTTGCTCATCTCACAGCTGAAATCTTGAGACTGCTGCAGTCCATGAAATGCACTTTGTGTTCTGGCTTTGGCCTCCTGTTGCATCTGCCAAGCTAATACAAGGAGTGAGTAGCTTTGCAGCATTATCAATGTCTGTTCTTTACTTGATCGGATTTTTTTCCACTTCTCTAGTTTAGTTCTAAATTTCAAGGCTGTCAATGAGTGGTAATAGCTATCCCAAATAAGGGCACTTTACCTGAGCTTGCTCTTCAGTGCTGCAACTTCACGGCCCAGGGCGTCGTTGCTCTCAGTGGCTTCGTCAAGCTCTCTCTGCAGCTTTCTGCGGTTTGCGTTGATACGCTGAGACTCTTCCTCAGCCTCCTCCAGCTGCCTTTTCAGTTGCTTGAGTCGTGTGTTGCCCTTCTCGGCCTAAAGGGAAATTTTAGAGTAATGTTTTAATTGAAAACACATCTAATAGCTTTTCATTCCTCATTTTAATTTCATACTTATCTTTAAAGTTTTACTGAAGCATGGCCTGAATCAAAGGTAGAATCTTAAAGTCTAAAATATATAAAAATAACTTGGCCTCATGGGAGTTGATCTTGCTGATAAACACTGTATTCAGACACTACCTTGTTGTTTCTTTTGCTGCACAGTCCTAGCTCTGCTTTTCTGGCTTGCAGGTTGGTGTGCATTAGATAAAGCTAAAATTTCAAACCAAAATCTCTGTTCATACACCAATTGGGATGTTGTGCACTGTGCTGTGTATCATTGTGCAGTCAGACTGTTGCAGCTGGCTGACTGACAAGGACTAGTGTTTTGGCACTTGGCTTAGCATGACAGAAGAATTATTGTCCCATCTTTTAGCAGAGCTGTATAGCTCTCCCTACATAGAATCCAAGCAGACAGTCTGATTTTTAGACGGATATTTCTTTAAAGTGGAATATGGAACCTTCCTTTCTTAGGGTAAAACTTGAAAATCGCTGTTCTCCAGACTAAGACCCTCACCGCAATCTGATACCTGATCTTTGTACTGCTCCGCTTGCTTTCTCTCATCCTCCACCTGCAGCAATGCATCCTTCAGCTTCTTGTCCTTCTGGCGCAACGTCTTGGCTGCAGCCTGCTTCTCTCTGCAAATGAGAGTGCAACATTTGGTGATGTGGAAGGTCTGTAGTCTTCCTTCAGCCATGTTGCTCATGAAACTGGCACCAAGGACCCACTGTTAAAGGTGTTACTGAATTTAACAGATTAATTCTAAACAAAACTTAAAGTTCATATTCTTCAGATCAAAACAAGAATGTGTCTTTGCTGCATGCTAGAAGTGCTCCAGGAGATCTGTTTATAAAACACCAGGTGATTTCCTCAAGAAATAACCCTACAAATAGCACAATGCATTATGGTAATTAACCTGGCTGGATCATAGGGCAGTTACTCTAAAATGTAGGGGAGCAGCTCCTTGCCTTTGATAGCAGTAGAATTTTTAAGGAATAAAATGGTTCTTAATCAGAACCTGTAACAGCTTCAGTTTCTGGCCATACGTCTAAGAAATACTAAGTGAGGGAGAGACTTTACCAAGTCTCAATGGCACTGAGAACCTGATGACACAAATCCTTTAGGCCTTTGTTTATTTTGTCTCATTAACTGGAGTAAGAAATGGACAGCTGTGCCCTCGGGGAGACTAGTACCTGGCTTCCTGTTCCAATTGCTCTTCAAGAGAGGCAATTTTGGCCTCCAGAGCAGCAATTGTAGCTTTGAATTTGGACTTCACAGCTCCCTCCATCTCCTGCAGCTTACTCTTCAGCTCTTTGTTCTGCCTCTCCAGTTGCTGCCGAGCATTTTCGTTCTTCTGTGCTGTTGAGCGCTCTGTTGCCAGCTCATTGTTCAGCTGCTCTGCCTGTAAGAGTGAGGATGGTGTCAAGTGTTGCGTGCTTTCAGAGAAATAACAGATGACAGTTTGACATGGCAGTTCTCCAGGTATTCTGAACCACAAATAGCTTTCCCTGGAATACAAGCAGAAAGTGACACATGCTGAAATGAGTTTTACCTGCTGTACCGCTTTCCTCATGCGATCACCCATTGCCTCGATGTTGCTTTGCTCCTCTTCTAGCTCTTCCTCCAGTTGGGCGATTCTTGCTTCCAGGCGCCGTTTCTCATCCTGAAGGCTTGTCCTGTAAGTTTAAATTTAATAAGTGTGTAATTATGACTCTGACCAGTTGAATGTGTCTACAACTATCATGAATTGCCAATAATTCATGAAGAAAAGCAATCAAAATATTTCAATGAAACTAGTCATCTGTGAGTATGTTGTGTTGTCAAGACCAGATGGCTGTTGGGAAAGGAACATATCTTCTCTTGGCAGCCATACAATGTTCAGCAGCGTGTTTACAGCCTTCTGAGTAATCCAGCCTATTCCTACCTTCCAGAAGTAGCACTTGCAAGTTCCTCTGCCATCTCTTCTTTCTCCAGATCCGCTTGTTTGCGAGCTCTCTCTGCAGCAGCCAGTTCCTAAGAGAAAAGGAAAAGGCAGTATAGTAAAGAAGTAAGTAAACAAACGTTCAGGCAAAAAGTTATAGGATGATACGCTGGACTAAACTTTCTAAAGCTGGTATAAGATGCATTGTTTTGTTTAATTAATAAATTCTTGTCATATCATAAATCCTAGAGAGGTGCAATGAAATACACTTTATCCAGCCTGTCAGCTGGTTTCCATTTTATCTTTTAGTCACAAGATTGCCATGTAGGCAATAATAGCACTAATACATGTAGGAATAATAGCACTAACAAGATTTCAGGAGTTAATAGCCATTGAAAACAATTTGTGTTGGATCATGCAATTCATTTCCCTTTAAGACCAGTGAACTATGCCTTTCTCTGTGATTTTGCAGCTTAATCTCACTATGCTCAGGTGTGGATTGAACAACTTTAGTGGAGTGCATGGGAGCACATGGAACTTGTTACAAGTGCTGCTTATTGCATTCCATCTCTGATAGTTATTGTATTATTTCATTGCAGTTCTGTTTTGCTACTGAAAGTTATATGTAGTCAGCTTCATACTAAGTTTCCTACTTTACCTCTTGAAGCTGAATGAGTTCTGCTTCCAGGCCCTTTGCTTTCTTCTCATTTTCTCTGGCTGTAGCAAATATTTCTTCTCTGGCAGCCCGTGCATCATCCAGCTCTCGTTGGTAGTCCTTCATCTGAGCCTTGTTTGGGGAATTAAAAAAGAGTTTATTTTTGTCTGGCCTTATTACAATTTCAGTAGAAAAAATTTGGACAGAAGAGAACACATAAACATTTACATAGTCATAGTGCCTGTGTAAATTATGTTTTCTGGACAGATCAGCTAGCACATGCTGGAAAGCTCTGAAATGCTATTCCAAGAAGAACGATGCTTCCACTTGCATGCTGTGGATTTTGTAATGCCTGTTGCACACATTGCCTCTGAATATTTGAGACGTTCAGTCTGAATACTTGAGACATGCAGTCTTAATCTTTTTGATACATCCTTTTTTGTTGTTTAGCTGTCAGCATATGGCAGAACAGTTGATACGGAGACTTACAGTGCAAACAGGAAAATGCTAATTCGGATACAAAATGATTTCTGAACAGCCTTTTGTGTTTTTGAGACAAGTGTTAGAACCAGGATTGAAGTCCTGTAATAGATTTTATCTGTAGCCCGTTCTCTGCATGGGAATCTGTTTTCCTTCATGTGGATAAGTCAATGGCAGATGAGTGTTGGCTGGAGAACTTTGGAAGCTCTCCACAGTGATGCAATTTAAGACTTTCATCGTTTGCCATGCGAAGTTTTCCATTGTCATTCAAACTGAGCATTAGAGTACAGATACTTGAACTGTCTCTCGCCAATTACCTGTAGTAAGCATCGAGTTCACAGATATCACCTAACTATCATATTGTGGCAGTGAGAAAAAATATATTTGTGAGATTACATACCTGTAATTTGCGAAGTTGTTTGATGGCTTCTTCCCGAGCTTTGTTAGCAGAATCAGCTTGGCTTTCTAGATCTTTAACATCAATCTCCAGCTTCTTTTTGGCTGCAGCTGCCAGGGCACGTTGCTTCCGCTCATCTTCCAGTTCTGTTTCATATTCATGGAGCTGATCATTACAGAAAACAACTTTAGGAAAGTCCTTGATCATTCCTAAACACTCAGCGTATGTCAGAATAATATATACAGCCCTCTATATCTCTATTAATTTTGATTTCCCTGACAGTTAAAATAGATTTCCATTTTGTCAAAAAATGGAAGATTCTTGACAGGAGTCAGCAATTGATGTTCTGTATTCATGGAAATATGTCTATCACAAGATGATGATTCCAGCAACTGTCTTTGCTGTTACAGCACTACTATACAAATATGCTGTGTCCTGTTGTGTTTTCATCTCCAATGCTTTTGTATCCATTCAGTGTACCTTGGGAAGGCAGATATGTTAGAAAATGTCTTTTTTTCACTTGCACTGAGAAGATAGGGAAAGTTCTTCTGACTGTGTCAGAAATAACAATTCACATGTCTTATACTATATCAGTTGTAGTGTTAAATTGTTACATCTGTTGGCAATTGTGCACTTGCTACTGAAACAGGAAAAAACCTGTTATGCAGTTTTGTGCCCTTTTCAGTTCAATAACCTGCTACTTTTTTTTATTATTTTCCAAGCACAAGGCAATGTAATATTTTCTTCTCATTATAGTAAGGTCCTTTTAATAAGGACATGAGGCTGGGGACTGTTAGCTGGCTTGGCTAGGTATTTACAAAGCCAATAATAGAGAATAGTACCTGTTTAAGGAGTTGTCTTCTCTTCTCCTCATTCTGCTCATCTCTGGCTTGTAAATCTCTTTCAAATTGGCCTTTCAGGGCCTGCATATTAACCTCCAACCTGAGTTTGGCATCTTCAGCAGCCTGCAGCTCATCCTCTAGCTCTTCTAATTGCGTCTTCATCTCTTCTACTTGCTGTTCGAGGGTCCGTTTAGATTTCTCCAATTCATGAACCTTTCAAACAATGAGAATTTAATACACTTGTAAGAAACAGAAACAATTAAACACTTGCAAATATGTCTTAAAATAACCTCAGACTCTCTTTATCCCAAATGTTCATTTTTAGTCTAGTCAAGTATCATAATTGAATTTATTTAGTATTAGAAACCTATTATATTGCTGTAATAAAAGAAATAATTGGCAATGCATCAGTGGACTTTTGATGCATTATACAAGTGTTTAGAATGGTGCCAAAAGTCAAATATAACTAATAAAATCAGATTTGTGGACTTTACAACTTCAAAGCTGCTTAATTAAGTAGTTAATTATTTAGAACCTTTTTAATTTTTTTTTCTATCTTAGAAATCAATAAGAGTCTTCTTCATGCTTCAAGTCATGTTAAAAATAAAGATGATTTTTGGTTAGTTCGCCAAGTCTCTTGAAAGTTTGGTCCCAAATGGAATAACCTTTGAATTGTGTATGAAATATATGATCTTACTTGTGTGCTACAGAGAGTTTCCCACACTCGAAACAATGATCTGTTTGTTAGCTGCTATTTTAAATTATTGTTGTGGAAATTGTCCTAAGCTCAAAACTTACATTCTTGCCAACATCATCTTTGGAGCTAACAAGATCTTCCATTTCAGCTTTCAACAATTTGTTCGTTCTCTCCAGTTCTTCTTTGGCTTCCAAAGCCTCTTCAAGTGCTCGGGCCAATGACAAAGCCTTTGTTTCTTTTTCTCTAGCTTCAGCTTCTGCTCTGTCCCTTTCATCTGCATATTTTGAAGAGATGTTTTTCTCTTCAGCTAGCATCTGTAAAAAGGTAGTGTTAATACAGGAAGTCATTAGTAATAGTGTTTTTCTATTGCTTCTGTCTTGTTAGTTAATGACAGAGAAAAACCTCTACTTTTCCATAAATGTGTACAAATACAAAATTAACCAGTGTATGTGTAATTAAGCTTTTTTTTTCTTTTTTGCCCCTGCCTTATTTTTCATTAAACCAGTGGAATCTGTGAGTTCCAGAGACGTTAGGTGATAACACAGCAAGGGAGAATCTTAAATCCATACCTGATCAAACTTCTTCTGTTTCTTCTCCAGATTGGAGACCAACTGACGCTGGTTGTCCAAGTCCACTACCAGGTCATCCAGCTCCTGCTGGAGTCTGTTCTTGGTTTTTTCCAGTTTATCGTAAGAAGCAGCTTTTTCCTCAAACTGTTGTGTGAGACTTTCAATTTCCTTCTGAAGTTTCTTTTTGCCTTCTTCCATGACTTCTACTGTGCTGGAATATTCTTGTAGCTTCTTCTTGGAGTCAGAGAGCTGAAATTTGAATTCAGAGGACAGATCTTTATAGCAATGACAAGAAAGCTTGGCAGAGAAGATGGCTAGGAGACAACCAAGACCCAGAAATCTTATCTAGTTTGACCCATGTGAAGCTAGTGACCAGTTTGCCAGTCACCCAGCCTTCATAAATGAGGCAGACCACAAACCTGCACATACAGGCCTAGTGTGCAAGACTATCTTGGGAGCTGTCTTGCATTTATACCTGTCCTAGAGATCACACTTTAAAGGAGAGGGAGTCTGCTGGCTCTGTTGTGGAGCTTCACTGATGCCATCTGGGCTAACAGCACTAGTTGCCTGAAGGCAACAAGTTGTGCTGTGTCAAGATAGCTCTACAGATCTGAAACTTCTGGAATAACTGACAACATTCTGAGTGATGGAGCTAGAGATTTGGCTATGGCACTGATACCTGTATTGTCAGTGTTGAAATATGTCTCTCCAGATTTTGTTTTGCTTCTATTTCTTCATCCAACTGCTCCTGCAAGCTGTTCTTCTCATCCTCTAACTGACGAAGCTTGGTAGACACATTTAGCTTCTGCCGTGTTTCTTCCTGAAGCAGCTCCTACAGACATCACATCAATCAGCAATATAGTCAACAGTTTAGGTCTTTTTATAGTGCATTTTATAAATAGTGTAGATGAGCTGTTACTGAGTGAAATTTTACCTGTGTATCTTGTAGCTGAGATCCCAAGGTTGCAACGTCTTTAGTCAATTTGATTGTCTTGCTTTCTGCTTCATTGAGCAAGCCAGTAACATTTTCAACCTCAACCTAGGAGACACCACAGTGAATAAACTCAGTTATTTTCCACACCTTCAAAATATTCCTCCAAACTGTAGTTTGCTCTAGATTGAGATCTTAACTTTGAACAGGACCTGAATCTGCTCTTATGCGTCTGGGTCACCTCAAGCACTAAAAATGTTTCTAGCTTAACTGGAATTCTCAAAGTGTCATGGCAAGAAGTCCAACACCTTCCTACCTGTAACTTATGAACTTTTTCATTAAGTTCTGTCCGAACACGCTCTCCATCAGTGTATTTAGACTGTAATTCTTGCAGCTGTACTTCTAGTTTCTTCTTTTTGTGCTCCACATCTTGTTTGGACTGATTCAGGCTCCTGACTTCGGTAGCGAGATCAGCGTTTTCTTTCTCCAGTGTCTGTTTGGTCTTATCCAAGTTTGCTTTAGCCTAAAAGCATGAAATGAAGAAAAATGATCTATAAAAGGAAGCCATGTTATATAGTGGATAGTTTTCAATAAGATGGATCTCTGTTTACCCGTTTAAATTGTTCTAGCTGCTCTGTTAACTCTTCCACAACTTGAGTGTGCTTTTGTCTCATCTCCTGGACCTGGGCTTCATGAGTTCTAGTCTCTTCCTCCAGAGCTTTCTTTAGCACTGTGACCTCCTGTTCACGCTTTGCTCTGGAAGGTAACACACACAAATGGAGCAGCAGCAGATAAGAGTGTGCCAGTCACGGGCAAAATAATACCACTGCACAGTTCCTAGACAATGTTGTACTGAGCTTCATGACATTTATTTTTTGGCCCATGTGCTATGTTCCCATACCTGAGCTCTTGCTGAGTGGCTGTGGTATCCAAAGTATCCTCAAGCTCTGTCTTAAGAGCCTCCAGCTCTTCACCTAGGTCTCTCTTCTGTTTTTCTGCTTTGTTTCTTGCAGCTCTCTCGGACTCCAAGTCTTCCTGGAGATCGGAGATGTGAGATTCTAATTCGCGGATCTTCTTGAGAGCATTGTTCTTCTGACTAGTTTCATCTTCAAGCCTGAGAGAGACAGTATTTCACTTTATATACGTGTATAATTGTTTCACTTTGAGGAAATGAATATACAGAGATTAAAGGCTTATAGCTTTTGTTCAAGAAAGTACCGAAGAACGAGGGGAGACTGATGCAAAAAGAGTCTGTTAGTCTTATCAGGACAAACGGCATAGAGAAGCCAATCAGCCAAATAAGCAAAATTTCTGGTTGAGTATTGACCCTCTTAAATTTATACAGAATATCCTCTGAGACTCTGTAATGGATCAAGTTCAGTCTCTTAAGTAATTTCTGCCTTTTACCTATGAAGTATGTTGTTACATTTCATTACTTGATGTCATGGCCAGTGCCTTTGGGGAGAGGAGTTTTTGTTGATATCTGGAGGACAGATTATATATCTATGGGAAAACAATAGTATAATCCTTTTTCACAAAAGGAAGTCTGGAAAATTAGGAAAGTACAGTGGGAGGATATAACTGCAAGACAAGATTCAAGGCTACAGCATCTTAGTGTCTGGGGAGGTGAGAGACATAGGTTCTAGCCTGGGTTTTTAACCTGTATGCAGATCCAAGAGTGAATACCTGGCTAGAGCAGCCTGCAGCTCTTCTTCCTTCTTGGCTAGTTGTGCCTTCAGCTCAGCAATTTGTGCCTGGAGCTCTGCAATTTGCTCATGTAGATCACTTGACTCTCCTTCCAACTTCCTCTTAACTTTCTCCAGTTCTTGTCTGCTCTTCTCTTCTTTCTTCAGTCGCACTGAAAAAGTAAGGTTTTTGGTCATGGGAGTGTGTTAGTGCAAGAAGCCATTAATCTGATCTTGAACTTAGGAAAGAAAATGTTCTGGCCTCGAGGGAGGCTGTACATTTAACTACAAGGCACTGCATTTCTGTAGCAACATGCAATACCTTACTGGCATTGCTTATTTAATTTATTTCCCTGTCTCAAGAAGAAGCATTAATTTTTTCTCTAGTTTTTTGTATGTAAAATAAGATTTTTAAAAAGTTGTCTATGGTTTATGCATCCTGGGGTTTTGGCGATTCTCACACACAAAATGGTTTCAGCGTAAGAAATTTGGAAAATATCTCACAATATTTTTAGAAGTTCTTTAGATTCTATTTATGGTTTTTTTGTTGTGTGCCAAGGCAAAAAACCTGATATAAACCACTATTGTTCATGTTACCTTCGAGTTCTGAAATCATAGATTCATGTTTGTTTTTCAGCTTTGTAAGATTTTTGGCTTTTTCTTCTTCTTCTGCAAGATTTGTTGTTAGATCGCTTATTCTTTCCTCAAGGAGTTTTCTTTCCTTAAGAAAAATAAAATGCTTCTGTTAACAGAAGTGTCTGTCATAGTTATCATGAAGCAATCCTCTACTAACTAAAAATGTCCGAGATACTGTCTTTCTATGCTGTATTTTTAAAGACTGTAGTCAATTTGTCAGTTACAGAGGAGCTGAGGAGTGATGTCTATGGCTTCCACATTCTCTGTTCTGCTGTTATTAGAACGTTGTACTCACTATAATGGCTGTTAAGTACAGGGCCCAGTTCAGTGAAGTATCCCCTTTCAAAAAGTACTGGAATACATCCTTACTTCCAGTTTTTATAATGAAGTTTGGTTGAAATTAGTTGAAAACCAAGAGAATTTTTTACTGTCCTTGGGGCCAAGAAGAAATGTCTTCCACTGATTGTGCTTGACTACTCTGGATATTTTGTTTTAAGATACTGTTACCACAATAGATATAAAAAAATCACTGTTTTTACACAATTTTGGATTGTTTAAATAAGCATGGAAAAATTGTTCGATAGAGACTGGACAGATAGTCTAGGGAATATGTACATTTCCATGCAGCTATATAATCAAAAGTATTCCTGTTGCTCTAGGGGAAGAAGATACTCTTTCATTGTTTCACAAAGTAAGAAAATGAAGCCACAATGCTTACCTTGGTTAGCTTGTTATTCTGATCTTCCATTATGAGTATATCATCTTCCATTTTCTTTATCTTGCCATCTGCTGTTACTTTTTCAAGTTGCAGTTTCTGCCTGGCAGCTTCTTCTTCTTCCAGCTGTTCCTCAAGGTCCTTTGAAGGGAAAAAGAAACCCCCCAAAAATGAATTCTGGAACTAAAATACCACTTAGATTACATGAAATGCTTACTGTTTTTCACTATGTGATGTAAGTAATGGATGTTGTTTTTATTAAGAACTAGACAATCTGTAATGCTTGGTGATTTGGAAGGAAAGATTTGTTGAACTTTTATATAAAAGATTATTTAAAATTGAGATGGGGAAGAAGAGAAATCTGGATGAAAGAGCACTAACCGATTGTTCTGACTTCAGACACAGAGCCTACAGAGAGCTGTGTTGCAAGCACGTTCATAGGATCAGAGATTTGCTGGTCTCCATTTTTCTCTGCGCAATGCAAGTTATTGTCTGTATTTGTCACTTATGCCTCCTTACCAGCATTTGTTGTTGCATCTTTTTCTTTTCTGCTTGCAATTGCTGGCTGCGCTCCTCCTCTTCCTCAATTCTGGCTTCCATCTCGTGCAGAATCTCTTCCAGCTCTTGTTTCTTAGCAGCTAAACGGACCCTCATCTCTTCAGCTTCAGCATACAGTTCAGTTTCTGCCTGAAGCTGTTCTTGAAGGAGGTTC
The DNA here is from genome assembly GCF_032191515.1 of Phaenicophaeus curvirostris. NCBI lineage: Eukaryota > Metazoa > Chordata > Aves > Cuculiformes > Cuculidae > Phaenicophaeus > Phaenicophaeus curvirostris. The sequence goes on from NC_091407.1 coordinate 1,187,338, forward strand.
TTCTCTTCACAAAGCTACACAAATACAATGGATAGGAAGTTAATTCTTGGATTGTGAATTGTCCCACAGTGTCTTTTTACTAGATAGTCTTGGTGTACAGGCAAGCAGCTCAAGTTCTTGTGTGGACACAATAGGCCTCTACTGAAGTAATATTTCCCAGAGGTTCAGAGCTGTAAATCACCTGTGTGTGTTTCAGTTCCAGTTCCTTCAATTCACTCTCTGCTTTTAGTTGTTTTTCCCTAGTTTTTTGTAGTTCTTCATCCTTGGCCTGCATTTCTTCCTCTTGGCGGGTGACTTGCAGCAGTGGTTTCACCTGGAAAGAAAAGTTTTATTAATGTTTCCTGTCAGTATTTATGAGCACAGTACTTCAAGGTGTAAGGCTCACTGGCACTAATGGTAGCGTTGCCTACTGTTGCTCAGGTTGCGGACAAATACTTGATGTAAGCACCTTTAAACCAAGCCTCAGTAGTGTTGCTCTTGGTGATCTCTGTGTTAGTTCTTGGAGCCTTGTGTGCCCCTCTGCCTCCAATAGTGTCACTTCCTGAATGGCTCCAAGCCTCTTTTCATCCATTGATAATGTATGAAAGCTACACCTTTTGCATAGAAAGGCAGTGTACACGTGCAGGTGTGTGTTGCTGCCAGGCCCTGGCTGCAGAGGAGGTTGCTATCAATGCAAGGAGGCACAATTTTCTGAATTCAAACATAACAGGCCTTTTCAATATGAAAATAGAATTAATTTGCTTAAGTGCATAGTAGGAACATGTTTAGTGTCCCAGTTGGGGAACTCCTGAGCCTCTGAGTCCCTCATAGATACATAACTCTGCGTGTTCACAAAATTCAATTTTACTCTGTTTTCTGATTATCCACACTTGTGAAATGATTTAATTATTGGCAATTAAAAAAAGTCTCCAAACTTGCAAAATCCTTTATTAATCTCTGCTTAACTAGTTTGTTTTCTGCTCAAGCTAGAACTTACTTTAATGTTAGTAGCATTATATATAGATATGCAGAGTATGTCTAAATCATAATTTTATGAAGCTAATAAAGCTCTTGCCATCAGCTGTAGTGGACTTAGGAACAAGGAGTGTGCCCAACATGATATACCTCGCTATCTTGTGCATTTATTTCTTTTCAAAGCTGGGGAGAGAGTCACAGATAGCAGTCACTCACTTTAGTGAACAGTCTCCACCATTGCCAGTTCCTCAGCTTCAGGTAAGCAGCACAGTTTCTTTGGATAACCTTCATTGCAGTCAGCTGTTGCTGTCTCTTGGCAAAAGCTCTGTGATTAAAAACATAAATCAAATTGGTTCAATCTGAGAATACAAGGTGTCTGCAAGATATACACATTAAGCAAAAACTCTGGCATTGAAGTCTGCTGATCAGCCACATGGTTTGAGAAGTCTGGCCTAAATTCTTTTATCACCTAAAAAGTGCCTGTGCTTTCTTGAGGAGAGGTGATAACTGTTTAGCTTTATGATATTTTATTTAGTCTTCTGTTCTTTGGCTATTTGTACTCCATAAGTAGGCCCAAACCATAAAGTATACCTTTAGTTCTGGACGGGGACATGTTTCCAGAGTACAAGGACACTCAGAACTTGCACTGGTCATCATTCTTGAAGGATTTTATATTTAAATTTATTTGCTTAGCAATTTGAATGCCTTGGTAGTATGCAGAAAAAGGGCATTATTGTTAATAGTTTTCTGATGTATGTGAACTGAGGTCATGCTAGGTGATCAGTGCTTCATGCTCAAGCTGTGTAAGAAATTATTTTACGTTTTATAAAGGCCAGTGGTGCTGCTACTTGTAATAGTGTGTAAGATTCCAGTCATGGGCTGCAATATCCTTCGCTTGCTTGTACAAGCACATGTTTAAACGACAGGTCCTTGCCTCAGAGGGCTTACTGTACAGAGGGTATAAGTAGCCTCACAATGTGATTGCTTCTCTGTATAACATACTAATAAGCCTTTTCTGGGCAGGGAGTGAGTCCTTCATTGGACACAAGTTGAATTCTAATGCAACACAAATCATAAATAATAATAAAATGTCTCAATATCTTCAGTTTGTTATACAGAGAACTAAAGGCTACTGAAAATATTCTGCTGCAGAAGACATTCTTTTTGTTAGTACACATTCTTACTTTCTTGCTAGGTATCCTCGGCACTGAGCCTGGAAGGCGATAATCACGTCTGTGATCTTCAGGTCTCTCTCTTCTTCCAGGTGAGCCAGAACACCAGTTCTGAAGAAGATTTTACTCTGTCCAATTCTGTACAAGTTGGGATCGAGCTCTAATGCTTTGATCTGGAGGAAAATAAGGATATTTGCTCAGTCCAGTGCTGAGGTTTAGGGTATTAAAAATCAATTCTCATTTCTGTTCAGTCTCGACAGCTTTTATCTAAGAAATACAGATCGGATTATCAATAGGAGCAAAAATGCTTTCCTCACCATCAGTATACAAGCCTGCTTTCCATCCATGAATCCTTTAGGAATAGCATTTGCAGCAAGGATTTCATATCTGCCGAAGACATTGATGTTAGGGAGGTTGAAACACAACGGATTATTTTTACTGATATTACGCCACTATTAAACACAGAGTTAGGGCTGAATGAGGGATTCCTACCGCTGACGGAACTCCTGGAAGACAATCCTGTTGGGGAATCCCTGCCGGCAGATACGAATGCCTTCCAAGACACCATTGCAGCGCAACTGCTCCAGCACTAAGTGGGCATCAAGTTTGCCAGCCTGAAAAGGGAATAGAAAGTATTTTTGGCACTGTAGAAACTTACAAAAATGTTGCTGGGTGATATCTATGTTTGAAGACATCATTCAGCTCTGCGATATGCTGGTACAGTGAGCAGCTCAGTGTGAATAATGTGCCAAGAGTCTGAAAATTGAGCATTTGAAATTTACCCTTTTTTCGTGATTTGGAATGATACAGCGGACAAAGTTGGGATTGGTATTCCTTAAGGTGGTCATCAGTTTGGTTAGCTGCTCCTTATAGAGTTGGCCGACGGTACGGAACATGCCTTTCTTGGTTTTTGAAGCACTAGGGAGTGAGCTTTCAGTCATCTTGGCCATCTGATCCAGCCCAACTATACGGTCCACTGAAATATAAAAGGAAGCATGAATGGAACTGCTCCTATGAACTGTCCAAACCTTCCCTCACACCTGTCATGACATTGTTAAACTGCAGCTTCCCCAAAAGGACTAATATGTTTTTGATGCAGTAGAAGCACACTAACAAAAGCACTAGAAGAGCCTTTTGGGTAAACAGTCTACTTCTGTCAAACATGAAAATGAGAATCCTTATTAACTAGTGACAGAATGGAGCAACTAATTACACAGAATATATTTATTTTGTGTTTGCTTTAAACAGGACAGCCCTGCAAACTATCCAATTGGTATGTTAGTGTCAGAACCAGGAATAATGGCATCTCTTGACTCCAATCTGTTATCCAGTGGTTCTCAAAAGCTACCTAATAATCTTCCTCAGTTCTTTAATAATTAAAAGCCGCCCAGCTGGTGTTTGCATGCATACTTATGTCCATGTATTAAGTATTTATACTATAATATACGTGTTACAGATCCATATAAACTTTATAAAAACCAAGTATTTTATATGCATACAGACATTCTACTGGTGGAGCTTTGTTGAGATTATACATCACTCGAGAGAACTGTGCAGGACTTCTGGGAGAGCAGTGTGTGAGGTAAGTAACTCGTAACACCCAACAATAACCTGTAATGAATTTGGTCTACAAGATTACATATTCAGCAATATTATAACAGGGTAAGGAATAATTTTTATTCTGTTGTTGAATAACATCAAGCTAAATAATATTAAGGTATTTTTTGATTGTGTTTAAAACTATCTAATGATGCTTTCCATAACTATGTCTTTAGAATCCATTATTCTTGTTTTATTTCAGTCTCTTCTATGCTTCGCATTTTCCACACTAGTGTCCTGCCAAAAAGGGACAGCTATCAAAATTTCTAGTAGAACTTTCTCCCTTTAAGTCTTATTACTGATTGAGAGTCATGATTCATACCGTCTTTCCAAAGGTCTGCTACAAATTTGTCTGAAGACTGGTTCAGCAGAGAAGTCACATTGTCATTTAGTGGATCCATGTTCTTTGTTAGCCAGGCAGTTGCATTGTAGGTAACCTGCAGGAAAACAATGCTACATCAAAAACCTCTTCTTCATAAATAAATCCGGAGTGTTAACACAAAATCATACAAATAATAATAATGTGAAAAGTTTTCTGTGGTTGAGAGCTGAGTTGAGTATTTATTGTTACATGTACTAGCATCTGAAAAGCTTTTTGCAGAGGTACGCATGACAGGGCACCAACCTCACTCTTAAAAAATCTGCTTGCTTGAAAGGAATCTGAATTATTTGGATTTTCAATAAACCTGGTGCGGTTTAATTTTGTTTTCATGTGAGCTTAGCACAGCCATGAATGTTTTGCAAATTTTATTTCACATGTTATTTAATTAAAGTGCTTAATACTTACTTTATATAGTTAAAGCCATCCCTTATTGATCTAGTTACCAGACTATTTCTTTTTTTACCATTTGGGCATCAAAGAATCAAAGTTTCCTAAGTCAAAATAGCTCAATCTGTCCAGTACCTTTCCTGCGTAGTGCATTATACAGAACTCGGTTTTATCCTTGAGTTGCTTGGGCTTCTGGAATTTGGGATGGTTGCCTTGTTCTTGACACAGTTTCTCCACAAAGGATGTGTCAGTAGCTTTGGGGAACCAGCACTCTTCATCCAGCAGAGCCAGGACACCTGGAGGGTTGGTCTGCAATGTAAGCAGTATCAGATCAGTATCATCACAGGCAGAGACAGAGAAGAAGCACCACCTTCTTTATCCATTATGTTACAAATCCTCCTAGGCAACAAAGGAAATGAAATACCTTGAATGGCCTCTTATTTTACCGACATATAACCTACCCTGAGGCAACCTATGTAGCATCCCACCTATAGAGATATAATCTTACTGGTCTTTCAATCAGCTCAATGCAAGGTTGCAGGTCAAGGCCAAAGTCAATGAAATTCCATTCAATGCCCTCTCGCTGGTATTCCTCTTGCTCCAATATAAACATTGTGTGGTTGAAAAGCTGCTGAAGTTTCTCATTGGTGTAATTGATACACAGCTGCTCAAAGGAATTGATCTATGAATAGGAAAAAAGTGAATTCCTAATGTTAGAAAGAGACCTTCAAGAGGGAACTTAAATGACAAGATGAAATTTGCTATCTTCTCTTTCTTTTTATGTATAATACAGTAATTCAAATATAAGGATCCATATTTTTCTAATATATAGTCTTGAAATTTTACAGTAAGTGGTAAATCTTTGTACTGAGGCCCATTCAATAAAGCATAAAAAACAGACCCTGGCTTTAAACACTGAACTCCAGCAGAAGCCCAGGAGGAGCATGCTGCCCTTCCTTCCCGAGGGAAAGGTGCAAGTGGTCTGTGAGTTGTGTTGGCCATGAGCTTCTAGCCAGTTTACAAGAACCAAATTGGTTTTGTGTCTCTGAACTTAGATTTTTGTGATCTTCTGTCCAAATGACTGCATGATAATAAGGATTTTAGCCAGCTTGTGCCCCATGGTATATACCTCGAAAATCTCAAATCCAGCAATATCAAGGATCCCCAAGAAGGAAGCGCCTTGTCTTTTTGTTTTATCAAGAGCTTTGTTTACGCGAGCAAGAATCCAGCGGAAAAGACGTTCAAATTGTGCCTTGGCCAAAGCCTCTATGGCAAAGTCCGCCTGAAAAAAAGAAGAGAAAATTGTAAGTGAAAAAAGAAACCTGATTACCTTCTAATTTCTGTAGAGGCAGTGAGACAGAAAACTGACATTTCCATTTAGACAAGATGTAAGAAAAAAGGAAGACAGGAGAGCTGAGCAGACTGCAAGTAGATACCTGTTCTTTGGTCTGAGCTTTCTGAACAACATCTCGTCCTACTTTGATCCTCGGGGTTAGAATAGATCTTGTGAAGTCTGTCACATTAATCCCCATCAGGTGACATACTTTTTGTGCAGCTAGAATAAAAGAGTGATATTTTGTTTAAGATTGAATTTTCTCTTAGCAGGTCAGTAAATGTGAATATGACCAGCTCAGCAAGTATGTGAAGTTATTTATTTTCCTTAAAAGCTCCTCTGTGGTACATACAAGAGATGCCACTTGCTATAGAAGTATTAGTAATGATCCAAGCACCAAATTCACTATTCATCAATTTATGGATTCAAGATTACTGGAAAAAGTCATATGATTTTAAGTATGGATTTTTCATATCTTTTAATGCCTATGAAGTATATCTATAATAATTAAAAAATACTGAGAGAGTTCTTACTCAGCTGCTATTTTATTAGTTTCTTAACATTAACTAAATGTTTTAAGTGGCAAATCATACCAGTATTGTCTGGCATAGAAGCTTGATCAGTGTTTCTCTCTTTCTTGAAGACAATATTACCAAGCTGTAGGACAGATGAAACAACCCTCAGGATAGCTGTAAAAGAAACAGATAATATAAATGAGGAACAGAACAGACACATTTTGAAAGCTCTATTCTCTGCAATAACGAAGAGTCATTCCACTGCCTATGGTAATCTTTGCCTCTGTGGAAAGAGCTTTGAAAAACAGTGCCATGAACTGCTGGAGTCTGAAAACTGAGTGAGTAGCACTGATGCAGGGATGAGATGTGACAGACCTCTGCTCCCAGCTGCCACAGCTGGTCCCACGCTCAAGTGATGGAGGGATGTTGTTTCTGCCACCAGGTGTCATCTGGGGCATGACAGTTTGCATCCATGGGCAGTGCATCCTGGCATCACCAAGGAAGCCCTGCACACTGAGGAACAATGACAGGTAAAAGTTGCAGAGAGAGATGTCTCTGGCAAGCCCACGTTTTAAAGATAGCTTAGTTGTTGGTTCATGCATTTTGTCTTTATTTCTCTTTTCTCTGAATTAGTTGAATACAAATGAACTATTTGAGCCTGTTCCGTTTCTTTCAAAATTAAATCAGAATATTTTGCAACTTTTCATGCTAGTTGTTGGAAAGCTCTGAAAAAATGGCTTTAAATGGTCATTAGTTTTGTTTGAGCTGGCTTGAAATCAGTAGTCAGTCCTGGGTATGCATGGAGTTGTTCTAATTCTAAATCTTCCCTTTCATAAACATGATGTGTTACAGTACTTTTGCATGCTGACAATTGCATCGATGCGGTGGGATTCAAATAGGTCAGGAGTGCATGTCATGTTCCTCCTACAAGCAGGTCTCCAGAATTTATAACATTTATAAGAAAAAGCTTTGCAATTCTTCATTCAGATAGATGGCAAAATATTGCGACAATGATTTTATTTTATCCATGTTTAAATTACTGTATAGAGCTGCCCTATGCATCACCACTCATTCTGTGTATCCCAGAGATAATTTCTATTTTCTGTTTTCCAATACAGGTAGTGATTCTTCAATATTTCTTTCACTGTGTTTCCAGCAAGTGCTGCTCCCACCAGTACCCACTGCAGCAATGGGAAAAGGTAATTTTTTACCTTTTTACCACAAAAATTACCACAGTAATTTTTTAAGTGGAACTTCTCTAGCAACAACCTAAGAGCAGTAGGTCATAATTGGATCTCCTTGCAAGGCAAGAACAGTCACCCTAATACTCATAAGACTTGTTGAAGCTTCACCCTGTTTAATGCAGAGATGGCAATGATTCCAAGGAGGCTGGTAGTGTTCTGTGTTATGGATCTATGAGAGCAGTTCCAGTGTCTTCACTGCCAGGCTGATCTCACTCCCTGTTGTCCTCCCCCCAGATTCCTGCTGCTGGCTTGTCTTATTTGCAGGCACTGTACTGCCACCAGTTCAGTTGTTTGTTGTTACTGGCCCTGATCATGCTGCTTGTGTTACATGATCTTGATCCGGTGTTTAGATTCTGCCTTGATCTTGTGTCTCTCCTGATCACACAGAACTGAGTTCTCATATTATTCTTAAGGTAAAGCTGAAACAAATCTGTGCTTGAGAAGTTTCACCTTATGAGAGAACTTTCATTCTCTTTACATGAGACGTCTAAGGTTTAATTCATCTAATACCTCCTGAGAAGGAGGGGAATCTATGGGCACTAATTCATTGTGCTCTTCTTAGAAGCAGTAGCTAGGTAACAGTTGGTAATAGTTTTACACGGAGGAAAGAAGAGGCAAAGAAGTTAAATAACATGGGTACATTTAGAATGCTTCTGTTGGTGGTTTGTGCAAGATCATGCTTCTCCAGAGAAACATGGATGTAAAATCTAAATAATCTTAATTTTCTTATCTGAATGTAGAATATTACTTCAAATGCATATTTTGCAAAATTATTGTTTTGAACAGAATTAACCTCTCCGCATTTGTAGTCTCTATACAGTGTAACTTACAGATGGTTTTCTTGACAACAGTCTTGCTCACAGTTCTCACCTGTCTGTTCCTCCTCAGTAAAGCCCATGATTGTCATGGCTTCCAAGGTCTCCTGAAACATCTCATCATCTTGTTGAGCAGGAATAGGCACATGGCCATTAGATAGAAAGGTGTAATTGTTGAAGCCTTCCAGCAACAGGTCATCTAAAAAGCAAAGAAGAAAAGCTTTACTTGAGTGCATCAACTTAATGCTCTTGGTTCATGAGTTCTCTCAGTGAACAACAGGGAAAAACCCAGTGTTTTCAGCAAAGGAAACTCTACTTGTATAAGGAGTTTAGGGGTTTGTGGTGCACAAAGATTTTCAAAATAACATTTCATTTAGCAAGCTCTTCCCCATCCATCTTCTCGATATTGTTCAAGATGGAATCTGAATTGCTTTACATCTCCTGGAAGCTGAAACATCCTGTAATATGCAAACAATCTGGCTCAGACAGGTGGCCATCAATTGAAGCTTTCTTATAATTCACTAGAGAGAATTTTTTTCTATAGCTAAAGAGCTATTTATCTTTAGAAACAATTGAATGACATGCAATTAAAGAAGCTGAGATAAATTACTTCAGTTAGCCCTTTCTCAGACTGTTCAATAAGATCTAAGAATCATTAGTAAGTAACTTACTTCTCATTTGTTCAGAAGCTCCAGCAATCAAATAGTAAAAGATATGAAAAGTTCGCTCATCTTTAGCCTGACGAATAGCACGGGATTTTTCAAGCAAATCTGTTTGTCAAGTGTGTTAAAAAAAAAAAACAATAACACATTTCTGTCCTTCCTAGTTGTGCCATCAGCCTCAGAGCCATCAATAACATCATTGAGATATTTGCTATGAGCTTGTGTAACATGAATATACATCTTATTCTGTGTCAGGAGCTCTGGTATTGGTGTAATTCTCACCACAAGGAGTGGATAAGTTTCCTATGTCGTATTATATGGTAAATGCTGGCAGTTATGGTACTAAACACAGTGACAGACAAACGTGCTTCTAAAATCAGATACATAGAAACAGTATTCACAATACAATTCATACCACTTATAAAATCAAGTACCAATATGATTCTTTCAACATAAGCTGGGGCTGCTAGAAAAAAAGCTCTTCAGGCAAATATTGTAGGAATAAAAGCAAACTTTATCTATGGTCCATTTTTGTGACTATGAAATAGTAAAAATGAAGTTGGCAATAGCATAAGTATTTCAACATCAGTCAGTAATTCAATCTTTAAAAGCTATAGTGCTATAGATGAAACTTCAGTTAAGACCAAAAATATTAACACCTGTTTTTTTTCTTAAGATCATTTGTCAAAAATAAAAGCAGAAAGATAAACTATTTGTTTTGATGCCCAAAAGATAAGGTCTTTCTTTATAGCTGTATCTTTATTCTCATTTATTGGAGCAAGCAGCTCCTCCTCCATCCAAAGATGAGCAATGCAGCTCTGAGGAATCTAGCTACATATTAATTTGTTAATTAAAACACCCCATCTCATAAACGCAACCAGAGATAGAGGCAACAGTACTTGGCAAGCAAAGTCAGGCTAAGCTGAATGTCTCTGAAATGCCTGTACTTTTTTCCTGAAAATACATTGAAGTTACTGATATGTAGCTCACTGCTCTGGAGGTGCCATTTGAAAGAGCAAGGCAGCATCCAGAGAAGCTTTCTGGAAATATCTAGCACTTGATGCTGTCTGGGGCATCATAAAAATATTTGCTTCACTTTATTTGAGTGAGTTTCCAGAACATGTGATATCTGATCATGGCAGTTTAACAAAATATGCAGAGATCAAGGCAATGTCAGGATAAACTATCCCTTGGTTTGATGAAGGGAGAGGAACCGTAAGGACTCTAAAACAGCCCTTCCAACTGCACCATGTTGTTTGGGGTTTCCTGTCTTTTTTGTGTTTATTAATATGAAATCTTTAGAAGGGTGGAAGGGAGGGCTATATTACTTTTATTAAAATGACTCTTCAGTCCTCCAGGTGTGAACTAGAAAGCTGTCATCAGATATCATATATTCAACATGCTTTTTCTTGGAATGCCTCTATTCCAGTACAACATATATGACGTTTGCTACGCCTGAACAGCAGGGCATGTGCAGCCAAAGTCTTGATCATTCAGCCTGCACGCTCAGGGCCGTTCCCTTACAGCAGCTGGGGTGCAGGGTGCTGAGGGCAGGAGCATAACGAGCACCCGCACTTCATCCCAACATGCAGGCAGGTACAAGGGTCAAACCTGGAGTTAAAAACCGGGAAGCCTCCCCAAGTTCCTGGGTAAACTGTAGTGATAATACACATTTGGGTTTTTCAAAGTGCCTGTCACTGCACCAGTAAGAAGCAGTAAAGTTTCAAATCTTTTTATGCCACAGGTACCTGGAGTGACCCACACAGGATCACACTGATAACACATAAAATGGCTGCCTAGCTTTCCAGATCATGTGCAGCACAAAACAACCTTTTCCCATTATTATGTTACTGGGACTCTGCTCTTGAAGTGCCCTGCCGTTGCCTTAGGTAGAGTGCTTCCATTTTCTGAAGCTATATAAGGGGAATAGCACACGTCCTTATAGCTGAGAAGACAGGCCTGAAAATGTAAACGTGAGAGTAAGACAAACTGAGAAGCTGGTATCAGCATAAATGGAGCCACTTCCTCCATCTTTGTTTATACCAGCCTCAGAAATATTTGCCTTTCTTAGACATGCAATGGAACTTGTTTATCTTTCTTCCTTCTGCTCTCCCTCGCTAGCTTCCAGTGCAGCTCACTGAAAAGGATACACGTCTCTATGTTTGCTCCAACAATGTAGCCTGTCACATCAAAGTTGATGCGGATGAATTTGCCCTGTGAATGAAAAGAAGATCTAGATTGGGCTGTTCTCTCAGGTTATGCCAGGTTTTCTAACAGTATTTAGACTATTTAATAAGACACGTATATCATGCTTTTCAGAATAACATGCTTGATTCCCTCCTTCCAGAACAACCTGTGGAAAAGCCTGAAGGGAAACAATCTTCTCTGATACTCTTTCTGCAGAGATTTGCCCCCACATTTCATTCAGGCACTTAAAGGTAAGGAGTCCTCCCTCCTGGACCAGGCCTTGGAAACTGGGACTATGACAACATCTATTTTCTACTTATTTGATTTCCGCAAGTTCAGTGAGGGAATGGCATTGGATCTGCCTAACTCCCTCTGCTAAGGTCCATCTGCGTGAATCCCTGAACTTAGCAGGGAGACAGCAGAGGTAGGAGACGAGGGAATGCAGGGGAAAAAAGCAGCTGACAGCACTCCCTGTAAAAAGCATCATCAAGGGTGACAATCATTAGCTCACATCATTCTGACTTGTATCTGTATGACTCTTTAATTTTCTTCCCATAGTTTTAGTTTACTATGTTAACCACGCTTGCCAAGTAACACATCTTATGAGATACATGTTTGTCAGTGGTACAAAGAAAAAGAAAACACAGATTTTATTTGCAGACATTTTGAAAGTTGGTATGTCCTGGAGTGGGAATTGACTCTGGAAGGCCACACACACATAGACTGCTAGATTGTGAAAGGACAATGGTACTATGAAGTTTAAGCTTGATCTTAAATCTTCTATAAGGCCAAATTCCTATTTCAGAGAGGAATTCTAAACTGATTTCCAGGGATTAGTTTTAGGATGCTCTTTAGAAAGAAGCATTGATGACAGCCACTATCTGTACGCTGTGTTTTAAAACATGCTGTACCTCCCCCCACATAGACCCAACTGGATTTCTCCTACTTACGAATCTGGAGGAGTTGTCATTCTTCACAGTTTTGGCATTTCCAAAAGCTTCAAGAATAGGGTTTGCCTGTAGAAGCTGTTTTTCGAGCTCACCCTAAAATTCATTCAGATGCAGTTAACCCTAAACTTCATAATTGCTTAATTGAAACCAAAACATGTACACTGGAGAAAAATGTGAAAGATAATTAAAACCTCTAGCTTTTTTGTTACTGAAAACTGCACTTCATGTGGATTTGTTTTCATTCTCTGTTAATCTTTGTGTTTATATATTTGTGCAGTTGACTGCTGTCCTGTATACATGACCCTTTTCCAGCCCTGTTGCCTGTGACAGATCAAAGTCTATTGAACTGTTCAGCATCGTGACTGGCTTTTCTTTAAAAAAAGGGTCATTCAGTGTCAAATTTTTTTTTTCCAGTTTAATATCATTTTTAGAAGGGATATTCTTAAAGGAACCTCTCACGTGTCTTTTTCAAGTTAGTTTATTGAGATCCTTTGCTAGCAAATGACAATGTAATTAGGATAACTTGCCAAGAATCATTTTAATGTAATGCAGCACAAAGCTACAAAGCGGATTTCATCAAGTCTATTAATAATGATCCATGCAAAGCTCTTTCGGTTAAATATGGAACGGCATTTATTTACTTATTTCAAACTAGGATAATGAATTCTCATGCAAACACACAAACTTCTTATTATTTTGTTAATTGTGATTCATAATTGCTAATGAAACAAATCATGCAGTGAATCAAGCATGCATTTATTACTCTATTTCTAAACAGATCAATGAAGTTGAAAAAAATCCTTTACTTAAGAAAATGGGTTTTTTTAAGTTTTCACTGAACTCTGTCCTGTGCTGTCCCTCCCTTTCAAATTTGCTTCTTGTTATCCTATTCTTTGAGTACTATTCTACAGAAACATGCACAATTTCATATAACTCGCCCTGAAAAGGAAAAAGTCCTTGATAGATAATATGATGTTATCTAAATAATTTTAATTAGAAAATAAGGCAGTATTCAGGATGAATCTAGGGGAAATAATTTAGAATATGAAATCAGTGTGCAAAACTGGTAATCTTTTTCTAAATGCCTTTCCTGAATGTCTTGTAACTTATGTGGCAGTTACGAGAGCTGCCTCAGAAATATAAGCAACAGATTGCTAACAAATGGCTAAACTCATCTGCATGGTCTCCAAACAGGCAAACGAGCACCTTTTTGAGACCACAGATATTTTGAGAGCTAAGGAGTGTATCAAGACTGAATTTTGAAAAAGAGAACATAAAAAACCTGGCAAAAATCTCCTCAAAGTTACTGCCTAAGAGTTAAGGAAGAAGGAAGGAAGATTTCCAAACAAGCTAATACAGGAGCCCTAGAGTAAGTAATAAATTCCTAGAAGTCTCTGAAGTTCCTCTGTACTAAGCAACTCCTTATAGTTATCAGTAGGCTTAAAATCTCCCCTGTAAGTGTAGGGCATTGCTGAAATCAGATGGTGTGAGCTAAAATAGAGCCTTGCTTGCTAAGTTGAGGTAAGTACCACCTGCTTCTAGTAAGAACTGAACGATGTTGTAAACTTAAGGTATAAAACTGTGGCTCCAAATTAACAGCATTGTGTGCAGCTGTAAATCCACTGAACATCACTGAGTTGCCTATGCCAGCAATTAATTAGTTTTTTTTTCAGAAAGCACATCATATGAAGTACTAAATTAACTAAGGGGGAACCCATTGCCCTTTGTCATAGCCAAAGTCTGAGACATGGCAGTCAGAATGGGGGGCGAGGGGGAGATCCCATTAAAAAAAAATCCCATTTGCCTTGCACAGAAACAGAAAGATTGTGCCAGCAAACCAGCCTGTATTCCCAAATCGTTGGTACGCTGGTACAGCACACCTAATACAAGAGGGCCTATGAGGACCTGTAAGAAACTGCTATAACACCCCTGCAGACACACGCTGCAGTGAGAATTGCTGTTACACATCATAGCAGCAAGCTAAAAACATGCTAACTTTTGTGGACGTGAACAATTCTCAGCAGTTAACATGAAAACGTAAAATTGAAAGCAATATCAAAGGGAAAGCATGCAGCCATACAAATCAATCAAACACTGTGAGGTTTAGGAATTAATTTCACAACAGTCCTAAAAAGTTCAACCTGAAGCACAAGAAGCATTTGAGTATTTTCATTCAGAAATCACATCGCTTAGTTTCAGGCTGAGTGGCTCTTTCAGGATCGTGGGAAATTTCATTCAAAATACGGCAATTTGAACACACACGTAATAGAAGAGAGTGATATTTGAGAGATGCCCCTGCCTGTGTCAGACCTCATTCTTTACCATGGAGCCTGACACAGTTAAGGTTGGTTTGTGAGAGCATTTGGTGCTATTGTTGCTTTTTATTAAATCATACAACATATTTCAACTAAATCTCTCCTAATTTTTGAGGTGCAACAATAGCATGCAGATCTACACTCAGTGCCTTAAACACACATCAAACAGTCTAAGTTACTCACGTAAGAAAAAGATGGACCTTGCTGTATTGAATAACATGGTATAAAACAAGTGTCAGTATCATTTCCATTACACAGACATTTTTATTGTTTTTCCTGTATTAAAATAACCAATACACAGTTTCCACGCAAATAAACCAGGAATACAAACACAATCTATTGCAGCCATACCAAAAGAACAAATACAATTAACATATATAGAGCATTTTAACCGAAGGAGAAAAAAAAAACCATAAGCAAAAGGATGGGATTTGGATCCAGTCCCAGGTTAATCCCTCAGGAGCAGAAAAGGACAGATATTTTTATGGTAAATCCCCAGTTCTTCTCTGGTGCAATGGAGGCATTTTGCTATTCATTGGGTTTTTTTAAATGACTGAAATTGCCGTGTCAGTAGTTCCAGTCACTGAATTACTATTTATCAGCGTGTTATAGAACAAGTTAAACTTTTTTCTCCGCTGCTACCTAGTGGCTGTTTGTCTTCAGGTCTGTCTCAGGGCCAGTTTGGTCCTGAGACTTCTGTAATTCCCCAGAGGAGTCAGCAGCAATTGCAGTTACACGGCCACCAGTGATGACCTTGAAACCACAAGTTCATTTCCCCCAGGCACTGAGCAAGGACCCACTAGGAAGCAATAAGTTTTTTGTATAATTATTCAACAAAGGAAAACTATGCCTTCAGTCTTGGACTGTTTCCCCTGAATTTAATCATAGATTTCTAGAAAATACTACCCAAAGGGACATCTAATCCCTCCCCTGTCCCAAAGCAGAATCTGCTGTACACAAACAACAGTTATTTATGGTGGAAGAGGCCAGTCTGTGTGACCTGTGCTCTGGAGTTCTCCATCTGCCGGCGTGTAGGCAAGGGGGGAAGACCCAGCACAGGTGTGGTCATGAGATTTTTGCTTCATTTCCTTCTACCCTACTAATTACTTATTTTGGACCCAGTCTTCCATGTGGGACACACTGAAGTGTCTTCCTGTATTAAACCCATTTTGTCATAAATGCGAATTGCTACATTTTTTACCGTAGGTCTGAGTGACATTCAGAAGGCTGGAGATGCCACAGAAGCTGGAGCTGCAGCACTGAGAACTGCAACGACAGCCGACAGCCTCAGCAGCACTAATCACCTTCAGGATCTAAGCTGGTGTAAGCTTGTTCAGACCAAGAAAGTGGACGTCAGTCACTAAGGCAAGACTGCTATGAATTTTGAAGGAACAAAGTAATTTAAAAGAATTGTGCCTTTCAAAATTGTTCTCTCTGACAGAGGAGTAAAAGACAAGTTTTATACTGGGTCTCTTTGCTAGTTAGTAAGAAAACTCAGTTGCTGACAAAGCCAGTCAAAACTTTGGAAGTTTAAATGCTGATATGCACTTTGTGGACAATGTTGGACAATGTGTTAAAGGCTTTCCCAAACTTCTTAGTTGGGTGGGGTCAAGGGTAAAATAAGGGCCTGAGCCCTCGCAGGCTCCGAGGCCTTCATGCTAGGATATAAATAGGTGCTATGCACGTGGAAAGCTATGCATATTTCTCTTCTAGCAAAGTACATTCTGGTTTGATGCTTAGGAGGGTGTCAAACAAAAGGTTTTTTCTGTAAACACAGAACTGCGATGTCACTCTGTACTCTTAATATGTCGACTCTTTGGCAAGGCACAGATGTTGACTCGCTCTTAGCACAGTCAGCTTAGTACAGGCCTAACAGTCTTGAAGAAGAGCGGAGTACAGAAGAGCTCACTTACAGTGATGGTGACGTCCTTTTTGCCCTTATGTGATGAAGCAACAACAGCCAGGTACTGAATGACCTTTTTGGTATTTTCTGTCTTGCCAGCACCAGATTCTCCTCTGAAGGGGAAGAAAATAGAAAAAAAAAAGTGGTCTCCTTCTGCCATGTGATCTATTTAGTATATAAAAACAGGACTGGAAACTACCCAGCTCAGTTAGTAATCCACCTGACTTCAGCATGCAAAGAACGCATTATCAGTGCTGTATCTCTGTCCCATTAGTATTTTGACTGAACACTGGGCCATTTAAGGCAATTCTAAAACATGATGCATTTTTGAACAGCAGTTCATCTTGCTTTGGCAGCATCGGAACATTTATGAGAAATGGAGCTGGCAGGCAAGTCTGCTTGTATTTTAAGACCAAAAAATACAACATTTGTGTTACAGCAGTTACAAAAACCATCAGCAGTAATACAATAGTTTTCTCTTGTAAAACTCTTGCATTAAAGTAGACTAACAGTTTGTATCAGTGCTGGAGAATAAGCAAGTGATCCTGCTTCATCTGAACAAAATGTTTGAATGCTCTTTGAATTCAGAGGGACCAGAGCTGGGACTGCCCGAGGTGTCCCTGCTAACTGGGTAAAAAGGGACATCTCATGTGGAGAGGTATCTTGATACAAGAAGTAGACAAGCAGAACTGGCATCCCAGCTGCGCTCTGTGCAGCGTCCCTTGGGAAGCAGGAAGGCAGTGGTAAGTTTTCGTCTCCTGGAGGACTTCCAGTGTTAAGTTTATTTACAGCCCTTAAGCCTTTTCTTGAAGTGAAATAGTGGTTTTCAAAGTACAGGTACAAGGGCCAGATTTACGCAGTCTTTTCTCAGAACATTTCCAGTCTACTTTTCCCTCTCTGTCACATTACATTGTCTCATTATCTCTTCTAGATACCTTTTGCTCTGATGATTACATAGATGAAAATGTTTTTATACTATCCAGTCTCAGCAATCAAAAAGGGCATGGATGTTGTGGATGTAATAAACTTGTTCATTCAACTACAACAAGCTAGTGCTGTGCGGAGGGCAACAGTCTAAATGTAAGTTGGACTTCTTTGTCTTTGGATTCAAACTAAAATGGACTTAAAAAAACCCTAAACAATACATTTGAAAAATCTTATGGATATTTGTCAACACTTTTGAAGCTGAAACTACTTAGCTGGATCCATTGCAGTTCTACTTCTTTTCCTAATTAGGAAATATAGCAGTTAATTTTCCCTACCAAGGGACCAGTGATAAATGGACATAAGAAATATGGGTAGGTTCTGGGCAGAACTTTCAAGATGGAATGACATTGATGTAAGCCCTAGGAAACCAGAAACAATTCCTGCCTGAGGTACGACACGATAAGAAGTGTTTCTTCTGGCTTTTAGAGTTTTAACCAGGAATAATTGAGATGAATATGTTCCTTTTCACAAGACCTGGGTTAATTTGCACAGTTTAGAGGTTGGATTCATCTCTGCCCAGGCTTCAGTGCTAAAACATTTCCATGTTTTATTGATAAAAATTAAGTGTCCTGGGAACAATCCCAAACCAAGCACATCAGTTTGAAGACATACACATACAAAGTTTTCAAATAAATCTACCTTACAACTTTGTTTCTTTGGGAAAAAATAAAAATAACTTTCTTCAAACAAACGCTGGGCTTTGAACTATTCCATTTTATTAAAGGTTATTTGTAGTTCATCACTACATGAATTGCATTTCCTTTCTCTCAGGGCAACAGTGCCCATCATTTGGCTTTCCCCCGAATCCCTGTGACTATTGCCATATATGGCATTATCTTACTTGTAATTATCCTACCATACTGTAATGCTTAAGTTACTTAACATTTTGTTCTGTGCTTTCATTCTGAACTCTTTGCTCCTACACAGGCTGAGGGTTTTCCTATTTTCTGCATGTAAACTTTGAGGCTTTAACTTCCTTTTGAAGCAGACAATAAAAAGTTCTTCAATATGAAATGGAAAGCAGACAGGATCTCAATAGCTACAGTAGGAAGAAAATATCTAAGGTCAACAAGTAATGAACAATAATGTTCATAGCTGATGAATACATCTAATTTTTCAATAGATCAGATCATTTTAAAATGTCTGTGACAATAGACTAGTCTGATAAACAAGAATCCACTAAGCATTAGTATCCATTAAGCTCTCATACTCTAAAGGATGCATCGCAGCTGTGTGACCATGTCTAGATTTTGTCTCAGTAATAGAACATCATGCATTTGAAAACTAACTAATGAGGAGGAATGCCTTTAAACATCAAGAAGCTTACAAGGGGAAAGACCCAGGAGGAGGAGAGCATGTGAATCTCATAGTTCGCTTCACAGATGGATGAAATTCTTCCTAGAACTACTGAGCTGCAACAGAATTGGTCACGCTGGTTTTCTTCTCTGTGTCTGCCTTGAAGTATTGTAATTTCTGGGGTGGTAGAAATGACTTTCATTGTGAAGTAGTATGAGGAATCCCACCTGTTTTAAAATCTACATGCTTTCTCAAGCTCAGTAACTGAATTTTTAAAGATGGATCTTTTCCTTGTAATCATCTCTCAGTGGTTTTGGTATGGGCTACCCATAACAGGATGCTCTCACATTGTGTAAATGAGGATTTAAAGTACATAAGCTGACATACATAGTAGTCAGATATAACAGAGGTTTTGTATCACATGAGCTTCACCTTAAATGAAAATTATTCCAGTTAGGATACATTTTCAAAGTAGGACAAAGTGAGACTAGAAAATTGGCCCCACTGTTGCTGAGTGAGCCTGAGGTGTAGCTAGGACTCTTGTATGTTTGGGTATAACTGGGAAAAAACAGTGTATTTCTTTGTTGAAAATTTGAAAGCTTTCTATACTAATACAATGATATAAGATTTAGCTTAATTCCACTTCTGGAAACACCTAAGAAGTACAAGCAGAATTTATTTTCAGCATTTGTTTCAGTAAGCAATGAACCACAGAAATTGCCCGTTCACACATTGTTAATCCGGCGATGCTGGCACTGCAGGAAGCCCCTGTGCAGTCAATGAGGTGCCTCTCAATCATATCAGGACTTGGCAGGCTTCACCCTGCGCTATTAGGTGTGCAAAGATAATGGAAATCTTTGTACTAGACCAGCTGTACCCCACTACAGACCCATCTCAGAAGCCGGCCCACTGATCCTACTAGTTTACTTATAAGAAAATATAGAGATGGAGCTGGTTCAGCACCAAGCTCCACCCCAGGTCTAAAGCCACACAAGATATCTGTGCGGGAGAAGGGCCAGGCAGCGATGCTTGCCAGCTCTAGTCTTTGAGATTTAGTGAGCTGGGAAAGAAAAGAATTCAGCTCTCTCGTGGAGGAGTCTTTTGACTAATGGGGCTTTGCAGTTTGGAGGATGTTCTGGATGACTCTGATTCTTGACATGTGTGAGAAGAGAAAGCAGGCTGAGGTCCTGGTGGGGTTCTGGAGAGTTTGTCCAAAAAGAGAGCGGGAAGTAAGAGGGAAAAGGCAGGATGATCACTACCTCTATATGTTATAATAATGCAGCCACAGATGTATAGTTAGTAAGCACAGCCATGGTATAAAGTTTCTTATGTTCCAGAGAGGCAGCTCGTAAATGCGCCTGATATCATGTGGGGTTTTTAAGGCTGACTGTGAAGTGCAAGAAAGCAACGGGCAGGGATGACAAGGTAGGATGCTCAGTCATGCTGCCCATGAGAAAGAGCTAACACAGAGAGGATGTGTGCACAGAGGAAAGTAGATCAAAGGCAGTATGTGTGCAGTTATTAATAAAATGTAGAGGAAATAATGAAATCTGGGAAAGGTTGAGAATTCTGAGAAAGCATTAGAACCCACGAGCATTAAAGGCAGATGGAACATTTTAAAAATACCACAGTTAATCACACAAAGGGTAGGGATTGAAAAAGAATGCAAACAATACTTAACCACCTAAGAGTGGGTTCAATGAGCTTAGGGTGAAGTCCTGAGAATGGGTATATTTATACTCAGAAACACGGAATCACGCCTAGTTTCAGATCTGTGTCCCTGCATATGACCCAGCAGCATTTCAGATGCATGCCAGGTACTACGCATCCTACCAGGCCTTTGGCTCCCAGCTGAGCTCTACTAACAATGCAATAATTTTGTGGAAGTGGTTCAAAGCACACAGAACTGTACTTCATGTGCACAATTGCTGCTTGCATTTTGACACCAGTATTTTGGCTATCCTGCTGAATTCCCATAAGGTAAATAGCAAAAAGTGATGGGTAGCAGTGAGTGGAAGAATGCAAGAGTCTATATGGCAGCATCCGTAAACATAAGTGAGTTTTTGGCAGCATCCACAAATATGTATTTAAAAATCCTTATATCTACATTTTGTACAATTTAGGTACCAGGCCTTGGAAAATTTGAGTCTGTAGCTCTTTAAAGGAAAGATCCCAGCTGATCAATGCCATGAAGTCTTCAGTTATTGTTACATATGTTAGGCAAAACCAGAATTTCTTAGAATTTTTAGCAATTTATAAAATAATGCAAGCTTCTTGACAGCTGCCTAGCTGACAGCCAAGAGAACTTTCTTCTTTCTGTACAGCCAAATAAGGCCAACAAAAATGAGAGACCAGCAGTGGTTAAAGTTGTGTACGTTTGTTTTAGTTTCACTAATTTTTTTGGTTTAAAAGATGTGTGAGGACTGTTTTAAGGCATGGGTCATGATGTCCATCTGACATACAGCAATTATTCTAAACATCTCAGTGAATCACTCACTGAGGCTACTTTCGAAATCGTAAAGACATTGCATTCTCTCTATTTTATGTGTGACTAGTGTGAAAGACCTTATGTTTCCAGCTTAGCTGGCCAGATGAATAAAGAAAGATATTGTGGTATTGAGATATACTAAAATAGATTAATTTACTTACGTGCACAGGATGGACTGGTCTTCTCGATCTGTGAATAAACAAAAAAACATTCTTAAATTAGACAATATGGCTGTCCTGACAGAAGCGCTTACATTTATAAGGATTTAAATTGAACAGCCTATACCTTCCAAAATCTGGCAATCCACAATTAGTCAAAAGTACTGTGTTCATATCTTATTTAATTTGCCCTTGCATTTAAATAACCATCTCTAATGGAAATATTTTTTACCAAAAAATGAACAAAAGGTTAAGAGTTCAACAATATTTTTTGTAAATTCCATTAGAGATGAACTGTAATGAGGACAGCAAGAAGATCAGGCTCTCTATAAGAAGATTATAACTGAAAATTTCAAACCTGAAACTCAAGTTTTTATGACGATTATGAAGCATGGCTAGCAGCCCACTTGAGACAAAGTCTAGACAGATAAGGCAGCAAGACCTAAAATGTTTTAAGCTGGTCATGCAAAGCTTTGAATTTTGAAAGTAGATAATGTACTCTCTATTTCATTTCAGACTGCAAGATAGCTTTTATCTTGATGACAAGTAATTTCTTTGAGATCTCTGCCAAAGAATAAGATAAAATAAGATACTCAATGTATTTTACAAGAGTACGTCAACAAGTGTGTAAGTATTCTTGAGTTTTTCACTAGGAACCTGACCATCAAACATATTTTTGATCAAGATTCATAGAAAGGTGGGCCAAAATCTCCATTTCCACTATGTGAGGCACGTAAGAGGTTTCTGCACAGCAGGGTCTAGTGTGCTGCAACGCTGCATCAAGGTTTAGGATTACATCCTAGTTCCATGAACTGTTCTTGCAACATTCCTCCCTGATTATGCTTTCAGAGTCAGAGTTTCTTTTTACCTTCAGTACTTTTACACACAATTTTCTACCAAACGGCCGATCTCAGGCTAAGATCTCTAGGCTGTGATGGACAGTGTGCACACCCTGAGGCTTCATCATGGGGTCCACAACACTGAATTATTTTGTAAAGCTCCATTGAAGCAAGACTTAGAGGAAAGTCTGTGGTGGTAGGAGGCTTTACAATTTGCCGTCTGTGTAAAGATGTGTGACTACTGTGCTTGCCGTGATCAGTTCTGAGGGATAACTTCGATGTTGTTCATTGTGGGGATGATCGAATGCTGGACACGTTGCCCACAGAGGTGTGGGATCTCCACCCTTGGAAGCAGACTTGAACAAGGCTCTAAGCAAACTGCCCTGGCGCTGATGTTGGCCCTTCCTTGAGTGAGGCAGGCACAGACTGCCTGCTACAGACTGTAGATAAATCCTCTGATTTAGGAAAATAAATTCCCAGGCAGGTCTGGTACAGTTTTGAAATGTGTACATAGTTTACGAAACTGACAGTTGAGGCAGACAATTAAGGCAGAAGCATGTGTTTCTGTACGGTTTTGCTTTATTTATCGTATGCAGAGCTAGCGTTAGCCTAGTGGAGCCCCTGGTCAGAGGGAAAGACGTGAACCCCTTCCTCCTCTAATTCAGTGTGTGGGGTGACTTTCGAGGATGTCTACCTGGTTGCCTGCCACCACTGCTGACCCTGCATGTAGTAAATACCATGAGATAAAGAGTCTTTCTGTACTGTGTAAGGATAATGGAGATAAATTTGACCTATTAAGCTTGCAAGTTGTAATTGCTGCCTGGACCACAGCCAGTCTAAGAAAAGCAGTTGAGGATTCTGCAATGGCTTGGATTGGTATTAGACAACAACTGTTTTACTCCCAGTTCCTAAATAGCTATAATATTAACTGCTTTATTGATCACTCACATGGCAAATGGTGCCACTTAACTGCTATATACAGTAACTTGGTGCAAAATGACTCATTATATTTCACTTGGAGATATTTGTCAGCAATCAGCCCAGCAGGACTCTTCCACATCAAGATTTGGGAGGAGAGGAGCTGTGAGACGGGTTTATTTTTCATTGCAGGGTATGAGCTAGGCTTTCTTCAAGTTAAAAACAAGTGAGAACACGGTAGAATTTTTGCTAAAAATACACTGTTGTGTAAATAGAAACCAAGGACATATATTGATATTGCATCACAAACCCATAAATACCATAAAGAAAATAAAAGTGACTCCTTGATACAGAATTGCCAATGGAATTTCTGAGCTCAGGGAACATTAGAAAAAACTGGTCTCCTCCAAGCCAAGTATTTTCTTACTATTTTTCTCTGCCCATTGCTTCACTTCTTTTGCTCCCCAGTAAGTGAAAAACCCTTCCTGAAGGTATCTCATAAGCTGGCCTACCACAGAGGTTTGCATGTGTGCATGGGTATGGGAAGCTTTGCTGAAATGTAACAGTGGAAGAAAAATTAGGAAGGTCAGAAGTTGCACCAAGTGCCCTCTGGGACAGAGAAAAGGGCTCTACGCTATTTCAGAATTTTGCAACTTTATGTGGGTTGATCTATCAGAAGGGAATGGCTTGCACAAATAAAACTTAAACATTATTCCTGGGCTTAAATATAACTAAATATGTCTTCTAGCTTTCAATACTTGCTTGGTTAATGTGTTTTTTAAAAATGTGACACTACCTGGAAGACTATCATATCCACCCCCTGTATGTAATATATGATTTGGACATTTTGAAATTTTCTCCTCAAATTTTAATAGCATGGAGATCTACATTTACATCCTAAAATCTGCCAGTTTTCTTAAATGTACAGTTGAATTTTTTATTTCCTTCCTGGAATCTGCTTGGCTTTTTCACCTAACACTTCCAGATTGCTTGTAAGAATCATGCACACCTCTGTTCTTGATAGACCAGCTAGCTCTGCTTAATCACAAACAAAATCAGATGGTTTATCACAATGAAACAGCAAGTTGGCAGCTTTACCATAAAAGGAAAAAAAACAGACTGAAACCATGTTCCAACACTCGCTTACTGCTTCTTTACATTCGTTAATAACTACACTGCCTAAAGGGAACATTTCTGTACTGTCCTGCTAAGGACACAGTAAACAGATGGCTTTTCACAGCAGCCTCCTTTTCTAAGATCTTGGGAACTGTGTTTCCCTCCCATACCTCCAGTAACTACTAGGTTGTTTGTTTTTCCATCTATAACTCAAGCTTGCATAAAAATGGCTTTGCAGAAAATAGATAAACTTCCTGAGTCTGCAGAAAGAGGTAATGTATCTTCTTCATGGTGATTTATTACCAGAGAACTTAATAAAAGCCTAATCACCCACATGGAGACTTCTATCTATTATACTGTGTTAGTGATGTGGCAATCAGAAGATTCAACAAGCACTCCAGTTTGAGCATGGAAAAGCACGACTGTGATTTGTAAAAGGGTTTAGGTGCTCAAAAGCACTAGAAACAGGTGGAAATTTTATCTCTGCCGAGCCAACATCTCTGTTAATTCCTGTGTCCTGTGATATGTCAGCTTTTCCGCATATTTGGAAGAAAGTCCAATTAAATGATTTCTGTTAACCATGGCTAAGTGTTATTACCAGAACAACTTTGATGGGACTCAAACATCAGCCCTAATGAATATATTAACCAAGTAAGTTTCTTAAGCAGAGGAGAAGTGCAGTGTGAACAGCTTGTGGTTTTTGCTGGATATTTGTGCCAAATAGAAGAAAGGATGAGAACGTGAAGGGCTGCGATTCCCAGATGATGAGACTGCAATAGGACCAGCAATCTGCAGACATTGAGGCTTGATTCAGAGAAAGATAAAGGTTCCCTGAAACATCTGAACAACCTGATTTCTTGTGGCCAAGTGGCTCTGGTCATGAAGTACTAAGATATATTGTACTTTGGCAAGAAAAAACTATGCAAGTTTCCCAGCTAAGGAGCACTACTGAAATTTCTCAAGGAAAGCATTCAGTGCTCTGATCCATGTTTATGAGTAAGGGGTTATTTTTTTTTATGTTTTATTTGAAAATATGCTTACAAAAACCTATGAAACTCTCTATGTCTATTCTGCATACACACAATCATGTTAACACCCACTTTCACCACTTGAATGTGAATACAATTTGGTTGAATAACTAGAGTTATTTTGAGGTTTGGTTTAGTTTTACGCACAAAACATGAATATGCTTTTACAAACAAAGGCACAGCTTTAAAACAAGCCAGGGCCCTCTTCAGAGATGGAAAGCCTCCAAAATGGCATGTGCAAGTAAATAAGCAAGGAGAGCGTGGGTGTGCTGGGCTTGTGATGCAAACTTGTGTGGGACCTCTCCCCGGCTACCATGCCAGCTGCGTGTGGTTAGCATGGGAGGTGGTAGAAGAGCATTCTCTTAAAGGTTCAACTGATCATCTGTTCTCCCCCCTTTCTTTCTACTTGCTCTCCTCCTCTCTGCTGTCAAGAATTCCTTGCAAAGGGGGCACATGAATAATGAGATGTAAAGCTTTTCCAGGAGTTGGTAGTGAAAGGAAATTATTATCAGCACCAAAAAAGTGAGTAGAAAGAAGTATACGCTCTTGCTGCCTCCTCCTCCCAGCACCCAGCCTGGGAGTTACGCATGAAGCCAGGCTGTGCTAGGGGCAGTTAGTGACCACAGTGAAGGGCAAGTCAGCTCCAGTGGCTTCACTATTGCCTGGGACAGCACATTAGGAAGGGCTGGAGACAGGCAGGGAAACGAAAAGTGGAAGAGGTCCTTGTGCTGCAGGGATCAGGCTGATCTATGCTGATACTAGCCTCATGTTAAGCAGAAAACTTATGTACTGTCGTGCTACAACAATTCTTCTGTGTCACTGTCGGCTGTAGTATTATATGTTTTCTCTTTTCACTGTAGATAGCTTGTAGCCCTTTCCTAGTTGTTTTTCCCCACTCCATTTTTAGGGCCAAGTGGCAGTATTCTGCACAGCTGAATGAGGAGAACATTGCTAATGACCTGCAGGAGCCAGAAGCCTCTTGCAGAGCTCCCCTGGAAGGCTTGCTGCTTAAAGGATTTGAGGAAAGAAGACTGCCCTGACTTCAGGGTTGGCTCAGAGCCCTGGACGGTGCTGGATACAAAGCGCTGAATTCAAGAGATGGTCTAGAAGACAGATACATGACTGTGGCTCATTGGGATAAGCTTATGCCAAGTAAGTTTCTTATAACTGTGGTTACATAAAAAATTATGGAATCACGTTATTCTGAAAGCACCTGCCTCCTTAGTCCATGTAAAAAACTTATTTTACGTGCCTGCGTTGATGATAACTCTTCTATTACAATAAGAATGAAAGTCTGTTTTCAGGATGTCTTTTACTGATCATCCTTCTCTGCTGCACTGTGGCTCTGCCTTCTGGGACGTATTCTAATAAAGGAACTGAAATAGGTCCAGAAAAGGAATGTTATATAAGCCATAGGAAGAAAAAAGGTTGACGTATAGATACCTAGTGCCCTGGGCTTAGAATCGAATTAACTATATTTCAAAGGCTTGTTTATCTGAAAATGTAAAATTCTAAAGTTAGGAGCCCAAGTTATAATTAGGGAATCAACTTAAGTAAGTAAATAAACCTTGAGAGTTTAATCTTCAGAAATGCCTAGGATTTTGTTATTTGATTATTTTGTTATCATAATAGCTGGTACTTATGAGTAGTTAGGACTTTTTTGGGGGAAAGACCTGTTTTGATGCCTTTGTTATCAATCACCATTGGTGTGTTCGTGTGTGTGTACTTGTATTTATGGTGCTGGTACCTGAGTGACAGGGATTTGATTGGTATTTGCAGTTGGCAGAAGTCTGCCTGAGCCTGGGCAATTTAGGCTACCCTATCACATGTAAGATGATTTCTTTTTTTTTTTTTTCATTGTGGGAAAGGGCTTTGTCAAGTCCAAGTCTTGGTTTAAAACATAGCAATTAACCATGAAGGCTTCTACCTTCTAGTAAACTCATGAGGTTCACATTTCAAGTAGGGCAAGTACAGGAGCACTGCAATTCCTGGGATTACAGCCTGCTGTGCACCTGGAGAAATGCTGTGTAATTTTATTTGTGTGGTCAGAGAAAGTGCAAACTGGTTTTGAATGCATTAACTTCTTGGTAACGATCGCTGTTCTCTGTGTGTATGTATTTAATTATTACAAAGAAATCAATACTAGCTACTAATCTACTTACTAGACTGAAATTTATAGATGCTGTTTATTGTTTTTTTCCCAGTCAGATCAAACCCCTTTAAGTCTTAAATGCTTAAGCTACAAGCTTGGAGGCCCTTAGCATTAAGGCCAAGCCTGTGAACTTTGCTGTAGTTACCAGCCACAATTTCTGCAGGATCAGATCCATAGTGAGGGCGTTTAATTTTCAAAGCATTTTGCGGAGTCTTGGTTTCCTGGAGGACCTGAGGTCGCTGTGAGATGACAACTGATCACATCCCTGTCGTCTGTAGATGTTGCAGCCTCATTACTTCATCACTATAGCTGTTTCATCCCTAAATTTATTATTTTTCCCTAGAGCAAAACCCCAGAAGTCTGTCAGTAGTGACTGCAGAAGGGTGAGAGCACTGTGAATTTTGAAGGTTTCGTTTGCAGCAGTTGGAGCCTGACTGCTTTCCCATTGCTGCTTCTTGCCACTATAGTTAGAAAACAGAGCACATCACAACTTGGGCTCCAAAGCATTAGACTGTAATGAAAGTAGCCCCAAACCAGCATTTGAATTTGCTTGACTGAGAGAGAGAGAGGAGCAATGCTGACAGATCCAGCAGCGTTAGCTGCTAACTTTGGAATAGTCTCCACTGGTGGAGAGGGAGCATTTTCCATGCCCGTATTTGCCAAAACTATTTGCTTGACTTTGAAACCTTCCCACATGCCTCATCACAGATGAGTAAAAGGATTGTTTTTCCTTTTTGAGTCACAGTGTTTGTGGACTGCTGCTCCTGCCAAAGAATTCCTCTGAAACTTCTAGAAAGCCTGTGTTGCCCTCTGTAACAGATCTTTTCTGGCTGTGCTTCTCGCTGGAGCACATGAGGAGTTCTAAGGTGTTTTCTCCCATGTTACTGTGCAGTGACTTCTAAGAACTGCAGCTTTAGACTCTCCTACCTTGCAGCATGCTCCTGTAGGCTGTGTCTGCGATGGCGTAGATGTGGGGTGGCATCTCATGCCTCTTCTTTCCCTTGTACATGTCGATAATCTTCTCTGAATAAATGGGCAGCTGTTTGTATGGATTTATCACCACACAGAAGAGACCTGAATAAGTCTGCAAGGAAATTCAAATAACAACTGGGATTAATACCATGTACCACATCTAGGCTGGGGAAGACAGGCATCAGCTGCATTGAACTAACAGGACTTGAGCAAATAACATTGTATTGTATTCTGCCTAGTGTAATAAATGAAGCAGTGATTTCTGACAGTACATGTATGGGTGGTTCCAAGTGGACAAATAATAATTTCTAATAAGCAAACTGCTACAGATTAGGTGAATTTAGAAATCTGTAAGAACACAGGTCTGACATTAGAGCTTCTTGACTTCAGTTATTTCAGCAAATAGTGAAACATCCTTATCTGTGATGATTTAGCAACCGTAATACGTCACAATATCTCTTTATACATGTATTTTCATACCAGAGTTATGTTCTCTGCTCAAGTAGGTATCAAATTTTGTAGACTGAGATCCTCTGTAAGAAGCTTTGATTGATGTTAGAAGAAAGCCTTTTAAAAACCTTTATATGAACATCATGTAAGAGTAATGATTGATAAGAGTCCTTGAAAGAAAAGCACTGAAGTTCCAAATAGGCGTCTTAACAGAATAGCCATGCCTTCAGTACATAACCAGTTCCATAAGAAATTTAAGGAAAAATGTGGTTTTGTTTACAGTTGAATTTAAGTATTAATAGAAACATAAACAAACAAGAACATTGGCTACCCCCTGATAGCCTTTCATCTTTGTAAATTCTTCTTTATTTTGGAAAGCTCCGGCTACTGAACTGGGAGTAGAAATAATAACATATGATAATAGATGGTGAGCCTTATATCACATACGGTTACTAAAAGTAAGCAGTTTGCAAGGATTTCACATTTATTTAAAAGAAATATAACACACACACACACAAAATTTAAAATATGAAATGACAAATTTATGAGATTAAATCAGTATTGGGATATTTAAGCTGGCCTATGGTGGTTAATTTTAAAACCGCACCAGTTAAAAAAAAACAGAAACAATGAAATGAGGCTCTTTCTAGCTTAGGCATAAGTGGGTTTGGTTTAATATTTTTCTGTTGCTGTGCTGTTTGAATGAGTGCTTTGTGCCATGCCTTAATCTCAGAGCTGTGTCTGTGGATGGCTTGAGCTGCCTTGGTTCCCCCATAGGAAACTCTACAGTGCAGGACTGTAAAATGGCATCCAGGAGGCTTGGCTCTGGGTGCAGGGATTTCCCTTTCCTGACCATAATAGGAAATGGCACAACACTGTCTCGGCACAGCCTCAGTGCTTTATTTGGTATTAAGCAAACACGGTGAGAGCACCCAGCAGCCTCCAGCAGTGAGGAGCAGGTTGGGTGCTCCACGCTGAGCAGGAGAACCTCTGGGGTGCTCTGGGTGGTGAAAAGGACCTCTCTGAACTTTACAGGTTGGGACAGCATTTCCAAGGTCTCAAGTCAGATAACAAGAAAATCAATCTCGAGATCTTTGCCAGTTCTCAATAGCCCCAAGCTAAACCCCTTGATGTGGAAGGTAGATAATTACTGTGTCAGATTTGCATTCGCACTGGAGGTCAGAGTTAAACTGTGCTGATGTCAAATTGAACTTGAGTGCTGCAGGGGCAGTGGACTTGGAATGTGGCAGGTTTTTGTCCTAGAGTGACTACCAGGGCTCTTAAAGAATGGACAGCAAGGCCTTTATTTTCAGCAGAGATAGATCGATAGATCGATAGATCGATAGATAGATAGATAGATCGATAGATTTACTGAATGTACTCATTCCCCATCAAGAAAATAAAATAATAGGAGGCTAAATTTCCAATTCAGGAAACTGTTTAGGTATTCTTTCCCTGAGATGTAAAGGCATTTGCCCGACTTGCCACGTGCAGGGCTGTTTGCACACCCAGGCGTGCAGTAACGTGCCTTCAAAGAACTAACTTTGAGCAGCAGGTCGCTAAGGCAGGGCAAACACCTGAGCTGAGTAATCTATCTAGATTACTGTGACTAGAACTACATTCAGTGAAACCAAGAGGTCTTGGTCAACCTTCCCAAGATGAGAAAAGCAGGTCCCCTGCTTTTACAAGGGTTTTGGGGAAACGAATTAATGTATGTGTTTTGAAGAGGTGCAAGCCAGTTGGCTGGGCGTGATCATTCTCCTTGGGGCATGAGCAGCCCGGAGAGGGGAACCCACCATCACCTCTCTCCCTAAAAGGTCTGGAGACAGAACACGGTTTGAGGTGTCTTGGGGATAGTGTCCATCGGAGTGCTGAGCTTGTGTGTCCCTTGGGCAATCACTGCCGATGGGTATTTAGGAGAGACTGGCACAAATACACACATCTACATGGTAAATGCATAAGCTTGGGCAGAAGAAGCTCACTTCTGGTTCCAAATGCATATATAGTTTTCAGTAATTAAGAAAGTGTTTTGCACTGTTAGGTGAAGATGGCATTAGTAGTACCTGTGGGTACAGGCACAAGAAACTGCTCTCAAATCCAATGAACTTGTGTTGTTATTCTATTGATGCTTATATAATCAGTTTTGGTCTAATTTGTGGGCAGATCCTATTTGTTCTAAGCCATGTGAAACATGAATTAGTGGTGATGCACTTCTTCCCCTTCTTTCTTAATTATCTATAATGAAGAAAAAGGCCAAGGCATTTTTTAAATGTACAGTCACACTGAATTTCTGTACTGAATCTTTTTATTTAATAATGTTTCATATGCATGCAGGGGCAGAAAATTTGACTTTTTTTTGGCTATGTTGACTTTATTCTTTAGCAGAATTGGGAATCCCCATTTGTGTCAGTGATGCTCTAAACAGGAAAATGCTAAGGTCATGTTTTCTTCGTACGTGAGGGACTTCAAGGGAGGTAATGTAGACATCACATGGCCAAGTCAGGAGATAGTTGTCTACAGTTAGTTTTGCAAGTGGATGAGAACAGAGCCTCAAATTCTGTTTTGATGCCCCCAGTTTATTTATTTATTTAAAGGGGTTAATATCTTGTAGGGCAGCACTGTGTATGGCTGGAGAATTTGAAGCAGTCTTTGGTTACTGAAAATATTACTAACTTGTTGTAGTACAAGTTGAAAGAATTTCTTTATAACTATTTATTTACCACCATTTTAAAATCTAGTCTCTCGAAAAAAACTAAATTTCAGATACACTTCCATTTGTCTCCATGGAATATTATTTGATTTCTAATCCATTATCCCCTTTTTGAAATTAATTTCCTCTTCCTGTACAAAGTGACAGTTCCACAAAATAATCCACAAAGTAAATATATCAGGAATTCTGGAACATCTGTGCAGATTGTTGCTGGGATCAACAACAAAGAAATAAACCCCACACATTTTATCTGACTATTCTTCTAGTAATTCTTTTTAGATCTTGCAACAATGCAGAACGTTTTCAAAATCCATTTTAGTAATTACCACTGTATGTTCTGATATAATAGCACGTAGGTCTATGTGTTCATCTGCAAACTTAAAATCCAATAAACTAAAATACTGAAAAGATGGGAAGTCTGGGTTCTGCCAGGAATCTTGATGTGCATTTTTGTACATTCTTGAAGGAAAGATCTTGAGCTTAGCTCTTTAGTTATGCACAACAATTAAATAGTTCCTTTGTAACTATCTTATTTTCTGCTTCATTTTATTTTCCAGTTTAGCATTCATCATATTATTAATAAGAGCTCTATTCCTGCTTCTAGAACCCTGTAGCTTACATTTCTGCAGCACAACATGAGGTTCCTCCATGGAAAGTCAAGGATAACAGCTAAGTCTGGTGGAAACTTGCTGGGTTTCCTTTCTGTGCAGTTTGCTTACTGTTCATGCAGATAGATTACAAGGTTATTAATGTCAAAATACGCATGAAGTGATATGTTTGTGTGGATTGGTAGACAGAATAACCTTGGCCCTAATACATGTGAACATAGAGAAGTTTATGATTTGTCCAGACTTGTCTGATCTGTAAGTTGACCAACACAGGGAGAAAAAAAAAAGGCAGTTTTAGTGGATGCATGACTTCAGTTCAGTACACACTGGAGCATATGAATACTCTCACTTGAATTTCAGTGGTGTTATTAATTTATTCAAACATAAGGTTTTACTCAAGCACCCACTGAACCAGAACTTCTCAGATGCCTTTCAGTGGGAGTTTTGCCTTAGGAAGGAAACTTGTTCAGGTTTGCACTGAAGTCATTCAAAAGTCCCTATTGATTTATTTCAAAGCAGCTGGACAGAAGTATTGGTCAGGTATTGGAGAGTAATTTCCAAACCAACAATATCCTTTCAGTATTAGCGAGCTTTGGGGAAGGAACCTTCATGTGTTGTAATTAAGAAGCAATTATTGAAGAACCAGGAAATAAAGTGAACTAAATACATTTTTGGTCTGGGATGCCACTGCTGCGGATGAGTGCTTGCATAGGACGTGGTAGCATGCAATAGGAAATGCCGTGTGCATTTTTGATTCTACTTACATAAATTAAACCTGAGAAGTATCTCTCCCTTAGATTGTGCAGCACTGAAGCTTCATTGAGGCAAGTCAGCTCTGCCATGTCCTCCACCTTGGAGAACTTAGGAGGGTTCATCTTCTGGATGTCATCCTTGCTCAGTGTCACTTTCTTTCCATTTTCTGTCAGTTCAACTGTCACCTCATCCCCCTTCTCTTCCTTGATACTTGCTGCTTCAAATCCATGTTTCTCTGATGGAATCCAAACCAGTCTCTTTGCTGACCAGTCAGCCTGGGCAAGTGGGTTGTTAATGAAATTTTTGTCCACAAAGAGGAATTTCTCATCGTCACTGAGAGGTTTTTGAGCCATTTTGACTCAGTAGACACCTGTTGAGGAAAGAAAATATTCAGCTTTAAAGGGAAGCAAATGCAGAAACATTCCAGGGAAAACACATTTATTGGATCCACCATGTGGTAGATCAAAAGCTCTATAGGTCCTGTGTCATATCTTGCGTTGCCATGCAGATACTTTTGGGTGCGAGCTCAGATAGTTTAGAGAGTCTGTGTTGGGATTCCCATTCCTTTGCTACTGTGTCTGAAATTGCCTAAATCAAAAGCTTCGTGGTACTAAACTAAATGAGGATGCCTGGGCTTATTAGTTAATTTTTTTTTTATTTTGTAATGAAGGTGAGAGAGAAAAGTAAAGCATAACTAATGTCTGCGCAATGAGACTATCAGGACTGCACCAAGATTACCAGCTGAACAGCTTTCTGCAGCCTCATCTTTTGCCTGTCACAAAGTTAATTCAGACAGATACATAAAAAACTTCTCATCACCCAAATAAGGTTGGGTGCATACTGAAATACCAGTTCAATAATGAAATGACTAGTAGAACAGTTCCCAGGCTGTGTTCCAGAAAGGACAGAAAGGAACTTTTCTTGCAAAGGACTATTTCCAATCACTCTACTATAATTTCATTTGGAGAAGTACAAGATTAAGAAATGGTCAAAAGAAAAAAAAACCAGAAAAATATTATTATCAGTTCTGCTGGTGAAGAAGTAACTTAGAGTGATCCCATTTCCATGGTTCAGACAGTGGGAGTTAATCCTTCATGAAGGGTTAATGTCTAACACTTGAGAGAGAAGAACTAAAACAAGCCTGGAAATTGCATCAGCTATTAGATACTCTGAACCATGATGCTCAAATTGGAAGGATGATGCATCTTTGTCAAGTAGCTGGACATGAATAAAAGAACATCACGCAGTCCCGCTTGGATAGAGGAGCCAGATGTATCTGCTCCGAAGGTGAGAGCAATAGGAGGGTTTTGGCTGCTTTGCACCATGTCTGCGAGGGAGGAGGCATCATCTGTCCTCTGACGTTGGAGGTTGGGGTGTAACTGCAAGAGCTTTGCTTGTAATGCTGGAGCTTTCCTAAGTGTTCTGCTCTGTCCTCTGGGGGACACAGCTCTAAATGAGGAAAGGAGTAAACAGAGGCCTTATTGAAATTTGCTACAAAGCAGGAGAAGAGTGATGCTAATCGGGAAACCTTCCATGCAGTGGAGCAGAGAGAGGAGTTGGGGAGAAGCTACATGAGGAAGCAGGGAAGAGTGCATGCCCAAGAAAAACATCTCCATGAGACGGAGGCTGTTTCATTTCCTTATTGAGAGTGAATTTCATATTTACAGCATCCAAACAATCATGAATCTGGAGGGAGTTTGGAGAACTGACTGCTAAAGATGTCAGCAATTGACCCATAAGCAGGATAATATTTGTAAAGACCAAGCACTGTGGTATGTAGCCAAATGGACGCCCTGTGCTCTGGGAGTATCAGTGATTGGTTTCCAAATATTTTTCCCTGAGGCCTTCCCACAGATTGATGTTTTCTTGCCAGGCCAGACTGTGTGAGGGGTCTGAGGGAGAAACGTAGATCATGCAGAAGGTGACGCAAAACTAGGATTTTAGAGGCCCTAAGAGGGTTAGATGCTATCCCACTGAAATTCGGTGGAAATTATATGTTCCAGCTCCTTAAACTTCCTTGACAATTCTCTCATATAAGAAAACCAACCAAAACTGCTTTCCTCTAATGTGCTCGTTCTAGAGCCACCAGCCTTGCCTGAAAAACCTCAACAGGGCAACCCACCCATGTCATCCACACACACGCGATGCACATGGTGATGCGGGTGAGTAGGAGGGAGACCCTGAGAGCTTGGACCTGTGCGGCACCACTGGCCTCCGCAGCGTTCCCTGCTGTCAAGTCGCTGTAGGATGTGGCCCTTCACTCGCTCCCAGGGGATTCTTGGAAGAGAGCTGCGAGAGGAAACTATTTGACCTCTGTGTGGATTAAGGCAGAAAATGTTCCCTCTTTGCCAAGAGGGCTGGTAGAGCTGCACCGCTCCAATAATGGAGATGGTATTCTCTCTAGCTGAGCTTTCCAGCTGGCGGCTGCGGGGTGAGGCAGCCGGACAGAGGCACGAAGGGAGCACGGCCCCATCGCCAGCCTGCGGCTCGCCAGCAGCAGGAGCCCCTCGCCACCTGCCGCAGCAGCAGCGCGCAAGGCACGTTCTCTGCCCAGCAATGTGGAAGGAGCTGCTGTGGCAGTGGAGTGGGAGGATTTCCATCCACCTTAGGCCCAGGAGAGAGAGCTAGGTGGTCATCCTGAAGCATCAGAAGGGTCGGATGGTGCTGCCCGTGGCTGAGTGTCAAGTGACAGTACATTCAAATCAAAGCAAATTGGGTATTGCTGCCAGAAACACCAAAGGTTAGACTGAACTGCAGAGCTGAGTTTCACAAAGTCAAATGCTGGTACTTTGAGGCTGCCTGCAAACAGTGGTTGTGGAAATCAAACTGCTGAACCATCCTGACTTCAAAAACCAGAGTGAAGATAAAATGGTCGGTGTGCTACAAAGCACGTCTCCAGTGGGACCACCCGAACGTTCTTCATCGTTCTGGGGCCCAAGCACCAAGGGACAGTTCCTTTCTTTGTTACATGCCAAATCAAAAGCATCTTCCACGGGTTACACTGGGAAACAGAGCTGGTCTGTCTGCCTTCTGCTACAGTCTCCTACTTCTTCCTGTATGGAAAACTTTCTGCACTTTGTTATTTAAATTAAGTCTTTTTGAAAGCAAGGTGAGGTTAGAAAGTATAAAAGGTGGCATGATGTGCAGAATTTGAAAATACAAGGTTTTGTTATCCCCCAGACCTAAGTACTATGTAATTGTCTGTAAACTTGTCTATCTCTCATCAAGTCTGAACTGCACTGGTCCAACATGATATCAGGGAAATGGGCCAAGGGGAAAGAGTCATTACTGCCTGTTAAGAACATTCCCTGAGAAGGGAAAATTTATCCCTTAGCCAATTTGTGAGTTTCATCTATAGGGCTGGTCAGAGAAATGGAGACCAAAATCATCTCTGTGCAAGAGATAAGAGGTTCTCATTCATTCTTTTAGGTAGGTGATACCCCAAATGACATGCAAGACTAAATACTTTTACTCTCAGAGGTCAGCTATGCTTAGGAAGGGGGGAGGAAATGGGAGGAAAACCAATCAAAAAAAATATTACTGATAAGAAGTTGCTTGCCTTAGAATTATGCCAAATGACACCAAACTGGTTGCATGGGTTATATTTGGCTAAACCTTCAATGCACGTGTACACATGGGCGCGCAGACTTCCACGGCTCACTTTCTACTCCTCCTTTTGCTGTCCCGCTGCAGATCTATCCAGCTAATCTTCACTGCTTTTTCCCCTTATCATGTCAGTGACAGAAGTTGAACGCTGTCTTTACAATCAGTTTATCCTGAGCATGTTATTCCAAGGACAAAATATAAATATCTCCAGGAAGTGCATTTTAATTAAAGGTTATTGTCCAAGCAGAATTGCCTCCTGGGTCAGAGCTCAGAGGGGCTACTTTTCTCTTAATGAGCAGATAAAGGGCATTTCTCCCTTCCTCTGCAGGATGTGCCTGTCATTATAAAAGCTTATCACAGCCGTACAGGGAATAATTATTAGAACAGTGGAACATAGAACAAAGTATATGAATTATTTTCAGAAACCAAGTGCTGCTGTCCTAAGTGGTTTCTGATGGAAGAATGTAGCGATGACCTGCTGCCCGATTCAAACTGTGTTTCTTGGGCTGCTGTAGCTGTTGACTCTGTTCTTTCCAGGTTGCTTATGTTTTACTTTCCCAGTACTTCACTGAGCTCCCCGACTTAATAGAAAGAACAAGTAGAGGTGAATCCTAATGTAGTGATCTCAGTTTGGGGACTGTTTCCCCAGCGCTGCCGCCGTTCCCTCCTGGCCTTCACCCTCCTGCTGGGCACAGGGACCACCCCTCAAAGGCTTTACTCTCATCAAGGACATTTTCATCTGAACATGGAGGTATCATCAGGACTAGTTTATGGTTGTTCAACCATGGAAGAAGGGAAGCCTGTATTTTAAGAGAGAATGCTTTCAATAATTTCACAGAGCTGTTTTGTTTAGTTGGTTTGATTATAGTTTGGGTTTGGTTTTTTTTT
Organism: Phaenicophaeus curvirostris; assembly: GCF_032191515.1. NCBI lineage: Eukaryota > Metazoa > Chordata > Aves > Cuculiformes > Cuculidae > Phaenicophaeus > Phaenicophaeus curvirostris. The sequence continues at coordinate 1,224,725 of NC_091407.1, forward strand.
TAATGCATTCTCCATGTCCTTGAATCAAACTGTCTGTAAGTGCCTCTGTCTCCCCTTGGGTCTTCTCACCTCTGTTAATGCAAGTTACTATATAACTCTGATTAAATACTTGATAGCTCTTTTAATAGTACAAAGATATTGGCCCAGTTCATTACTTGTGTTATAAACACTAAAAATTAGAAAAGGAAAAAAGACTTCAGTTGCATCAAGTGGGGATCAATTCCCTTTATCTGGAAAGTGCCAGCTATTTCAAATACCTCCACATGTCATTCTATCAAGTAAAAAATATTCTACGTGTTCATTAAAATTCATATATAAGCCATATTTTAACTGGACTTAGCACGAGTTGGAAAGCTATCTCTAGCTCTTGGCTTCTTCTAAAATTAACATACTTAAAAAAAAAAAGCCAACTGATTTGCAACTAATAAGTTTCAGTGAATTATAAAGAGTCAGGATCTTCTGCATACATCCATGCATGCTACCATATATGGCGATGTTCTTCTCAATACTAGCTGTTCCACAAAAATGTAATGATAACAAATTCAAAACAAATACCTTTTAGGGACTAGCGTGTCAATTGGAAATGAGATAATAAAAATCAATGTTTACATCTGAGGAAATACAGCCAGAGGAGTAGCATGCGCTGAACTAAAGTGACTTCTTAATCCAGCACTTTGCTCTCCGGGGGTTCATCGTTTTAGCCTCCGTGTTAGTGGCTTGAGGGAATTGTGAACTTGAGGAGTTCAGCAAGTCTGTCTGTGCACAGGGGCTGGTTGCAAACTGCAGAGCTTTGAGTGAAGGAGAAGGTAGGCTTAGTTTTGAACAAGTGTATTTTAGAAGAGATTTTATTGAGGCATAGGTATTAGGTAATAAGGACAAACCTTCTGATCCCCCTTACATCTGAAATATCTCATATCACGTATTAATTATGTACAGACACGCATCTCTCGAATGCACATCAATATGTGTTTACACACACACACACACACACACAAATATATGGATGGAGGTGTTTGTGAAAGAAGCCAGTGAGCGCCTGGGATGCTGCTGAAGCTGCTTTCTACACTGCCATCTACTGTCGCCTTCATTTATTCACAGTGTTTTGTTAAAGTTAGAAGTTTGTTGCTGTACTTTTTCCTTTTAGAAACAGCATGGCACAATTGAAATTACTCGAATTACCGTAGTTCAGTGAATTATCAGATTAGTTTTGCTTATAATTTATTCCCAGCGTATTAAAAACATGCATATGTAATGCTAAGGCTTTTTGTATAAATGTTTCCACTTCTAATTTTTAAGCTTTCGCCCTGTTTAAAGAAAAAGTAACTGACAAACTGATTATTTGATTTGGTTATATTGTCTTTAAAGAGCATGGGAAGTGCACTAAGTTCCTTTACTAGTACTGAAAAATGTAAAAATCCTAAGCGATGATCAGCAGCTCAGGCTATCAGGTTTCTTTCCCGAATGCGCCCGTGCTGGTTATTTGCAGCGGGTACCTGCCACCACCTGGCAGTGCCAGCACCTCACCCGCTCCCAGGTGCCTGCGCCCAGCATCTCCAGGGACTGATGGAGCAGGAGAGAACATCTGTGCTCGCTTTCAAACATGCGTGGTCTCCGATGCGTTTCAAACAGACCCTGATCAGGAGTACACAACTCGGGATAAACCCTTGGAGCTGGTCTGATAGGTCTGTTCCTAATTCTACTTTGTATGCAGGTTAGTCTCAGGATGAGTTTGCAAAGCAGGGTAGTAGTTAGCTTGCCCAGGTGCTCCATCCCCAAGCGCAGCGAGCCCCCAGCCCCGTGGTACTTACAGGTTAGGGGAGCAGAGAGGGAATTGGAGAGTCGGGAACCTGTACAGCCACCAGCCGGGACAGTCCGAGTCCTCGCCGCCCTCGCAGCCTCCCTATATAGAGGAGGAGAGTCTTGTCAGTGGGGAGGGGCCCTGGAAACCACGTCCTGCTGGAAAATCCTCTTGGTACCTGGGTTAAAAAAGGCAGCTTGATCCAAGGACCTCATTCCCAGCAGGGCCTGCTCCCAGGCTGCTGCCCCTGCCCCAGGCTGCTCCTGAGGGGAGCGGGACGGACGGTTCTCTCTTGGAAAGGCACGGAAGGGTTGCCCCTAACTTGGAATAGGTGCCCTGAACTCAGAAGTTTGGAGGTTTTGCTTTTTTCTTGGGTGAAACTGTCTGGCCAAGCAAGTGAACCTTTAACTCCTTGCTGCCTTGGCAGTGTCCTCGCCCCTGGTGGCCCCTGGTGGCCCCTGGTGGCCCCTGCCTAGAGGAGAACTGGGGCAGGTCACAGCCCCACCTGGCACCTACTCTGGGTGCTTCTCTTGGAGCTAAGGCAAATCCTGAGTTCAGGGGTTGTTTGGGACAGGAGGGTTATTCCTGACACGACAGGGATGTGGGGGTGGACGTTGCTCTGGGTCTCTGCGTGTTTATGTGACATTATGGTTGGACTCGAGGATCCGGTGGGTCTCTTCCAACCTGGTTATTCTATGGTTCTATGATTCTATGATTTGGAGTCCGTGGCTGGTTTGAGTCTCCTTTGCCTGTGGGGAACGAGAGGGTCATTCCCAACGTCCTCAGTGGATTTGCAGCTCAGTTCCTGAGGAAGGACTAAATACTTTTTCATATATAAGAAATACCTCCCTCTGTCCATAAAAGGAAGAAGAGAAGTGATAAATAGCTGAGGGGAATGGTCCTTGGGATGCAATGGAAAGATCAGGAGGCAGGCGCCGAGTGCTGGGGGGGAGGAGGAGGACGGGGTGCGGGGAGCCAGACCTGCAAGGGTTAGGGAGAGATCTGGTCCTTGTCAAGCCTTGCTCACAGCCCCCCAAACCTTCAGGCCCCAGCTGTCCCCCCTCCTTGCCCTGCTAGTAGCCAACAGCCTGTGCAGTAAGACCTGCGGATGGAGACATCCCAAAAAGGGAAAGCTAGGATCCTCTAGGAATTCCCATCAACGTGCCAAAGAGAAAATACCGTAACAACCCCCTCTCAGCAACAGACTAAATATGGTGTACACCCAAAGGACCAGAGCACAGTCCTGGGTGAAATTATTTCTCTTGACATCAACAGCCCTGTCTCCTCTGGAAAACAAACCCTCCTGGGGAAGATGGATGAAGCTCATATTGGTCTCGGCATCTGAAAAGAATACCTGTGAGGGGAGGCTGGGTCGGAAACCTCTTCTATCACTCCAAGTATAAGTGTTTTCAGGTCTGACAGACTGGGAGACCCTTCTTCTAGCCCTGGCCAGCAGTCGGCACGTTTAGGTAAAGGGGAGGGCAAGAGCAGCAGAGTTTGTTCCCTGCGGCATTTCAGAAAGACCAGGTATGGCCTCATGTTTGGGCCTCGCCTGGAGAAGCCCAGGTTTGCCCCCGCAGTTGCTGGTCTCGGGGCTGCGGGGCCGCGGGGTCTGTGGCCGCGAGCTGCGGGGCTGCCGGGCTCTGAAAGGCAGCGGTGCCAGGTTAGACTCCTGCACGCGTGACCGTGCTGGAGCGAAGCAGGGAAACGATCAGCAGGATGTGAACCTAACAAACCTGCTGTCGTTAGCAGAGAGCTCCTTACAGAGTAGTTTGCCTTTCTTTTTTTTTTATTTCGGTTCCTTTATTGCAAACTTAGCTTTTTAGATAGGCCTATAGTGAATATAAAATAATGAAATGCAAGGGGATCCTCTGAAAAGCATGATAATTCTAACATTTGTCACAGTTGATCCAAGAAGTTCCTGTTAAACCCGTGCAGCTGTTTCATAAAACCAGGCACTTTTAAATAGTAGCTTAAAAAGGAGTGGAAATTATTCCAGCTGGTTTGCAAAGCGCTGCAGTGCAGACACAGGCTGCTGCCTGAGCAGCGTGTTCAGCAGAGGCAGCGGTGGAGGGAGATGGATGATGTGACATTAAACAGGGCTGGAAAGTCTAAAAAGCATTATTGCTCCAACTGGAACAGTTGTGCTTTCCAGCCATGTGGGGTAGGAGCTGGTACGGGTGGCTTCCAACCTTCACTTAAAGATTAGTGTAAGAATATACTAATATAATAGCCTGGCTGGACTTTCTGAAATGTTGAGGTATTTTTTTTTTAATCTAAAGTTGCCTCAAAATAAAAACTGTGGATTCCCAGGGGATGATGCCTTTGTGACAACGAATAAGCTTTATTTAAACCCCCCTGATTTGTTTATTTGATTACTTTTCTAGGAAAAATAAAGTATTGAGCAGCCTGCACTTAAAATATCTCCTTGCTGAACTTGCACCATAAATGCTACTTGAAGGGAAAAAAAAAGGAAAGAAATGAACTTTCAGCTGCTGGACCATGGTGTAACCTGAATAGAAGGGAGGGGGGAAAAGAAAAGCATGGATGGTGATTTTAGTTTGTTAAATAATGTATGTCGGCTAAGTGATTTTTTTTTTGCTTAGAAGTATTTTTACCAAAGTTTGCCAGCTAGGCTGTCAGATGTGGGGGGAACTGGCAAGGATAGAACGCTGGCAGCTACCGCCGAGTTGAGCTGTGCTCTCGCCTTGCCCCGGCGGCCACCAGAGCAGCCTGCTGAGGTAAAATAAAAAAAACCAACTGCTGCACATTAAGCTTTGTGCTCGACACTGGCTGCGGGTCAGGTGAGGTATTTCACATACACAGGTCAATCCAGAATCGGTTGCATACGAGCTGCTGCTGAAAGGGTGTCTTTGCAAATGTGAACAAATATTTTGGGATTTCTTTTCCTAAACGTAACCACCTGATGATAATCACGCCTCCGGAAAACTGATCAACTGACTCGAAGATTAGGCTCGATACAAAGGGTGCTCAGGAAGGAAAGCGTAACCAACTCCCTAGAGTGTGTTGATAAAGCTTAGAAAGAAAACATCTCCTGTGCCTGACAGAAACTAAAACCTCTGGAACAGCACTGGTGCCGTGGAGCCTACAAGTGTCCTTTCCTCTGATTCTAGGGGAGAGCAAAAATCTGTTTTTAAAGATTTTTTTTAAAAAAGTAAGACAGCTTGGGGTTAAGTTCTTCCAAAGTGCTTTTCAGATCTGATATCCACGCCAAGCTTCACTGGCTCCTTGTCACCTTCACTTGTGGTATCACGCTTGGACAAGGAACAGCCTCTTTTAATGTCATTCCCTCCTAGCAGTCTCAGTTACAGCGCTCTATCACCAATAAAATTCAGAAATGCATTTTGCTCATGAAACCCTCCAAACTTCTACAAGCCTTATATATTTTTTTCCTTTTTCTCATGTCTGACAGAGCTGCTTAAATAGAGAAAATAAATTTTGTCCATGCTCACCTAGGTGGCAATTTAATCTAAAAGATGAACCTGTGACTCAAAGATTGTGAACGATTTTCATCTAAATAACGACCTTGCTTAGCATAAACTTTTAATGAAAGATTTTTTTTGAAAGTGCAGCCACAGAGTAACAGGCATTGTAGTTCCTCTTCATCCCTTAACAAGCAAGTCAGCCTGACATTCAGAGGGCTCCCTACATGTCTGCTTCTTGAAAGACGCTGCAATATTTCATGTACTGTCAGGATAAATGCTAGACCATTAATAATGTGGTTAGACCAGTATATTTTCATAAATGCATTTCAAAGTTTTGTTGTACAAATAAATATCACTAGAAATAAACTTTAATTTTATTTTACTTTGCTTGTACAGTGACTATACTTTGAAACAAGAGATTGTTACAAAATCCTCGATCTGTCCTGTGAAGCTACGGGAGCATTAGATGAAATACGTGTTGCACTGTGAGCAAAGGGGCCAGCTCCCACCTGGCGTTGTAGCTCATGATCCTGACAATGGGCTGAAGGTGCAATCCCCAAGATCCCGTGTGTCTTAAACAGATTTCTTCTCTGATTTCAGATACACCTCTTACCTCTAAGCTCAGTGAAGGATGCCCTTGCAACCGCCTCTGCTTTCATGGTTTTGCAAACCACGAGACTGCTGAGCCCTGTGCTTAGGAAAGGGCAAGTACCAAACATCCCTTTGCCTTCCTCAGCTGGAATAAAAATGGTATTTATTTTCTAGCACTAAAAATCCATTTCTCGGGGACATCCATGGCACCTGGGCAGCTTCTGTATGATCTCTGGTGGGAACACAGAACGGGTGCAGGTGAATATTTGCGTGAATGTGGCAGGCAAGGCCCCAGTAACGAAGCAGAATCCCATGCTGGTGGGTTTTACATGGACGGCTTTCAGCCAAGTAGTTTTAGCCGGTAGTGGTGTGAGTACAGAGCAAACACAGATGAATTTGCTACTTGACACAATGCTCAATTACAATTGATGCAAAGCTACAAAAGACTTAAAGATGGGTTTGATTGAGATATATTTGCAAACGCATCCTCCCCTCCTGGAAACAGTCCTGAGATACTTATAAATGGGCAAATGGGGAGCTGATTGCGTTGCCACTTAGATGAAGGGGATGTGCTCACTGCTGAAGCTTCTAATGGATAAATGCAACTTCCCCTTCTGACCGATAACCACTCTCTGCAATTTCACGCTAGACTAGAGGCTGGGCTTCTTATCAAAAAAATACCTGTAATGCTAACTGGGTCAAATACAGATTAAGGCAAAACTCTGCAGTCTGTACAACTTGGGGTCCTTTCCCTTAAATTCACAAACTGCATGTTCTCTTCCTCTTCCCCCTCCCACTTACTGTACCACTTATCTAACAAGATTCTTAAGAACACAATCCTAAATATTTATTTATACATCACTCCTGCCAGTACCCCTGGAAACATTAACATTTACACATTTGGTTGAAATGAGACGATAAAAATAGCTAACCTGTTATTTTTTTATGTACCCCTTTAAATTGGGACTTTAAAACAAAATACTATTTCAAAACATGCAAATACCTCAGCTAAAAAAAGTTCTGGGAATCAGTAACCTATAATCGACTTTATTTTTAGTTCTGCTTGACTTTTGAGTCTCATGTAGTTTGGGAAAAATGAAGTTCCTCTCTCTCCCATACGCTCAGCGTAACACCATACAATTTATAGCAACTCCAGATGGAAAAGACTTACCCTCATTTGTTTGTTGGCATGAAGATAAATATAGTCCTCATTTCCGGAGAATGAAAAGCAACTATTCCTCTAAAGCACTTTAATTTTCAATTCGAATTTATTTTGCCATAGTTATCTGAAAGTAGAAGCTGCTTCTTAGAGAAGGAAGAGTAAAATGCTCTGTTTGAACATTTCCAAAATACCACGCAGAATAAAACTAAAAAATTTTATTTAAAAAATACTGTAAAGACACACAAAACCATAACATAAATTATAATTTCTGCACTTTCCTTATTATCTGGTAAATTTTTATAAAGTAAAACCACAGGCTTCAGGAATCTGCCTTCATCTACAGTTTTCCTTATATTAGCACTGGAGGGAGAGAGCCTTTGCTAACACCTTTTTCACTGACCCTAAGTATGACCCTGTCATCCTGTCTCATGGGTGAATCTTAGAAGATGAAATGGTCCCACTAGACAAACTGAAGAAATTTATGCAAAGAATTTCCTAAATTAACTCTTGCAGAACTTTGCATGAGAAATTAGCATATGAGAGATATCATCTCTTTATACTTTGTAAAACAAGGGGCTCTTCAATGCTCGTGCCAGCCATCCTTCCTGGTTCTGGAATTCTATCTGAAAATGAAACACGGACATAAATATTCTTGCACATCTGGAGATGCAAAGGTGTGTTATTTTCGACTGCTGCCCACTTTGGTACAGGATATCATCATAGGAAATGTGAGCAATTTTACAAATACGCTTTTCCATGCAACTGTACGAGATAGGTGCTTTGCTTTACTAACAATTAGATTTCAGACAGCTTCAACCCAGCTACAGTGAATGAACTAACAGAAACACCAAATTCCACATATTTTATCAGGATTCCCAGTCTTTATACCAGTTCATTGGACTATTCATTCAACTAAATAAGCAAGACCATTTCTAATATGAAAAGGAAGCTAAATGTTAGAATATGACATTTTGAGGGCTGAGTTTATGAATGGACTTGATTGCCTTAATACGCAGGCTAATTAAAATGGCTAGATAATTGGTATTTTAAACCCACTGTTTTTAGTCTCCACTGAAATATTCCACAAACACATACAGAAAGTAATTTTAGACCACAGTTACTTAAAGGTTAAAAGCCTTAAAACTGTTGTATTTGTGTTTAGTTCAAAAAGCAATGTGCTGTCATATCTTGTGATTAATCCTGAATTTTGTAACTAACTCTAAACAATTAAATCCTCATATGAAATTACACTGGAGTCAACAGGGCAAGGCGACCCTGCAGAGAGTCAATTTCAGAACTGAGGTACAAAGTTATAATTTAAAAACAATTCTTCTATATCCTGAATTTGTTTTAAAAAATGGAGAAGCTTCTGATAAGAATAAATAGTTTCTAACAAAGAGATCATTAATAGCAGTTTTGGTATTGAAGTTTTATTTCTTCAGCCCCCTCTTCTGGCAGAAGGAAAACATCATTGTCTCAATTAATTAACTTAAGAAAATGCATTTAATACTTCTCCGACACTTTCTAAATGTCAATAATATCCCAGGCCTCATATTTTTCTATTTTTTTGATACAAAATGAATAGTTGATAACACAACAGAACTAAATTCTCACAGTATAGAGTGAAGTAATATGCCAAGCAAACTCTTTGAAGGAAAAAACTGGACCAATGATCCCTTTCATTCTGTAGCTTAGGCAGATTGAATTGAAACCAGTCAAAAAGCAGACCAGAAAGAAAACAAGGTTTAAATTCTACTATAGAGCAATGAACTCGGAGCTTAAGCTTTTGCAGTAAATGGGATGCGAAATATGTCTTTAGAAAAGGTTTATGCCCATACTCAAAACCTAGGATTATGGAGTTAAGAACCTTCTGTAGAAATCAGGTAAGTTAGAACACATGAGATAGAGTATTTTTCTGGTATAAATACTGTTCTGCTTAAGATTTTTTCTTACAAAAAGAGATGTCAGCTTAAAGCACTCCTCACACAGACGAGGTACATGCACTGTGTCCATCTGCATGTTTATGCTGTTACAAGCATATGTATCATATAGAAAATCTCATCATAAATAAAACTTAAAAACGTCTCCAAACCCACCTATTTGATTTCTCTCAGTAGGTGGCTTGCCAAGGTTCTGCTTTGGATAATTCAGTAAAGACATTTTTGGAAGGGTATTCTGGTAACTTTCTTCTTTACCGCCATGTAAGAAATGAGAGATAATTCCATACAGGAGAGGTCTGCTTAACAGAGAAATAACAAAAGCAGTCTGTGAAGTCTATGAAATACTGAGCATTAAAAACCCACCCTTTCTTCAGAACTTCTGAGACCGTAGTATTTACTTCTAGAATATGGACAGATATCTTCAGAGTATGCCAAGTGTCATTACATAAATAAGCAGAGACCTAAACCCACCCTGCACACACAACGCTTTCCTAAAACGCTCGCACGAAGAGAGTCTCTCAACGCAGCTCCAGATCCCCTGTAGGTGAAGAACTGGAGCACGCTTAGCACAAGAACATAGATCCACATTCTCACTTGTGCAGTATGAAGGATCAGACTGGGTGGGCACATCCCAAACTTAATCCTTTCTAAGCACCCGACAGATTCTGACAGCGTAAGCTACAGAGAACACTGTGTTTAAACCTGCTTCAGTACCCTAGCTCATTAAGGCAGTCATATCAGAGCATAATGAATTTATATCTAATCCCAGAGTGCAACAATCTTTTTATTACTCTACAAAGCAACTCACTGATACGCAAAGAGCGTATCTGTTCTCCGCTTTTGACTGCAGGGAAGACTTATACTGGTAAGACATGTGTTTTGGTGTGCAAGTACAGACTCTGAGGAACGCTGCATTGCTGGCAGAATTAAATGTTTGGAAATGGCCCTGTGCTTGACACTGTGAGTTTGAATCCAGCATGTCAGAGCAAACCTGTGATCTACTCACATTTAACACTAAAGAGAAAAATATGTCCAGAACAGAATATATTGTGTATCCCCAAATCACTCCTTACACTGATTTTCCATTTGCGTCTTCAACTAGGTTCAGCTCTTTGGCAAGAAACTGTCTGTCCAAGGGCACTTCAGGCTGGCCAGATTCTGGAAAAAAAAGGTTCCCCCCAAATTCTTAAGATCGTTAAGAAAAACATCACTGTTGCATCAAAACATTACCCCAGGGATAAGGAGATTCCTTGAAAACTAATGGTATGATTTGGCTTTATGCTGCAAGTAAAGTTGTGGGGAATATTTGTATCTTATTTATGTCCAAGGGAAGACAAGATTGTGCAGCTTGGTCTCACTTGTTAATTTCATGGTATGGGTAGAATTACTCAAGCAAAAGGCAAATGTCTGTTTATACAGTGACGACAGCAAAAAATCAACCCCAATACCTGCAGTTAAAACAGATGCTGCATATCTGTATTTGTTATATTCCAGGTATTCACGAATTAGTTCGTTGATTAAGAGATTTTCATGAGACAGTGGCGGCCGTGGTTCACTTTGGTCATCCAGCGCATTGAAGACTTCGGCTCTGATCCTTGCTTTTATTTGTCCAAGAGCACCTCTTTTTTCCAGTGTGTCCCTTAAAACTATTATCATAAAAAGACCTGTTAATATAAACCCAAGCACGCTCAAGCTGCATTTATCACTCACAATATAAACGCAATTCCAGCACATTCATGGTGAAATAAAGATAAGATATCCACACCTGTGCACATGCCAGTAACAACAGCAGGAAGGAAGATAACAATTTCAAGCAGAAGTCACAATGGTGAACACGGGCTCTGGGGGTTTCAGAATGGGATGTTACCAGATGGAGATGCTATTAATGACTGAGAGACGGGGCAGGACCAGGGACTGGGGCAGGGGATGGGGGTGAGGGGGGGGATGGGGAGGGGAATGGGGATGGGGATGGGGTAGAGAATGGGGATGGGAATGGGGATGGGAATGGGGATGGGAATGGGGATGAGGGAGGGGATAGGGATGGGGATGAGGGAGGGAATGGGGATGAGGGAGGGGATGGGGATGAGGGAGGGGATGGGGATGGCGATGAGGGAGGGGATGGCGATGAGGGAGGGGATGGCGATGAGGGAGGGGATAGGGATGGGGATGAGGGAGGGAATGGGGATGAGGGAGGGGATGGGGATGGCGATGAGGGAGGGGATGGCGATGAGGGAGGGGATGGCGATGAGGGAGGGGATAGGGATGGGGCTGGGGCTGCTCCCGCGGCTCCCACGGGCTGTCAGGAGCCGCCCGCCCCAGTTAGCGCGCGGGGCGACTCCGAGGCCCGCGGGTGTGTGAGGAGAACGCGGCCGCTCGCTGCCCGGGCCGGCCCCAGCACCTGCTTTGAGCTCCGCCACGGTCGCCATGGCCCCGCGCTCGCCCTAAGGGCCCCGAGGCGGCGGCCGCGGGAACCGCGCAGGCGCGGGGCGGCGGCCAATCGGAGAGCGCCGCCTAGCGGGCGGTAACGTCAGCCGGGGGGGCGGCGCTGACCAATCAGAGGAGCCGGCGGGCTGTCGCTGACCAATCGGAGGGCGCCGGGGCGGGTGTCAACCAATCGGCCGGCGCGGCCCGCGGGCGGCAGCCAATCGTCGCTTAGCGCCGGCCAGAGGGGCGCGCGGCTGGGGCGGGGCGCGGGTCAGGCCGGGATAAAGGGCGGAGTTGGGGAGCCGCGCGCCCGGCCCGCGGGAGGCGGGAGGCGGGAGGCGGGAGGCGGGAGGCGGGGATGAGCTTTGTCCCGCCTCTATCATCTTTAAAGGCTTTCATTCAGCAGGTCCAGGGAGGTTCTTCTCCCTGTGGACGCGGCACTGGTGAGGCCGCTCCTCGAATCCTGTGTTCAGTTCTGGGCCCCTCGCCACAAGAAGGATGTTGAGGCTCTGGAGCGAGTGCAGAGAAGAGCAACGAAGCTGGGGAAGGGGCTGGAGAACAGGCCTTATGAGGAGCGGCTGAGAGAGCTGGGGGTGTTTAGCCTGGAGAAGAGGAGGCTGAGGGGAGACCTCATTGCTCTCTCCAACTACCTGAAAGGAGGTTGTGGAGAGGAGGGAGCTGGGCTCTTCTCCCAAGGGACAGGGGACAGGACGAGAGGGAATGGCCTCAAGCTCCGCCAGGGGAGGTTCAGGCTGGACATTAGGAAAAAATTCTTTACAGAAAGGGTCATTGGGCACTGGAACAGGCTGCCCAGGGAGGTGGTTGAGTCCCCTTCCCTGGAGGGGTTTAAGGGATGGGTGGATGAGGTGCTGAGGGACATGGGTTAGTGTTTGATAGGAATGGTTGGACTCGATGATCCGGTGGGTCTCTTCCAACCTGGTGATTCTATGATTCTAGGATTTGGAGGGCGGGAAGTGAAAAAAGATAAAAAAAGGAAACGTGGAGAATGGATGAGAGGCTTCTCCCTGAAGCGCAGGCGGAGGAGCTCTGTACTGAGTCACTGAGGGAGCTTCTGATCCAAAGGAGTCGCCACAGCTGAGCTTTTAATTAAAGGCGCTTGCCAAAACCTACCCGAGTGGTGGGCGTTCTGCAGGGCCGTGAGGATCCTCGGCCGGGATGGCGTGTGCCAGCTCCGTGTGGCTGGGATGAGTCAGCAGCGTTTCTGTTGTGAATGTTTGAATTTCCCAAGGGGAGTGCAGCCAGGATGGAAGAACAAGCTGGCTCTGTCACGTTCTCGATGGAGCAGCCTTGCTTGGGCTTGAAGGAAAATATGAGTCAGTCTGAGGCAGTAAAACCGCTTGATGGCCTTCGAGCGTGCTGTAGGGTTGTTTTTTTGTGGTTTGGTTTGGTTTTGTTCTTAATATTTGCACTCAAAGCAAATATTTATAATCTAAACTTCCAAGGAATCTCTGGAAGTGGGCAGTAAATAAAATTAAAGGGAAAAAAGAGAAGTCTTTAGAAGTAATGGTGAAGTTAATCTGTTCCTTTCAGTGACCTTCCAGTGAGTCCGCAGCAGTGCCTCCGCCTGTGCCGGGCCTGCTGCCCATGTCCCCAGAGCCGCTCTAGTGAGGAGTTACCGCTTCCCTTTAGCATCCACGGAGGTTTCACAGTCAAAACGTTTTTGTCTGCCTCTCAAATTTCACCACGCTCTTGTGGGTCGCTGTTCCATTAAACCTGATTTCCAGTTGATAAGTCATTGCTGTTTCCTGCCCTGTCTTTCCTATCCAGCTTTAATTTGTATCCTACAAAGCCAAGTTCACAGTCCAAAATAGAATGTTGATGTTTCTAAGGGGAGGAGATGGAACTAACTGGAAGGGAACAAATTTGAGGTGCAGATCCAAGTGTCTTTATTAACATCATTGACCTGGTGCACGGCCCTTGGTACAGGGACAGAGCACACAAAACAGGATCGAAATACGATTAATAAAAATAAGGGAAATCAAGCTTCAGCATTTAGCTGTAAAGATTTGATCACGATATGAACTAAGGGCTTAAACCGACACAAATTTCTATAGCTTCTGACACCCAATTTGTTTAGTTTGATCTTTCCATGATGCTCCTGCTCAGCTCATCAAGGGATACGTGCCCTCGGTGTGGGCTGGACTGCTGCTCCTCAGCCTGATCCGCTGGGAAGTGGGGCTGCTGGGGGCAGAGCAGAAACGCTGCAGTCGGTGGGGCAGCCTGAAAGTGCTGTGAAGAGCTGCAGGTGAGTAAAGAGCAATCTGTCATACATATTTTTTGTATGTGTGATGCTTGCTTTTTAGTTACACGTTAGACGATGAGACCTCTCTCTGTTCTAACAACTGTGTCCATTACCGTGGTTGCTCTGGATGCAAAAGAAGGTTTTAAATGGAGGTTCTTTATGTAACTTGTGTGGTTAAAGCTTTCATGTGTTCCTGTAGGATAGATGTAACCACCCTGATCTTTCGTGCAATGTGTGATGCTTTTCCTACACAGGCGCCATCCGTACTCCAGCTGGTCTGCCCTGGTGGGTTAGATAGTCAGCAGAGCAGGGATGCTCTCCATGGGTTTAACCGAGGCATTTTAAATAGGATGTGAAGAGCGCAGGGTCAGACGCAACCCAACGCGGCCACAGGGGCTGTGCTGCTCCTTCAGCCTTCAGACGTCTTAGTGCAAACTTGATTGTGGGTGAAGTTGCTTTGGTTCCGTTTCAGTTCACGCCGGTCAACTTGAACTAGTTCAGGGCTTTGAAACCTCGGCACTGGTGAGACCGCTCCTCGAATCCTGTGTTCAGTTCTGGGCCCCTCACCACAAGAAGGATGTTGAAGCTCTGGAGGGAGTCCAGAGAAGAGCAACGAAGCTGGTGAGGGGGATGGAGAACAGGCCTTATGAGGAGCAGCTGAGAGAGCTGGGGGTGTTTAGCCTGGAGAAGAGGAGGCTGAGGGGAGACCTCATTGCTCTCTACAACTCCCTGAAAGGAGGTTGTAGAGAGGAGGGTGCTGGCCTCTTCTCCCAAGTGACAGGGGACAGGACGAGAGGGAATGGCCTCAAGCTCCACCAGGGGAGGTTTAGGCTGGACATTAGGAAAAAATTCTTCACAGAAAGGGTGATTGGGCACTGGCAGAGGCTGCCCAGGGAGGGGGTTGAGTCCCCTTCCCTGGAGGGGTTTAAGGCACGGGTGGCCGAGGTGCTGAGGGATATGGTTTAGTGTTTGATAGGAATGGTTGGACTCGATGATCCTGTGGGTCTCTTCCAACCTGGTTATTCTGTGATTCTGTGAAGTGATTCACGTTGAAGAGCGAATTGTTTGCAGGTGAGCCGAGGCCTTCCTTGAGGAGCTGGCTCTGTCCTCGGCGTGTGTGAAAAACGCTTCACTAGTAAAATACTGAGGACAAAGTCTTTGAAGCAAAGGCAATAATATTTTTATTTTACAATTCAGCACCAAATCGGATGCCTTTCTAAAAGAAGCATCCCACCTTATGAAAGCAGTAGTTATAGTTCATAGCTTTAGACAAAGAACCGTGTAAGTCCTTGAAGAATATTTATTTTTTTAGGTTACCCAACCACGTCTGGAGACTCCCTCCAGGTTCCCTCTTAACCTGAGACAACCACATCGTACAAGACGGTTACACACATCAACAAATTCTCGCAATTCTAAGGGAGCATTGACCCTTTCGGGTTACTCCCCTACATCTGGAGACCGCCTGCACGTTCTCCCGATAGCAGACGGCTTTATAGGCCGAGATGATTAAGCAGAGAACGCAGCCGCGGCCCATCAGCCTCTCCTCGGGGCTGCGGTGCCGGAGGGCGGCGGTGCCGGGTCCCCTCCTGGCGGGGGTGCCGGGTCCCCTCCTGGCGAGGTCCCCGGGCGCGGGGCTCCCCCCGCCGGGCGGGGCGGCGGCGCGGGGCCGATCGGGGCCAATCGGGGCCGCCCGGGGCCGATCGTGGCGCGGCCCCGCCCGCCGCCGCCCGCGCCGCCGCCGCCTCCCGCGCCGCCCGGACCCGCGCCCCATGGCGACCGAGAGCTTCTGCGGCGACCACCGGCCCCTCTGGGTGAGCGGGGACGGGCGGGGAGGGATGGGGGGGCGGGCAGAGCCGCGTCCCCCCCCGGCGGTGCCCGGGGGCGGCGGGGCTCGCCGGGGCCTCGTGCGGGGCTGCGGCCGCTCGCTGGGGACGGGGCGGGGAACGCGTGTTCGCCGGTAAAATATCGAGAAGGACAAAGCCTGTGAAGCAAAGGCTGGTTTTAGTTCATAATTCAGCGCCGAAGCGGACGCCCCTCGAGAAATAGCCCCGTCTTGCAGAAGCAGTGGGTGTGCAGACTGGCTTTAGACAAAGAACCACGTAAATCCTCAAAGATAGATCATTTTTTTAGGTTATCCAGCCATGTCTGGAGGCTCCAGGTTCTCTCTTGACCTAAGACAGCTCACAGGTCAGTTAAGCACATCAATAAATTCTCGTAGCCCTAAGACAGGAGATCTGACCTAAAACAGCAGTGTCTTACAAGACAATTAAGCATATCAGTAAATTCTTGCGACTCTAAGAAAGGGTTTATCCTTTCAGGTTATTCATTTGTGTGTGGAGATTTGTCTGCATATTCTTTCTTGATACAAGACAGATTTATATTACAAGATAATTTAACATACAACCCAGCTGCAGCTGGACTAATCGATTAATTCTCACCGCAGCAGTTGGGGTGGGTGGCTGCTGCCTTGGTGCCAGGGAGGAGGACAGAGCCTGGCTTTCCGCATGTTTGCACAGTGGTAGGTTTGCTCTTGGTTGGTGAGGAGCGGTGAGCAGCCGGCTGCGGGACAGCTGGAAGCCGGGCACCCAAAGTGAGCGGTGTGAAGCGCTGCCCAGCTGGGACACTGGCTCCTCTGCAGGTGCTGGTGTCTATGGGGCCCTGGGAGCACAGAGAAGATCCTTCTTGGGAGGAAACTGGTGCGGTGGGGCAGGGGATTGTGTAGAGGGAGGGAGGAGAGAGAGGTGGAAGGTAAAAAAAGGAAAAATAAGGTGGAGTGGGAGCAAAACGGGGTTTTTCTTATCATTCAAAGAAAGTCTACTGTGTTCGTAGGATATTTGCCAAATAGTACTTGGCTAAGGAGCTGCCTTACTAATAAATAAAATCTGATATCTCAATGAATGCCATTGTACTGTTTGTCTCAAGAACCATTAAGATGTTATTCAGCAAATATTTTTAAAATCCTTGCCCCTTTAATATATTTGTCTTCTCCAACTGGTCAAAAAAAGCTGGGCAGCCTGATGTAGCGGGAGGTGTCCCTGCCCATCTCAGGGGATTGGAGCTGCACGGTCCTTAAGGTCCCTTCCAACCCAAACTATCCTATGGTTCTATGAAAAGTGACTGTTAGCTACTTTTACATTGCTTATATTCTTACCTCCTTTCAGCTAATTTTCCCGCTTCTCAGAACTGGTTAAATTATGAGTTGTCATCAATTGTATTTTTTCCCTCTCTTAGAAAGAAACAATGTGAAGATTTATGTGAAGGGCCTTAGAGATTACATGTTTCAGCGTTCAGTTGGCAAAAATTGGCTTGAGAGAATTTTGTAAAAAGGAGCTGCAGGTTCTTTGAACTGTGCAACTGAAACGTGAAGTAGAAGCAAGAACTACATGCAGGATGCTGGAAACAACTAGGAGTAGTTTCCAGCTAGCAGTTTCCATAGGATTTCTGATGGCAGATTCTTTTATGAAAACACTTAAAATTCTTGTAAATGCTACAGTCATCTCTGTGTTTGTGGTGTGTCATAACTACTCCATAATTTTTTTCACTAGTTGCATTGGTTCCCCAAAATATAGATGATTCTGTGATTTATCATCCTACTCCAAATCATGTGGAGTTTGCCTTTCATTTCTTCCAGCCAAAGATGCAGTGGGAGTGCTTGTTTTGACTTCTGGATTCTTCCAGTCCTGCAAAAGAACAACTGTGCATTTCAGTTGATGTAAGATGTGTCTGGAAATACCTTCTTCCTTGTTGAAGTTGTCCTCATAGACAACACTGTGTATCCACTTTGTCATTGCATTGTTTCCAGTAGTGGAGAGGGGAATAATGCTGGTTTTGGTGCTAATGGAAGCTCTGGCTGCTTTATTTTCTGGCGTTTCCATTATTGCTGCTATTTGAAGCTGAGGTAAAGGATTTTCAGAAAATGCCTCTGCGTATGCAGTGTTTTGCTGAGGCTTCTAGCTGTCACCTGTGTGTGTGCTGCTGTCTTTCTTGTCTTGTGGGCTCTGCTCTTCCGCTTCTCCGAGCTGGGTCCTAGTTAGGTACCCGGTGACGCGTGTTGCTGCTGTCTTGTGGTGAACTACACGGCTGCACCAGCTGCTTTGGTTGGTGCTGACGTCTTGCAGAGGAGCAATGGGATTTCCTGGTACTGCCAAACCCAACTTCAAGGAAGAGATGCATTTTCTTTCAAAGGTGATGCTAAATTTGGGGCAACTCAGTTTTAAATTGTGGGGGAGACTCCAGGTTGGAAGGACCTAATGGACCTTTAAAGACCATATGCTAATCTTAAGCTTTGCTGGCTAGGATTTTTCTTGTTTGCACACCCAAGGAATGTTATTGTTCTTAAAAGTTCTTGTCTGAGAAGTAAACAGATTGTTTTTATTTAATACTTACTCTGAAATGTCAACAGCCCAAGTGAGTTTGCTGCCTTCTTCACTCGTTCCTCCCCCTTCTCTGTGTAACCTATCTCTGTGCCCCTACTCAGTGTTTTAACTTCATTGCAATCAGATTTTCTTACAGAACGTAGCTGTTTCTCGCTTTCTTTGAGCCCAACTCCCTTTTTGGAAGGATATTTGTTCATCCTTGCTTTCCTCACTGAGTATCTCAGAATGAGTATTCCATTCAAAATGTAGAGAAAGCTACAGCTGTGGAAGATTAAGTTCCTATTTGCTAAAAGCTTTTGAAGACTGTAAGAACTTTACAAAAACATTTTGCAGTGCTTGCATTTCAGCTCACTGACTTCAAGGGCCCATTCAAACTGGAAAACTTTTTTCGTGACCTGACCTGGTGAGTCCGAGCGCAGTCTTACCTTGCTTCAGTACCAGTGCACAAAAAAACAGGTCAGGTGGGGTGGGATGAGGAACTCTGTCATTCTAGGTAAGCAGGGATAAGTGTCAAGGCAGATGTAGAACTTACTGTACACTTTGGCCTGCTGACCTGGCTGCCAGGGCGTATGCACACTCGCACAGTCAGTCGTCTCAGTGCAGTGACATTTTTAAATAGTCTGCTGGTTTTCCTTTCTTTTGAATAAAATTTTAGGGTAGTTGGGGTTTTTCAGAGCTTGTAAACTATGCAGTATCACATTTAGAGAAGTCTTTTCGTGTCTGAGATCGCTAGAGGAAGAGGTTAAGAGTTTTTATGGCACTTTGAGTTTTCAAGGCTAACCCCCTGTAGGGCTTTAATGAAAACAAAGTAGGAGATATGAAAAAAGTGAGTTCAGTCTAAGCAATTCCTTCCAGTCCCTCCCTGAGTGCTCTACCAGGTTTTACAGGAAGTCTGTTATTCACACATTGGAAGATGCTTGTAAGTCAAATGGAATATGAAACTTTTGAGTTCTTTCTTAAGGGACTGTGGGAGAAATGGCTTTTATTTATATAAACTTGGATCTATCGTGTTCTTCACAGGAAGACCTATTTTTTAAAACTAATTTAGATAGAAGTTGATTTGAATTCTTCTCTGTCTCAATGGAAAATTAGTGGAATTACAATGATTAGCTGACATTTGTAAAATGATGATGTGTGAGGTAAACAGCTGCTATGCTTGTATGTGTTTATGAGGACTCTGGGACGCTGGGAGTTTTCTTGAAATAGACTTCTGAAGGAAAACCAGACTTTTTATGTAAGTAGTAATTTCATGTTCTGAAGTTCTGTGGCATATGCTTTCATGCATTAGATAAGCAATAAATTAGTACGCATTTGGGACCCTGCAGCTTTTTTTGCACTGTAAAATGTGTCTTCAGTACTTTTCCAGTGTGTTTGTGGCAGAGCTAAGGAGGGAGTTCGAGGTGCTGTGTGTGTGCTGCTGAGTGGGCTTGATAAGTTTTGAGTTTTTAGGCTCTTTCTTACTTGTAAAGGTACGAAGTTTGTGAGTGCTTTTGTGACCAGCTAGATACTCAGAGTTTAAATGAGTATGTGGATCAGAAAACTACCAGCTGACATAGGAAGCCAGAGGCTTATTTGTCAGCTTTCTCTTGTTTAAACCTGTAAAACGTTTTTTGTCTAAACTGGGATAGAAATCAAACTTAATTTATCTATCACTTGGTCCAGAATAGATACGTTACAAGGAGATACAAGAAAAAGAAGGGTAATAGTCTGTTGTTGGTGAGCATTTTCTTTACAGATGATGTAATTTTTACAGCTGTCAGTTCAAAGTTGCTCAGAGAAGTTAAATGAGGAAAAAACCCAGCAAAACACTCGTATAACTTGTGCTGTTTCATGCATTTACAATGCAGTTTACATTGAAAAGCTGTGCTATACTGGGGCTAAGTGAAGGTTAACCCAGGTTGCACTGAAGTCATTCTGGGTCACGTCTCTAAAAAGCCTGTTGCCGGGTACTGACCTTTCGCTTACTTTTAATAGAGTCAGAATTCCGTGCGTTACTCTTTTCACACTGTTTGCATCTATGGTAGCTTCGGATACCATTTATCCCAATTTAAGTTGTTTTCTTAGTACCTTTGTAAGATTATTACCCAGGTGGGTTCAAACTTCTCGCAGCAATTTGAACTGTGTATGCAGGGTGTTGCAGTATTGAGCAAAAATGCTGGGTTTGGTGCAAAAAGGAGGTGAGAAGAGGAATCTTTTTCCTGTGCCCTTTTGAGAAACAGTGATTTCAATGAAAAGCTTTACAGAAGGGGAAAAAAAAAAACCCAAACATCCTTTTGATTCTGAAATGTGAGTGGTAAATATTTAGTCCTGTGGCTAAATATTGTCTCATGACACTTGTAGACATAGCAAAGTATGGAAATGTTATGCCTGTTGAAAGAGGCTAAACATTTTAATTTTGCAAGTGCTGATGTAATCTGTCATATGTTTCACTGACACAAAAAAATAGCCATACTTCAGTGGCTTTTATCTTCTTGGATTACAAAGATCAGCTCTTGTAATTCCACAGCTGCAGCTTGTTAGCACCAGCTTCTTATTTTAGGCTAAAGGGAAGCAAAGGCAA
Source organism: Phaenicophaeus curvirostris (assembly GCF_032191515.1). NCBI lineage: Eukaryota > Metazoa > Chordata > Aves > Cuculiformes > Cuculidae > Phaenicophaeus > Phaenicophaeus curvirostris. The sequence continues at coordinate 1,245,285 of NC_091407.1, forward strand.
AATGTGTTTTCTTGTCATTTTATACACAGTTTCAGCTGATGCAGTGCTGTCTGTAGCAAAGGATTTGAAGTCTTTATAAACACTAGGAAATACTGATATTTAGGTTTTGGGCAAGAAGATGCAGACACCTGATTTAAGTTTCGTGGTCTGACTCCAAAATGTGAAGGTCAGAGTAAAGATGCTGCATTTGCATTTTGGAAACATTGTTTTAGTCTGTCTTTGAAATTTCTAAAGCTAAATTGAATAAATCTGACCTGTTAAGCTGGTTAACTTTGGGTTGCTCTTTTAAATTCATCACTTCTTCTAACATACTGCAAAATCTGGATCACTCGGTGGTTAATTGTTTTCCTCAATTCTCAGTGTGGTCAACAGTGTCGCTGTTTTTACTACTGCATCGGATGGAGAATGGCAGTATCTTGGACCTTTAAAGCAACCTTTGAGGGAGAGTCTTTTTCTGCACATTCCCTCCCCTGTCCCTCCCTCTCCGCTGATGCCAGTAGCTCTTCTGAGGCTCTAGGCTTGGCCAGATCCTGCAAATCTGCTATCTTGGAAGAAAGGAAAATTTGCTATCATAGATAGTGTAGGCTAAAGGCTGATGTCCTCCTGGCATATGAGGGAATATGGTTAAATCGGCTCATGGGTTTAAAGGTGCTACACTGGGGAAGTTTTAATATGATATCCAGAGCTGCCAGATCGTGAGGCTTCCTGTTTCAATGAGAAAGTGATGATACTATTATAAACTGTCATCTGCAATTACAGTGTTAGTGCCTGAGATACCAAATTACTTGCATTCTACAAAATGTAAGCATTGCATTAATGAGAAATGCTTTTTGCTATTAGAAAAATAGCATTCAGAAGCTGTATCTTGGTATTACAAAGGAGATGGTTCTTCATAGCTGATACCAAAGTAGTGGGTACACATTGATGTTAGCGTCAAACTCCATTTGAAGGAACCGTGATATGAAGATTCCGGTGTCGTTTTGTAATTTCATTTTTTAAGGCAGGTGTGTGCTAATGTTTAAGTGATTTTTCAGTCGCAGCTGGTTGATGCAGGTGGATTTACAGCGTGATTGGTGGCCTGCATCTCTCAACGCTTGCGCACAGCAGGCATGAAACTGAGCGATTTTGGTCTCTCCATTTCTGCTAGTGAGAATTTGAAAATGTGCTGTGGGTCAAGTAGGATTATTGTTGTGAGAGCAGGTGGCTGCTGGCTGCTCGCTTAACAGCTTTTCCTGGCTGTCGGGAGAGAGGTAGCCAGGCGCATGGTCCTGTCCAGGGTCAAATACTGATGTTCCTCAGGCACTCTGGAGGCACACAGCTCCCCTGAAGTCTTCCTTCCTTCAGCAGAGGCAGGGTAGCTGATCTTCTGTGGTGCAGCTGTGTCTTACAGTCCTACTGCCAATGTTTTTATCTTGCCTATGCCTGAAATTTTAGATAGGAATGAATATGGCTCTTTATTTTCCTAGAGTTTAAGCACTGTTAGGTAAGCGACTTACCTGTGAATAAATTCACGTGATCCTGGGAATGACAAGCACGTTTTGTGCTCTTGGTGATAGAGGGTTTCGCTTCAAATGTGATAGGAAGCCTTTTGTGTGATAAGTGTGCTGTTGGACACACAGACTGTGGACTGGTATTTTTTTTTTTCAGCCAGTGCTGGCGATGGAAATGAAAACTGAGAAATACTTAAAAATACCTGTTTGCTCTTCTGGAAAACTTTAAAATTGCCCAGGGATTTTTTTTATTTTTTTTTAAAAAGCCCTGTCTGAAACTGCTTAATATCTGAGATGTGGCTTATCTGGACTAGAAATTTTTCCTGATGTTGAATCTGAACCTCTGCTGGCGCAGCTTGAGGCTTTTCCCTCTGGTTCCGTCAGCTATCACTTGGGAGACCAACACCCACCTCACTACAGCCTCCTTTCAGGTAGTAGCCAGTTGCTGCAGTCATAGCTCAAGTTGGAGGCTGCTTCCAGATGCTACAATAGCCACAGACCTAACCCTTTCTTCCTCCTTTATGGCAGGGGGCTGCTAGTTTGTGCAGGCTTTTATTGGATACTTGGATCTCTGTCAGTTGATGTACTCTTGCAAAGTGGAAGGGTTTAGCTGATCAGCCAGAATGAAAATTGTTATTAATCTTTGAGATGTGAAAACGGAGCAAGTTGGTGCTTAATAAAACCTGCTAAAATAGTGTTTCTGAAACTTGAGTCAGAAAAAAGTCATTAATTTGCTAACTAATGTCCGTTAAATATAAAGGTCTGCTTCACTGAACGTTTCTGCATGGATCCATAAAGAATTTTGGCTTGTGCCAGGGAAAAAACCCAACCCTCTGAAACTGGGCTTATATAAAGCAAAGGAGAAGTGTGTACTTTAAACTGGCAGAACTAGTTTATAATTGTGTAACAACGTTGTCATTTGAATATGAGTACATGTTGGTTTCATGATGAGTGTGACATGTTTTCCAGCCACAACTGAACCTCATAAAGCTGTGGTATCCTCCATGCAGAACTTATGCTTTTCTTTTGTAATGGATTGAGTTCCTCTTGAGTTCCTGCTTCTGATGTGACCTCCTGACAGGTCCCCGAGTACCTTTTGGACAGATGTTACCTGGAAAGCATGGACAGTGTGGTCAGTCTGCAGGGGAGCCTGTAGCTCCTCTCCGGCGAGGATGTGGATTCCGAAAGGGAATTCACCTTGTGAGGACGTTGAGTACTCAGCAGCAAGTATTTGGCCTCTATTTCTGTTTGTGCTACTTCCATGTGTCAACATATCCTGAGAGAATTGCACCTAGGAAATCAGCAGGAAAAGGTAGCGCCACGTGTCTCTCTTCATGCAGGATTTCCTCAGCTTTCATCACCTGGAATGAGTGTAAAATGGAAGGAGCTTCTGCACTTCACCTGTGTGTAGCCATTTCTTTTGATCAAAGAACAGTGTATTTAAGCTAAGCAAACTCCTGTTTGATATCAACAGCCTCTGGATCAAATCCTAGAAACATGTGAAGGAAGACACACTGATGTTACTGTAGCTGTTAAATTCTAGCAGTAATAGTATCTGAAACTGCCCATTTGTCCCAACGTTCTGTTCTTAACCCCGAAGGACTGTTGCATCGTAGCCTCCTGCCTTTCACGCAGAAACACCTCCAGAAAACTTGTAAACAGGAGAGTCATGTGAAAGATTGTGTGTATTTTTAGAATATCCTCTAGCCAATATGCATAGCAGTCATGCACACAGTACTTCTTTTTTATTTAGATACATGGCAGTCACATGTGCTTTACCTGCCCCATCCTTTCTGCTTGATTCATTTTACAACGAGCTTTAAAAACACTAAAAAAGGAGATAGTAACTTTCTTAAACATTGTATAGAACTCCAGAAATTTACTCAATAAAATGATGTCAGCGCTCTTGTTTGTTGCAAAGCTGATTACACCCTTTCAATTTACTTGTTTAATCATATTAAGAGTCTGAATTTGTGAATTGTAAACTGTTCTGCAGAGTCATGAGACTTTTTCTTGGCTATTGTGCTGGAGCGGAGCAGCTGGGACTTGGAAAGCCAAAGCCGTTTGTGCGGTGGCTAAATGTAAGGATGACTCAGCTGAAATTTCTGATAATGTTATGCAGCCAGGGAATTTACTAAGCTTGTGGCTCACTTACAGCGTCTCCCAGCTGCTGCCTTGTCATGAACAACTTACATGACCCGTGTGCAGATACACTAAAACATAATTGGGCATTTTTATGCTCTACCGGTGTTAATTTCCTTGAATTGGCTGCATAAAATTCAGAGAATTTTTTAAAAAGGACAAATTAAACCTTTTAAGTGAGAAGAATTTTTAGAATACTGTGGAATTAGAGGAGAAAAATAACTGTGTCCTGTGCATACTGTCCATTGTAGATAATGGAGAAAGAAGTCTCAGATTCAAACAGAAATTGAGAGGGAAGTGGGGAAGGGAAATATTTTTATTAATACGTTTTCCAAATAAGTTGGTCAAATGGTCAAATTTAAGTGGGAACCCGCCTTTTTACCCTCCATTTGAAATTTTTGCAAGTTGTATCTTCTGTTTTAGATCTATTTTCTAGTCTTTGTGTATGAAAACGTTTAGTCAGTGGAAGCTGGGGACAAATAAGGATCAAAGTGTGGTGATTCTGAGCAGTGGGATCTGTTTCCAGCTTTGATGTTGGAATAGAGAAGGCAGGCACTACAGCTCCTCTTGACTCTGTTTCCTCATGTATAAAATGTGGATAATGGCACTTCTAACCGTGACTGAGCTTTCATAGGCGAGAAGGATTGCTGACTGCCATTATGTCCCAGTGGTGGTACTGGTATTCTGTGCAGTTGTAAGCTCTGTAACGGTCTGAAAAAATGCTTTGCAATTGAAAATGACACTATAGTTGTTATAACGAGCCTTTGGGCATGGGACTGCTGCTCTTGGCTGTGTGGCTTTTAAACAGAAGCCTGTGAGCTGTGCTTTGGATGTTGAATATTGCAGTCCATCTGCAGCAACCGTCTCTCCATTGTGTCGTTCTGCTGGACAGTCAGAAATCTACAGGTCTTAAGAGGGAGTGTCCCTTGTGGTAATTTTACAGCAGAGTCAGTGATTTCAAGGTTGAATTACCTGCAAGAGGTTTTCTTAAGTCAAGCCAGTCGTAAATATGGTATGAAAGTTCATTTTACTAACTATCCTGTCACTGTAAATAGTTCTTGTACTGGAACTGGTGACTGCATTTTCACTATTGCATGTGTCAGTTTTTGTTTGTGTGGTAGTATATCTTATTTTTGAGAATAATGCGGAGAGAAATAGTAAAACTTTGAATTATATGGATTTACATATTCCTGTTGTTGAGTAGGACACAGGCTGCAAGGACAAGCCTTTTACTTAGTTCTATGCCTTGTTGTTACAAATTACCGGTCAGTCTCAACTGAGTTCGCTGCAGACAGCTTGGGAGCTGTGAGACTGCTTTACAGACTGTGAAGTGATGTTGTCTAGTGCTGTTTGCTTTTACTGTGTACCAGGTAATATTTCCACACTGAGATTTGGGAATGCAGTGAATCTGGGTATACATATGTGCCCAGTGGTTATACTGAGAAATAGCTAGCCTTGTTATGTTATTTTTTGCAATGATAAAGCAAAAATTCGTAAGTAATACTGCTGTAGATCCTAGTATTACATTTGAATGAGTTATGTGTTATGGTAGCTGTGTACAAGAGTGACAGTAATGTCATCTTGTGAAGGTCTAAAACGTCTGAGCCTCAAAAAGTACAGTAAAATTAGATACATCACGGAGCCAGTTTAGTACAAGTATAAATAAATACGCAAGAAGACATATAGAGTGAGGCAGATAGTGACCGTTTCTTTTATTAAATACTGACTTTCTCTGTTTGCTTTTTCTTTAACTCAATTAATTGTCTCTCCCCAGGACTGGAATCTGACATGGCACACAGAAAATCCAGACTTTACCGAGTGCTTTCAGAACACGGTCCTGGTCTGGATTCCTTGTATTTACCTGTGGCTCTGCTTCCCAGTGTACCACCTATACCTTCGTTGTCATGACAGAGGATACATACAAATGTCAAACCTCAACAAAGCCAAAACGGTATTTGACATTTTAAAATCAGAACTTATTAAACTTGGCTGGAAATTTGAATCTTGGCTGTAACTTGTTCTACTTGTCTTTGATTTTTGAGCCTTATGTGTTTCTTTTGGGCTTTCATCCGTAGGCTTTCAGAAATCTTTTCTGACATAGCAAAAAAAGTATGCAAAAAGCATCCCTTTTAAGACCACTCGGAGAAGACTATTTTGAGGCAACTCAGTCTTGAGGCCTTTATTTCAATAATAAAAATGTATTGTACTGTCAGTTTCTTAAGTTACGTGGCATAGATTTCTAGAGCTACTGCGGGTGTTCTATTCCACTTCTATTGTGAAGTGGGTACTTAATGTTTTCTTATTTCCCTCCCTGTAGAAATCCCCAGTTTTAAAGAGAACTATAGTGGCATGGTGTGTTGGAGAGTTTGTGTCTGTAATCTGTTATTCAGGAGTGAGATTCAGCAGCTTTCTGTTTCGTAATACACTCAACTATATGTTGCTAAAAATTAGTAAACTTTTTGTATTTGTAGGGATCCAGTAGGTAAAGCTAGATTACTCTTCTTTTGTGCATGTTGTATAATGGCCCAGAAGAGCCGACCTGATTGTGACTCCCCTTCTACTAACATGCAGCATCTAGTGTTCATGTGTATATATTGTGCTACGTAATCTGTGTGAACTGATGTATGAAATACACTTTTGTATTGTAGGCTTTGGGCTTAATACTGTGGATAGTCTGCTGGGCAGACCTTTTCTACTCTTTCTGGGAAAGAAGTCAAAATATTTTTCGAGCTCCATTTTTTCTTGTTGGGCCTACATTGTTGGGTATAACAATGGTAAGTTGTTCGGTTTTGGCTTCTGTTCATACAAAGCATTAAGCAACAACACGCACCTTGGTATTATTCACAGTGCTGTAATTCTTTAAGCTCCAGTCTTTACATGCAGCCTTAATCTGCATTTGAACTGGGAAATATTGACCCTGAAACATCTACTTTCTTTTATTAAAAAATTTTGGACTTCCCCCTGAACCCCTGTACCCAGCTGTGCTCAATTTGTTGCACATCAGCACACAAACCAGTGCTCATTGTGGAGGAATCAAGTCAAGAGAACTGATTAAACCTAAATAATAGAAACCACACTAAACTTGGTAAAAGACTGTGGAAGGCATTGCATTGTTAAATACCTTATTACAAACTGTCTTGCAAATAACATTCTTTAGTGGCTGTTTTCTTTGTTATGTTTGATGGTATGGCAGAAAGTTAAACTAAAGTGGGGCACAGGACAGGACACAACTACTCCAACAGCAATAATAACGATAAAAGCCAATCCAAAAAAAAACCCCAAGAGCCCTGAAGCGTATTAACAGATATAAGAACTGTTAAATAGTTTGTGGTCACTCAGTAGTGCAGTTGTTGAGCTTTTGTCAGACTGATTGAAAATACATGTTGCAGCAGTCAAGTGAGATTACTAAGTTGTACCAGTCCCTAAATGACTCGGAAAACACATTATATACAGAAATAGAGCAGAATTTGGTCAGTGTTGTTTGGCATTGTGCGGCTTGTATGGAAAGAATATATTTATTTTAAAAAGCATTACTCAAGAAGTACTTGGAAAGGATATAATGCCATTGAATTACATGTTGATTTGTGATGTAGAACCAGAAAACTAAAGAAATAGACTGACAGCTTTTGACAATGCTTTTGTGTATGTTGTCATTTGCTTCTATGTAATACATATTTCTCTTCCTTTTTTTTGTCCACTTAAATGTATTTTTGAATTGTGTATGTGTAAAACATGTTGTAAAACTTAAAATTCGTGAATATATTTTTATCTTATTTGTCCACAGTTACTTGCCACATTTTTAATACAATATGAAAGACTAAAAGGTGTCCAGTCTTCAGGTGTAATGACAATTTTCTGGGTCATCTCGTTGTCATGTGCCACAGTGGTTTTGAGATCCAAAATAATGCATGTCTTGAATACGGTAAGTGCTTGCTAACCTCATTCAGTTGAACATAATCCCAAATGCTGCACTAACAGAGTAGCTGCTTGCTAATTATGCTGGTCAAGTCAGTTAATGATCCATTCAGTGTACTTTCATTCTTTGCCTTATTAAAGCAAAACAAACAAGACTTAATGGCTTCTGTTTTGAAATGCTAGTGAAATTTGTTGTGATCCTAACTGTAGCAACAGTTGTAAAGAAAATTCTACTAGCTGTTCCAGAAAGGGGATGTATCTAAGAGCAGTAAAAGTGTATAATCACTGATATGAAACTGTTCTGGGAGTTTACGTCATCTTCCTGTTTACTATACAGTGAATTTCCTGAAACGCTTGGTTTGATGGTAATGTCTCATCTGCTGAGGCAAAATCAAAGAGTAAAAATGAAGTATTTCTGTGTCAGTCTGCTTTATAGTAAAGGCCCCAGAAGTATCAGATTGATTGTGGAACTCCCTGAAAGTGGCATATCGGTGGTACTTGAAACCTGTAAGCCATCTTGTGACTTTTGTGAACTTTCAGTCAACTTTTGTCTTTAGCTGCTGAGAGTGGGACTTTATTGGTGGGTGTATCTGTCCACCGCTGTACTAGTCTCTGTGGATTATGCTTTATGTATCTTTCCCAGTCACAAAAATGGAAGAACCTTTTGGTATTTAAGCACAATGCCACAAACTGTAATCTAAATTCTGCTCCTCTAGTTCTTATTTTCTGTGTGCTTTCCAATTAACAAATCTGCTTCGAAAACTCCTTGCTACCCAGTGCATAAATGCCGTCCTCCTGTAAAGAATACCTTAACTTCAACGAGAAAGCTGTGTTTGTACAAACTGTGTCTTGAAGAGAATTTCTCTGTACAAGTAGTTCATAGTTGTGTTTATGACAGTGATTGATTAAAAATAAATGGTATCTTTCATCTCCTCCCCCTTCTCTTTACCTTTCACTTTACCAAAATAGATGCTGTCTTTAATTTGCATGGGGGTGGGTAGTGTAGCATTTATGTTGTTTGAAGAATTTATGGTAAGGAGCTGGTTTATGTTTAATAGTAACATGTTTTAAAGAAATGCCTCAAGCCATCTAACTGGAGTGTTGCATTCCTTTTTAGGATACTGAAGTGGATGCATTTCGTTATGTCACCTTCTGCATCTACTTCATCCTGTTACTTGTACAGCTCATCCTGTGTTGTTTTCCAGAACGACCACCTTTGTTTTCTGAAACAGTAAATGATCCTGTAAGTGTTCAGTCTGTGCTGAGTATTGTACCTGCAGTATTCCGTACAATGATTTGTAGGGCCATAGTCTCCCAGGGGCCACATAATTCACATCTTGTTGACTGTTTCGCGCTAGTGTGTTCTTTCTGCTGGAGCCCGTAACATGCAAAACAGGTGGGCTGTATTTAAGAGGGAGAGCAAGAACACAGTTTCAGTCATTCCTGAATAGCGTTCCTGAAGGTTAAGTCATATGTCTTTATCTTCAGTAGTGCTTCTGGTAACAGCTGGGAAATACTGATTTGGAATGCTGTCTTCCTACTCAACTGACACTGTTTGGTAGGCAGTAACTCATAAGGATTTGTATTCCCTTCCCGTTGGTGGGGAAGACTCTATACTTGGAAAACTTGTCAATCTGGATAGATGCACTTGATTTCCATGTTTACCTCTCTTCTGTCAAGCAAAAATTTAACCAGTTCAGTTTCAAGAGCAGTTGATGTTACGAGGCTGATCTGGATGTAGAAATCTAGTTTTATCTAGATGTGATCGTTTTGCATGTTTTTAATTGCACATGCTTGCTATTTGGCGTGGATCTATAGTGACCCAAAGGATGCTGGATCCTTATACTGCTTGCTTAGCCCTGGTTTAGGCCTTCTGAGTCACAGTGGAGGGACACCTGTTATTACCTGGAGTTTGGAGGTGCCAAGGTTAGAAACCTTAGTTCTGTGTTTGTTCATAAGGTGTAATTCTGTTTTGATGTTAGGTGGTGAGGGGGGAGATCCCCAGCTGCAAAGGCAGTGTTTAAAATGTCCGGAACCTGTTGCATTTGCTGAATTCCGCTGACCTTCTCCGTCAGTGTCCATTGTACCACTGGTTCTCTGCGTGACCACTGACAGACAGTCTGTGCATGTGCCTGGAGGGAAGAGCGTACTGCTGGGTTCTTGGGTCCTCTTCACCTTTGGGTTCTTTTCATCTCAATCAGGGATGAAGTGTATTTGACAGGATACTGTGGATTTATGGAAAATTTCTTTTATGCTTTGATCATGATAATTATAGGGTGCTTTGAGAGCACAATGGTTTGTTTGTGTTGTGAGTGTTTCTAGGAGTGTCTCTAGGACACAGGGCAGACTTGAAATTGTAATTGTCTTTTTTCATGAACTGTGTGTTTGTTCAGTATTACGATGGCGAGAAGAAAAAAACAAGTAGTATTAGTCAGTCTTGAGTTCTGGTGTATTCTCTTCTGCCAAACCTTTACAAACCAGAAATGTTTGTAATTCTGAGTATAATCTTAGGATATGTTTACTTAAGCCAAAAAACTACAGTGAAATTTCTGAGATGTAGATTGTGGTGTATATAGAAGTCAGACTATTTTTTGTCTCTTGTTTTTACTTTGCTTACGTTATGTGAGGCCAGACCTGTTACAACTTGGCTGTCTTCATTCTGTCTGGCATGAATATCAATAGGATTATTGGCTCTTTGTGTGACAACTACTTAATTTTGTCACAAATGATACTATTTTATCAGTAATCTAATAGGTTTTCATGTTCTAAAAGTTTTGCTTTATGCAAATGAAGCCCTGTTTTCGATATTACAAGATCTAGTGGGCTTATGAATTTAGAGCGTCCACCTGCAAGTAGATTTTCAGAAAGTATAAAGGAAAAAAGCATTTTACATAAAGTTCAGGATGTTTTGAAATGTTGTTGGAGTCGAAAATGTTCCTTGTGTGTGCTGACATAGAGATCTGTCTGTTAGGAATGTTGGCATGGCTAAAGGCTCGAAGTGCTGTGCCTCCTCCACTCCCCTCACATAGCTTAGTGGAGAAGCCAGGTCACATAAAGATGAATTGAAAAATACAGTATTGGCAACACTTGGCTGTTTTGATTGCAGTCCTCTAATAATGTTTGAGTTTTGTAGATGGAAATACCTGAGTTGCTCCAATTACAGTTGGTGATAAAAGCCTAGTGGTTTGTGTGCCAAAGGAGTGGCTGGTTTTAGAATTCTTTAGGCGCTGTTCGAGCAGTGAAAGAGGGAAGAGAGAAATCTCCAGCAGAATTCTGGAAGTAAATCACCTTATGTGCCTTTGAAATTCTTCCAGCCTTCCTGTTGACTGTTTTAATCCAACCAGATAAGGAGAGGATGTTAACATGAAGAGTAGTGAAACGAGACAGCCATTGTGCAGGATGTTGAACGTGAGGTAGCTGTGTACCTTCCTGGATACTTAAGTTTCTTATGCTTATTGGTGAGTGAGGTGCAGGATTTTTAGAGGCTCTTTTGGGGTGCTTTTATGAAGTTTGACATGTGGGGTTTTTTTCATTTGTGCATCTGTTTTGATGGAGTCACAGCGATTAGCTGCTAGAACACTAGAACTGAATTCTTTGTTTATGACTGACGCTAGCCAATTAACATATTAGTGCTCTCATATGGTAGCATACCTTGCACTGATATAGATAGGCAGTAATTATGACATCTTGAGAGATTATTTGGCCTGCACCGTCTTATAAAATTCCCTCAATTATTTGTTGTGTGGTTGATAGGGAGCACTGCTATTCATGTATCCCAGTGGCCCAGCCTGCTGACAGCCCTGAAGTTGGCCTTGTGTTTTCTGACCAAACTCTCAACAGCATAAATGACAAGTTTCGTAATGTGAAAAAAAATACTATAAGCAAAAGGATTTTCAAAAGCATCTTTTCTGCTTGGTTTGTTTCTTTTGGCCTGTATGAGTCACTTAGTATGTGGCTTGATTTCTTTTTCTCTCATTTAGAATCCATGTCCAGAATTCAGTGCTTCATTCCTTTCAAGAATCACATTCTGGTGGATCACTGGGTAAGATCAAGATGATGCATAAAGTGTCAGTTAAAGCTAGATGGCATTTTAGGATCTTGCTTTCAGAGTTAAATTGGCAATAATCATGCAAGAATAATTATGGTTGTTTTGCTTGGTTGTTCTGTAGATAGATAAAATTGTTGGGGTTTTTTTGTTTGTGGTTTTTTTTTTTTAGATTTGATTAATCTTCTTTACTTCCTGTGTAGGGTCTTTGTAATTTTAAATTTTGCCAGTGTATATTTAGTATGTTTGCTGAAAGAAGATAAAAAATATTTCTTCAGGAAACATAAGAAGGTAGAAATTGTCTGCTGTATTTAGAAACGTAAGCATTCAGAACTGTTACCTCTTTTTGTCCAAAGGTTAATTTTTTTCATTAACTTAGCTTTAGTTATGCTGTATGATTTGATCACAACACGTGTTCTTGTGACTTAAATCACAGAAACGTAAACTAATATTGGTGTATAGTTGTGGTTGGTACTTGGCCAGAGTTCCAACAGAAAGCTAGATGAAAGGAATTACTCTGTGAAATTAAAGGCTAATAAAGATTTTGAAATGTAGTAGGCATGATAATATTAATTGCCTGGCTAAATTTCAAATAAGATCGCTTCATCCTGTCTTTTATTTTCCCTGAAATTTGAGCTCAGTGGCATATTCTGGATGCTTAAATGTTTTGTTGGTGTCCAGTTCTTGCTGTAAAGATAGGAGGATGTGTGTTCTAGCATCTGAACCTGTGTTACTACAGGTACCAACTCTTGCATGCACTTTTCTGAAGAGCTGGATGTAAGGACCATTGTCTTATGGCACATATATATTTAGACATATCTCTGATGTTCTTAAATATATAGTGTTGATTCTTTTTAATACAGGTTAATGATTCAGGGTTATCGGAGACCTTTGGAAGCCAAGGATTTGTGGTCATTAAATAAAGAGGACAAATCGGAGGAGGTAGTGCCAGGTTTGGCTAGAAACTGGGCAAAAGAGTGGGCGAAGACCAAGAGGTAAGTTCAGTTATCCCTGGCTGGCAGTTCTTCCAAGATGTGGAGGTTCAAAAGCTTTAAGTTACTCAGCCTCTAATTAGAGGTGTTTGTCATATGTTACCAGGCATTTTTTTGTAAGACCCAAGTGGCAGCAATGTGTTTGTCCTTGAATGCATACAGAAAAAGAGCCAAGTAGGGTGTTGAGTGTCCTCTTTATGAAAAGCTGCATGGTTTGGCGTAGTCTTTCAAGGCTGATTATTATTGTTGCTTTTGATGTGTGATTTTTTTTTCCCTGGGAAGGGAATGCTTTCACACAGTCAACCTTCAGTCATGTAATTTAGGATCTTGGGCTCCCTCTATAGTTAGCGAAACTTCAGGAGGGCAGTTCAGGGCGTAAAAGTGAGAAGCTTGCCTCTCTTTTGCCTATATAGGGAGCCTGGGCATCTAAGCCAGATGACTAAAATTAGAAAGATGGCCTGCTTACAGTTTCCATCCTGCTTTCACCATCCTTTACTGCAGTGAATAGAAGTACCTTTTCATTGAAGGAATATTGCTTGCTTCCATACACAGTCTATTTTTACATACAGCTTGTCCTCAGAAGTTTGGCAGTATGTAGTTTGGCATAAGCCAGATGTATGATATGAATGCGTTCAGGCCATTGAGGATGACTGGGCATAAAACTGACTGCAGTCTTTTAACTCTGGTGGTACGGGAAGGCCTTGATTTTGATGCAAGTTCAGCATAATTGGTTCTAGGATAATAATGTCCTTTGCCCTTGAAGTTTAAGGCAGATTATGGCCCTATTCCTTATTCCTCAGGGCAGACCTATAGGAGAAATTCAACAGGGATTTTACATATCCCTACAAAGAAGTCTGTTGGCCAGTTCATTTAGCTATGGTTGTATGATTAAAGAGATGTTTGATTGCCAATAAAACTCATTTAAACTGTTAAGAAGGGCAATAAACAGCTCATAAACATCTTATTTGCATGGTGTACATTTCTCCAGTTGGCTTTATGCTTGAATAAAGGCTACATTATATGCTACTTTTATTTCAGGCAACTATTAAACATGTTATACTCGCCCAAAAAGCAGCAAAAATCAAGTGACTCCAACGGTGATGTGACAGAAGAGGCTGAAGCTTTGATTATAAAACCATCTCAGAAGAGCTCTGAAGCATCTTTATTCAAGGTGTTATATAAAACCTTTGGACCATATTTTCTCATGAGCTTCCTCTTTAAGGCTGGACACGATCTCTTGATGTTTACAGGCCCAGAGATTCTAAAGTAAGACTCATATACTTTATTATCGTATTAAAAGTATATGGATAGAATTTGAAACACACTAGTATTTCACTCACCAAGCTGCGTTGCCTTTAGCTGGCTCTAAAGGGAGGAGTTTTCATGCAAGTTAGAGAGCGGGCACCATTGGTCCATTGGTTTTCAAACTGTAAGATCATGCATTGAATGTTTGACTTTTTATGTTCCTTTCCGGCACGAGGAAGGCCAAGCAGGAACATAATCAACAATAGCAGGAGAGCTTATTTAGTTCTCACCTGTAATGATTGTGGGGCAAAAAGTCACAGTATGTGAAGCAGCAGGGGGTTAAGGGGGTAGGAGGGAGTTGTATTGTTTTAAGGTGAACAGAAGTAAAAGGACCATAAGCAGTTTTAGTTTCGCTGGAAGCAATGTTAGACATCTTAGTGTAGCTCCAGGAGAATGCTGTACATGTAAGGTATGTGATAATTTGTTTTAATGTAGTACCTTGTCAGGATGAGGGAGTGATGTATACTAATGTAAAATGATCTCCAGTTTCTAAGAAGTTTGCTTAACTATCTGAGTTTGGTACTTTGGGTGCTTGCATGACCCATACAACATCTGGAGTAATTCAAGGCTGTAACCCTGACCTAGTCATTTTGATTTGCGTACATAAAGAGAACTAATTTCTCTCTTCACAGATTGCTAATCAATTTTGTAAATGACGAAGCTGCCCCAAACTGGCAAGGATACTTTTATACAGGGCTGCTGTTTCTTTGTGCTTGTCTTCAGACACTGATTCTTCACCAGTATTTTCATATTTGTTTTGTAACTGGAATGAGACTCAAATCAGCTATTGTTGGTGTGATTTATCGAAAGGTAGGTGTTTCTTTAAGTACATAATACCTCTTGGTGATAGTGCAAATACATTGCTTAAGTGGGAATAATTAAAGTAGTTAGAAGGCTCTGGTAGGCTGATTCCTAGCTCTTAAAGGAACTAAGACAGTATCTAAGTTATTAACAAAAGTCTTCTAGATAGAGAAGACTTCTAATCTACTAGTTAAAATACAGGCACCTTCATCTTCCTGCTACCAAACAAGAAACCTTGTCTTGTTTAGACCTGGGGTGTGAAACTGCTTTAGTTTGTGCGGAAATTAAGATGCATCTATAATACGTTTGCAGCTTCATTTGGGATTTAGCAGCGGTGCCACCTCATCTTGGAATAAACTGGCATGTTTTAGAAAGCTGTGGACTGGTTGCTCTGTGAGAAAAACATGTGATAGGAAGTGAGGCCTCTGCTTCTTACAGTAAAAAAAACAACCCCCAAAAAAGGAAACAATACCTGCCTCAAGCATTAAACTCACCATCCACCCTACTTATCCTACCCCAAAGACTGCTTGTTGTTTTTAGTTTTCTATTTGAGCTGCTTGCTTCAAACCATGCAACTTGCATTTTGTAAGATGTGCAGGGTAAACAGAATGGGAAGCAGGAAAAGGATTGCCTTTAATTTTAAATATGAAGCTTTGTAAAGCAATTGGATTCTGTAGAGAAAATGTAAATTGTCTTCATGTTGCCTTAATTGTTTTTTTATTTTTAATCTGCATCTAGGCACTTGTCATCACAAATTCTGCTAGAAAGACTTCTACTGTGGGTGAGATTGTGAATCTAATGTCTGTGGATGCTCAGAGATTCATGGACTTGGCTACCTATATAAATATGATTTGGTCT
The DNA here is from genome assembly GCF_032191515.1 of Phaenicophaeus curvirostris. Lineage (NCBI taxonomy): Eukaryota > Metazoa > Chordata > Aves > Cuculiformes > Cuculidae > Phaenicophaeus > Phaenicophaeus curvirostris. Next base: position 1,260,833 of record NC_091407.1, read on the forward strand.
GCACCTTTCCAGGTGATATTAGCACTGTGCTTGCTGTGGGATGTGAGTATTGTGTGTTGTTTCCTGTTTTGACTTCAACAACATCCTACACTTGTGACTAGAGACAGCTGTTGTTCAGACTGCTTGGGGGTTTTCAGCAGTGTATAGATACAGATTGATCTATATATACCTCTCTATATAGAGGCTATATATGTATGTTTGTTTCAAAAACCAAATTGCATAAACGTCAGTTAGAGCCCCTACTTAGTCCTCATCTTCTTCCCCCAAGCTGACCTTGAAAAGGGAAGAAGATGTGAAAGCGCTACTTCAGAGTGCCTTTATGTACTATATGCAGTGGTTTGACTGAAGATTTTTTAAAATGAGTTTGAATAAATGTTTACAATGAAATGCTTTTCAGAATTTAGGTCCTTCAGTGCTGGCAGGTGTGGCTGTCATGATCCTTCTGGTTCCCATAAATGCTGTGATGGCAATGAAGACAAAAACCTATCAGGTTAGAACTTTTATACATGCAACAGAGTGCTTTAAGGAAACGTGTTCTGTCCTTTGACTTGTTTCTGAGATTCTCGATTTATCCCTTAAAAAAAGGAAGGGAAAGAAATGGCAGTGGTGGTTGTGTATGCAGAATATACAAACTCGCATATTTTTCAGCCTTACAGTGTATCTGTACATAATGGTCTGAAAATTTTCCAGTAGGTAAGATCAAGGTAGCAGGCTACCCAGCTTCATGAAATGCATGATGGTTGGTTTGGAATTAGTTCAGTTTTTAACTCCCTAGGCAGTTAAGTGCAGACATAAACTACTGTTTGCTTAATGAGTGAAATACATTTCCAGGATGGTGGTTGCAGTGTTGGGGTTTTTTTGTGAGATTGGTGGGTCCTGGAAGGATGAGGAAAAAGTCTTAGTTTTTGGCTGTTCTCGATCCCTGGCCACTTTTATACAGAGAGGGATCAGTTTGTTACAGAGAGTGCACAGTAGTAAACGTAGACTTAAACTTTCATGTTTTCTAATGCAAAAACTACTTTCAACAGCTCTACCATGTGCTTTCTGGTACAGACTCAGAGGAGATAGATTTATTGGAATGAAACCTTTTAACTCTAGATGTTCATTAAAATATACCTCAGCATTTGGTCCTCACCTGGGAGAAGTAGGGATATATAGCTTGTCACAACCACACTGCCACTGTTAACAGCTGTTTGGGAGAGCAGTGCAGGTACAGTCTACTGACTTGGCCTAGTGCTGAGTCAGAACATTATTTCAGCTTTGTACTGTCCTCATTAAAATACTTTATGAAGACAGAATGTTCTGAAGAATGGACTTTATTCTTATGGCTTGGAAATTCTTACGGGAATGGAAAGCTTTTTGCCTCAGAGCACTATCAGAAAACCATTGATAGTGCTGAAAATGAGGCAAAACCAAGTTTGGTTGAAGGTTAGATGTGAGCTGCACACCGCTGAAGTTTGTTTACAGCGGCTTTCTTTTTAACTGCGTATTGTACCTAGAGAGGACCCTGAGTCCCAGGCCTCCATGATGTAGGCTTAATCCCACCTAAACCGGTGCTACAATTATTTTGATCTTGATTCGATTTGTAGTTGGATGAAGCATTCTGATAAGGGCAGCTTGATCTAGGGGCATGTGTTCCTGCCCATGGCAGGGTGGTTAGAACTAGGTGATCCTTAAGGTCCCTTCCAACCCAAGCTATTCTATGATTCTTTTAATTAGTTTAAAACGTCTTGTTAATTCTGCATATTTGTTTGTTCAGATAGCATCTCAGATTTCCTGCTTGGGAAGCTAGTAAGCTTTTGATGATAATGAGGTAAATTTTGCTATTGCAAAATAGAAAGCTCAGAACTTTGTGGCTCTGCCAAGTATTGTGCTCTGCTAATTATGTTTTGCCATGTTGTTTTTAGGTGGCTCAAATGAAGAGTAAAGACAACAGAATTAAGCTGATGAATGAAATTCTCAATGGGATTAAAGTTCTGAAACTTTATGCTTGGGAATTAGCCTTCAAAGGGAAGGTATTAGAGATCAGACAGAAAGAACTCAAAGTCCTAAAGAAATCTGCTTACCTTGCTGCAATGGCAACCTTCACTTGGGTTTGTGCTCCTTTTTTGGTAAGTGAAACAAATCTAGAAGTCTGCTCTCCTTTTTGGGATCGTGCTTTCCAAGGCAATGCTTGAGAACTTGTTTTGGATTTGTTTTGGAATAGTTGAAATGCCCTCTGGGAAACTGAGTGGGAAATTGAAGACCTGCGGCTCCACTTCTTTATGAAAAGGCACTACTGTTTTCTTTGAAACTTAGTAACATTCAAGTTGGTTGTATTCTAGAAAGTCATAGCCAAAGTATTGAAAAACAAAACCTTCCTCTGCATCTCCCTCTCTTTTTGATGGTGTATTTGAGAAGCTGAAGATTAAATGTAGTGTTAGATTTGGAAGAAGTTATGAATGCACGCAGTACCTTCCAGGTGGTAGCTGCGGCTGACAGAGTAAAGCTTGCCTTGTTTCTGCACCTTTCTGAAAGCAGCGGGCCCTTAGGGAGGAGCCCTTGTTTGAATGGGATGTTGTGCACCAGGCGTACCTCTGGCTTGGGTTCTCTTGGCATCTGTTTAAGAGCAATCTGGAGTGGGGAGCCATTGCATACCCTGGGATTGCTTCGAATTCCGATTTAAAAAAAAATATTCTTGATATGTGAAACATCCCCACTGTGTTTGTGGTTAGCTTACGTTTAAACTACTTAAAGGGGGAGAAGGGTGAGATCACATCAAAATTGCTTCAGACCCTATTAGAACAAGAGGCCATTGATCTTGTCTGCAAAAGCAAATTAAAGCTATGACTACATTAGGAGAAAATATGTGCTCTTCCAGTTGAAGGTGTTTAAGTGTACTTTCCAGTCTCAGATTCCTTCCCCACAAACATTTTTAGTGTTTACATTATGTTTTGGGCATGATGAAAGGCAGAAGAAGCAGTGTCCTGAGTAGGAAACATCAGCTGCATTCTTAAGTGAATGCTTTTCTAAAAGAAGTCTGAGATGATTTTAATATAAATACATTATTAAATGAAGTTTCTAAATCAAACTCTACAGTAGACTCGTAATTTTGTTTTGTGGAGTCCAAGGTGACAGATTTGCAGAACGAGTAGCTGTTTCAGTGAACATTGTGAATGTGGCAGTGGTCCTGCACCCTAGGGGATTTGCCTCTGGGGCAGAATCAGTCCAGTCTGAAGTGTGAGGCTATTGTTTAGCATCCCATTTCTTGGATTTTTAATAGTTTTTGTATTTTCTTCTGAACTTCTGATAAAAGAATTTGTGCAAGTGCCTACTTGAAAGCATTTTTGATATGCAAAACTTATTTCCTTTACTCCTCCTTCTGTTTCCATGGCCAGGGCTCTTCAAAACATTGTTTAATAGTGGTGTCAGGCAATTATTCATTTTGCAGTAACTCCCCTGCTGCTATGTGTGCTGATACGGGTGTATTCCAGCCGAATGGCTGGTGACACAAGAGTGCAGACGTGCTGCTTGTGAGGTTATTGTTTGGACCCTGTCTTGTTTTCGATCTCTCTGGGAGGGCTTTTCTCCCTGGGATGTGGTTCTCCAAACTAAGGATTGTACAAACAAGCTACTGTACCAGGCACAGCCAGTCATCCACAGTGTGAAGAACAATACATGTCTTCACAGCAGTCAGGTTTTTAACAGAGATACTTATGTCTTCAATGAATGCTGTGCTTACACAAGACTGTTCCTTAGGTATTTGAGCTAATTGTTTCAAGCCTTGTGGGAGGGGGAATACTGAAGGTTAGGTTGATTTCTTGTGTTAAGTGGCAATCTGTGGGAAGGAGTTGCTGGATCTTGTTGTGTGCTTAGTGTGGTTACCATTGAAGGGAATACTGTGAAGGGAATGGATCTGAATGTTAACATTTTGTTTTACTTAGTTTACTTGAATTTTGTTATAATTTAACCAACATGTTTAAAAAAAACCATAAATAAGTATATGGATTTTAAAAGATTATTTTTATACTTTGATGATAACAATGGTTCAATCCCAAATTCTTGTTCAGCATGGATTTTAAGCTTTTCTGTTGTGTATTGTTCAAATACTGTAAGGCTTCACCTTTGTAATGCAGTAGCATTTCAAGTTTCTTTGAAAACAATCTGTCCATGGGCTGTATTTGGAAATCTAGGATTGCAGTCATCTCTACAAAATATAAAATGAGTTAGCATTGGGGTGTTTCCACCTTGTGTATCTATGTTACTGATGCAGTATCTGGAACCATGGGGAGTGCCTTAAAACTGAAGGAGAGCATTCTCTTCTCCTGCAGTTTGACCACAAATAGCCTGGGACATTTGTGGTTTCACCTTTGCTATGTGAAGGAAATAAGTGCTTGGCACTTGCTAGAAGAGCCATCAAATTATTTTTACAACAATAAATTAAAATCAAGTGTTTGTTTTGTAAAACTCATTATCGGGAACAAGGAAGTTACCAGAACATTACTCTCTTTGATTTGTAGACCTCGGGTTCCAGCTGTCAGACTGTGTGACTCCTGAGCTAGTGGCTTTAAAAAGTGTTACCCGAACAGTAACCAATACACTTGGTTTCAGGTTGCCTTGTCCACGTTTGCTGTGTATGTCAAAGCAGATAAGGATGGTGTCTTGGATGCTCAGAAGGCATTTGTTTCCCTAGCATTATTCAACATCCTCAGGTTTCCATTGAACATGCTTCCTATGGTTATCAGCAGCGTAGTAGAAGTAAGTCTTAAGTCATTAACAAGTGTTTTATGTGCAGAAGTAGCCACTGAGTGGGAAGATTGTATTCCTGTGCTTAGAGAGTGTCTGCGGGGGAAAATTCAGCCACCTCAGAAAGGGAGCTTCGCGTTTCCTGTGTGTTAAGTGCTGTGCAAGCAAAATTATCAATCCCAGTTATGGTGAATGGGCGTTCCTGAAATCAACCGTATATTTCCTGTGGTTTGGGAAGCGTGGGTTTGACTATCCAAGAAACTATGTGATGGATTTTCGGGGGAATTAGGAGTGCATAAGAATGATGTAACATATATATGTGATGCAAAACAACAAGCTCTTAAATGTAATGAGCAAACTATAAGACAGCTTTGCGTCGCTTTCCCATGCAGGCCAGTGTCTCCTTGAAGCGCCTTAGGGTGTTCCTCTCTCACGAAGAGTTAGATCCAGACAGCATAATCAGAGGTCCCATCAAAGAGGGTGAGTTTCTTTTCCTGCTGAAAATGACTGTGTGCAGGTTCAGGGTGGCTTTGCAGTGTTTCTTTTGCTTTCTGTAACAGATTTACTGCATTTTTGAGGATTTCACTCAAATTTTAGCCACAAAGCAGCCAAGGGAGTTTATAAAAGAAAATTCTATGTAGTTTCTATGTCCTTCTAAGAAAGCTTCTTTCCTTTCCCCTGCTTTTGTGTCCAACCTACAGAATTGTTGCAGCCAGGCACAGATGGTCACTTTAAAAATTACTTGTTGGACTGTTCCAAGTGTAGCCATTTGAAATTTGTAGGCGGTTAACAGAACGTTAATTAATGCTGTGTCAAACCCCCGCATTTTGGAAAATAACAGTCAGCACGCTTGAAGGAGAAAGGATAATTCCCAGTTCTGGGAAATGCCTCTACTTTATTTTTTGTGCAAAGAGCGTTATTCCCATTGTCACTCTCGCTGTATCCAGTGTTGCTGGTCTGATTATATAGAGCTGTTCAGGAGACAGATAAGCGTGAAGGCAGATTTACTGAAAAAAAAACCCTAATGCCTTTTTTCTTGCAAACCAAAACTTGACTATGTCTGTCATTTTTAAAGGCTTTTTCTTACTTCCTTTTTACAAAGAGAGTGAAATCCCCATCCATCTGTCTCATGTGGTTAGCTGAGCTCTGTATCATTTTAGTCGTTTGTCTTCCTGATAAGCAGTCATCCGCTTTTGGGAATACCTCCTTGCATTGAGGCTGCTGGTTTCTTGAACTGACTTTGTTGTGCTGCAGTGGAGTTGCTGGGTAAAGGAGGATGCAGCTGAATAAGTCAGTATCTTTCTATGGTTGGCATTCCTGTACCTCCTGGTTACCTCTGGTGTAACCTGAGAAGTTTTGCTGTCTTGATAAATTCAGCACAAGCAGAACACAAGCTTTTCATAAGCAGTGGATTGTTGTTCAGCTGGAAAAGTGGCCTATGTGTCCTTAGATTGACTTCTGTGGCGTGATCCAGAGCATGCAATTGCTTGCATTGGCATTTTTATAAATATGAATTTTCTTTTTTTCAGCTGAAGGATGCATTGTTGTAAAGAATGCAACATTTCGCTGGTCCAAAAATGATCCTCCTTCACTGAACAGGTAAGACTCAGTTCCCTTTGTTCCACTTGCTGCGCATTGTAAATTATCTGTATTTGATTTAGAACACCTATATGCAGGAGAATTTGCTTAAACAGGAAACATTTTTTAAACCAAGGGTTTTAAGCTAGAGGAATTTAGAAAGTGTGTTGTATGTATGGAATGCATAAAGGGGAGTAGCAAGAGGTATAATAGGAGGAGAGAGAGCCTCAGAGATTCAAGCTCTTGCTACATGCTGCAGGTGGGATGAGCTCCATCTACAGGATACAGCCAGATTAGCCCCTTTTAAGTGTCCCTGGCCCCTAATGCTTGCAGAATGTCCTCGGAGCCTTCCTTTTAAAATCGTATTCTTGCTGAACTGTAGCCATCCTTGATTCTCATGCTGGAGAAAACCAGTGCAGAACCTTGCACGTGTTATGGCTACCAAAGTAACTGGTGGTGCAGCTGCAAGCTGTGTTTTCCCTCTGACCTGTCCCCGTTCTTAATTTTGGCTGCTTTTTCTTGGGCCTTAAATTGCATATTATCTGGGACAGTGATGCTGTTTGGGAAGAAACTATTGGTATTTCCATTTGAGTTCATGGAACGTTTAAGAGAAATTGCTCAGGTTGTATCACAGTGCTTTTTGAAAGTTTTTTGGGTTTTTTTTCCTTCTCATTTTGGCTAATCACATGTTAAGATGCCACATCCTAAATATAAGAAGAGCTTGGTTGCTTTCTGAATGAGAGATTAGCTTTTTTGAAACAGTTAAAGTTTATGTACTGTGTCAGCATTTGCAGTGGGTGTTCGTATTGCATCTGGCTTTGTTCAATACACTGTTTAACTTCGGGGTTGTGCCAGCAAGCAAGGAAGGCTGAATTATGTGCACTTTATTTCAGCATTAATTTCACTGTTCCTGAAGGCTCCTTGATAGCTGTTGTTGGTCAAGTTGGCTGTGGAAAGTCTTCATTGCTGTCTGCATTACTGGGGGAGATGGACAAAAAGGAAGGCTACGTGGTTGTCAAGGTGGGATGCATCTGAAAAATTGTTAAGCTGGGATTCAGGATTAAGTTAAGAGGAATTCTGGATTTTCAAGTGGTGTGAGGAGGGGAAGAGGCAGCCTTTCAAATGAATGTGGTTTTAGCCTAATTTCCTGGCAAGTTATGTATATGCCCTCGCCTACGCTCTCTGTGATTGCTTCTTAAGCCTCAACCCAACAGCTTCTGAATCTGTTGATTTCAGATTTACCCAAATAGTCAGAATGATGGAGGTGACAAAGATAAGTATTTTGGTGAGTCTTATTGGCAGCCAGCTGTGAGGTGGGGAGGCCTTATTACACACACTCCAGCCTGAGGAAGAGCAGTATTGGCTTCGACCTGCTTAGACATCCAAGAATTACAGGGAGGGAGGGTACACACAGTTACGCAAACATAGATATAGCACAGAGCTCACAGAGGAAAATTGACCTGGAATTAAGCAAATAAATAAAAAGTCATTGTTTTGGGTTTTGATGGTGCTGTAATGTATGGAAAGAAAACGCATGTATTGCATTTAAAAGAATGCACATTTTGTCACTTCCAAAATTATTCTGGAAAAATAAAGTAGGTGAGACCTGAATCACTGATTATTTGTGCGGAAAGAGAAGGCAGAACTAGTCTTCAAAGCAAAATACTTTGGAGTCACTTAATCTCTTCCTTTTAAATGACCTTTATATTAAAAACTACTTCCCCTACTTTTTTGCAGTATCTTGGCAATGATACATTTGCTAAATGCTGTGTTACAGATCAAATTGTTTTATACAGAACATAGCTTTATACTATGTGAAAGAACTAATGACTTTTGACAGTGATTGTGTGAACGTATTCCTTAAACAAATGTGTCCTCTAACTTTACACTAAAGAATTATATTTAAAGTCCTTTATTTTCTACCAGCACACTTTGTTACATTCACTTGTAGAGAGGATTGTAAAAATAAGATTTTGGAAAAGGCGATAGCCCAGGAACTACTTCTTGCAGTCACCATTAGTACTGTCTGCTTCACAAAGCCCTGCTGTGCTTTGACTTTGTGTGCAGACTTCAGTCTAAAGTACTGAACAAGAAACTTTATTTTCTTTGCAGGGCTCTGTAGCCTACATTCCTCAGCAAGCCTGGATCCAAAATGCAACTCTGGAAGATAACATTCTCTTTGGAAGGGAGATGAATGAGATGCGTTACAAGCGTGTGATTGAGGCTTGTGCACTGCTGCCTGATATAGAGGTCCTTCCTACAGGAGACAAAACAGAAATAGGAGAAAAGGTATTTTAAGAACTCGCTCTACCATAATAGCACTACAGGTTGTAGTTAAGGCCATATGACTTCTCTTCTACTTTATCTTAAAACTGTATTGAATTTAGAACATTCAGAGTAGGAATCCTCTAAAATAGGCAAATTTGAACAGTATATTTTTCTTGTCTGTAAGCCTCAAAGAGAGGAATAAGCTGATGTTCTCCAGAAGACAGGGATATGCAGGGATAAGTGCTTTGCCTGCTGACAAGTTAATAGGTGGGCTGTAGCTGCCAACTGGCAGCCCCAGGTTCAGTAGAGGAAAGAGCAGAAGAGAAGCCTCAGATTCAGAAGAGAAGTAGCCTCTGAATGGACAGAGTTAGGTAGGTCTGTCTAGGTTATTTGTTGTACAAAACTAGCAAACAATTTTTTTTTACTAGCCCCTCAGTAATGGTGAGAACTGAATAGATTTACTTCCTTCCAAGAGGTTTTTCACTGTGATTACTTATGCTGTTGGGGTAGTGAAATTCTTCATGATGGAGATCTCTTTCATACAATGCTGAAATTTCTCTAATTTGCATAAACCGCCTATGACTTATGTCTTTCACAAACTGACATCTCTTTCCAGCTGTAAATAAAGGATCATATTTTCTTGTTTCCCCAGGGAGTGAATTTATCTGGAGGACAGAAACAGCGAGTCAGTCTTGCTCGGGCGGTTTACTGCAATGCAGATATCTACTTATTTGACGATCCTTTATCAGCTGTTGATGCTCATGTTGGAAAACATATTTTTGAAAAAGTCATTGGACCAAAAGGAATCCTGAAAAATAAAGTATGTCATAATGAGATACTTGTCTCTGGAGAATGATTTGTTTTTCTTTGCTGAGTTCAAGTGATTCCAAGTTTGTCAAATAGCATACTTGGACTTACGTTTCAAACATCTGAAAAATGAAAGAATCCTCCTGAGATTTTTAGAGAACTTTTCATTATAAAAATGCATTGTTTTATAAATGTTCTCTCATTTCTGTAATTCAGATTTCTTTGAGGAAAAATCAAGATGAGGACAGTAGCTTTTTTTTTAAAAATGCTGCATTCCTCCTGTGGTTGTTACTGTATTAAACGTGGAATTCCAGCAGCAGTAGTTCAACCATCGTGTTTAATAATTTGAGATGTCGGTGTTAAAAAAATTTTTTTTTCTTCCCTTTTTGCTGTATAGACACGGGTTTTGGTAACCCACGCGGTCAATTATCTGCCTCAAATGGATACAATTCTCGTAATGACTGATGGAGAAATCTCTGAGATGGGCTCCTACCAGGAGCTGCTGGAGCAAGATGGGGCTTTTGCTGAGTTTCTTCGTACATATACTAATGCTGAACAAAGCATGGAGAACAGTGGTAAGCTTACAAATAAATTCTCTTGGGATAGGTTGATGCGTGGAGTGTTGGGGAGAGACATTAAAGGAAAAATATTTGTACTGGAAGGAAAGTTAAAAGAATTAAGGGAGTCTCTTAAGGTTCTTGAATTAAGTCTCTTCCCCATCACTAGGGAGAAAATGTGTATGTTGGCTCCCTGCACATAGTGAGGTTTTTCTGTTGTTGTCAATTTGAGGCAACTTTAAGGCAGGTTTTTTTTTTATTTTCTCCTCATCGGTGCATATCTTGAAAGAAAAGAAGTTTCTTGATCTGTCACTTGTAGCCATCTGATCTGGATTTTTTCTTTTTCTTCAAGTTTGTCTTTTTTGACTGTATGGGGTTTGGGATTAAAGAGAGGTCCATTTTGGCAAATTTGATCCTGCCCTGGGCATTTATGGTTTTGTGATGTAGGTTGTGGTACTTGGATGAATTTGTGTGTGTTAAGCCTGAAAATGAGTTTCTTCTGGAAAAAGTTAATTATATACACTTTTAGACTCAGATCCTTCGTTAGAAGGAACGATTCAACGTCTGGAACCAGGTAACTGCTTTTTTGCCACGTGGCTTTATGTTAGTGCTTATGTTGGAGTAATATGAGTAGCTGCAGTGCATTTACAAGAGACCAAATAATTTTTAAAGAATTTCATCTGCACAGTGGAAGGTATCAGCTTGGTTTGCATGTTACTTTTTTCTGTGATGCTCCAAGAGTTGATGTGTCAGCTTGTAGATAATTCAGCAGCAGCGATTCTTTATCTCAAACACTTCCATGAGGAAGTTTTAAAGAAGCTTTAAACACACATCCTGGGCTTTGGAGTGTAGTGAGTGTACCCAGAGAGGGGTTGTCAGGATTGAGCTCCGAAGGTCTTTTTTGTTCTCGTATGTGTATTCAATACTTCACATCTATTCCCTTTTATCATTACTGGACACATTTCAACAGAGCCCTTTTTAGCAAGTTCTACCTTAGGTGCACGTGCCAGCTTTGCCCTGGCAATCTGGAGCATCTTTCGTTCTCAAGAGGTAAATGCAGCATGAGGAGGAAACCTTTGTAGCATACAACACAAAATCAAATCTGAGAGCTGTTAAGGCAGGATGGTTTATTTGCAGTTTTGTTTTGTTCATGTGGGTGTAGGACTCCGGAGGTGCTCTAAAGCAATATGACACTGGATTGCTTGCTGGTTTTCATATGAGAGTCCTTCAAAAGAAATGCTGTCAAGTGGTTAAAGTAACCATCAGATCCATATCAGTTTTCTCTCATTCATGTAAATAAAAATAGGAACTAAATCATTGTACTCTTCACTTTTTCTACTTTTTTTTTTGCTTCTAGACTACACTGAACAGTTTAACTTTGGCTTTTTAGAGTGGTAAACCTATGTTCAGTTTGCAGACACAGGATGGAACAACTTTATGTTCAAGCAGTCCATGCTTAATGTTTTAATGAACGATTTTGTGCATGTATTTTGCTTTAGTATAAAAGCATGAAAACTTTGGACTCCAGATCTGGACAGACTTTTTGTTACAAATTCTGAATTAACTTTTATGCTTGAAAATAGTGTTCCGATTAACTGACAAGTGTTTAGGTGCCAATCATTTGGCTGCTTAAAAACACCAGACTTTTGCATGTTGCTTCCTGCTTAATTTTTTAGGAAGACTCGAAGTTAATACTAGATTCCTTCTTTTCTTACAGCTTCACTTCATCATGTACTGGAATGTCTTCTCATTGTGTTCTAAAATGAAAATAATTATAGTTAACTGTAAAAGATGTGGTTTGGAAAGGTGTGGTTGCGTGGCTTGCATTTTTTCCCCACAGAGTGAATCACAGTGTGACTTGGTATTGCATGCTTTAACATCAGTTATGTCCTCATAATTATATTGCATTATAATTACTGACTACATTTGGTAGAAGAATAGAAAATCAAGCGTTCATTGTCTTGCTAATTAGTCTGTTGGTGGTGGAACTAAACTGGTTTGTTCACCTGTTCAGTTATCTGTTAGGATATATAAATGCTTACTTGTATTCCCAGCTTTGTTTGCACATTGGAACTGCACCTGGCATTTAGGATTGAAATTAAACCATTGTATCTTTGTGCCTACTGTTTTAACGTTTACTTTGTCACACCCTCCCCAGATACTAATAGTCCATCTGGAAAGGAAGGGAAGCCTGTAGAAAATGGAGTCCTTGTGAGTGAAGCCCCTGGAAAGCTAATTCATAGGTGTGCAGTCTCTCTTTTTTTTTTTTTCTTTCTTTCATTCTTTCTTTCTTTCTCCCCTCCCCCCCTTTTCCATTCTGTCACTCAGTTGTGGACAAACAGTAAATCAGTGTTTGTACTATTTGTTAGAGGAAAATGTATTTTCTTGGATCCGGCAGCCTGAGATGGGGCTCCTGCTGCTCCACATTTCCAGGTCCAGCGGTAGCAAGGGTGAAGGTTGGCTCCCAGCAGGCACAAACAGAGTGTACATGTCATGTAAGAGGGGGAGTATTGTAGTGGTTAGTGCAGCTCTCGTATGCTTCCCAAGGGTTCTGCACTCGACTGCTGTCAGATGGGATGAAGTGCTAAGTGGGCCTTTTATCTGACCTGGTACAGCTGCTGTTATCACTCTGGTTGGAACTTCCTAAAGTCAGTCTCATAAAGTATGTCTTATTCTTTTGATGCTCTAGAGATACTATATTTCTGGAACCTAATGAGTGCCTGGATGTACAATTGCCCATTTTAGTGCCAGTGTGGGAAACAGTTTTGCAGCTCAGCAGCTGCACTATAGGTGATGATCACCAGGCATTTTTCTTTTGGGACTTTTGATTGCTTGACCAAGGCTTCTTTGACTGGCTCACCTGTTACTTGTATCTGAAGATGAATACTTGAGAACTGAATGCCAGGAGGAAGGATTAAGAGTGCACTGTTAGGGGAGGACAGAAGCACTAGTAACCACAGGCCTGATGTTGACCGGTTAGGAGATTGATTATCACCAGAGAAATGGAAAACACTCACTTGGAACTGTGAACTGTTTGAGTCTATTTATGAAGTAAACATCTGGCCTGTATGATGCTAAGACGGAAAAATATATGTCTTCAAACAGGCAACTCAGTAACTCTTCAACATATAGCAGAGACACTGGGAAATCACAGCAGCAGAGCAGCACAGCAGAGCTGCAGAAGCCGCTTGCTGAAAAGAATTCCTGGAAACTGACAGAGGCCGACACGGCGAAGACTGGGAGGGTAAGGTGTCTCAGTCTTGCTTCTAGCACCCTCTTACAGTTTCAGAAAAATCCCCAGGGTTCGGAAGAAAATATCTTTCAAAGACCATGTAACCAGAGTGGGGAAAGTCTGAGTGGATTCTGAGACTTGCTGCTTGTGTAGTACTTCATGGAAGTGTTGCTGCACTGTCTGCTCAAGTCTACCCCTGGTCTGAGTGCAGAAAGAGTGCTGACACCAAAACTTTTGTTTAAGATGATGGGCCTGACCACATGAAAGTTTAAAAGAAGGAGGAAAACTTTGCTAGGAGACGTAACTGCCATTTTCCCAGGAATCTCACTCATGTTTCTCTGAAAGCCCTGGGTATCCTGGGATTGGATACTTCGGCCTGCAGTGCAAACTGTTGAAATTCATGAGTCTGTTCCAGCTCCTTATGCTGAAGGACACATTTCATTAGGTCACTTAATTTGTCACAACCTCTCTCCAAGAAATAGCTGCAAAGTTGCTTGAATCCTCTGATTAGAGATAGATCATAGGATACAAGCCATGTGAAGCAAAGATTAAATTAAAGGCTATATAATCTTGTAGTAAAAGGAGAGAGACAAAATCTGGAACTCCCTAGTTAAGCTTCTGACCGCACTGCTGAAGCTCTGTGTTATTTTAGGCAGCTCTCTCCCTGCTCTTCCCTTCCCTTGGAAGACAAGGGAAAGATGGTGTATGCCAGCCCAGGAGCCATGTTTGGTTTGGCACATTTCCATAGAACGCTTTTCACCTTGTGTTCCCAGGCAGTGGCTCTCTGGAGTGCAGCTGTTATGTTTTTATAGCCCAATGCAGGGGCAGTTGCTGGTTTTGAAACTCAGTCTGCAAAAATGAATATATTTTGTTTTCCCTTCTGTCTTCAGGTAAAGGCGACTGTGTACTGGGACTACATGAAAGCACTTGGGCTCTTTATCTCTTTCTTGAGTGTTTTCCTCTTTATATGTAATCATGTAGCTGCCCTGGCTTCCAATTACTGGCTAAGTTTATGGACAGACGATCCTGTTGTCAATGGGACACAGCAGTACACAAATGTCAGACTGGGAGTATATGGAGCGCTGGGAATTTCTCAAGGTTTGTTTCGTCTTGCCTATTTTAAGATTCACTTGTTCAGAATGTTTTCAATGTGCTTGGGGTTTTCAATGTTCTTGAGTTCTTGTTTGCAGAACTGCAGTAGCAGTTTGCCAAGAATTTGAGTGTGGTTTGGTTTTTGTTCCCTCTTGACAGAAAGATTAAAAACTTGAGGGAATTAAATAAAAGGGAAGTAAACCAACTTATTACGTTATTCAGCTAGTGATTGTGGTTTTCTGTCATTTGTACAAAACAAAGTAAAGTGGTTTGCAGGGGCTGATGTGCCAGCAGTTGGTGACAAAAACATCTGACCCAGGAAATGGGTCCCTGGCCTGTAAACGAACCGTGCTAGCCTGGTTCACAGGGACACTTTGTCACTGCTGGAGGCCATGGCCTGACTGAGCTGTGTGGCTGGTGCTTCCTCTATTTGAGAGTCCACTGAAGGTACCACAGGGAAGCCTGCTCAGCAGCTTTTTGTGTCCTCTTAAGTTTCCCACATCAAAATTGCTGTAGAAGTCATGCAATAAATACTAAATGCCACCTTAAAATTCAGTGGTCTCTACTCAAGGAAAGTGCTCAGATATTACACAAAATTTTATAGTGGAGAAACCACTAAGTGAATCCCAGTTCTCAGGGTTGTTGTGCTAGAGATGTGTGAAGTGGTGACAAAATGAAGGAAAATATTTTCTGTGACAGGTGGAAGCAGATAAAAACCAGTTTTCTTTTCTAGGTATTGCTGTGTTCGGCTACTCGATGGCCGTGTCAATAGGGGGAATATTTGCTTCACGACACCTGCACCTTAACCTGCTGCACAGTGTCCTCAGGTCTCCAATGAGTTTCTTTGAACGTACACCCAGTGGAAATCTGGTGAACCGTTTCTCTAAGGAGATAGATACCATTGACTCCGCCATCCCACCAATCATAAAGATGTTCATGGGCTCAACATTTAATGTGATTGGGGCTTGCATCATCATTTTGCTGGCCACGCCTATAGCTGCTGTTGTTATTCCACCTCTGGGACTTGTCTACTTGTTTGTGCAGGTAAGGGGTGTTACCTGGGGGGACTGAGACCAGCAGTCTGCTCCTTCTGTGTTACTTAAGACAGTTCTTACTCTGCACTGGGACGTATTTTAATGTGTTTAGTTTGGGTAGTGCTTGCCTGACTGTACTTTGCATGTTTTTTTAATTAGCTGACATTAGCACAGCATTTCCTTCCACTGTCAAATGTGAAATGACTTCTGTGCCGAAGGTCATCTTTAAATACCTAAGCAGACTTTATAAACATACAGTTAGATTTTGAGGCAGATTTTGAGGCAAATTTTTTATAGCATGTTGCTCAGAGCCCACATGCGGAGAATGTGGGCTCTGAATGTTTGACGTTTCCAAAACTTCTTTCCAAGCCAAAGAGCAGCCGTTAGAGGGGTACGTGTGTGTTGCTGATGTGCCTGTTTCCTCAGAGTATTGTTTACAGAGCAAGAGAAACATGGCAGCCTTTCATTCCTCTCTTGTGCAGGCAGGGTGCTTGCTTCACTCCTCCTTTACTCTTAGAAATCTAGTAAAGCCATTACAGGTTAGAGAGAAGCAGCTGGGTTTTGACTTGGACTCTTGGAATTAGTGAATCTGTCTGTGTATTGTGCTGTTGAACTAAGCTTGCAGAGAAGAGCAGAAGGAGAAAATAGCAATTGCATGAAATGGTTTGATTGACAGCTGTTTAAAGACAGCACAATGCATGGAATGGGTTTTTTAGGCCTAAAAGTGTTGGGGAAGGCAGGTATTCCCATGTGCGAGTTGAATCTCTGTAACAGCCCAAATGGCATGGAACACTGTGGCCTTTGTCTTTGCAAACGCAGTCTGGATGTAACCATAATTCTCATACTCTTATTTGCAGAGATTTTACGTGGCTACTTCTCGTCAGCTGAAACGCCTCGAGTCTGTCAGTCGTTCTCCTGTATATTCTCACTTCAATGAGACTCTCCTGGGTGTAACTGTCATTCGAGCCTTTGAGGAGCAGAAACGTTTTATAAAGCAGAATGACATGAAAGTGGATGAAAATCAGAAAGCTTATTATCCAAGTATTGTTGCAAACAGGTAACAGTGGGTTGAAATATTGAAAGGCAGTTATATAGAGAGGGTGTGGTTCTGCTGCTTGTGTTCCTTATCAATTGTGGCTCCCAGCATGCTTGTCTGGGGCAGGGAATCCTGTGTGGATACATCTGTTTCACAGATATTTTGCTTAAGCTTCTGTCAGGGAATTAGGATTGCTTCTGAATTTCTTTTCTCCCTGAGTTACTTCTGGGTAATATTTTTTTTTTTTTTTTAAATTTTGAGTAATTGATCCCAATGTTAATGGCAGCTGCTTTCTGAACTAAGACAGGAATTTATGCACCTGAAAGGTTTATTAATTTTGCATGCCTCTAGATTTGCACGCTGTTGGAGCAGAACCTCAGATACCTTGCAGTTCCTGCATCCTTAGCAGTACACAGGTGCCATATTACTATACTTTTCAAAAACAAGTTGTGTGAGAGAACATTGGTTGTCTGCATTCCTCATTCTCTATGAATGAATTACCAGAAAGATACAGTACATCTTTCTCTCTTGCAGGTGGCTAGCTATCCGTCTGGAGTTTGTAGGGAACTGTATTGTCTTCTTTGCAGCACTGTTTGCAGTGATGGCACGCAACAAACTCAGTCCAGGACTGGTTGGCCTCTCAGTGTCCTACTCATTGCAGGTAATTTTTTTTTTTTTTGTAAGACTGCATCATTTGTTTTTTTAATTGTAAGACTGCATCAGAAAGAACCCATCTATGGCTTTGGAGGGAAAACTAATATAAGGAACGTAGAAAAAGAGTAATACTTACCAATAGCATCTGGAAGGATGCCAGGAAGTTCCTTCTGTGTGTTGCCTGTGTGAGAAGATGTGGCTAAGATGACTCCTTATTCCCTGCATATTAAAGGCATCTGGACTTTTCTCCTATCCAGCTCTGATTAGCCAAGATCTTGTCTGTATTTATTCATTCCATAAACTTGTGTTGCTTCAGTTGTGTGTTATTTATTGCAGGTAACACATTTAATGTAAACTGCTTATAGATTTCTTTTCTTCTTGCAGATTACAGCGTACTTGAACTGGCTAGTTCGCATGTCATCTGATCTGGAAACCAACATTGTTGCTGTTGAAAGAGTCAAAGAATACACTGAAATGGAGAAGGAGGTACACTGAGTTGTACACCACACCTGTAGAAGTCAATGTCCTGTCCTGATGTCTCGCCTGCAGCCTGGCTGAGTGGCTTGTGGGATGCTGAGGGGTGGGACAGCCTTGTGTTGTCAGTGCCTTCCATCTAGGGACAGGCTGTATCCTAGCACGTAGTTCCTGTGTCCTTGTTTGGCGCTGGTGGTGAATGCAGTGGGGTGTGTTCTCTCCTCTTGCACTTCTGTGGGAGGCTGAGGCAGCAGCTGTTTACTTTAGCAGCTTGTTAATCTTTTAGTGCTTCGGTCTCAGTTAAACTGCTTCTAGTTTTATGTCTGGCTTCCCCAGGGGGTTCCTTATCATGAAGGGGGGTGTACAAGCAGGTTATCTGAACGTGTGCTGTGTGTATGATTCTGCTGTTCGTAAATGGGAAGTTTATCCAGCAAGTGGAGCTTGGGATAGTGAAGCTGTTGGCTACATATACCATTTATCTGCTTTGGAGCAGCTCTTTCCCTCTTTTCCCATCGTTGTCACAGTTTACTTTTGCAAACTACACACTAACAAGGATTTTTCTTAATTGCTTTCCTCGAATCTTCTGAACCCATGTCTGGTTGAAGGAGAAGCTGATCAGATATGTTCATGTGGTTCTTTCAGGCTGAATGGAATATTGAACAAACTGCCCCAGCGAGTACATGGCCTGAAGAAGGGAAGATTGAGTTTCGAGGCTATGGTTTACGTTACCGGGAAGACTTGGATTTGGTTCTGAAAAACATAAATGTTACCATAAATGCGGGTGAGAAGGTAATGAATCTGAGTTTCTAGTGGAGTGTTACTGTTCATAAGTCTGCATGCATAAGCCAAAGTGAGGTCTAACCCTGTTCTGTAGTGTGTCTTGGGCTCTCAAGAACTAGGAGAGCTTCTGTAGAATCAGTCCTGTTGTAACTGGCTGATGTAGTGGGCTCTTCCCTTTTTGAGGTGTGTCCTGCATCGTGGGATAAAGATGCACTATTATGTGGGCTTGTGAAGTATCTTTCAATCTGGTTTCATAAGAAGGTGACGTTTATGCTGTCTGCTTCCCCCTTCCCAGGAAATTTTGCATATTTTCATCACCGTAGGCAAAGGTTGCAGAGAAATCAGGTCAATTATGGTCTTGAGAAAATAAGGTACCAAGTAGAGGGAGGGAAACCCTGTCTAGTGAGGCAGATGTTGCAAGGCGTGTCTCTGCAGGAAAATGTGACTTCTGAGCAGATTCTCTGGATCTGGACAGACTGATGCTGATATTTGTGTGTCTCCTACTACTTCATCGTACGTGCACTCAGACACATCCCGCTCTAGTCCTATGTGGATTCTCTGATATCTAATCTTAGTGCCATCTTGCACGTCAGTATAAAAGGTAGCTGCAATGCAGATCTACTCTTGGTCTTCCCTATTTGTGGTATCCAACTAGGCATTTGCTTTTTTACCAGAGTGCACGCTTTCTGTATGTCAGTGTGGGCAGAATGCGATCTTGAGAGTGGTTAGAAAGGGCAGATGGCAAGAGATATATCAACCAAGCAAAGCAGCCGTTTTATATATTTATTTTAAAAAAGGAAAAGAATTGGTGAAGATAGAAGCTTAAGTAGGATGCAAAGCATATGGTATGAAGCAGAGAGCTTTTGGTATATTTCTGGTAGAAATTCAAACAAGATAAATGTCAAGTCAGCAGTTATAACTGTGAAGCATGAACCAAAGGGAAACCTTGGCCTGCTGTGTCCAAGTCCATCTGCCTTTCTGGAAAAATGGACAACTTGTGTGATAGGATTGAAAATTTTGACTGCTTTTTGTTCTTGTTTTTCATATCCAGCGATTTTTCTTACTCTTTGATCAGCCTTGATTTGTTACGCTGTTTTGGAGTTGGTAGCCCAGCAAATAGGACAACCTTCTGAAACTCTTGGCTTCAGGTTGATGCTTGGAAATGCCTTAACTCTTCCCCAAAGTAAATTGTTCCTGTATTACTTCGCAACAGATTGGAATAGTTGGAAGAACAGGAGCTGGAAAATCCTCGCTTACTCTGGGTTTGTTTCGAATTAATGAAGCAGCTGAAGGAGAAATTATTATAGATGGAATTAATATCGCAAAGATAGGGCTCCATGACTTGCGGTTCAAGATCACCATCATTCCTCAGGTAGGAGGAATGCCGTTGCCAGAACTCGTTTTGCAACAGTTTACGAGTACTGAACTTAGTCTCTGTAGCCTTTATTGCCTGCCTGTTCTAATTCAAAGACCATAAAATGTGGTTATAAATCATTGCTGTAGCGCACTGGCAAAAAGCAAGTGAGCACGCCGTAAAAGGTTTTCTGTGCCACTTCTAAAAGTCTGGGGGGGCACTTTGCTTTCTCCTTTTGATCACATCAGTCTGACTCTGCAAGGTGGAAAGTATTTCCAAATTAGTATTTCCCCATGTCCAAGAAAAAAGTGCATTGATTTCTTTAATACTGCAGCTGAGGATTTTTGAAATATTTACAGATGGTGTAATTCCCTAAGAAGTGGAAGGTTGGCCTAGTACTCCCTGCTGTCAGAGGTTGAACAGGGAGTGCCTATTCTTTAGTAGCCCAGGAAAAACAAAGTTGGATGACTTTCCCTCCTCTCTGCTTCTGGATTCATGAGTTACTGACTCATGGAAAAGTCTGGAGCGCCAGAGTCTGCAGAGGGCAGAGGTCTGGCCACCGAGAGGCATAAGAAATAAGGGTAAGGGAGAATAACTTGCTGTTACTGGAAAAAATGAGGTCATTCCTAAATTAAGTAGTTTTGCTTGTTTGCAGCTGCACATGTTGTTTTCTTTCACTATCTAAGAAATGTTATTGGAGTGCGTGCCATGTTTTCTCTACATTGTCAATTATCTCTTTCTATGAGTAGGATCCAGTATTGTTTTCTGGCTCTCTGCGTATGAATCTTGACCCTTTTGACCAATACTCTGATGAAGACATTTGGAGGTCTTTGGAATTGGCTCACCTGAAAAACTTCGTATCGTCCCTTCCTGATAAACTTCATCATGAGTGTGCTGAAGGCGGAGAGAACCTCAGGTACGCCTAAGAACTGTGCTTGTAAGTGTTGCCTTAAGAACTACGTGAGAACTGAGAGAGGGGCGTGTGTGCCCTCCCGTCTGCAGACTTTCCATGTCCAGAACTGCTACAGCTCACTTGGGCAGGATGTAGCTAGACCCTAGCAGTGCACAGCTGCCCCCAACCCCATGTGAGGATTTCGGGAGCAGTTGAGGAATTCTTAATGCATGACCTGGCAATCAACCAACTAAATTTTATTCAACGTGTTTTAGTCTCTCACGTTTGGGAATTTAATTTAATAAATGCTCAGAATGCTGTTAGGTTTGACAGCCTGAGCAATCTTAGAAAGGATTTCAGTAGCAGCAGCCTGCTATTTGTAGTGAATCCTCGGAATGTGCCGTGGCTCTTGCCCACAGATGCTGTTTTTGTAAGGGAGCTGCTACCTTGCTTTTTGCACCATAATGGGGATATATGTTTAGTCTGTAGAAACCACTTGAAGTCTGGTTCTCAACACTGCATCGATTCAGTTACGGTGAAACCATTTGTAATGTGTTCTTTTATTACATTGCTAGGACTTCATTGTGAGGGGAATGTAGTTTCTGATGCTGTTAGATAATCTGCAGTGAGGTAGCAAAACTGACCTTACCTGTTCTGTTGGATTCTTGGCCCAGATACTTTAGGGGACTCCTTGCAAGGAACTGCAGGGCTTCAAAATGAGTACTGACTGCAAACTTATTCTGACTTTTTTTCCCCACAATCCCATCTGCGCAGCGTGGGACAGCGCCAGCTGGTGTGCCTGGCGCGAGCTCTACTCAGGAAGTCCAAAATCCTGGTTCTAGATGAAGCCACAGCTGCTGTTGATCTTGAAACAGATAAGCTTATACAGTCAACAATAAAGTCTCAATTTGAAGAATGTACTGTATTGACTATAGCACATCGTCTGAACACAATAATGGACTACACAAGGTAAAAGCAATACCTCTTTTGTCTTGAAGAATGCCATATGTGACCTGTGTGCGCTCTACTTAAATGAGCATCTTTGTTAGCTAGATGTTCACCAGTGCGTTTTTAGCCTTCTCTCCACAGAGCTGCTGGAATCCCCATTTTGATAGGTGGGGCTGTGCTCGGCCTGGGGAGCAGCTCTGATCGCTCTTGCACTGCTCTCATGCCATTCCTGTCCCGGCAAACTGGGAAGGGGTGGGAGGCGAAGACAAGAGTCTGTTCAGGGCCCTAATTTAGGCACAGCTGGGAGAGGCATCAGAGCTTCAGGAAGCTCATACCCTAAACTAGGCACAAAAAGCATAAAGAACCAAAGGGGTAGGTCTTGTGCCTGTCTGAAGTTCATTTGATGTTTCTCTTTCTCTCACTTCTGGTTAAATTCGTACAGTTTCCCTCATCCCCAGCTGTCCTGTTAAGGTGTGGGTTTGGCCTTGTAATTGCCCTTTTAAGCTCTCTTGCCCTTTTTATCAGAGAACGGCAGACAGCGGTGTGTGCTCAGAGATAAGCTTTCTGTGCACTTCTGTAGATCTTTTTGTGCTGTCGCTAGTGTAAGACGCGAGGCAGCAGCTCTGCCCGTGGAGCCCAGTGCTGGCACCGGGCGAACACCCATTCGGTCACGGCCGCGGGTGACACTGTGCAGCAGTGCCTGTTAACGGTGTCCCTGCAGTGCCTGCCCCGTCCGGGGATGTAGCCAAGGGCAGTGTTTGGAATGTGACCTGATTTTACTGACTATGGTAACTCGCTTTGTTAACTTTCTAATTCCAGTGGCACGTTTTCTTTTTCATGAGCTCTGACTACGTTTGTAATTTGTCAGCAGAAGCTGTATAGCAGCAGTTGATGTGGTGCAATATTACGGGAAGGTTATCCCAGGTCTTGCAAGGTCTTAGGGGCTCTCGAGGGACTCACCTTGACAAGAAGAGCTGACACCTAGTTTCTGGCTGGCTCAGAGCACAGTCAAAAGTCTTCTGGCTGCCTGCAAATGGCTGGGTAAACGTACACTAGGTAAAAAATACACTGGACAGACCATCCACGGTGAGGTCAGGAAGGAGAGAACCTCTGTTCATTCATACAGTCTGGCTGTCTTTGCTCTCATATAATGGCTCTGTTACAGTTGATACATACATGTCTGTACATACACATCTCTGTTCATTGGCTTTCTGGATCATCTCGTGACCAATTTTTTTCCCTTGTTTTACAGAGTTTTAGTCCTGGAGAGAGGAGAAGTTGTGGAGTGTGGTACCCCAGAGCACCTACTTCAGGAAAAAGGCATTTTCTATAGCATGGCCAAAGATTCAGGCTTGGTATAGCATTTGAACTTGGTTAATTCACATGGGGAAGGGGGAGGTGTGATACGTTCAGAGATCTGTCATTTCTCCTGAGCTGGTGTGAACCGGGCAGTTCAGTTTGACCTAGTGGAGTCAGCCAGAGCGTGGTGGTGGAAGTAATAGAAAAATACATTTTTCTTTTTTCTTTTTTTTAATTCTCAATAGTCATTTTAGCCAGTTTTAGGAGAAACACATGCACTGTGCAAACCACTTGAGAGACTTAATTTTTGCTTGAAAACTGTCATTATATGCTCAAACGTAAGGCGGAGTGATTCATCAGAGAAGTTCAGAAAAGCTTTTTCTTCCCAACTGCTCCTATGTTCTGAAGCCCTCTCCCCCTTTTTTTGTTTAAACCATTTTTGCAAATGCTAGTTATTTGCTTGTTTGCTGATTCCTCATTTGATGAGCCATCTATTGTGGGATGCACTTGGAACATTTTGTGGCATATAATACTATACTCCAAAGATTTTTCTTCTTGAGAAATAACATGTGTGCCAGACTTTCTCATTTACTGTACATGGTTAATGCTTTTATGCATTTTCCTAAAGGTTTCTTGTGTTTACAGTGTACAGCAGCAAGTTCACTATAAGTCAGTAGTGCTGACGTGAAAAAGCACAGTCAACTTCAAAGCAGTATTTAAGCGTGTCTAGAATGACAATCACTCCAAAACCAAATTTGCGCAGCAGTCCGTGTGTTGTACCTGATGCAGTACCTGATCTTCCACCCACTTACTCAGGAATTCTGACTGGGGTGGTGAATCCTGGTTATGCCTGCGGGGCCTCGGCTGAGAAGTGTGGGTTTGCCTGAGCAGAGGTTGCAGTCTCAGCGTGAGATTGATTGTAACGCCCTTGGCTTTGGCAGTTCTGTGCTTTAGTAGAAGCTCTGCCACATCAAGGACCAGTAGCCTTACATTGAAGAAACATGCCCTTCATGCTGCTGCTGCTGACTCGTAAATTTTGTGGGTAACTGTTCTGTTACGGTTGTTTTTTTTTTTTTAAAAAAAAAAAAGCTTTACTGTGTTTTAAGTTGTGTTCCAGGGGTCTAACAATTCAATTAGCACTGGAGTCTGGTTTTCAAGATCTATGTTGAATGTTGAATTTTCTACGGGAGGAAAAAAGTTACTTTTCTCATGTTCTGATTAGTGTTGTTTTAAAGGAAAATGCTGGAAGGAGGCCAGCTATGTCAGACGGACCCAGTTACTCAGCACTCCGAGAATGTGGACTTTTGTGAATGATATTGCTGACCTTAATACTAGACAATTCTTGCCTTTAGAATAAAACTATTTATTTTTTTGTAAATTATGACTCTCTCAAATTGAATAGACTGAAATTTTCTTTGGTATTTTTTGTAATGATGGC